>NC_133564.1:670937-1341875 GCF_048773025.1 Camelus bactrianus | reverse complement strand
CTGAGAGATAAGTGTGTGTGAACGCCGTCCTTCACCTAGCTTGTTGGGAACACAAAGTTTCTTTTCAGTTGCAAACGCCATTCAATACATATATATGGGGAGGTACAAGCTCCAACTCGGTTTTACAGTGAAAACTGCAGGAACTTCAAACCGGCACTAGGAAACAGACTGAGAAAGCAGAGAAAAAGTGTCTCCTGCAACCCGTTCCCTTGGTGCTAGATGAACGAACGTCTCTCCACTTGCTCAGTTCTGAGAGATAAGTGTGTGTGAACGCCGTCCTTCACCTAGCTTGTTGGGAACACAAAGTTTCTTTTCAGTTGCAAACTTCATTCCATACATATATATGGGGAGGTACAAGCTCCAACTCGTTTTTACAGTGAAATCTGCAGGAACTTCAAACCGGCACTAGGAAACAGACTGAGAAAGCAGAGAAAAAGTGTCTCCTGCAACCCGTTCCCTTGGTGCTAGATGAACGAGCGTCTCTCCACTTGCTCAGTTCTGAGAGATAAGTGTGGGAAAACCGTCCTTCACCTAGCTTGTTGGGAACACAAAGTTTCTTTTCAGTTGCAAACGCCATTCCATACATATATATGGGGAGGTATAAGCTCCAACTCGGTTTTACAGTGAAAACAGCAGGAACTTCAAACCGGCACTAGGAAACAGACTTAGGAAGCAGGGAAAAAGTGTCTCCTGCAACCCGTTCCCTTGGTGCTAGATGAACGAACGTCTCTCCACTTGCTCAGTTCTGAGAGATAATTGCGTGTGAAAGCCGTCCTTCACCTAGCTTGTTGAGAACACAAAGTTCTTTTCAGTTGCAAACGCCATTCCATACATATATATGGGGAGGTACAAGCTCCAACACGGTTTTACACTGAAAACTGCAGGAACTTCAAACCGGCACTAGGAAACAGACTGAGAAAGCAGAGAAAATGTGTCTCCTGCAACCCGTTCCCTTTGTGCTAGATGAACGAACGTCTCTCCACTTGCTCAGTTCTGAGAGATAAGTGTGTGTGATAGCCGTCCTTCACCTAGCTTGTTGGGAACACAAAGTTTCTTTTCAGTTGCAAACTCCATTCCATACATATATATGGGGAGGTATAAGCTCCAACTCAGTTTTACAGTGAAAACTGCAGGAACTTCAAACCGGCACTAGGAAACAGACTGAGAAAGCAGAGAAAAAGTGTCTCCTGCAACCCGTTCCCTTGGTGCTAGATGAACGAACGTCTCTCCAATTGCTCAGTTCTGAGAGATAAGTGTGTGTGATAGCCGTCCTTCACCTAGCTTGTTGGGAACACAAAGTTTCTTTTCAGTTGCAAACTCCATTCCATACATATATATGGGGAGGTATAAGCTCCAACTCAGTTTTACAGTGAAAACTGCAGGAACTTCAAACCGGCACTAGGAAACAGACTGAGAAAGCAGAGAAAATGTGTCTCCTGCAACCCTTTCCCTTGGTGCTAGATGAACGAACGTCTCTCCACTTGCTCAGTTCTGAGAGATAAGTGTGTGTGAACGCCGTCCTTCACCTAGCTTGTTGGGAACACAAAGTTTCTTTTCAGTTGCAAACTTCATTCCATACATATATATGGGGAGGTACAAGCTCCAACTCGGTTTTACAGTGAAAACTGCAGGAACTTCAAACCGGCACTAGGAAACAGACTGAGAAAGCAGAGAAAAAGTGTCTCCTGCAACCCGTTCCCTTGGTGCTAGATGAACGAACGTCTCTCCACTTGCTCAGTTCTGAGAGATAAGTGTGTGTGAACGCCGTCCTTCACCTAGCTTGTTGGGAACACAAAGTTTCTTTTCAGTTGCAAACTTCATTCCATACATATATATGGGGAGGTACAAGCTCCAACTCGGTTTTACAGTGAAAACTGCAGGAACTTCAAACCGGCACTAGGAAACAGACTGAGAAAGCAGAGAAAAAGTGTCTCCTGCAACCCGTTCCCTTGGTGCTAGATGAACGAACGTCTCTCCACTTGCTCAGTTATGAGAGATAAGTGCGTGTGAAAGCCGTCCTTCACCTAGCTTGTTGGGAACACATAGATTCTTTTCAGTTGCAAACTCCATTCCATACATATATATGGGGAGGTACAAGCTCCAACTCGGTTTTACAGTGAAAACTGCAGGAACTTCAAACCGGCACTAGGAAACAGACTGAGAAAGCAGAGAAAAAGTGTCTCCTGCAACCCGTTCCCTTGGTGCTAGATGAACGAGCGTCTCTCCACTTGCTCAGTTCTGAGAGATAAGTGTGGGAAAACCGTCCTTCACCTAGCTTGTTGGGAACACAAAGTTTCTTTCCAGTTGCAAACGCCATTCCATACATATATATGGGGAGGTATAAGCTCCAACTCGGTTTTACAGTGAAAACAGCAGGAACTTCAAACCGGCACTAGGAAACAGACTTAGGAAGCAGGGAAAAAGTGTCTCCTGCAACCCGTTCCCTTGGTGCTAGATGAACGAACGTCTCTCCACTTGCTCAGTTCTGAGAGATAATTGCGTGTGAAAGCCGTCCTTCACCTAGCTTGTTGAGAACACAAAGTTCTTTTCAGTTGCAAACGCCATTCCATACATATATATGGGGAGGTACAAGCTCCAACACGGTTTTACACTGAAAACTGCAGGAACTTCAAACCGGCACTAGGAAACAGACTGAGAAAGCAGAGAAAAAGTGTCTCCTGCAACCCGTTCCCTTGGTGCTAGATGAACGAGCGTCTCTCCACTTGCTCAGTTCTGAGAGATAAGTGTGTGTGATAGCCGTCCTTCACCTAGCTTGTTGGGAACACAAAGTTTCTTTTCAGTTGCAAACTCCATTCCATACATATATATGGGGAGGTATAAGCTCCAACTCGGTTTTACAGTGAAAACTGCAGGAACTTCAAACCGGCACTAGGAAACAGACTGAGAAAGCAGAGAAAAAGTGTCTCCTGCAACCCGTTCCCTTGGTGGTAGATGAACGAACGTCTCTCCAATTGCTCAGTTCTGAGAGATAAGTGTGTGTGAACGCCGTCCTTCACCTAGCTTGTTGGGAACACAAAGTTTCTTTTCAGTTGCAAACTTCATTCCATACATATATATGGGGAGGTACAAGCTCCAACTCGGTTTTACAGTAAAAACTGCAGGAACTTCAAACCGGCACTAGGAAACAGACTGAGAAAGCAGAGAAAAAGTGTCTCCTGCAACCCGTTCCCTTGGTGCTAGATGAACGAACGTCTCTCCACTTGCTCAGTTATGAGAGATAAGTGCGTGTGAAAGCCGTCCTTCACCTAGCTTGTTGGGAACACATAGATTCTTTTCAGTTGCAAACTCCATTCCATACATATATATGGGGAGGTACAAGCTCCAACTCGGTTTTACAGTGAAAACTGCAGGAACTTCAAACCGGCACTAGGAAACAGACTGAGAAAGCAGAGAAAAAGTGTCTCCTGCAACCCGTTCCCTTGGTGCTAGATGAACGAGCGTCTCTCCACTTGCTCAGTTCTGAGAGATAAGTGTGGGAAAGCCGTCCTTCACCTAGCTTGTTGGGAACACAAAGTTTCTTTCCAGTTGCAAACGCCATTCCATACATATATATGGGGAGGTATAAGCTCCAACTCGGTTTTACAGTGAAAACAGCAGGAACTTCAAACCGGCACTAGGAAACAGACATAGGAAGCAGGGAAAAAGTGTCTCCTGCAACCCGTTCCCTTGGTGCTAGATGAACGAACGTCTCTCCACTTGCTCAGTTCTGAGAGATAATTGCGTGTGAAAGCCGTCCTTCACCTAGCTAGTTGAGAACACAAAGTTCTTTTCAGTTGCAAACGCCATTCCATACATATATATGGGGAGGTACAATCTCCAACACGGTTTTACAGTGAAAACTGCAGGAACTTCAAACCGGCACTAGGAAACAGACTGAGAAAGCAGAGAAAATGTGTCTCCTGCAACCCGTTCCCTTGGTGCTAGATGAACAAACGTCTCTCCACTTGCTCAGTTCTGAGAGGTAATTGTGTGTGAAAGCCGTCCTTCACCTAGCTTGTTGGGAACACAAAGTTTCTTTTCAGTTGCAAACTCCATTCCATACATATATATGGGGAGGTACAAGCTCCAACCCGGTTTTACAGTGAAAACTGCAGGAACTTCAAACCGGCACTAGGAAACAGACTGAGAAAGCAGAGAAAAAGTGTCTCCTGCAACCCGTTCCCTTGGTGCTAGATGAACGAACTTCTCTCCACTTGCTCAGTTATGAGAGATAAGTGCTTGTGAAAGCCGTCCTTCACCTAGCTTGTTGGGAACACATAGATTCTTTTCAGTTGCAAACTCCATTCCATACATATATATGGGGAGGTACAAGCTCCAACTCGGTTTTACAGTGAAAACTGCAGGAACTTCAAACCGGCACTAGGAAACAGACTGAGAAAGCAGAGAAAAAGTGTCTCCTGCAACCCGTTCCCTTGGTGCTAGATGAACGAGCGTCTCTCCACTTGCTCAGTTCTGAGAGATAAGTGTGGGAAAACCGTCCTTCACCTAGCTTGTTGGGAACACAAAGTTTCTTTCCAGTTGCAAACGCCATTCCATACATATATATGGGGAGGTATAAGCTCCAACTCGGTTTTACAGTGAAAACAGCAGGAACTTCAAACCGGCACTAGGAAACAGACTTAGGAAGCAGGGAAAAAGTGTCTCCTGCAACCCGTTCCCTTGGTGCTAGATGAACGAACGTCTCTCCACTTGCTCAGTTCTGAGAGATAATTGCGTGTGAAAGCCGTCCTTCACCTAGCTTGTTGAGAACACAAAGTTCTTTTCAGTTGCAAACGCCATTCCATACATATATATGGGGAGGTACAAGCTCCAACACGGTTTTACACTGAAAACTGCAGGAACTTCAAACCGGCACTAGGAAACAGACTGAGAAAGCAGAGAAAATGTGTCTCCTGCAACCCGTTCCCTTTGTGCTAGATGAACGAACGTCTCTCCAATTGCTCAGTTCTGAGAGATAAGTGTGTGTGATAGCCGTCCTTCACCTAGCTTGTTGGGAACACAAAGTTTCTTTTCAGTTGCAAACTCCATTCCATACATATATATGGGGAGGTATAAGCTCCAACTCAGTTTTACAGTGAAAACTGCAGGAACTTCAAACCGGCACTAGGAAACAGACTGAGAAAGCAGAGAAAATGTGTCTCCTGCAACCCTTTCCCTTGGTGCTAGATGAACGAACGTCTCTCCACTTGCTCAGTTCTGAGAGATAAGTGTGTGTGAACGCCGTCCTTCACCTAGCTTGTTGGGAACACAAAGTTTCTTTTCAGTTGCAAACGCCATTCAATACATATATATGGGGAGGTACAAGCTCCAACTCGGTTTTACAGTGAAAACTGCAGGAACTTCAAACCGGCACTAGGAAACAGACTGAGAAAGCAGAGAAAAAGTATCTCCTGCAACCCGTTCCCTTGGTGCTAGATGAAAGAACGTCTCTCCACTTGCTCAGTTCTGAGAGATAAGTGTGTGTGAACGCCGTCCTTCACCTAGCTTGTTGGGAACACAAAGTTTCTTTTCAGTTGCAAACTTCATTCCATACATATATATGGGGAGGTACAAGCTCCAACTCGGTTTTACAGTGAAAACTGCAGGAACTTCAAACCGGCACTAGGAAACAGACTGAGAAAGCAGAGAAAAAGTGTCTCCTGCAACCCGTTCCCTTGGTGCTAGATGAACGAACGTCTCTCCACTTGCTCAGTTATGAGAGATAAGTGCGTGTGAAAGCCGTCCTTCACCTAGCTTGTTGGGAACACATAGATTCTTTTCAGTTGCAAACTCCATTCCATACATATATATGGGGAGGTACAAGCTCCAACTCGGTTTTACAGTGAAAACTGCAGGAACTTCAAACCGGCACTAGGAAACAGACTGAGAAAGCAGAGAAAAAGTGTCTCCTGCAACCCGTTCCCTTGGTGCTAGATGAACGAGCGTCTCTCCACTTGCTCAGTTCTGAGAGATAAGTGTGGGAAAACCGTCCTTCACCTAGCTTGTTGGGAACACAAAGTTTCTTTTCAGTTGCAAACGCCATTCCATACATATATATGGGGAGGTATAAGCTCCAACTCGGTTTTACAGTGAAAACAGCAGGAACTTCAAACCGGCACTAGGAAACAGACTTAGGAAGCAGGGAAAAAGTGTTTCCTGCAACCCGTTCCCTTGGTGCTAGATGAACGAACGTCTCTCCACTTGCTCAGTTCTGAGAGATAATTGCGTGTGAAAGCCGTCCTTCACCTAGCTTGTTGAGAACACAAAGTTCTTTTCAGTTGCAAACGCCATTCCATACATATATATGGGGAGGTACAAGCTCCAACACGGTTTTACACTGAAAACTGCAGGAACTTCAAACCGGCACTAGGAAACAGACTGAGAAAGCAGAGAAAATGTGTCTCCTGCAACCCGTTCCCTTTGTGCTAGATGAACGAACGTCTCTCCAATTGCTCAGTTCTGAGAGATAAGTGTGTGTGATAGCCGTCCTTCACCTAGCTTGTTGGGAACACAAAGTTTCTTTTCAGTTGCAAACTCCATTCCATACATATATATGGGGAGGTATAAGCTCCAACTCAGTTTTACAGTGAAAACTGCAGGAACTTCAAACCGGCACTAGGAAACAGACTGAGAAAGCAGAGAAAAAGTGTCTCCTGCAACCCTTTCCCTTGGTGCTAGATGAACGAACGTCTCTCCACTTGCTCAGTTCTGAGAGATAAGTGTGTGTGAACGCCGTCCTTCACCTAGCTTGTTGGGAACACAAAGTTTCTTTTCAGTTGCAAAAGCCATTCCATACATATATATGGGGAGGTACAAGCTCCAACTCGGTTTTACAGTGAAAACTGCAGGAACTTCAAACCGGCACTAGGAAACAGACTGAGAAAGCAGAGAAAAAGTGTCTCCTGCAACCCGTTCCCTTGGTGCTAGATGAACGAACGTCTCTCCACTTGCTAGGTTCTGAGAGATAATTGTGTGAGAACGCCGTCCTTCACCTAGCTTGTTGGGAACACAAAGTTTCTTTTCAGTTGCAAACTTCATTCCATACATATATATGGGGAGGTATAAGCTCCAACTCGGTTTTACAGTGAAAACTGCAGGAACTTCAAACCGGCACTAGGAAACAGACTGAGAAAGCAGAGAAAAAGTGTCTCCTGCAACCCGTTCCCTTGGTGCTAGATGAACGAACGTCTCTCCACTTGCTCAGTTATGAGAGATAAGTGTGTGTGAAAGCCGTCCTTCACCTAGCTTGTTGGGAACACAAAGTTTCTTTTCAGTTACAAACGCCATTCCATAAATATATATGGGGAGGTACAAGCTCCAAATCGGTTTTACAGTTAAAACTGCAGGAACTTCAAACCGGCACTAGGAAACAGACTGAGAAAGCAGAGAAAAAGTGTCTCCTGCAACCCGTTCCCTTGGTGCTAGATGAACGAACGTCTCTCCACTTGCTCAGTTATGAGAGATAAGTGTGTGTGAAAGCCGTCCTTCACCTAGCTTGTTGGGAACACAAAGTTTCTTTTCAGTTGCAAACGCCATTCCATACATATATATGGGGAGGTACAAGCTCCAACTCGGTTTTACAGTTAAAACTGCAGGAACTTCAAACCGGCACTAGGAAACAGACTGAGAAAGCAGAGAAAAAGTGTCTCCTGCAACCCGTTCCCTTGGTGCTAGATGAACGAACGTCTCTCCAATTGCTCAGTTCTGAGAGATAAGTGTGTGTGAACGCCGTCCTTCACCTAGCTTGTTGGGAACACAAAGTTTCTTTTCAGTTGCAAACTTCATTCCATACATATATATGGGGAGGTACAAGCTCCAACTCGGTTTTACAGTGAAAACTGCAGGAACTTCAAACCGGCACTAGGAAACAGACTGAGAAAGCAGAGAAAAAGTGTCTCCTGCAACCCGTTCCCTTGGTGCTAGATGAACGAACGTCTCTCCACTTGCTCAGTTATGAGAGATAAGTGCGTGTGAAAGCCGTCCTTCACCAAGCTTGTTGGGAACACATAGATTCTTTTCAGTTGCAAACTCCATTCCATACATATATATGGGGAGGTACAAGCTCCAACTCGGTTTTACAGTGAAAACTGCAGGAACTTCAAACCGGCACTAGGAAACAGACTGAGAAAGCAGAGAAAAAGTGTCTCCTGCAACCCGTTCCCTTGGTGCTAGATGAACGAGCGTCTCTCCACTTGCTCAGTTCTGAGAGATAAGTGTGGGAAAGCCGTCCTTCACCTAGCTTGTTGGGAACACAAAGTTTCTTTCCAGTTGCAAACGCCATTCCATACATATATATGGGGAGGTATAAGCTCCAACTCGGTTTTACAGTGAAAACAGCAGGAACTTCAAACCGGCACTAGGAAACAGACTTAGGAAGCAGGGAAAAAGTGTCTCCTGCAACCCGTTTCCTTGGTGCTAGATGAACGAACGTCTCTCCACTTGCTCAGTTCTGAGAGATAATTGCGTGTGAAAGCCGTCCTTCACCTAGCTTGTTGAGAACACAAAGTTCTTTTCAGTTGCAAACGCCATTCCATACATATATATGGGGAGGTACAAGCTCCAACACGGTTTTACAGTGAAAACTGCAGGAACTTCAAACCGGCACTAGGAAACAGACTGAGAAAGCAGAGAAAATGTGTCTCCTGCAACCCGTTCCCTTGGTGCTAGATGAACAAACGTCTCTCCACTTGCTCAGTTCTGAGAGGTAATTGTGTGTGAAAGCCGTCCTTCACCTAGCTTGTTGGGAACACAAAGTTTCTTTTCAGTTGCAAACTCCATTCCATACATATATATGGGGAGGTACAAGCTCCAACTCGGTTTTACAGTGAAAACTGCAGGAACTTCAAACCGGCACTAGGAAACAGACTGAGAAAGCAGAGAAAAAGTGTCTCCTGCAACCCGTTCCCTTGGTGCTAGATGAACGAACGTCTCTCCACTTGCTCAGTTATGAGAGATAAGTGCTTGTGAAAGCCGTCCTTCACCTAGCTTGTTGGGAACACATAGATTCTTTTCAGTTGCAAACTCCATTCCATACATATATATGGGGAGGTACAAGCTCCAACTCGGTTTTACAGTGAAAACTGCAGGAACTTCAAACCGGCACTAGGAAACAGACTGAGAAAGCAGAGAAAATGTGTCTCCTGCAACCCGTTCCCTTTGTGCTAGATGAACGAACGTCTCTCCAATTGCTCAGTTCTGAGAGATAAGTGTGTGTGATAGCCGTCCTTCACCTAGCTTGTTGGGAACACAAAGTTTCTTTTCAGTTGCAAACTCCATTCCATACATATATATGGGGAGGTATAAGCTCCAACTCAGTTTTACAGTGAAAACTGCAGGAAATTCAAACCGGCACTAGGAAACAGACTGAGAAAGCAGAGAAAATGTGTCTCCTGCAACCCTTTCCCTTGGTGCTAGATGAACGAACGTCTCTCCACTTGCTCAGTTCTGAGAGATAAGTGTGTGTGAACGCCGTCCTTAACCTAGCTTGTTGGGAACACAAAGTTTCTTTTCAGTTGCAAAGGCCATTCAATACATATATATGGGGAGGTACAAGCTCCAACTCGGTTTTACAGTGAAAACTGCAGGAACTTCAAACCGGCACTAGGAAACAGACTGAGAAAGCAGAGAAAAAGTGTCTCCTGCAACCCGTTCCCTTGGTGCTAGATGAACGAACGTCTCTCCACTTGATCAGTTCTGAGAGATAAGTGTGTGTGAACGCCGTCCTTCACCTAGCTTGTTGGGAACACAAAGTTTCTTTTCAGTTGCAAACTTCATTCCATACATATATATGGGGAGGTACAAGCTCCAACTCGGTTTTACAGTGAAAACTGCAGGAACTTCAAACCGGCACTAGGAAACAGACTGAGAAAGCAGAGAAAAAGTGTCTCCTGCAACCCGTTCCCTTGGTGCTAGATGAACGAACGTCTCTCCACTTGCTCAGTTATGAGAGATAAGTGCGTGTGAAAGCCGTCCTTCACCTAGCTTGTTGGGAACACATAGATTCTTTTCAGTTGCAAACTCCATTCCATACATATATATGGGGAGGTACAAGCTCCAACTCGGTTTTACAGTGAAAACTGCAGGAACTTCAAACCGGCACTAGGAAAAAGCCTGAGAAAGCAGAGAAAAAGTGTCTCCTGCAACCCGTTCCCTTGGTGCTAGATGAACGAGCGTCTCTCCACTTGCTCAGTTCTGAGAGATAAGTGTGGGAAAACCGTCCTTCACCTAGCTTGTTGGGAACACAAAGTTTCTTTCCAGTTGCAAACGCCATTCCATACATATATATGGGGAGGTATAAGCTCCAACTCGGTTTTACAGTGAAAACAGCAGGAACTTCCAACCGGCACTAGGAAACAGACTTAGGAAGCAGGGAAAAAGTGTCTCCTGCAACCCGTTCCCTTGGTGCTAGATGAACGAACGTCTCTCCACTTGCTCAGTTCTGAGAGATAAGTGTGTGTGAACGCCGTCCTTCACCTAGCTTGTTGAGAACACAAAGTTCTTTTCAGTTCCAAACGCCATTCCATACATATATATGGGGAGGTACAAGCTCCAACACGGTTTTACACTGAAAACTGCAGGAACTTCAAACCGGCACTAGGAAACAGACTGAGAAAGCAGAGAAAAAGTGTCTCCTGCAACCCGTTCCCTTGGTGCAAGATGAACGAACGTCTCTCCACTTGCTCAGTTATGAGAGATAAGTGTGTGTGAAAGCCGTCCTTCACCTAGCTTGTTGGGAACACAAAGTTTCTTTTCAGTTGCAAACGCCATTCCATGCATATATATGGGGAGGTACAAGCTCCAACTCAGTTTTACAGTGAAAACTGCAGGAACTTCAAACCGGCACTAGGAAACAGACTGAGAAAGCAGAGAAAAAGTGTCTCCTGCAACCCGTTCCCTTGGTGCTAGATGAACGAACGTCTCTCCACTTGCTCAGTTATGAGAGATAAGTGTGTGTGAAAGCCGTCCTTCACCTAGCTTGTTGGGAACACAAAGTTTCTTTTCAGTTGCAAACGCCATTCCATACATATATATGGGGAGGTACAAGCTCCAACTCGGTTTTACAGTTAAAACTGCAGGAACTTCAAACCGGCACTAGGAAACAGACTGAGAAAGCAGAGAAAAATTGTCTCCTGCAACCCGTTCCCTTGGTGCTAGATGAACGAACGTCTCTCCACTTGCTCAGTTCTGAGAGATAAGTGTGTGTGAACGCCGTCCTTCACCTAGCTTGTTGGGAACACAAAGTTTCTTTTCAGTTGCAAACTTCATTCCATACATATATATGGGGAGGTACAAGCTCCAACTCGGTTTTACAGTGAAAACTGCAGGAACTTCAAACCGGCACTAGGAAACAGACTGAGAAAGCAGAGAAAAAGTGTCTCCTGCAACCCGTTCCCTTTGTGCTAGATGAACGAACGTCTCTCCACTTGCTCCGTTATGAGAGATAAGTGTGTGTGAAAGCCGTCCTTCACCTAGCTTGTTGGGAACACAAAGTTTCTTTTCAGTTGCAAACGCCATTCCATACATATATATGGGGAGGTACAAGCTCCAACTCGGTTTTACAGTTAAAACTGCAGGAACTTCAAACCGGCACTAGGAAACAGACTGAGAAAGCAGAGAAAAAGTGTCTCCTGCAACCCGTTCCCTTGGTGCTAGATGAACGAACGTCTCTTCACTTGCTCAGTTATGAGAGATAAGTGCGTGTGAAAGCCGTCCTTCACCAAGCTTGTTGGGAACACATAGATTCTTTTCAGTTGCAAACTCCATTCCATACATATATATGGGGAGGTACAAGCTCCAACTCGGTTTTACAGTGAAAACTGCAGGAACTTCAAACCGGCACTAGGAAACAGACTGAGAAAGCAGAGAAAAAGTGTCTCCTGCAACCCGTTCCCTTGGTGCTAGATGAACGAGCGTCTCTCCACTTGCTCAGTTCTGAGAGATAAGTGTGGGAAAGCCGTCCTTCACCTAGCTTGTTGGGAACACAAAGTTTCTTTCCAGTTGCAAACGCCATTCCATACATATATATGGGGAGGTATAAGCTCCAACTCGGTTTTACAGTGAAAACAGCAGGAACTTCAAACCGGCACTAGGAAACAGACTTAGGAAGCAGGGAAAAAGTGTCTCCTGCAACCCGTTCCCTTGGTGCTAGATGAACGAACGTCTCTCCACTTGCTCAGTTCTGAGAGATAATTGCGTGTGAAAGCCGTCCTTCACCTAGCTTGTTGAGAACACAAAGTTCTTTTCAGTTGCAAACGCCATTCCATACATATATATGGGGAGGTACAAGCTCCAACACGGTTTTACAGTGAAAACTGCAGGAACTTCAAACCGGCACTAGGAGACAGACTGAGAAAGCAGAGAAAATGTGACTCCTGCAACCCGTTCCCTTGGTGCTAGATGAACAAACGTCTCTCCACTTGCTCAGTTCTGAGAGATAATTGTGTGTGAAAGCCGTCCTTCACCTAGCTTGTTGGGAACACAAAGTTTCTTTTCAGTTGCAAACTCCATTCCATACATATATATGGGGAGGTACAAGCTCCAACTCGGTTTTACAGTGAAAACTGCAGGAACTTCAAACCGGCACTAGGAAACAGACTGAGAAAGCAGAGAAAAAGTGTCTCCTGCAACCCGTTCCCTTGGTGCTAGATGAACGAACGTCTCTCCACTTGCTCAGTTATGAGAGATAAGTGCTTGTGAAAGCCGTCCTTCACCTAGCTTGTTGGGAACTCATAGATTCTTTTCAGTTGCAAACTCCATTCCATACATATATATGGGGAGGTACAAGCTCCAACTCGGTTTTACAGTGAAAACTGCAGGAACTTCAAACCGGCACTAGGAAACAGACTTAGGAAGCAGAGAAAAAGTGTCTCCTGCAACCCGTTCCCTTGGTGCTAGATGAACGAACGTCTCTCCTCTTGCTCAGTTCTGAGAGATAAGTGTGTGTGAAAGCCGTCCTTCACCTAGCTTGTTGGGAACACAAAGTTTCTTTTCAGTTGCAAACGCCATTCCATACATATATATGGGGAGGTACAAGCTCCAACTCGGTTTTACAGTGAAAACTGCAGGAACTTAAAACCGGCACTAGGAAACAGACTTAAGAAGCAGAGAAAAAGTGTCTCTTGCAACCCGTTCCCTTGGTGCTAGATGAACGAACGTCTCTCCACTTGCTCAGTTCTGAGAGATAAGTGTGTGTGAACGCCGTCCTTCACCTAGCTTGTTGGGAACACAAAGTTTCTTTTCAGTTGCAAACTCCATTCCATACATATATATGGGGAGGTACAAGCTCCAACTCGGTTTTACGGTGAAAACTGCAGGAACTTCAAACTGGCACTAGGAAACAGACTGAGAAAGCAGAGAAAAACTGTCTCCTGCAACCCGTTCCCTTGGTGCTAGATGAACGAACGTCTCTCCACTTGCTCAGTTCTGAGAGATAAATGTGTGTGAAAGCCGTCCTTCACCTAGCTTGTTGGGAACACATAGATTCTTTTCAGTTGCAAACTCCATTCCATACATATATATGGGGAGGTACAAGCTCCAACTCGGTTTTACAGTGAAAACTGCAGGAACTTCAAACCGGCACTAGGAAACAGACTGAGAAAGCAGAGAAAAAGTGTCTCCTGCAACCCGTTCCCTTGGTGCTAGATGAACGAGCGTCTCTCCACTTGCTCAGTTCTGAGAGATAAGTGTGGGAAAGCCGTCCTTCACCTAGCTTGTTGGGAACACAAAGTTTCTTTTCAGTTGCAAACGCCATTCCATACATATATATGGGGAGGTATAAGCTCCAACTCGGTTTTACAGTGAAAACAGCAGGAACTTCAAACAGGCACTAGGAAACAGACTTAGGAAGCAGGGAAAAAGTGTCTCCTGCAACCCGTTCCCTTGGTGCTAGATGAACGAACGTCTCTCCACTTGCTCAGTTCTGAGAGATAAGTGTGTGAAAGCCGTCCTTCACCTAGCTTGTTGGGAACACATAGATTCTTTTCAGTTGCAAACTCCATTCCATACATATATATAGGGAGGTACAAGCTCCAACTCGGTTTTACAGTGAAAACTGCAGGAACTTCAAACCGGCACTAGGAAACAGACTTAGGAAGCAGAGAAAAAGTGTCTCCTGCAACCCGTTCCCTTGGTGCTAGATGAACGAACGTCTCTCCACTTGCTCAGTTCTGAGAGATAAGTGTGTGTGAAAGCCGTCCTTCACCTAGCTTGTTGGGAACACAAAGTTTCTTTTCAGTTGCAAACGCCATTCCATACATATATATGGGGAGGTACAAGCTCCAACTCGGTTTTACAGTGAAAACTGCAGGAACTTAAAACCGGCACTAGGAAACAGACTTAAGAAGCAGAGAAAAAGTGTCTCTTGCAACCCGTTCCCTTGGTGCTAGATGAACGAACGTCTCTCCACTTGCTCAGTTCTGAGAGATAAGTGTGTGTGAACGCCGTCCTTCACCTAGCTTGTTGGGAACACAAAGTTTCTTTTCAGTTGCAAACTCCATTCCATACATATATATGGGGAGATACAAGCTCCAACTCGGTTTTACAGTGAAAACTGCAGGAACTTCAAACCGGCACTAGGAAACAGACTGAGAAAGCAGAGAAAAACTGTCTCCTGCAACCCATTCCCTTGGTGCTAGATGAACGAACGTCTCTCCACTTGCTCAGTTATGAGAGATAAGTGCGTGTGAAAGCCGTCCTTCACTTAGCTTGTTGGGAAAACATAGATTCTTTTCAGTTGCAAACTCCATTCCATACATATATATGGGGAGGTACAAGCTCCAACTCGGTTTTACAGTGAAAACTGCAGGAACTTCAAACCGGCACTAGGAAACAGACTGAGAAAGCAGAGAAAAAGTGTCTCCTGCAACCCGTTCCCTTGGTGCTAGATGAACGAGCATCTCTCCACTTGCTCAGTTCTGAGAGATAAGTGTGGGAAAGCCGTCCTTCACCTAGCTTGTTGGGAACACAAAGTTTCTTTTCAGTTGCAAACGCCATTCCATACATATATATGGGGAGGTATAAGCTCCAACTCGGTTTTACAGTGAAAACTGCAGGAACTTCAAACCGGCACTAGGAAACAGACTTAGGAAGCAGGGAAAAAGTGTCTCCTGCAACCCATTTCCTTGGTGCTAGATGAACGAACGTCTCTCCACTTGCTCAGTTCTGAGAGATAAGTGTGTGTGAAAGCCGTCCTTCACTTAGCTTGTTGGGAACACATAGATTCTTTTCAGTTGCAAACTCCATTCCATACATATATATGGGGAGGTACAAGCTCCAACTCGGTTTTACAGTGAAAACTGCAGGAACTTCAAAACGGCACTAGGAAACAGACTTAAGAAGCAGAGAAAAAGTGTCTCTTGCAACCCGTTCCCTTGGTGCTAGATGAACGAACGTCTCTCCACTTGCTCAGTTCTGAGAGATAAGTGTGTGTGAAAGCCGTCCTTCACCTAGCTTGTTGGGAACACAAAGTTTCTTTTCAGTTGCAAACGCCATTCCATACATATATATGGGGAGGTATAAGCTCCAACTCGGTTTTACAGTGAAAACTGCAGGAACTTCAAACAGGCACTAGGAAACAGACTTAGGAAGCAGGGAAAAAGTGTCTCCTGCAACCCGTTCCCTTGGTGCTAGATGAACGAACGTCTCTCCACTTGCTCAGTTCTGAGAGATAAGTGTGTGTGAACGCCGTCCTTCACCTAGCTTGTTGGGAACACAAAGTTTCTTTTCAGTTGCAAACTCCATTCCATACATATATATGGGGAGGTACAAGCTCCAACTCGGTTTTACAGTGAAAACTGCAGGAACTTCAAACCGGCACTAGGAAACAGACTTAGGAAGCAGGGAAAAAGTGTCTCCTGCAACCCGTTCCCTTGGTGCTAGATGAACGAACTTCTCTCCACTTGCTCAGTTATGAGAGATAAGTGCGTGTGAAAGCCGTCCTTCACCTAGCTTGTTGGGAACACATAGATTCTTTTCAGTTGCAAACTCCATTCCATACATATATATGGGGAGGTACAAGCTCCAACTCGGTTTTACAGTGAAAACAGCAGGAACTTCAAACAGGCACTAGGAAACAGACTTAGGAAGCAGAGAAAAAGTGTCTCCTGCAACCCGTTCCCTTGGTGCTAGATGAACGAGCGTCTCTCCACTTGCTCAGTTCTGAGAGATAAGTGTGGGAAAGCCGTCCTTCACCTAGCTTGTTGGGAACACAAAGTTTCTTTCCAGTTGCAAACGCCATTCCATACATATATATGGGGAGGTATAAGCTCCAACTCGGTTTTACAGTGAAAACAGCAGGAACTTCAAACCGGCACTAGGAAACAGACTTAGGAAGCAGGGAAAAAGTGTCTCCTGCAACCCGTTCCCTTGGTGCTAGATGAACGAACGTCTCTCCACTTGCTCAGTTCTGAGAGATAATTGCGTGTGAAAGCCGTCCTTCACCTAGCTTGTTGAGAACACAAAGTTCTTTTCAGTTGCAAACGCCATTCCATACATATATATGGGGAGGTACAAGCTCCAACACGGTTTTACAGTGAAAACTGCAGGAACTTCAAACCGGCACTAGGAAACAGACTGAGAAAGCAGAGAAAATGTGTCTCCTGCAACCCGTTCCCTTTGTGCTAGATGAACGAACGTCTCTCCAATTGCTCAGTTCTGAGAGATAAGTGTGTGTGATAGCCGTCCTTCACCTAGCTTGTTGGGAACACAAAGTTTCTTTTCAGTTGCAAACTCCATTCCATACATATATATGGGGAGGTATAAGCTCCAACTCAGTTTTACAGTGAAAACTGCAGGAACTTCAAACCGGCACTAGGAAACAGACTGAGAAAGCAGAGAAAATGTGTCTCCTGCAACCCTTTCCCTTGGTGCTAGATGAACGAACGTTTCTCCACTTGCTCAGTTCTGAGAGATAAGTGTGTGTGAACGCCGTCCTTCACCTAGCTTGTTGGGAACACAAAGTTTCTTTTCAGTTGCAAACGCCATTCAATACATATAAATGGGGAGGTACAAGCTCCAACTCGGTTTTACAGTGAAAACTGCAGGAACTTCAAACCGGCACTAGGAAACAGACTGAGAAAGCAGAGAAAAAGTGTCTCCTGCAACCCGTTCCCTTGGTGCTAGATGAACGAACGTCTCTCCACTTGCTCAGTTCTGAGAGATAAGTGTGTGTGAACGCCGTCCTTCACCTAGCTTGTTGGGAACACAAAGTTTCTTTTCAGTTGCAAACTTCATTCCATACATATATATGGGGAGGTACAAGCTCCAACTCGGTTTTACAGTGAAAACTGCAGGAACTTCAAACCGGCACTAGGAAACAGACTGAGAAAGCAGAGAAAAAGTGTCTCCTGCATCCCGTTCCCTTGGTGCTAGATGAACGAACGTCTCTCCACTTGCTCAGTTATGATAGATAATTGCGTGTGAAAGCCGTCCTTCACCTAGCTTGTTGGGAACACATAGATTCTTTTCAGTTGCAAACTCCATTCCATACATATATATGGGGAGGTACAAGCTCCAACTCGGTTTTACAGTGAAAACTGCAGGAACTTCAAACCGGCACTAGGAAACAGACTGAGAAAGCAGAGAAAAAGTGTCTCCTGCATCCCGTTCCCTTGGTGCTAGATGAACGAACGTCTCTCCACTTGCTCAGTTATGATAGATAATTGCGTGTGAAAGCCGTCCTTCACCTAGCTTGTTGGGAACACATAGATTCTTTTCAGTTGCAAACTCCATTCCATACATATATATGGGGAGGTACAAGCTCCAACTCGGTTTTACAGTGAAAACTGCAGGAACTTCAAACCGGCACTAGGAAACAGACTGAGAAAGCAGAGAAAAAGTGTCTCCTGCAACCCGTTCCCTTGGTGCTAGATGAACGAGCGTCTCTCCACTTGCTCAGTTCTGAGAGATAAGTGTGGGAAAACCGTCCTTCACCTAGCTTGTTGGGAACACAAAGTTTCTTTCCAGTTGCAAACGCCATTCCATACATATATATGGGGAGGTATAAGCTCCAACTCGGTTTTACAGTGAAAACAGCAGGAACTTCAAACCGGCACTAGGAAACAGACTTAGGAAGCAGGGAAAAAGTGTCTCCTGCAACCCGTTCCCTTGGTGCTAGATGAACGAACGTCTCTCCACTTGCTCAGTTCTGAGAGATAATTGCGTGTGAAAGCCGTCCTTCACCTAGCTTGTTGAGAACACAAAGTTCTTTTCAGTTCCAAACGCCATTCCATACATATATATGGGGAGGTACAAGCTCCAACACGGTTTTACACTGAAAACTGCAGGAACTTCAAACCGGCACTAGGAAACAGACTTAGGAAGCAGGGAAAAAGTGTCTCCTGCAACCCGTTCCCTTTGTGCTAGATGAACGAACGTCTCTCCAATTGCTCAGTTCTGAGAGATAAGTGTGTGTGATAGCCGTCCTTCACCTAGCTTGTTGGGAACACAAAGTTTCTTTTCAGTTGCAAACTCCATTCCATACATATATATGGGGAGGTATAAGCTCCAACTCAGTTTTACAGTGAAAACTGCAGGAACTTCAAACCGGCACTAGGAAACAGACTGAGAAAGCAGAGAAAAAGTGTCTCCTGCAACCCTTTCCCTTGGTGCTAGATGAACGAACGTCTCTCCACTTGCTCAGTTCTGAGAGATAAGTGTGTGTGAACACCGTCCTTCACCTAGCTTGTTGGGAACACAAAGTTTCTTTTCAGTTGCAAACGCCAACCCATACATATATATGGGGAGGTACAAGCTCCAACTCGGTTTTACAGTGAAAACTGCAGGAACTTCAAACCGGCACTAGGAAACAGACTGAGAAAGCAGAGAAAAAGTGTCTCCTGCAACCCGTTCCCTTGGTGCTAGATGAACGAACGTCTCTCCACTTGCTCAGTTCTGAGAGATAAGTGTGTGTGAACGCCGTCCTTCACCTAGCTTGTTGGGAACACAAAGTTTCTTTTCAGTTGCAAACTTCATTCCATACATATATATGGGGAGATACAAGCTCCAACTCCGTTTTACAGTGAAAACTGCAGGAACTTCAAACCGGCACTAGGAAACAGACTGAGAAAGCAGAGAAAAAGTGTCTCCTGCAACCCGTTCCCTTGGTGCTAGATGAACGAACGTCTCTCCACTTGCTCAGTTCTGAGAGATAAGTGTGTGTGAAAGCCGTCCTTCACCTAGCTTGTTGGGAACACAAAGTTTCTTTTCAGTTGCAAACGCCATTCCATACATATATATGGGGAGGTATAAGCTCCAACTCGGTTTTACAGTGAAAACTGCAGGAACTTCAAACAGGCACTAGGAAACAGACTTAGGAAGCAGGGAAAAAGTGTCTCCTGCAACCCGTTCCCTTGGTGCTAGATGAACGAACGTCTCTCCACTTGCTCAGTTCTGAGAGATAAGTGTGTGTGAACGCCGTCCTTCACCTAGCTTGTTGGGAACACAAAGTTTCTTTTCAGTTGCAAACTCCATTCCATACATATATATGGGGAGGTACAAGCTCCAACTCGGTTTTACAGTGAAAACTGCAGGAACTTCAAACCGGCACTAGGAAACAGACTTAGGAAGCAGAGAAAAAGTGTCTCCTGCAACCCGTTCCCTTGGTGCTAGATGAACGAACTTCTCTCCACTTGCTCAGTTATGAGAGATAAGTGCGTGTGAAAGCCGTCCTTCACCTAGCTTGTTGGGAACACATAGATTCTTTTCAGTTGCAAACTCCATTCCATACATATATATGGGGAGGTACAAGCTCCAACTCGGTTTTACAGTGAAAACAGCAGGAACTTCAAACAGGCACTAGGAAACAGACTTAGGAAGCAGAGAAAAAGTGTCTCCTGCAACCCGTTCCCTTGGTGCTAGATGAACGAGCGTCTCTCCACTTGCTCAGTTCTGAGAGATAAGTGTGGGAAAGCCGTCCTTCACCTAGCTTGTTGGGAACACAAAGTTTCTTTCCAGTTGCAAACGCCATTCCATACATATATATGGGGAGGTATAAGCTCCAACTCGGTTTTACAGTGAAAACAGCAGGAACTTCAAACCGGCACTAGGAAACAGACTTAGGAAGCAGGGAAAAAGTGTCTCCTGCAACCCGTTCCCTTGGTGCTAGATGAACGAACGTCTCTCCACTTGCTCAGTTCTGAGAGATAATTGCGTGTGAAAGCCGTCCTTCACCTAGCTTGTTGAGAACACAAAGTTCTTTTCAGTTGCAAACGCCATTCCATACATATATATGGGGAGGTACAAGCTCCAACACGGTTTTACAGTGAAAACTGCAGGAACTTCAAACCGGCACTAGGAAACAGACTGAGAAAGCAGAGAAAATGTGTCTCCTGCAACCCGTTCCCTTTGTGCTAGATGAACGAACGTCTCTCCAATTGCTCAGTTCTGAGAGATAAGTGTGTGTGATAGCCGTCCTTCACCTAGCTTGTTGGGAACACAAAGTTTCTTTTCAGTTGCAAACTCCATTCCATACATATATATGGGGAGGTATAAGCTCCAACTCAGTTTTACAGTGAAAACTGCAGGAACTTCAAACCGGCACTAGGAAACAGACTGAGAAAGCAGAGAAAATGTGTCTCCTGCAACCCTTTCCCTTGGTGCTAGATGAACGAACGTTTCTCCACTTGCTCAGTTCTGAGAGATAAGTGTGTGTGAACGCCGTCCTTCACCTAGCTTGTTGGGAACACAAAGTTTCTTTTCAGTTGCAAACGCCATTCAATACATATAAATGGGGAGGTACAAGCTCCAACTCGGTTTTACAGTGAAAACTGCAGGAACTTCAAACCGGCACTAGGAAACAGACTGAGAAAGCAGAGAAAAAGTGTCTCCTGCAACCCGTTCCCTTGGTGCTAGATGAACGAACGTCTCTCCACTTGCTCAGTTCTGAGAGATAAGTGTGTGTGAACGCCGTCCTTCACCTAGCTTGTTGGGAACACAAAGTTTCTTTTCAGTTGCAAACTTCATTCCATACATATATATGGGGAGGTACAAGCTCCAACTCGGTTTTACAGTGAAAACTGCAGGAACTTCAAACCGGCACTAGGAAACAGACTGAGAAAGCAGAGAAAAAGTGTCTCCTGCATCCCGTTCCCTTGGTGCTAGATGAACGAACGTCTCTCCACTTGCTCAGTTATGATAGATAATTGCGTGTGAAAGCCGTCCTTCACCTAGCTTGTTGGGAACACATAGATTCTTTTCAGTTGCAAACTCCATTCCATACATATATATGGGGAGGTACAAGCTCCAACTCGGTTTTACAGTGAAAACTGCAGGAACTTCAAACCGGCACTAGGAAACAGACTGAGAAAGCAGAGAAAAAGTGTCTCCTGCAACCCGTTCCCTTGGTGCTAGATGAACGAGCGTCTCTCCACTTGCTCAGTTCTGAGAGATAAGTGTGGGAAAACCGTCCTTCACCTAGCTTGTTGGGAACACAAAGTTTCTTTCCAGTTGCAAACGCCATTCCATACATATATATGGGGAGGTATAAGCTCCAACTCGGTTTTACAGTGAAAACAGCAGGAACTTCAAACCGGCACTAGGAAACAGACTTAGGAAGCAGGGAAAAAGTGTCTCCTGCAACCCGTTCCCTTGGTGCTAGATGAACGAACGTCTCTCCACTTGCTCAGTTCTGAGAGATAATTGCGTGTGAAAGCCGTCCTTCACCTAGCTTGTTGAGAACACAAAGTTCTTTTCAGTTCCAAACGCCATTCCATACATATATATGGGGAGGTACAAGCTCCAACACGGTTTTACACTGAAAACTGCAGGAACTTCAAACCGGCACTAGGAAACAGACTTAGGAAGCAGGGAAAAAGTGTCTCCTGCAACCCGTTCCCTTTGTGCTAGATGAACGAACGTCTCTCCAATTGCTCAGTTCTGAGAGATAAGTGTGTGTGATAGCCGTCCTTCACCTAGCTTGTTGGGAACACAAAGTTTCTTTTCAGTTGCAAACTCCATTCCATACATATATATGGGGAGGTATAAGCTCCAACTCAGTTTTACAGTGAAAACTGCAGGAACTTCAAACCGGCACTAGGAAACAGACTGAGAAAGCAGAGAAAAAGTGTCTCCTGCAACCCTTTCCCTTGGTGCTAGATGAACGAACGTCTCTCCACTTGCTCAGTTCTGAGAGATAAGTGTGTGTGAACACCGTCCTTCACCTAGCTTGTTGGGAACACAAAGTTTCTTTTCAGTTGCAAACGCCAACCCATACATATATATGGGGAGGTACAAGCTCCAACTCGGTTTTACAGTGAAAACTGCAGGAACTTCAAACCGGCACTAGGAAACAGACTGAGAAAGCAGAGAAAAAGTGTCTCCTGCAACCCGTTCCCTTGGTGCTAGATGAACGAACGTCTCTCCACTTGCTCAGTTCTGAGAGATAAGTGTGTGTGAACGCCGTCCTTCACCTAGCTTGTTGGGAACACAAAGTTTCTTTTCAGTTGCAAACTTCATTCCATACATATATATGGGGAGATACAAGCTCCAACTCCGTTTTACAGTGAAAACTGCAGGAACTTCAAACCGGCACTAGGAAACAGACTGAGAAAGCAGAGAAAAAGTGTCTCCTGCAACCCGTTCCCTTGGTGCTAGATGAACGAACGTCTCTCCACTTGCTCAGTTCTGAGAGATAAGTGTGTGTGAAAGCCGTCCTTCACCTAGCTTGTTGGGAACACAAAGTTTCTTTTCAGTTGCAAACGCCATTCCATACATATATATGGGGAGGTATAAGCTCCAACTCGGTTTTACAGTGAAAACTGCAGGAACTTCAAACAGGCACTAGGAAACAGACTTAGGAAGCAGGGAAAAAGTGTCTCCTGCAACCCGTTCCCTTGGTGCTAGATGAACGAACGTCTCTCCACTTGCTCAGTTCTGAGAGATAAGTGTGTGTGAACGCCGTCCTTCACCTAGCTTGTTGGGAACACAAAGTTTCTTTTCAGTTGCAAACTCCATTCCATACATATATATGGGGAGGTACAAGCTCCAACTCGGTTTTACAGTGAAAACTGCAGGAACTTCAAACCGGCACTAGGAAACAGACTTAGGAAGCAGAGAAAAAGTGTCTCCTGCAACCCGTTCCCTTGGTGCTAGATGAACGAACTTCTCTCCACTTGCTCAGTTATGAGAGATAAGTGCGTGTGAAAGCCGTCCTTCACCTAGCTTGTTGGGAACACATAGATTCTTTTCAGTTGCAAACTCCATTCCATACATATATATGGGGAGGTACAAGCTCCAACTCGGTTTTACAGTGAAAACAGCAGGAACTTCAAACAGGCACTAGGAAACAGACTTAGGAAGCAGAGAAAAAGTGTCTCCTGCAACCCGTTCCCTTGGTGCTAGATGAACGAGCGTCTCTCCACTTGCTCAGTTCTGAGAGATAAGTGTGGGAAAGCCGTCCTTCACCTAGCTTGTTGGGAACACAAAGTTTCTTTCCAGTTGCAAACGCCATTCCATACATATATATGGGGAGGTATAAGCTCCAACTCGGTTTTACAGTGAAAAGAGCAGGAACTTCAAACCGGCACTAGGAAACAGACTTAGGAAGCAGGGAAAAAGTGTCTCCTGCAACCCGTTCCCTTGGTGCTAGATGAACGAACGTCTCTCCACTTGCTCAGTTCTGAGAGATAATTGCGTGTGAAAGCCGTCCTTCACCTAGCTTGTTGAGAACACAAAGTTCTTTTCAGTTGCAAACGCCATTCCATACATATATATGGGGAGGTACAAGCTCCAACACGGTTTTACAGTGAAAACTGCAGGAACTTCAAACCGGCACTAGGAAACAGACTGAGAAAGCAGAGAAAATGTGTCTCCTGCAACCCGTTCCCTTTGTGCTAGATGAACGAACGTCTCTCCAATTGCTCAGTTCTGAGAGATAAGTGTGTGTGATAGCCGTCCTTCACCTAGCTTGTTGGGAACACAAAGTTTCTTTTCAGTTGCAAACTCCATTCCATACATATATATGGGGAGGTATAAGCTCCAACTCAGTTTTACAGTGAAAACTGCAGGAACTTCAAACCGGCACTAGGAAACAGACTGAGAAAGCAGAGAAAATGTGTCTCCTGCAACCCTTTCCCTTGGTGCTAGATGAACGAACGTTTCTCCACTTGCTCAGTTCTGAGAGATAAGTGTGTGTGAACGCCGTCCTTCACCTAGCTTGTTGGGAACACAAAGTTTCTTTTCAGTTGCAAACGCCATTCAATACATATAAATGGGGAGGTACAAGCTCCAACTCGGTTTTACAGTGAAAACTGCAGGAACTTCAAACCGGCACTAGGAAACAGACTGAGAAAGCAGAGAAAAAGTGTCTCCTGCAACCCGTTCCCTTGGTGCTAGATGAACGAACGTCTCTCCACTTGCTCAGTTCTGAGAGATAAGTGTGTGTGAACGCCGTCCTTCACCTAGCTTGTTGGGAACACAAAGTTTCTTTTCAGTTGCAAACTTCATTCCATACATATATATGGGGAGGTACAAGCTCCAACTCGGTTTTACAGTGAAAACTGCAGGAACTTCATACCGGCACTAGGAAACAGACTGAGAAAGCAGAGAAAAAGTGTCTCCTGCATCCCGTTCCCTTGGTGCTAGATGAACGAACGTCTCTCCACTTGCTCAGTTATGATAGATAATTGCGTGTGAAAGCCGTCCTTCACCTAGCTTGTTGGGAACACATAGATTCTTTTCAGTTGCAAACTCCATTCCATACATATATATGGGGAGGTACAAGCTCCAACTCGGTTTTACAGTGAAAACTGCAGGAACTTCAAACCGGCACTAGGAAACAGACTGAGAAAGCAGAGAAAAAGTGTCTCCTGCAACCCGTTCCCTTGGTGCTAGATGAACGAGCGTCTCTCCACTTGCTCAGTTCTGAGAGATAAGTGTGGGAAAACCGTCCTTCACCTAGCTTGTTGGGAACACAAAGTTTCTTTCCAGTTGCAAACGCCATTCCATACATATATATGGGGAGGTATAAGCTCCAACTCGGTTTTACAGTGAAAACAGCAGGAACTTCAAACCGGCACTAGGAAACAGACTTAGGAAGCAGGGAAAAAGTGTCTCCTGCAACCCGTTCCCTTGGTGCTAGATGAACGAACGTCTCTCCACTTGCTCAGTTCTGAGAGATAATTGCGTGTGAAAGCCGTCCTTCACCTAGCTTGTTGAGAACACAAAGTTCTTTTCAGTTCCAAACGCCATTCCATACATATATATGGGGAGGTACAAGCTCCAACACGGTTTTACACTGAAAACTGCAGGAACTTCAAACCGGCACTAGGAAACAGACTGAGAAAGCAGAGAAAATGTGTCTCCTGCAACCCGTTCCCTTGGTGCTAGATGAACGAACGTCTCTCCACTTGCTCAGTTCTGAGAGATAAGTGTGTGTGATAGCCGTCCTTCACCTAGCTTGTTGGGAACACAAAGTTTCTTTTCAGTTGCAAACTCCATTCCATACATATATATGGGGAGGTATAAGCTCCAACTCAGTTTTACAGTGAAAACTGCAGGAACTTCAAACCGGCACTAGGAAACAGACTGAGAAAGCAGAGAAAAAGTGTCTCCTGCAACCCTTTCCCTTGGTGCTAGATGAACGAACGTCTCTCCACTTGCTCAGTTCTGAGAGATAAGTGTGTGTGAACACCGTCCTTCACCTAGCTTGTTGGGAACACAAAGTTTCTTTTCAGTTGCAAACGCCAACCCATACATATATATGGGGAGGTACAAGCTCCAACTCGGTTTTACAGTGAAAACTGCAGGAACTTCAAACCGGCACTAGGAAACAGACTGAGAAAGCAGAGAAAAAGTGTCTCCTGCAACCCGTTCCCTTGGTGCTAGATGAACGAACGTCTCTCCACTTGCTCAGTTCTCAGAGATAAGTGTGTGTGAACGCCGTCCTTCACCTAGCTTGTTGTGAACACAAAGTTTCTTTTCAGTTGCAAACTTCATTCCATACATATATATGGGGAGATACAAGCTCCAACTCCGTTTTACAGTGAAAACTGCAGGAACTTCAAACCGGCACTAGGAAACAGACTGAGAAAGCAGAGAAAAAGTGTCTCCTGCAACCCGTTCCCTTGGTGCTAGATGAACGAACGTCTCTCCACTTGCTCAGTTCTGAGAGATAAGTGTGTGTGAAAGCCGTCCTTCACCTAGCTTGTTGGGAACACAAAGTTTCTTTTCAGTTGCAAACGCCATTCCATACATATATATGGGGAGGTACAAGCTCCAACTCGGTTTTACAGTGAAAACTGCAGGAACTTCAAACCGGCACTAGGAAACAGACTGAGAAAGCAGAGAAAAAGTGTCTCCTGCAACCCGTTCCCTTGGTGCTAGATGAACGAACGTCTCTCCAATTGCTCAGTTCTGAGAGATAAGTGTGTGTGAACGCCGTCCTTCACCTAGCTTGTTGGGAACACAAAGTTTCTTTTCAGTTGCAAACTTCATTCCATACATATATATGGGGAGGTACAAGCTCCAACTCGGTTTTACAGTGAAAACTGCAGGAACTTCAAACCGGCACTAGGAAACAGACTGAGAAAGCAGAGAAAAAGTGTCTCCTGCAACCCGTTCCCTTGGTGCTAGATGAACGAACGTCTCTCCACTTGCTCAGTTATGAGAGATAAGTGTGTGTGAAAGCCGTCCTTCACCTAGCTTGTTGGGAACACAAAGTTTCTTTTCAGATGCAAACGCCATTCCATACATATATATGGGGAGGTACAAGCTCCAACTCGGTTTTACAGTTAAAACTGCAGGAACTTCAAACCGGCACTAGGAAACAGACTGAGAAAGCAGAGAAAAAGTGTCTCCTGCAACCCGTTCCCTTGGTGCTAGATGAACGAACGTCTCTCCACTTGCTCAGTTATGAGAGATAAGTGCGTGTGAAAGCCGTCCTTCACCAAGCTTGTTGGGAACACATAGATTCTTTTCAGGTGCAAACTCCATTCCATACATATATATGGGGAGGTACAAGCTCCAACTCGGTTTTACAGTGAAAACTGCAGGAACTTCAAACCGGCACTAGGAAACAGACTGAGAAAGCAGAGAAAAAGTGTCTCCTGCAACCCGTTCCCTTGGTGCTAGATGAACAAACGTCTCTCCACTTGCTCAGTTCTGAGAGATAAGTGTGGGAAAGCCGTCCTTCACCTAGCTTGTTGGGAACACAAAGTTTCTTTCCAGTTGCAAACGCCATTCCATACATATATATGGGGAGGTATAAGCTCCAACTCGGTTTTACAGTGAAAACAGCAGGAACTTCAAACCGGCACTAGGAAACAGACTTAGGAAGCAGGGAAAAAGTGTCTCCTGCAACCCGTTCCCTTGGTGCTAGATGAACGAACGTCTCTCCACTTGCTCAGTTCTGAGAGATAATTGCGTGTGAAAGCCGTACTTCACCTAGCTTGTTGAGAACACAAAGTTCTTTTCAGTTGCAAACGCCATTCCATACATATATATGGGGAGGTACAAGCTCCAACACGGTTTTACAGTGAAAACTGCAGGAACTTCAAACCGGCACTAGGAAACAGACTGAGAAAGCAGAGAAAATGTGTCTCCTGCAACCCGTTCCCTTGGTGCTAGATGAACAAACGTCTCTCCACTTGCTCAGTTCTGAGAGGTAATTGTGTGTGAAAGCCGTCCTTCACCTAGCTTGTTGGGAACACAAAGTTTCTTTTCAGTTGCAAACTCCATTCCATACATATATATGGGGAGGTACAAGCTCCAACTCCGTTTTACAGTGAAAACTGCAGGAACTTCAAACCGGCACTAGGAAACAGACTGAGAAAGCAGAGAAAAAGTGTCTCCTGCAACCCGTTCCCTTGGTGCTAGATGAACGAACGTCTCTCCACTTGCTCAGTTATGAGAGATAAGTGCTTGTGAAAGCCGTCCTTCACCTAGCTTGTTGGGAACACAAAGTTTCTTTTCAGTTACAAACGCCATTCCATAAATATATATGGGGAGGTACAAGCTCCAACTCGGTTTTACAGTTAAAACTGCAGGAACTTCAAACCGGCACTAGGAAACAGACTGAGAAAGCAGAGAAAAAGTGTCTCCTGCAACCCGTTCCCTTGGTGCTAGATGAACGAACGTCTCTCCACTTGCTCAGTTATGAGAGATAAGTGTGTGTGAAAGCCGTCCTTCACCTAGCTTGTTGGGAACACAAAGTTTCTTTTCAGTTGCAAACGCCATTCCATACATATATATGGGGAGGTACAAGCTCCAACTCGGTTTTACAGTTAAAACTGCAGGAACTTCAAACCGGCACTAGGAAACAGACTGAGAAAGCAGAGAAAAAGTGTCTCCTGCAACCCGTTCCCTTGGTGCTAGATGAACGAACGTCTCTCCACTTGCTCAGTTCTGAGAGATAAGTGTGTGTGAACGCCGTCCTTCACCTAGCTTGTTGGGAACACAAAGTTTCTTTTCAGTTGCAAACTTCATTCCATACATATATATGGGGAGGTACAAGCTCCAACTCGGTTTTACAGTGAAAACTGCAGGAACTTCAAACCGGCACTAGGAAACAGACTGAGAAAGCAGAGAAAAAGTGTCTCCTGCAACCCGTTCCCTTGGTGCTAGATGAACGAACGTCTCTCCACTTGCTCAGTTATGAGAGATAAGTGTGTGTGAAAGCCGTCCTTCACCTAGCTTGTTGGGAACACAAAGTTTCTTTTCAGTTGCAAACGCCATTCCATAAATATATATGGGGAGGTACAAGCTCCAACTCGGTTTTACAGTTAAAACTGCAGGAACTTCAAACCGGCACTAGGAAACAGACTGAGAAAGCAGAGAAAAAGTGTCTCCTGCAACCCGTTCCCTTGGTGCTAGATGAACGAACGTCTCTCCAATTGCTCAGTTCTGAGAGATAAGTGTGTGTGAACGCCGTCCTTCACCTAGCTTGTTGGGAACACAAAGTTTCTTTTCAGTTGCAAACTTCATTCCATACATATATATGGGGAGGTACAAGCTCCAACTCGGTTTTACAGTGAAAACTGCAGGAACTTCAAACCGGCACTAGGAAACAGACTGAGAAAGCAGAGAAAAAGTGTCTCCTGCAACCCGTTCCCTTGGTGCTAGATGAACGAACGTCTCTCCACTTGCTCAGTTATGAGAGATAAGTGTGTGTGAAAGCCGTCCTTCACCTAGCTTGTTGGGAACACAAAGTTTCTTTTCAGTTGCAAACGCCATTCCATACATATATATGGGGAGGTACAAGCTCCAACTCGGTTTTACAGTTAAAACTGCAGGAACTTCAAACCGGCACTAGGAAACAGACTGAGAAAGCAGAGAAAAAGTGTCTCCTGCAACCCGTTCCCTTGGTGCTAGATGAACGAACGTCTCTCCACTTGCTCAGTTATGAGAGATAAGTGCGTGTGAAAGCCGTCCTTCACCAAGCTTGTTGGGAACACATAGATTCTTTTCAGTTGCAAACTCCATTCCATACATATATATGGGGAGGTACAAGCTCCAACTCGGTTTTACAGTGAAAACTGCAGGAACTTCAAACCGGCACTAGGAAACAGACTGAGAAAGCAGAGAAAAAGTGTCTCCTGCAACCCGTTCCCTTGGTGCTAGATGAACGAGCGTCTCTCCACTTGCTCAGTTCTGAGAGATAAGTGTGGGAAAGCCGTCCTTCACCTAGCTTGTTGGGAACACAAAGTTTCTTTCCAGTTGCAAACGCCATTCCATACATATATATGGGGAGGTATAAGCTCCAACTCGGTTTTACAGTGAAAACAGCAGGAACTTCAAACCGGCACTAGGAAACAGACTTAGGAAGCAGGGAAAAAGTGTCTCCTGCAACCCGTTCCCTTGGTGCTAGATGAACGAACGTCTCTCCACTTGCTCAGTTCTGAGAGATAATTGCGTGTGAAAGCCGTCCTTCACCTAGCTTGTTGAGAACACAAAGTTCTTTCAGTTGCAAACGCCATTCCATACATATATATGGGGAGGTACAAGCTCCAACACGGTTTTACAGTGAAAACTGCAGGAACTTCAAACCGGCACTAGGAAACAGACTGAGAAAGCAGAGAAAATGTGTCTCCTGCAACCCGTTCCCTTGGTGCTAGATGAACAAACGTCTCTCCACTTGCTCAGTTCTGAGAGGTAATTGTGTGTGTAAGCCGTCCTTCACCTAGCTTGTTGGGAACACAAAGTTTCTTTTCAGTTGCAAACTCCATTCCATACATATATATGGGGAGGTACAAGCTCCAACTCCGTTTTACAGTGAAAACTGCAGGAACTTCAAACCGGCACTAGGAAACAGACTGAGAAAGCAGAGAAAAAGTGTCTCCTGCAACCCGTTCCCTTGGTGCTAGATGAACGAACGTCTCTCCACTTGCTCAGTTCTGAGAGATAAGTGTGTGTGAAAGCCGTCCTTCACCTAGCTTGTTGGGAACACAAAGTTTCTTTTCAGTTACAAACGCCATTCCATAAATATATATGGGGAGGTACAAGCTCCAACTCGGTTTTACAGTTAAAACTGCAGGAACTTCAAACCGGCACTAGGAAACAGACTGAGAAAGCAGAGAAAAAGTGTCTCCTGCAACCCGTTCCCTTGGTGCTAGATGAACGAACGTCTCTCCACTTGCTCAGTTATGAGAGATAAGTGTGTGTGAAAGCCGTCCTTCACCTAGCTTGTTGGGAACACAAAGTTTCTTTTCAGTTGCAAACGCCATTCCATACATATATATGGGGAGGTACAAGCTCCAACTCGGTTTTACAGTTAAAACTGCAGGAACTTCAAACCGGCACTAGGAAACAGACTGAGAAAGCAGAGAAAAAGTGTCTCCTGCAACCCGTTCCCTTGGTGCTAGATGAACGAACGTCTCTGCAATTGCTCAGTTCTGAGAGATAAGTGTGTGTGAACGCCGTCCTTCACCTAGCTTGTTGGGAACACAAAGTTTCTTTTCAGTTGCAAACTTCATTCCATACATATATATGGGGAGGTACAAGCTCCAACTCGGTTTTACAGTGAAAACTGCAGGAACTTCAAACCGGCACTAGGAAACAGACTGAGAAAGCAGAGAAAAAGTGTCTCCTGCAACCCGTTCCCTTGGTGCTAGATGAACGAACGTCTCTCCACTTGCTCAGTTATGAGAGATAAGTGCGTGTGAAAGCCGTCCTTCACCAAGCTTGTTGGGAACACATAGATTCTTTTCAGTTGCAAACTCCATTCCATACATATATATGGGGAGGTACAAGCTCCAACTCTGTTTTACAGTGAAAACTGCAGGAACTTCAAACCGGCACTAGGAAACAGACTGAGAAAGCAGAGAAAAAGTGTCTCCTGCAACCCGTTCCCTTGGTGCTAGATGAACGAGCGTCTCTCCACTTGCTCAGTTCTGAGAGATAAGTGTGGGAAAGCCGTCCTTCACCTAGCTTGTTGGGAACACAAAGTTTCTTTCCATTTGCAAACGCCATTCCATACATATATATGGGGAGGTATAAGCTCCAACTCGGTTTTACAGTGAAAACAGCAGGAACTTCAAACCGGCACTAGGAAACAGACTTAGGAAGCAGAGAAAAAGTGTCTCCTGCAACCCGTTCCCTTGGTGCTAGATGAACGAACGTCTCTCCACTTGCTCAGTTCTGAGAGATAATTGCGTGTGAAAGCCGTCCTTCACCTAGCTTGTTGAGAACACAAAGTTCTTTTCAGTTGCAAACGCCATTCCATACATATATATGGGGAGGTACAAGCTCCAACACGGTTTTACAGTGAAAACTGCAGGAACTTCAAACCGGCACTAGGAAACAGACTGAGAAAGCAGAGAAAATGTGTCTCCTGCAACCCGTTCCCTTGGTGCTAGATGAACAAACGTCTCTCCACTTGCTCAGTTCTGAGAGGTAATTGTGTGTGAAAGCCGTCCTTCACCTAGCTTGTTGGGAACACAAAGTTTCTTTTCAGTTGCAAACTCCATTCCATACATATATATGGGGAGGTACAAGCTCCAACTCGGTTTTACAGTGAAAACTGCAGGAACTTCAAACCGGCACTAGGAAACAGACTGAGAAAGCAGAGAAAAAGTGTCTCCTGCAACCCGTTCCCTTGGTGCTAGATGAACGAACGTCTCTCCACTTGCTCAGTTATGAGAGATAAGTGCTTGTGAAAGCCGTCCTTCACCTAGCTTGTTGGGAACACATAGATTCTTTTCAGTTGCAAACTCCATTCCATACATATATATGGGGAGGTACAAGCTCCAACTCGGTTTTACAGTGAAAACTGCAGGAACTTCAAACCGGCACTAGGAAACAGACTGAGAAAGCAGAGAAAATGTGTCTCCTGCAACCCGTTCCCTTTGTGCTAGATGAACGAACGTCTCTCCAATTGCTCAGTTCTGAGAGATAAGTGTGTGTGATAGCCGTCCTTCACCTAGCTTGTTGGGAACACAAAGTTTCTTTTCAGTTGCAAACTCCATTCCATACATATATATGGGGAGGTATAAGCTCCAACTCAGTTTTACAGTGAAAACTGCAGGAACTTCAAACCGGCACTAGGAAACAGACTGAGAAAGCAGAGAAAATGTGTCTCCTGCAACCCTTTCCCTTGGTGCTAGATGAACGAACGTCTCTCCACTTGCTCAGTTCTGAGAGATAAGTGTGTGTGAACGCCGTCCTTAACCTAGCTTGTTGGGAACACAAAGTTTCTTTTCAGTTGCAAACGCCATTCAATACATATATATGGGGAGGTACAAGCTCCAACTCGGTTTTACAGTGAAAACTGCAGGAACTTCAAACCGGCACTAGGAAACAGACTGAGAAAGCAGAGAAAAAGTGTCTCCTGCAACCCGTTCCCTTGGTGCTAGATGAACGAACGTCTCTCCACTTGCTCAGTTCTGAGAGATAAGTGTGTGTGAACGCCGTCCTTTACCTAGCTTGTTGGGAACACAAAGTTTCTTTTCAGTTGCAAACTTCATTCCATACATATATATGGGGAGGTACAAGCTCCAACTCGGTTTTACAGTGAAAACTGCAGGAACTTCAAACCGGCACTAGGAAACAGACTGAGAAAGCAGAGAAAAAGTGTCTCCTGCAAACCGTTCCCTTGGTGCTAGATGAACGAACGTCTCTCCACTTGCTCAGTTATGAGAGATAAGTGCGTGTGAAAGCCGTCCTTCACCTAGCTTGTTGGGAACACATAGATTCTTTTCAGTTGCAAACTCCATTCCATACATATATATGGGGAGGTACAAGCTCCAACTCGGTTTTACATTGAAAACTGCAGGAACTTCAAACCGGCACTAGGAAACAGACTGAGAAAGCAGAGAAAAAGTGTCTCCTGCAACCCGTTCCCTTGGTGCTAGATGAACGAGCGTCTCTCCACTTGCTCAGTTCTGAGAGATAAGTGTGGGAAAACCGTCCTTCACCTAGCTTGTTGGGAACACAAAGTTTCTTTCCAGTTGCAAACGCCATTCCATACATATATATGGGGAGGTATAAGCTCCAACTCGGTTTTACAGTGAAAACAGCAGGAACTTCAAACCGGCACTAGGAAACAGACTTAGGAAGCAGGGAAAAAGTGTCTCCTGCAACACGTTCCCTTGGTGCTAGATGAACGAACGTCTCTCCACTTGCTCAGTTCTGAGAGATAAGTGTGTGTGAACGCCGTCCTTCACCTAGCTTGTTGAGAACACAAAGTTCTTTTCAGTTCCAAACGCCATTCCATACATATATATGGGGAGGTACAAGCTCCAACACGGTTTTACACTGAAAACTGCAGGAACTTCAAACCGGCACTAGGAAACAGACTGAGAAAGCAGAGAAAAAGTGTCTCCTGCAACCCGTTCCCTTGGTGCTAGATGAACGAACGTCTCTCCACTTGCTCAGTTATGAGAGATAAGTGTGTGTGAAAGCCGTCCTTCACCTAGCTTGTTGGGAACACAAAGTTTCTTTTCAGTTGCAAACGCCATTCCATACATATATATGGGGAGGTACAAGCTCCAACTCAGTTTTACAGTGAAAACTGCAGGAACTTCAAACTGGCACTAGGAAACAGACTGAGAAAGCAGAGAAAAAGTGTCTCCTGCAACCCGTTCCCTTGGTGCTAGATGAACGAACGTCTCTCCACTTGCTCAGTTATGAGAGATAAGTGTGTGTGAACGCCGTCCTTCACCTAGCTTGTTGGGAACACAAAGTTTCTTTTCAGTTGCAAACTCCATTCCATACATATATATGGGGAGGTACAAGCTCCAACTTGGTTTTACAGTGAAAACTGCAGGAACTTCAAACCGGCACTAGGAAACAGACTGAGAAAGCAGAGAAAAAGTGTCTCCTGCAACCCGTTCCCTTGGTGCTAGATGAACGAACGTCTCTCCACTTGCTCAGTTATGAGAGATAAGTGTGTGTGAAAGCCGTCCTTCACCTAGCTTGTTGGGAACACAAAGTTTCTTTTCAGTTGCAAACGCCATTCCATACATATATATGGGGAGGTACAAGCTCCAACTCGGTTTTACAGTTAAAACTGCAGGAACTTCAAACCGGCACTAGGAAACAGACTGAGAAAGCAGAGAAAAAGTGTCTCCTGCAACCCGTTCCCTTGGTGCTAGATGAACGAACGTCTCTCCACTTGCTCAGTTATGAGAGATAAGTGCGTGTGAAAGCCGTCCTTCACCAAGCTTGTTGGGAACACATAGATTCTTTTCAGTTGCAAACTCCATTCCATACATATATATGGGGAGGTACAAGCTCCAACTCGGTTTTACAGTGAAAACTGCAGGAACTTCAAACCGGCACTAGGAAACAGACTGAGAAAGCAGAGAAAAAGTGTCTCCTGCAACCCGTTCCCTTGGTGCTAGATGAACGAGCGTCTCTCCACTTGCTCAGTTCTGAGAGATAAGTGTGGGAAAGCCGTCCTTCACCTAGCTTGTTGGGAACACAAAGTTTCTTTCCAGTTGCAAACGCCATTCCATACATATATATGGGGAGGTATAAGCTCCAACTCGGTTTTACAGTGAAAACAGCAGGAACTTCAAACCGGCACTAGGAAACAGACTTAGGAAGCAGGGAAAAAGTGTCTCCTGCAACCCGTTCCCTTGGTGCTAGATGAACGAACGTCTCTCCACTTGCTCAGTTCTGAGAGATAATTGCGTGTGAAAGCCGTCCTTCACCTAGCTTGTTGAGAACACAAAGTTCTTTTCAGTTGCAAACGCCATTCCATACATATATATGGGGAGGTACAAGCTCCAACACGGTTTTACAGTGAAAACTGCAGGAACTTCAAACCGGCACTAGGAAACAGACTGAGAAAGCAGAGAAAATGTGTCTCCTGCAACCCGTTCCCTTGGTGCTAGATGAACAAACGTCTCTCCACTTGCTCAGTTCTGAGAGATAATTGTGTGTGAAAGCCGTCCTTCACCTAGCTTGTTGGGAACACAAAGTTTCTTTTCAGTTGCAAACTCCATTCCATAAATATATATGGGGAGGTACAAGCTCCAACTCGGTTTTACAGTGAAAACTGCAGGAACTTCAAACCGGCACTAGGAAACAGACTGAGAAAGCAGAGAAAAAGTGTCTCCTGCAACCCGTTCCCTTGGTGCTAGATGAACGAGCGTCTCTCCACTTGCTCAGTTCTGAGAGATAAGTGTGGGAAAACCGTCCTTCACCTAGCTTGTTGGGAACACAAAGTTTCTTTCCAGTTGCAAACGCCATTCCATACATATATATGGGGAGGTATAAGCTCCAACTCGGTTTTACAGTGAAAACAGCAGGAACTTCAAACCGGCACTAGGAAACAGACTTAGGAAGCAGGGAAAAAGTGTCTCCTGCAACACGTTCCCTTGGTGCTAGATGAACGAACGTCTCTCCACTTGCTCAGTTCTGAGAGATAAGTGTGTGTGAACGCCGTCCTTCACCTAGCTTGTTGAGAACACAAAGTTCTTTTCAGTTCCAAACGCCATTCCATACATATATATGGGGAGGTACAAGCTCCAACACGGTTTTACACTGAAAACTGCAGGAACTTCAAACCGGCACTAGGAAACAGACTGAGAAAGCAGAGAAAAAGTGTCTCCTGCAACCCGTTCCCTTGGTGCTAGATGAACGAACGTCTCTCCACTTGCTCAGTTATGAGAGATAAGTGTGTGTGAAAGCCGTCCTTCACCTAGCTTGTTGGGAACACAAAGTTTCTTTTCAGTTGCAAACGCCATTCCATACATATATATGGGGAGGTACAAGCTCCAACTCAGTTTTACAGTGAAAACTGCAGGAACTTCAAACTGGCACTAGGAAACAGACTGAGAAAGCAGAGAAAAAGTGTCTCCTGCAACCCGTTCCCTTGGTGCTAGATGAACGAACGTCTCTCCACTTGCTCAGTTATGAGAGATAAGTGTGTGTGAACGCCGTCCTTCACCTAGCTTGTTGGGAACACAAAGTTTCTTTTCAGTTGCAAACTCCATTCCATACATATATATGGGGAGGTACAAGCTCCAACTCGGTTTTACAGTGAAAACTGCAGGAACTTCAAACCGGCACTAGGAAACAGACTGAGAAAGCAGAGAAAAAGTGTCTCCTGCAACCCGTTCCCTTGGTGCTAGATGAACGAACGTCTCTCCACTTGCTCAGTTATGAGAGATAAGTGTGTGTGAAAGCCGTCCTTCACCTAGCTTGTTGGGAACACAAAGTTTCTTTTCAGTTGCAAACGCCATTCCATACATATATATGGGGAGGTACAAGCTCCAACTCGGTTTTACAGTTAAAACTGCAGGAACTTCAAACCGGCACTAGGAAACAGACTGAGAAAGCAGAGAAAAAGTGTCTCCTGCAACCCGTTCCCTTGGTGCTAGATGAACGAACGTCTCTCCACTTGCTCAGTTATGAGAGATAAGTGCGTGTGAAAGCCGTCCTTCACCAAGCTTGTTGGGAACACATAGATTCTTTTCAGTTGCAAACTCCATTCCATACATATATATGGGGAGGTACAAGCTCCAACTCGGTTTTACAGTGAAAACTGCAGGAACTTCAAACCGGCACTAGGAAACAGACTGAGAAAGCAGAGAAAAAGTGTCTCCTGCAACCCGTTCCCTTGGTGCTAGATGAACGAGCGTCTCTCCACTTGCTCAGTTCTGAGAGATAAGTGTGGGAAAGCCGTCCTTCACCTAGCTTGTTGGGAACACAAAGTTTCTTTCCAGTTGCAAACGCCATTCCATACATATATATGGGGAGGTATAAGCTCCAACTCGGTTTTACAGTGAAAACAGCAGGAACTTCAAACCGGCACTAGGAAACAGACTTAGGAAGCAGGGAAAAAGTGTCTCCTGCAACCCGTTCCCTTGGTGCTAGATGAACGAACGTCTCTCCACTTGCTCAGTTCTGAGAGATAATTGCGTGTGAAAGCCGTCCTTCACCTAGCTTGTTGAGAACACAAAGTTCTTTTCAGTTGCAAACGCCATTCCATACATATATATGGGGAGGTACAAGCTCCAACACGGTTTTACAGTGAAAACTGCAGGAACTTCAAACCGGCACTAGGAAACAGACTGAGAAAGCAGAGAAAATGTGTCTCCTGCAACCCGTTCCCTTGGTGCTAGATGAACAAACGTCTCTCCACTTGCTCAGTTCTGAGAGATAATTGTGTGTGAAAGCCGTCCTTCACCTAGCTTGTTGGGAACACAAAGTTTCTTTTCAGTTGCAAACTCCATTCCATAAATATATATGGGGAGGTACAAGCTCCAACTCGGTTTTACAGTGAAAACTGCAGGAACTTCAAACCGGCACTAGGAAACAGACTGAGAAAGCAGAGAAAAAGTGTCTCCTGCAACCCGTTCCCTTGGTGCTAGATGAACGAACGTCTCTCCACTTGCTCAGTTATGAGAGATAAGTGCTTGTGAAAGCCATCCTTCACCTAGCTTGTTGGGAACACATAGATTCTTTTCAGTTGCAAACTCCATTCCATACATATATATGGGGAGGTACAAGCTCCAACTCGGTTTTACAGTGAAAACTGCAGGAACTTCAAACCGGCACTAGGAAACAGACTTAGGAAGCAGAGAAAAAGTGTCTCCTGCAACCCGTTCCCTTGGTGCTAGATGAACGAACGTCTCTCCTCTTGCTCAGTTCTGAGAGATAAGTGTGTGTGAAAGCCGTCCTTCACCTAGCTTGTTGGGAACACAAAGTTTCTTTTCAGTTGCAAACGCCATTCCATACATATATATGGGGAGGTACAAGCTCCAACTCGGTTTTACAGTGAAAACTGCAGGAACTTAAAACCGGCACTAGGAAACAGACTTAAGAAGCAGAGAAAAAGTGTCTCTTGCAACCCGTTCCCTTGGTGCTAGATGAACGAACGTCTCTCCACTTGCTCAGTTCTGAGAGATAAGTGTGTGTGAACGCCGTCCTTCAACTAGCTTGTTGGGAACACAAAGTTTCTTTTCAGTTGCAAACTCCATTCCATACATATATATGGGGAGGTACAAGCTCCAACTCGGTTTTACGGTGAAAACTGCAGGAACTTCAAACTGGCACTAGGAAACAGACTGAGAAAGCAGAGAAAAACTGTCTCCTGCAACCCGTTCCCTTGGTGCTAGATGAACGAACGTCTCTCCACTTGCTCAGTTATGAGAGATAAATGTGTGTGAAAGCCGTCCTTCACCTAGCTTGTTGGGAACACAAAGTTTCTTTTCAGTTGCAAACTCCATTCCATACATATATATGGGGAGGTACAAGCTCCAACTCGGTTTTACCGTGAAAACTGCAGGAACTTCAAACCGGCACTAGGAAACAGACTGAGAAAGCAGAGAAAAAGTGTCTCCTGCAACCCGTTCCCTTGCTGCTAGATGAACGAGCGTCTCTCCACTTGCTCAGTTCTGAGAGATAAGTGTGGGAAAGCCGTCCTTCACCTAGCTTGTTGGGAACACAAAGTTTCTTTTCAGTTGCAAACGCCATTCCATACATATATATGGGGAGGTATAAGCTCCAACTCGGTTTTACAGTGAAAACAGCAGGAACTTCAAACAGGCACTAGGAAACAGACTTAGGAAGCAGGGAAAAAGTGTCTCCTGCAACCCGTTCCCTTGGTGCTAGATGAACGAACGTCTCTCCACTTGCTCAGTTCTGAGAAATAAGTGTGTGTGAAAGCCGTCCTTCACCTAGCTTGTTGGGAACACATAGATTCTTTTCAGTTGCAAACTCCATTCCATACATATATATAGGGAGGTACAAGCTCCAACTCGGTTTTACAGTGAAAACTGCAGGAACTTCAAACCGGCACTAGGAAACAGACTTAGGAAGCAGAGAAAAAGTGTCTCCTGCAACCCGTTCCCTTGGTGCTAGATGAACGAACGTCTCTCCACTTGCTCAGTTCTGAGAGATAAGTGTGTGTGAAAGCCGTCCTTCACCTAGCTTGTTGGGAACACAAAGTTTCTTTTCAGTTGCAAACTCCATTCCATACATATATATGGGGAGATACAAGCTCCAACTCGGTTTTACAGTGAAAACTGCAGGAACTTCAAACCGGCACTAGGAAACAGACTGAGAAAGCAGAGAAAAACTGTCTCCTGCAACCCTTTCCCTTGGTGCTAGATGAACGAACGTCTCTCCACTTGCTCAGTTATGAGAGATAAGTGCGTGTGAAAGCCGTCCTTCACTTAGCTTGTTGGGAAAACATAGATTCTTTTCAGTTGCAAACTCCATTCCATACATATATATGGGGAGGTACAAGCTCCAACTCGGTTTTACAGTGAAAACTGCAGGAACTTCAAACCGGCACTAGGAAACAGACTGAGAAAGCAGAGAAAATGTGTCTCCTGCAACCCGTTCCCTTGGTGCTAGATGAACAAACGTCTCTCCACTTGCTCAGTTCTGAGAGATAATTGTGTGTGAAAGCCGTCCTTCAACTAGCTTGTTGGGAACACAAAGTTTCTTTTCAGTTGCAAACTCCATTCCATACATATATATGGGGAGGTACAAGCTCCAACTCGGTTTTACAGTGAAAACTGCAGGAACTTCAAACCGGCACTAGGAAACAGACTGAGAAAGCAGAGAAAAAGTGTCTCCTGCAACCCGTTCCCTTGGTGCTAGATGAACGAACGTCTCTCCACTTGCTCAGTTATGAGAGATAAGTGCTTGTGAAAGCCATCCTTCACCTAGCTTGTTGGGAACACATAGATTCTTTTCAGTTGCAAACTCCATTCCATACATATATATGGGGAGGTACAAGCTCCAACTCGGTTTTACAGTGAAAACTGCAGGAACTTCAAACCGGCACTAGGAAACAGACTTAGGAAGCAGAGAAAAAGTGTCTCCTGCAACCCGTTCCCTTGGTGCTAGATGAACGAACGTCTCTCCTCTTGCTCAGTTCTGAGAGATAAGTGTGTGTGAAAGCCGTCCTTCACCTAGCTTGTTGGGAACACAAAGTTTCTTTTCAGTTGCAAACGCCATTCCATACATATATATGGGGAGGTACAAGCTCCAACTCGGTTTTACAGTGAAAACTGCAGGAACTTAAAACCGGCACTAGGAAACAGACTTAAGAAGCAGAGAAAAAGTGTCTCTTGCAACCCGTTCCCTTGGTGCTAAATGAACGAACGTCTCTCCACTTGCTCAGTTCTGAGAGATAAGTGTGTGTGAACGCCGTCCTTCACCTAGCTTGTTGGGAACACAAAGTTTCTTTTCAGTTGCAAACTCCATTCCATACATATATATGGGGAGGTACAAGCTCCAACTCGGTTTTACGGTGAAAACTGCAGGAACTTCAAACTGGCACTAGGAAACAGACTGAGAAAGCAGAGAAAAACTGTCTCCTGCAACCCGTTCCCTTGGTGCTAGATGAACGAACGTCTCTCCACTTGCTCAGTTATGAGAGATAAATGTGTGTGAAAGCCGTCCTTCACCTAGCTTGTTGGGAACACAAAGTTTCTTTTCAGTTGCAAACTCCATTCCATACATATATATGGGGAGGTACAAGCTCCAACTCGGTTTTACCGTGAAAACTGCAGGAACTTCAAACCGGCACTAGGAAACAGACTGAGAAAGCAGAGAAAAAGTGTCTCCTGCAACCCGTTCCCTTGGTGCTAGATGAACGAGCGTCTCTCCACTTGCTCAGTTCTGAGAGATAAGTGTGGGAAAGCCGTCCTTCACCTAGCTTGTTGGGAACACAAAGTTTCTTTTCAGTTGCAAACGCCATTCCATACATATATATGGGGAGGTATAAGCTCCAACTCGGTTTTACAGTGAAAACAGCAGGAACTTCAAACAGGCACTAGGAAACAGACTTAGGAAGCAGGGAAAAAGTGTCTCCTGCAACCCGTTCCCTTGGTGCTAGATGAACGAACGTCTCTCCACTTGCTCAGTTCTGAGAAATAAGTGTGTGTGAAAGCCGTCCTTCACCTAGCTTGTTGGGAACACATAGATTCTTTTCAGTTGCAAACTCCATTCCATACATATATATAGGGAGGTACAAGCTCCAACTCGGTTTTACAGTGAAAACTGCAGGAACTTCAAACCGGCACTAGGAAACAGACTTAGGAAGCAGAGAAAAAGTGTCTCCTGCAACCCGTTCCCTTGGTGCTAGATGAACGAACGTCTCTCCACTTGCTCAGTTCTGAGAGATAAGTGTGTGTGAAAGCCGTCCTTCACCTAGCTTGTTGGGAACACAAAGTTTCTTTTCAGTTGCAAACGCCATTCCATACATATATATGGGGAGGTACAAGCTCCAACTCGGTTTTACAGTGAAAACTGCAGGAACTTAAAACCGGCACTAGGAAACAGACTTAAGAAGCAGAGAAAAAGTGTCTCTTGCAACCCGTTCCCTTGGTGCTAGATGAACGAACGTCTCTCCACTTGCTCAGTTCTGAGAGATAAGTGTGTGTGAACGCCGTCCTTCACCTAGCTTGTTGGGAACACAAAGTTTCTTTTCAGTTGCAAACTCCATTCCATACATATATATGGGGAGATACAAGCTCCAACTCGGTTTTACAGTGAAAACTGCAGGAACTTCAAACCGGCACTAGGAAACAGACTGAGAAAGCAGAGAAAAACTGTCTCCTGCAACCCTTTCCCTTGGTGCTAGATGAACGAACGTCTCTCCACTTGCTCAGTTATGAGAGATAAGTGCGTGTGAAAGCCGTCCTTCACTTAGCTTGTTGGGAAAACATAGATTCTTTTCAGTTGCAAACTCCATTCCATACATATATATGGGGAGGTACAAGCTCCAACTCGGTTTTACAGTGAAAACTGCAGGAACTTCAAACCGGCACTAGGAAACAGACTGAGAAAGCAGAGAAAAAGTGTCTCCTGCAACCCGTTCCCTTGGTGCTAGATGAACGAGCATCTCTCCACTTGCTCAGTTCTGAGAGATAAGTGTGGGAAAGCCGTCCTTCACCTAGCTTGTTGGGAACACAAAATTTCTTTTCAGTTGCAAACGCCATTCCATACATATATATGGGGAGGTATAAGCTCCAACTCGGTTTTACAGTGAAAACTGCAGGAACTTCAAACCGGCACTAGGAAACAGACTTAGGAAGCAGGGAAAAAGTGTCTCCTGCAACCCGTTTCCTTGGTGCTAGATGAACGAACGTCTCTCCACTTGCTCAGTTCTGAGAGATAAGTGTGTGTGAAAGCCGTCCTTCACTTAGCTTGTTGGGAACACATAGATTCTTTTCAGTTGCAAACTCCATTCCATACATATATATGGGGAGGTACAAGCTCCAACTCGGTTTTACAGTGAAAACTGCAGGAACTTCAAAACGGCACTAGGAAACAGACTTAAGAAGCAGAGAAAAAGTGTCTCTTGCAACCCGTTCCCTTGGTGCTAGATGAACGAACGTCTCTCCACTTGCTCAGTTCTGAGAGATAAGTGTGTGTGAACGCCGTCCTTCACCTAGCTTGTTGGGAACACAAAGTTTCTTTTCAGTTGCAAACTCCATTCCATACATATATATGGGGAGGTACAAGCTCCAACTCGGTTTTACAGTGAAAACTGCAGGAACTTCAAACCGGCACAAGGAAACAGACTGAGAAAGCAGGGAAAAAGTGTCTCCTGCAACCCGTTCCCTTGGTGCTAGATGAACAAACGTCTCTCCACTTGCTCAGTTCTGAGAGATAAGTGTGTGTGAAAGCCGTCCTTCACCTAGCTTGTTGGGAACACAAAGTTTCTTTTCAGTTGCAAACGCCATTCCATACATATATATGGGGAGGTATAAGCTCCAACTCGGTTTTACAGTGAAAACTGCAGGAACTTCAAACAGGCACTAGGAAACAGACTTAGGAAGCAGGGAAAAAGTGTCTCCTGCAACCCGTTCCCTTGGTGCTAGATGAACGAACGTCTCTCCACTTGCTCAGTTCTGAGAGATAAGTGTGTGTGAACGCCGTCCTTCACCTAGCTTGTTGGGAACACATAGATTCTTTTCAGTTGCAAACTCCATTCCATACATATATATGGGGAGGTACAAGCTCCAACTCGGTTTTACAGTGAAAACTGCAGGAACTTCAAACCGGCACTAGGAAACAGACTTAGGAAGCAGAGAAAAAGTGTCTCCTGCAACCCGTTCCCTTGGTGCTAGATGAACGAACGTCTCTCCACTTGCTCAGTTATGAGAGATAAGTGCGTGTGAAAGCCGTCCTTCACCTAGCTTGTTGGGAACACATAGATTCTTTTCAGTTGCAAACTCCATTCCATACATATATATGGGGAGGTACAAGCTCCAACTCGGTTTTACAGTGAAAACAGCAGGAACTTCAAACAGGCACTAGGAAACAGACTTAGGAAGCAGAGAAAAAGTGTCTCCTGCAACCCGTTCCCTTGGTGCTAGATGAACGAGCGTCTCTCCACTTGCTCAGTTCTGAGAGATAAGTGTGGGAAAGCCGTCCTTCACCTAGCTTGTTGGAAACACAAAGTTTCTTTCCAGTTGCAAACGCCATTCCATACATATATATGGGGAGGTATAAGCTCCAACTCGGTTTTACAGTGAAAACAGCAGGAACTTCAAACCGGCACTAGGAAACAGACTTAGGAAGCAGGGAAAAAGTGTCTCCTGCAACCCGTTCCCTTGGTGCTAGATGAACGAACGTCTCTCCACTTGCTCAGTTCTGAGAGATAATTGCGTGTGAAAGCCGTCCTTCACCTAGCTTGTTGAGAACACAAAGTTCTTTTCAGTTGCAAACGCCATTCCATACATATATATGGGGAGGTACAAGCTCCAACACGGTTTTACAGTGAAAACTGCAGGAACTTCAAACCGGCACTAGGAAACAGAGTGAGAAAGCAGAGAAAATGTGTCTCCTGCAACCCGTTCCCTTTGTGCTAGATGAACGAACGTCTCTCCAATTGCTCAGTTCTGAGAGATAAGTGTGTGTGATAGCCGTCCTTCACCTAGCTTGTTGGGAACACAAAGTTTCTTTTCAGTTGCAAACTCCATTCCATACATATATATGGGGAGGTATAAGGTTCAACTCAGTTTTACAGTGAAAACTGCAGGAACTTCAAACCGGCACTAGGAAACAGACTGAGAAAGCAGAGAAAATGTGTCTCCTGCAACCCTTTCCCTTGGTGCTAGATGAACGAACGTTTCTCCACTTGCTCAGTTCTGAGAGATAAGTGTGTGTGAACACCGTCCTTCACCTAGCTTGTTGGGAACACAAAGTTTCTTTTCAGTTGCAAACGCCATTCAATAAATATAAATGGGGAGGTACAAGCTCCAACTCGGTTTTACAGTGAAAACTGCAGGAACTTCAAACCGGCAGTAGGAAACAGACTGAGAAAGCAGAGAAAAAGTGTCTCCTGCAACCCGTTCCCTTGGTGCTAGATGAACGAACGTCTCTCCACTTGCTCAGTTCTGAGAGATAAGTGTGTGTGAACGCCGTCCTTCACCTAGCTTGTTGGGAACACAAAGTTTCTTTTCAGTTGCAAACTTCATTCCATACATATATATGGGGAGGTACAAGCTCCAACTCGGTTTTACAGTGAAAACTGCAGGAACTTCAAACCGGCACTAGGAAACAGACTGAGAAAGCAGAGAAAAAGTGTCTCCTGCATCCCGTTCCCTTGGTGCTAGATGAACGAACGTCTCTCCACTTGCTCAGTTATGAGAGATAAGTGCGTGTGAAAGCCGTCCTTCACCTAGCTTGTTGGGAACACATAGATTCTTTTCAGTTGCAAACTCCATTCCATACATATATATGGGGAGGTACAAGCTCCAACTCGGTTTTACAGTGAAAACTGCAGGAACTTCAAACCGGCACTAGGAAACAGACTGAGAAAGCAGAGAAAAAGTGTCTCCTGCAACCCGTTCCCTTGGTGCTAGATGAACGAGCGTCTCTCCACTTGCTCAGTTCTGAGAGATAAGTGTGGGAAAACCGTCCTTCACCTAGCTTGTTGGGAACACAAAGTTTCTTTCCAGTTGCAAACGCCATTCCATACATATATATGGGGAGGTATAAGCTCCAACTCGGTTTTACAGTGAAAACAGCAGGAACTTCAAACCGGCACTAGGAAACAGACTTAGGAAGCAGGGAAAAAGTGTCTCCTGCAACCCGTTCCCTTGGTGCTAGATGAACGAACGTCTCTCCACTTGCTCAGTTCTGAGAGATAATTGCGTGTGAAAGCCGTCCTTCACCTAGCTTGTTGAGAACACAAAGTTCTTTTCAGTTCCAAACGCCATTCCATACATATATATGGGGAGGTACAAGCTCCAACACGGTTTTACACTGAAAACTGCAGGAACTTCAAACCGGCACTAGGAAACAGACTGAGAAAGCAGAGAAAAAGTGTCTCCTGCAACCCGTCCCTTTGTGCTAGATGAACGAACGTCTCTCCAATTGCTCAGTTCTGAGAGATAAGTGTGTGTGATAGCCGTCCTTCACCTAGCTTGTTGGGAACACAAAGTTTCTTTTCAGTTGCAAACTCCATTCCATACATATATATGGGGAGGTATAAGCTCCAACTCAGTTTTACAGTGAAAACTGCAGGAACTTCAAACCGGCACTAGGAAACAGACTGAGAAAGCAGAGAAAAAGTGTCTCCTGCAACCCTTTCCCTTGGTGCTAGATGAACGAACGTCTCTCCACTTGCTCAGTTCTGAGAGATAAGTGGGTGTGAACACCGTCCTTCACCTAGCTTGTTGGGAACACAAAGTTTCTTTTCAGTTGCAAACGCCAACCCATACATATATATGGGGAGGTACAAGCTCCAACTCGGTTTTACAGTGAAAACTGCAGGAACTTCAAACCGGCACTAGGAAACAGACTGAGAAAGCAGAGAAAAAGTGTCTCCTGCAACCCGTTCCCTTGGTGCTAGATGAACGAACGTCTCTCCACTTGCTCAGTTCTGAGAGATAAGTGTGTGTGAACGCCGTCCTTCACCTAGCTTGTTGGGAACACAAAGTTTCTTTTCAGTTGCAAACTTCATTCCATACATATATATGGGGAGGTACAAGCTCCAACTCGGTTTTACAGTGAAAACTGCAGGAACTTCAAACCGGCACTAGGAAACAGACTGAGAAAGCAGAGAAAAAGTGTCTCCTGCAACCCGTTCCCTTGGGGCTAGATGAACGAACGTCTCTCCACTTGCTCAGTTATGAGAGATAAGTGTGTGTGAAAGCCGTCCTTCACCTAGCTTGTTGGGAACACAAAGTTTCTTTTCAGTTGCAAACGCCATTCCATAAATATATATGGGGAGGTACAAGCTCCAACTCGGTTTTACAGTTAAAACTGCAGGAACTTCAAACCGGCACTAGGAAACAGACTGAGAAAGCAGAGAAAAAGTGTCTCCTGCAACCCGTTCCCTTGGTGCTAGATGAACGAACGTCTCTCCACTTGCTCAGTTATGAGAGATAAGTGTGTGTGAAAGCCGTCCTTCACCTAGCTTGTTGGGAACACAAAGTTTCTTTTCAGTTGCAAACGCCATTCCATACATATATGTGGGGAGGTACAAGCTCCAACTCGGTTTTACAGTTAAAACTGCAGGAACTTCAAACCGGCACTAGGAAACAGACTGAGAAAGCAGAGAAAAAGTGTCTCCTGCAACCCGTTCCCTTGGTGCTAGATGAACGAACGTCTCTCCAATTGCTCAGTTCTGAGAGATAAGTGTGTGTGAACGCCGTCCTTCACCTAGCTTGTTGGGAACACAAAGTTTCTTTTCAGTTGCAAACTTCATTCCATACATATATATGGGGAGGTACAAGCTCCAACTCGGTTTTACAGTGAAAACTGCAGGAACTTCAAACCGGCACTAGGAAACAGACTGAGAAAGCAGAGAAAAAGTGTCTCCTGCAACCCGTTCCCTTGGTGCTAGATGAACGAACGTCTCTCCACTTGCTCAGTTATGAGAGATAAGTGTGTGTGAACGCCGTCCTTCACCTAGCTTGTTGGGAACACAAAGTTTCTTTTCAGTTGCAAACGCCATTCCATACATATATATGGGGAGGTACAAGCTCCAACTCGGTTTTACAGTTAAAACTGCAGGAACTTCAAACCGGCACTAGGAAACAGACTGAGAAAGCAGAGAAAAAGTGTCTCCTGCAACCCGTTCCCTTGGTGCTAGATGAACGAACGTCTCTCCAATTGCTCAGTTCTGAGAGATAAGTGTGTGTGAACGCCGTCCTTCACCTAGCTTGTTGGGAACACAAAGATTCTTTTCAGTTGCAAACTTCATTCCATACATATATATGGGGAGGTACAAGCTCCAACTCGGTTTTACAGTGAAAACTGCAGGAACTTCAAACCGGCACTAGGAAACAGACTGAGAAAGCAGAGAAAAAGTGTCTCCTGCAACCCGTTCCCTTGGTGCTAGATGAACGAACGTCTCTCCACTTGCTCAGTTATGAGAGATAAGTGTGTGTGAAAGCCGTCCTTCACCTAGCTTGTTGGGAACACAAAGTTTCTTTTCAGTTGCAAACGCCATTCCATACATATATATGGGGAGGTACAAGCTCCAACTCGGTTTTACAGTTAAAACTGCAGGAACTTCAAACCGGCACTAGGAAACAGACTGAGAAAGCAGAGAAAAAGTGTCTCCTGCAACCCGTTCCCTTGGTGCTAGATGAACGAACGTCTCTCCACTTGCTCAGTTCTGAGAGATAAGTGTGTGTGAACGCCGTCCTTCACCTAGCTTGTTGGGAACACAAAGTTTCTTTTCAGTTGCAAACTCCATTCCATACATATATATGGGGAGATACAAGCTCCAACTCGGTTTTACAGTGAAAACTGCAGGAACTTCAAACCGGCACTAGGAAACAGACTGAGAAAGCAGAGAAAAACTGTCTCCTGCAACCCTTTCCCTTGGTGCTAGATGAACGAACGTCTCTCCACTTGCTCAGTTATGAGAGATAAGTGCGTGTGAAAGCCGTCCTTCACTTAGCTTGTTGGGAAAACATAGATTCTTTTCAGTTGCAAACTCCATTCCATACATATATATGGGGAGGTACAAGCTCCAACTCGGTTTTACAGTGAAAACTGCAGGAACTTCAAACCGGCACTAGGAAACAGACTGAGAAAGCAGAGAAAAAGTGTCTCCTGCAACCCGTTCCCTTGGTGCTAGATGAACGAGCATCTCTCCACTTGCTCAGTTCTGAGAGATAAGTGTGGGAAAGCCGTCCTTCACCTAGCTTGTTGGGAACACAAAATTTCTTTTCAGTTGCAAACGCCATTCCATACATATATATGGGGAGGTATAAGCTCCAACTCGGTTTTACAGTGAAAACTGCAGGAACTTCAAACCGGCACTAGGAAACAGACTTAGGAAGCAGGGAAAAAGTGTCTCCTGCAACCCGTTTCCTTGGTGCTAGATGAACGAACGTCTCTCCACTTGCTCAGTTCTGAGAGATAAGTGTGTGTGAAAGCCGTCCTTCACTTAGCTTGTTGGGAACACATAGATTCTTTTCAGTTGCAAACTCCATTCCATACATATATATGGGGAGGTACAAGCTCCAACTCGGTTTTACAGTGAAAACTGCAGGAACTTCAAAACGGCACTAGGAAACAGACTTAAGAAGCAGAGAAAAAGTGTCTCTTGCAACCCGTTCCCTTGGTGCTAGATGAACGAACGTCTCTCCACTTGCTCAGTTCTGAGAGATAAGTGTGTGTGAACGCCGTCCTTCACCTAGCTTGTTGGGAACACAAAGTTTCTTTTCAGTTGCAAACTCCATTCCATACATATATATGGGGAGGTACAAGCTCCAACTCGGTTTTACAGTGAAAACTGCAGGAACTTCAAACCGGCACAAGGAAACAGACTGAGAAAGCAGGGAAAAAGTGTCTCCTGCAACCCGTTCCCTTGGTGCTAGATGAACAAACGTCTCTCCACTTGCTCAGTTCTGAGAGATAAGTGTGTGTGAAAGCCGTCCTTCACCTAGCTTGTTGGGAACACAAAGTTTCTTTTCAGTTGCAAACGCCATTCCATACATATATATGGGGAGGTATAAGCTCCAACTCGGTTTTACAGTGAAAACTGCAGGAACTTCAAACAGGCACTAGGAAACAGACTTAGGAAGCAGGGAAAAAGTGTCTCCTGCAACCCGTTCCCTTGGTGCTAGATGAACGAACGTCTCTCCACTTGCTCAGTTCTGAGAGATAAGTGTGTGTGAACGCCGTCCTTCACCTAGCTTGTTGGGAACACATAGATTCTTTTCAGTTGCAAACTCCATTCCATACATATATATGGGGAGGTACAAGCTCCAACTCGGTTTTACAGTGAAAACTGCAGGAACTTCAAACCGGCACTAGGAAACAGACTTAGGAAGCAGAGAAAAAGTGTCTCCTGCAACCCGTTCCCTTGGTGCTAGATGAACGAACGTCTCTCCACTTGCTCAGTTATGAGAGATAAGTGCGTGTGAAAGCCGTCCTTCACCTAGCTTGTTGGGAACACATAGATTCTTTTCAGTTGCAAACTCCATTCCATACATATATATGGGGAGGTACAAGCTCCAACTCGGTTTTACAGTGAAAACAGCAGGAACTTCAAACAGGCACTAGGAAACAGACTTAGGAAGCAGAGAAAAAGTGTCTCCTGCAACCCGTTCCCTTGGTGCTAGATGAACGAGCGTCTCTCCACTTGCTCAGTTCTGAGAGATAAGTGTGGGAAAGCCGTCCTTCACCTAGCTTGTTGGGAACACAAAGTTTCTTTCCAGTTGCAAACGCCATTCCATACATATATATGGGGAGGTATAAGCTCCAACTCGGTTTTACAGTGAAAACAGCAGGAACTTCAAACCGGCACTAGGAAACAGACTTAGGAAGCAGGGAAAAAGTGTCTCCTGCAACCCGTTCCCTTGGTGCTAGATGAACGAACGTCTCTCCACTTGCTCAGTTCTGAGAGATAATTGCGTGTGAAAGCCGTCCTTCACCTAGCTTGTTGAGAACACAAAGTTCTTTTCAGTTGCAAACGCCATTCCATACATATATATGGGGAGGTACAAGCTCCAACACGGTTTTACAGTGAAAACTGCAGGAACTTCAAACCGGCACTAGGAAACAGAGTGAGAAAGCAGAGAAAATGTGTCTCCTGCAACCCGTTCCCTTTGTGCTAGATGAACGAACGTCTCTCCAATTGCTCAGTTCTGAGAGATAAGTGTGTGTGATAGCCGTCCTTCACCTAGCTTGTTGGGAACACAAAGTTTCTTTTCAGTTGCAAACTCCATTCCATACATATATATGGGGAGGTATAAGGTTCAACTCAGTTTTACAGTGAAAACTGCAGGAACTTCAAACCGGCACTAGGAAACAGACTGAGAAAGCAGAGAAAATGTGTCTCCTGCAACCCTTTCCCTTGGTGCTAGATGAACGAACGTTTCTCCACTTGCTCAGTTCTGAGAGATAAGTGTGTGTGAACACCGTCCTTCACCTAGCTTGTTGGGAACACAAAGTTTCTTTTCAGTTGCAAACGCCATTCAATAAATATAAATGGGGAGGTACAAGCTCCAACTCGGTTTTACAGTGAAAACTGCAGGAACTTCAAACCGGCACTAGGAAACAGACTGAGAAAGCAGAGAAAAAGTGTCTCCTGCAACCCGTTCCCTTGGTGCTAGATGAACGAACGTCTCTCCACTTGCTCAGTTCTGAGAGATAAGTGTGTGTGAACGCCGTCCTTCACCTAGCTTGTTGGGAACACAAAGTTTCTTTTCAGTTGCAAACTTCATTCCATACATATATATGGGGAGGTACAAGCTCCAACTCGGTTTTACAGTGAAAACTGCAGGAACTTCAAACCGGCACTAGGAAACAGACTGAGAAAGCAGAGAAAAAGTGTCTCCTGCATCCCGTTCCCTTGGTGCTAGATGAACGAACGTCTCTCCACTTGCTCAGTTATGAGAGATAAGTGCGTGTGAAAGCCGTCCTTCACCTAGCTTGTTGGGAACACATAGATTCTTTTCAGTTGCAAACTCCATTCCATACATATATATGGGGAGGTACAAGCTCCAACTCGGTTTTACAGTGAAAACTGCAGGAACTTCAAACCGGCACTAGGAAACAGACTGAGAAAGCAGAGAAAAAGTGTCTCCTGCAACCCGTTCCCTTGGTGCTAGATGAACGAGCGTCTCTCCACTTGCTCAGTTCTGAGAGATAAGTGTGGGAAAACCGTCCTTCACCTAGCTTGTTGGGAACACAAAGTTTCTTTCCAGTTGCAAACGCCATTCCATACATATATATGGGGAGGTATAAGCTCCAACTCGGTTTTACAGTGAAAACAGCAGGAACTTCAAACCGGCACTAGGAAACAGACTTAGGAAGCAGGGAAAAAGTGTCTCCTGCAACCCGTTCCCTTGGTGCTAGATGAACGAACGTCTCTCCACTTGCTCAGTTCTGAGAGATAATTGCGTGTGAAAGCCGTCCTTCACCTAGCTTGTTGAGAACACAAAGTTCTTTTCAGTTCCAAACGCCATTCCATACATATATATGGGGAGGTACAAGCTCCAACACGGTTTTACACTGAAAACTGCAGGAACTTCAAACCGGCACTAGGAAACAGACTGAGAAAGCAGAGAAAAAGTGTCTCCTGCAACCCGTCCCTTTGTGCTAGATGAACGAACGTCTCTCCAATTGCTCAGTTCTGAGAGATAAGTGTGTGTGATAGCCGTCCTTCACCTAGCTTGTTGGGAACACAAAGTTTCTTTTCAGTTGCAAACTCCATTCCATACATATATATGGGGAGGTATAAGCTCCAACTCAGTTTTACAGTGAAAACTGCAGGAACTTCAAACCGGCACTAGGAAACAGACTGAGAAAGCAGAGAAAAAGTGTCTCCTGCAACCCTTTCCCTTGGTGCTAGATGAACGAACGTCTCTCCACTTGCTCAGTTCTGAGAGATAAGTGGGTGTGAACACCGTCCTTCACCTAACTTGTTGGGAACACAAAGTTTCTTTTCAGTTGCAAACGCCAACCCATACATATATATGGGGAGGTACAAGCTCCAACTCGGTTTTACAGTGAAAACTGCAGGAACTTCAAACCGGCACTAGGAAACAGACTGAGAAAGCAGAGAAAAAGTGTCTCCTGCAACCCGTTCCCTTGGTGCTAGATGAACGAACGTCTCTCCACTTGCTCAGTTCTGAGAGATAAGTGTGTGTGAACGCCGTCCTTCACCTAGCTTGTTGGGAACACAAAGTTTCTTTTCAGTTGCAAACTTCATTCCATACATATATATGGGGAGGTACAAGCTCCAACTCGGTTTTACAGTGAAAACTGCAGGAACTTCAAACCGGCACTAGGAAACAGACTGAGAAAGCAGAGAAAAAGTGTCTCCTGCAACCCGTTCCCTTGGGGCTAGATGAACGAACGTCTCTCCACTTGCTCAGTTATGAGAGATAAGTGTGTGTGAAAGCCGTCCTTCACCTAGCTTGTTGGGAACACAAAGTTTCTTTTCAGTTGCAAACGCCATTCCATAAATATATATGGGGAGGTACAAGCTCCAACTCGGTTTTACAGTTAAAACTGCAGGAACTTCAAACCGGCACTAGGAAACAGACTGAGAAAGCAGAGAAAAAGTGTCTCCTGCAACCCGTTCCCTTGGTGCTAGATGAACGAACGTCTCTCCACTTGCTCAGTTATGAGAGATAAGTGTGTGTGAAAGCCGTCCTTCACCTAGCTTGTTGGGAACACAAAGTTTCTTTTCAGTTGCAAACGCCATTCCATACATATATATGGGGAGGTACAAGCTCCAACTCGGTTTTACAGTTAAAACTGCAGGAACTTCAAACCGGCACTAGGAAACAGACTGAGAAAGCAGAGAAAAAGTGTCTCCTGCAACCCGTTCCCTTGGTGCTAGATGAACGAACGTCTCTCCAATTGCTCAGTTCTGAGAGATAAGTGTGTGTGAACGCCGTCCTTCACCTAGCTTGTTGGGAACACAAAGTTTCTTTTCAGTTGCAAACTTCATTCCATACATATATATGGGGAGGTACAAGCTCCAACTCGGTTTTACAGTGAAAACTGCAGGAACTTCAAACCGGCACTAGGAAACAGACTGAGAAAGCAGAGAAAAAGTGTCTCCTGCAACCCGTTCCCTTGGTGCTAGATGAACGAACGTCTCTCCACTTGCTCAGTTATGAGAGATAAGTGTGTGTGAACGCCGTCCTTCACCTAGCTTGTTGGGAACACAAAGTTTCTTTTCAGTTGCAAACGCCATTCCATACATATATATGGGGAGGTACAAGCTCCAACTCGGTTTTACAGTTAAAACTGCAGGAACTTCAAACCGGCACTAGGAAACAGACTGAGAAAGCAGAGAAAAAGTGTCTCCTGCAACCCGTTCCCTTGGTGCTAGATGAACGAACGTCTCTCCAATTGCTCAGTTCTGAGAGATAAGTGTGTGTGAACGCCGTCCTTCACCTAGCTTGTTGGGAACACAAAGATTCTTTTCAGTTGCAAACTTCATTCCATACATATATATGGGGAGGTACAAGCTCCAACTCGGTTTTACAGTGAAAACTGCAGGAACTTCAAACCGGCACTAGGAAACAGACTGAGAAAGCAGAGAAAAAGTGTCTCCTGCAACCCGTTCCCTTGGTGCTAGATGAACGAACGTCTCTCCACTTGCTCAGTTATGAGAGATAAGTGTGTGTGAAAGCCGTCCTTCACCTAGCTTGTTGGGAACACAAAGTTTCTTTTCAGTTGCAAACGCCATTCCATACATATATATGGGGAGGTACAAGCTCCAACTCGGTTTTACAGTTAAAACTGCAGGAACTTCAAACCGGCACTAGGAAACAGACTGAGAAAGCAGAGAAAAAGTGTCTCCTGCAACCCGTTCCCTTGGTGCTAGATGAACGAACGTCTCTCCACTTGCTCAGTTATGAGAGATAAGTGCGTGTGAAAGCCGTCCTTCACCAAGCTTGTTGGGAACACATAGATTCTTTTCAGTTGCAAACTCCATTCCATACATATATATGGGGAGGTACAAGCTCCAACTCGGTTTTACAGTGAAAACTGCAGGAACTACAAACCGGCACTAGGAAACAGACTGAGAAAGCAGAGAAAAAGTGTCTCCTGCAACCCGTTCCCTTGGTGCTAGATGAACGAGCGTCTCTCCACTTGCTCAGTTCTGAGAGATAAGTGTGGGAAAGCCGTCCTTCACCTAGCTTGTTGGGAACACAAAGTTTCTTTCCAGTTGCAAACGCCATTCCATACATATATATGGGGAGGTATAAGCTCCAACTCGGTTTTACAGTGAAAACAGCAGGAACTTCACACCGGCACTAGGAAACAGACTGAGAAAGCAGAGAAAAAGTGTCTCCTGCAACCCGTTCCCTTGGTGCTAGATGAACGAACGTCTCTCCACTTGCTCAGTTATGAGAGATAAGTGCGTGTGAAAGCCGTCCTTCACCTAGCTTGTTGGGAACACATAGATTCTTTTCAGTTGCAAACTCCATTCCATACATATATATGGGGAGGTACAAGCTCCAACTCGGTTTTACAGTGAAAACTGCAGGAACTTCAAACCGGCACTAGGAAACAGACTGAGAAAGCAGAGAAAAAGTGTCTCCTGCAACCCGTTCCCTTGGTGCTAGATGAACGAGCGTCTCTCCACTTGCTCAGTTCTGAGAGATAAGTGTGGGAAAACCGTCCTTCACCTAGCTTGTTGGGAACACAAAGTTTCTTTCCAGTTGCAAACGCCATTCCATACATATATATGGGGAGGTATAAGCTCCAACTCGGTTTTACAGTGAAAACAGCAGGAACTTCAAACCGGCACTAGGAAACAGACTTAGGAAGCAGGGAAAAAGTGTCTCCTGCAACCCGTTCCCTTGGTGCTAGATGAACGAACGTCTCTCCACTTGCTCAGTTCTGAGAGATAATTGCGTGTGAAAGCCGTCCTTCACCTAGCTTGTTGAGAACACAAAGTTCTTTTCAGTTGCAAACGCCATACCATACATATATATGGGGAGGTACAAGCTCCAACACGGTTTTACAGTGAAAACTGCAGGAACTTCAAACCGGCACTAGGAAACAGACTGAGAAAGCAGAGAAAAAGTGTCTCCTGCAACCCGTTCCCTTTGTGCTAGATGAACGAACGTCTCTCCAATTGCTCAGTTCTGAGAGATAAGTGTGTGTGATAGCCGTCCTTCACCTAGCTTGTTGGGAACACAAGTTTCTTTTCAGTTGCAAACTCCATTCCATACATATATATGGGGAGGTATAAGCTCCAACTCAGTTTTACAGTGAAAACTGCAGGAACTTCAAACCGGCACTAGGAAACAGACTGAGAAAGCAGAGAAAAAGTGTCTCCTGCAACCCTTTCCCTTGGTGCTAGATGAACGAACGTCTCTCCACTTGCTCAGTTCTGAGAGATAAGTGTGCGTGAACGCCGTCCTTCACCTAGCTTGTTGGGAACACAAAGTTTCTTTTCAGTTGCAAACGCCATTCCATACATATATATGGGGAGGTACAAGCTCCAACTCGGTTTTACAGTGAAAACTGCAGGAACTTCAAACCGGCACTAGGAAACAGACTGAGAAAGCAGAGAAAAAGTGTCTCCTGCAACCCGTTCCCTTGGTGCTAGATGAACGAACGTCTCTCCACTTGCTCAGTTCTGAGAGATAAGTGTGTGTGAACGCCGTCCTTCACCTAGCTTGTTGGGAACACAAAGTTTCTTTTCAGTTGCAAACTTCATTCCATACATATATATGGGGAGGTACAAGCTCCAACACGGTTTTACACTGAAAACTGCAGGAACTTCAAACCGGCACTAGGAAACAGACTGAGAAAGCAGAGAAAAAGTGTCTCCTGCAACCCGTTCCCTTGGTGCTAGATGAACGAACGTCTCTCCACTTGCTCAGTTATGAGAGATAAGTGTGTGTGAAAGCCGTCCTTCACCTAGCTTGTTGGGAACACAAAGTTTCTTTTCAGTTGCAAACTCCATTCCATACATATATATGGGGAGGTACAAGCTCCAACTCGGTTTTACAGTGAAAACTGCAGGAACTTCAAACCGGCACTAGGAAACAGACTGAGAAAGCAGAGAAAAAGTGTCTCCTGCAACCCGTTCCCTTGGTGCTAGATGAACGAACGTCTCTCCACTTGCTCAGTTATGAGAGATAAGTGCGTGTGAAAGCCGTCCTTCACCAAGCTTGTTGGGAACACATAGATTCTTTTCAGTTGCAAACTCCATTCCATACATATATATGGGGAGGTACAAGCTCCAACTCGGTTTTACAGTGAAAACTGCAGGAACTTCAAACCGGCACTAGGAAACAGACTGAGAAAGCAGAGAAAAAGTGTCTCCTGCAACCCGTTCCCTTGGTGCTAGATGAACGAGCGTCTCTCCACTTGCTCAGTTCTGAGAGATAAGTGTGGGAAAGCCGTCCTTCACCTAGCTTGTTGGGAACACAAGTTTCTTTCCAGTTGCAAACGCCATTCCATACATATATATGGGGAGGTATAAGCTCCAACTCGGTTTTACAGTGAAAACAGCAGGAACTTCAAACCGGCACTAGGAAACAGACTTAGGAAGCAGGGAAAAAGTGTCTCATGCAACCCGTTCCCTTGGTGCTAGATGAACGAACGTCTCTCCACTTGCTCAGTTCTGAGAGATAATTGCGTGTGAAAGCCGTCCTTCACCTAGCTTGTTGAGAACACAAAGTTCTTTTCAGTTGCAAACGCCATTCCATACATATATATGGGGAGGTACAAGCTCCAACACGGTTTTACAGTGAAAACTGCAGGAACTTCAAACCGGCACTAGGAAACAGACTGAGAAAGCAGAGAAAATGTGTCTCCTGCAACCCGTTCCCTTGGTGCTACATGAACAAACGTCTCTCCACTTGCTCAGTTCTGAGAGATAATTGTGTGTGAAAGCCGTCCTTCACCTAGCTTGTTGGGAACACAAAGTTTCTTTTCAGTTGCAAACTCCATTCCATACATATATATGGGGAGGTACAAGCTCCAACTCGGTTTTACAGTGAAAACTGCAGGAACTTCAAACCGACACTAGGAAACAGACTGAGAAAGCAGAGAAAAAGTGTCTCCTGCAACCCGTTCCCTTGGTGCTAGATGAACGAACGTCTCTCCACTTGCTCAGTTATGAGAGATAAGTGCTTGTGAAAGCCGTCCTTCACCTAGCTTGTTGGGAACACATAGATTCTTTTCAGTTGCAAACTCCATTCCATACATATATATGGGGAGGTACAAGCTCCAACTCGGTTTTACAGTGAAAACTGCAGGAACTTCAAACCGGCACTAGGAAACAGACTTAGGAAGCAGAGAAAAAGTGTCTCCTGCAACCCGTTCCCTTGGTGCTAGATGAACGAACGTCTCTCCTCTTGCTCAGTTCTGAGAGATAAGTGTGTGTGAAAGCCGTCCTTCACCTAGCTTGTTGGGAACACAAAGTTTCTTTTCAGTTGCAAACGCCATTCCATACATATATATGGGGAGGTACAAGCTCCAACTCGGTTTTACAGTGAAAACTGCAGGAACTTCAAACCGGCACTAGGAAACAGACTTAAGAAGCAGAGAAAAAGTGTCTCTTGCAACCCGTTCCCTTGGTGCTAGATGAACGAACGTCTCTCCACTTGCTCAGTTCTGAGAGATAAGTGTGTGTGAACGCCGTCCTTCACCTAGCTTGTTGGGAACACAAAGTTTCTTTTCAGTTGCAAACTCCATTCCATACATATATATGGGGAGGTACAAGCTCCAACTCGGTTTTACGGTGAAAACTGCAGGAACTTCAAACCGGCACTAGGAAACAAACTGAGAAAGCAGAGAAAAACTGTCTCCTGCAACCCGTTCCCTTGGTGCTAGATGAACGAACGTCTCTCCACTTGCTCAGTTCTGAGAGATAAATGTGTGTGAAAGCCGTCCTTCACCTAGCTTGTTGGGAACACAAAGTTTCTTTTCAGTTGCAAACTCCATTCCATACATATATATGGGGAGGTACAAGCTCCAACTCGGTTTTACAGTGAAAACTGCAGGAACTTCAAACCGGCACTAGGAAACAGACTGAGAAAGCAGAGAAAAAGTGTCTCCTGCAACCCGTTCCCTTGGTGCTAGGTGAACGAGCGTCTCTCCACTTGCTCAGTTCTGAGTGATAAGTGTGGGAAAGCCGTCCTTCACCTAGCTTGTTGGGAACACAAAATTTCTTTTCAGTTGCAAACGCCATTCCATACATATATATGGGGAGGTATAAGCTCCAACTCGGTTTTACAGTGAAAACAGCAGGAACTTCAAACAGGCACTAGGAAACAGACTTAGGAAGCAGGGAAAAATTGTCTCCTGCAACCCGTTCCCTTGGTGCTAGATGAACGAACGTCTCTCCACTTGCTCAGTTCTGAGAGATAAGTGTGTGTGAAAGCCGTCCTTCACCTAGCTTGTTGGGAACACATAGATTCTTTTCAGTTGCAAACTCCATTCCATACATATATATGGGGAGGTACAAGCTCCAACTCGGTTTTACAGTGAAAACTGCAGGAACTTCAAACCGGCACTAGGAAACAGACTTAGGAAGCAGAGAAAAAGTGTCTCCTGCAACCCGTTCCCTTGGTGCTAGATGAACGAACGTCTCTCCACTTGCTCAGTTCTGAGAGATAAGTGTGTGTGAAAGCCGTCCTTCACCTAGCTTGTTGGGAACACAAAGTTTCTTTTCAGTTGCAAACGCCATTCCATACATATATATGGGGAGGTACAAGCTCCAACTCGGTTTTACAGTGAAAACTGCAGGAACTTAAAACCGGCACTAGGAAACAGACTTAAGAAGCAGAGAAAAAGTGTCTCTTGCAACCCGTTCCCTTGGTGCTAGATGAACGAACGTCTCTCCACTTGCTCAGTTCTGAGAGATAAGTGTGTGTGAACGCCGTCCTTCACCTAGCTTGTTGGGAACACAAAGTTTCTTTTCAGTTGCAAACTCCATTCCATACATATATATGGGGAGGTACAAGCTCCAACTCGGTTTTACAGTGAAAACTGCAGGAACTTCAAACCGGCACTAGGAAACAGACTGAGAAAGCAGAGAAAAACTGTCTCCTGCAACCCTTTCCCTTGGTGCTAGATGAAGGAACGTCTCTCCACTTGCTCAGTTCTGAGAGATAAATGTGTGTGAAAGCCGTCCTTCACCTAGCTTGTTGGGAACACAAAGTTTCTTTTCAGTTGCAAACTCCATTCCATACATATATATGGGGAGGTACAAGCTCCAACTCGGTTTTACAGTGAAAACTGCAGGAACTTCAAACCGGCACTAGGAAACAGACTGAGAAAGCAGAGAAAAAGTGTCTCCTGCAACCCGTTCCCTTGGTGCTAGATGAACAAACGTCTCTCCACTTGCTCAGTTCTGAGAGATAATTGTGTGTGAAAGCCGTCCTTCACCTAGCTTGTTGGGAACACAAAGTTTCTTTTCAGTTGCAAACGCCATTCCATACATATATATGGGGAGGTACAAGCTCCAACTCGGTTTTACAGTGAAAACTGCAGGAACTTCAAACCGGCACTAGGAAACAGACTGAGAAAGCAGAGAAAAAGTGTCTCCTGCAACCCGTTCCCTTGGTGCTAGATGAACGAACGTCTCTCCACTTGCTCAGTTATGAGAGATAAGTGCGTGTGAAAGCCGTCCTTCACCTAGCTTGTTGGGAACACATAGATTCTTTTCAGTTGCAAACTCCATTCCATACATATATATGGGGAGGTACAAGCTCCAACTCAGTTTTACAGTGAAAACTGCAGGAACTTCAAACCGGCACTAGGAAACAGACTGAGAAAGCAGAGAAAAAGTGTCTCCTGCAACCCGTTCCCTTGGTGCTAGATGAACGAACGTCTCTCCACTTGCTCAGTTATGAGAGATAAGTGCGTGTGAAAGCCGTCCTTCACCTAGCTTGTTGGGAAAACATAGATTCTTTTCAGTTGCAAACTCCATTCCATACATATATATGGGGAGGTACAAGCTCCAACTCGGTTTTACAGTGAAAACTGCAGGAACTTCAAACCGGCACTAGGAAACAGACTGAGAAAGCAGAGAAAAAGTGTCTCCTGCAAACCGTTCCCTTGGTGCTAGATGAACGAGCATCTCTCCACTTGCTCAGTTCTGAGAGATAAGTGTGGGAAAGCCGTCCTTCACCTAGCTTGTTGGGAACACAAAGTTTCTTTTCAGTTGCAAACGCCATTCCATACATATATATGGGGAGGTATAAGCTCCAACTCGGTTTTACAGTGAAAACTGCAGGAACTTCAAACCGGCACTAGGAAACAGACTTAGGAAGCAGGGAAAAAGTGTCTCCTGCAACCCGTTCCCTTGGTGCTAGATGAACGAACGTCTCTCCACTTGCTCAGTTCTGAGAGATAAGTGTGTGTGAAAGCCGTCCTTCACCTAGCTTGTTGGGAACACATAGATTCTTTTCAGTTGCAAACTCCATTCCATACATATATATGGGGAGGTACAAGCTCCAACTCGGTTTTACAGTGAAAACTGCAGGAACTTCAAACCGGCACTAGGAAACAGACTTAAGAAGCAGAGAAAAAGTGTCTCTTGCAACCCGTTCCCTTGGTGCTAGATGAACGAACGTCTCTCCACTTGCTCAGTTCTGAGAGATAAGTGTGTGTGAACGCCGTCCTTCACCTAGCTTGTTGGGAACACAAAGTTTCTTTTCAGTTGCAAACTCCATTCCATACATATATATGGGGAGGTACAAGCTCCAACTCGGTTTTACAGTGAAAACTGCAGGAACTTCAAACCGGCACAAGGAAACAGACTGAGAAAGCAGGGAAAAAGTGTCTCCTGCAACCCGTTCCCTTGGTGCTAGATGAACAAACGTCTCTCCACTTGCTCAGTTCTGAGAGATAAGTGTGTGTGAAAGCCGTCCTTCACCTAGCTTGTTGGGAACACAAAGTTTCTTTTCAGTTGCAAACGCCATTCCATACATATATATGGGGAGGTATAAGCTCCAACTCGCTTTTACAGTGAAAACTGCAGGAACTTCAAACCGGCACTAGGAAACAGACTTAGGAAGCAGAGAAAAAGTGTCCCCTGCAACCCGTTCCCTTGGTGCTAGATGAACGAACGTCTCTCCACTTGCTCAGTTATGAGAGATAAGTGCGTGTGAAAGCCGTCCTTCACCTAGCTTGTTGGGAACACATAGATTCTTTTCAGTTGCAAACTCCATTCCATACATATATATGGGGAGGTACAAGCTCCAACTCGGTTTTACAGTGAAAACTGCAGGAACTTCAAACCGGCACTAGGAAACAGACTGAGAAAGCAGAGAAAAAGTGTCTCCTGCAACCCGTTCCCTTGGTGCTAGATGAACGAGCGTCTCTCCACTTGCTCAGTTCTGAGAGATAAGTGTGGGAAAGCCATCCTTCACCTAGCTTGTTGGGAACACAAAGTTTCTTTTCAGTTGCAAACGCCATTCCATACATATATATGGGGAGGTATAAGCTCCAACTCGGTTTTACAGTGAAAACTGCAGGAACTTCAAACCGGCACTAGGAAACAGACTTAGGAAGCAGGGAAAAAGTGTCTCCTGCAACCCGTTCCCTTGGTGCTAGATGAACGAACGTCTCTCCACTTGCTCAGTTCTGAGAGATAAGTGTGTGTGAAAGCCGTCCTTCACCTAGCTTGTTGGGAACACATAGATTCTTTTCAGTTGCAAACTCCATTCCATACATATATATGGGGAGGTACAAGCTCCAACTCGGTTTTACAGTGAAAACTGCAGGAACTTCAAACCGGCACTAGGAAACAGACTTAAGAAGCAGAGAAAAAGTGTCTCTTGCAACCCGTTCCCTTGGTGCTAGATGAACGAACGTCTCTCCACTTGCTCAGTTCTGAGAGATAAGTGTGTGTGAACGCCGTCCTTCACCTAGCTTGTTGGGAACACAAAGTTTCTTTTCAGTTGCAAACTCCATTCCATACATATATATGGGGAGGTACAAGCTCCAACTCGGTTTTACAGTGAAAACTGCAGGAACTTCAAACCGGCACAAGGAAACAGACTGAGAAAGCAGGGAAAAAGTGTCTCCTGCAACCCGTTCCCTTGGTGCTAGATGAACAAACGTCTCTCCACTTGCTCAGTTCTGAGAGATAAGTGTGTGTGAAAGCCGTCCTTCACCTAGCTTGTTGGGAACACAAAGTTTCTTTTCAGTTGCAAACGCCATTCCATACATATATATGGGGAGGTATAAGCTCCAACTCGCTTTTACAGTGAAAACTGAAGGAACTTCAAACCGGCACTAGGAAACAGACTTAGGAAGCAGAGAAAAAGTGTCTCCTGCAACCCGTTCCCTTGGTGCTAGATGAACGAACGTCTCTCCACTTGCTCAGTTATGAGAGATAAGTGCGTGTGAAAGCCGTCCTTCACCTAGCTTGTTGGGAACACATAGATTCTTTTCAGTTGCAAACTCCATTCCATACATATATATGGGGAGGTGCAAGCTCCAACTCGGTTTTACAGTGAAAACTGCAGGAACTTCAAACCGGCACTAGGAAACAGTCTGAGAAAGCAGAGAAAAAGTGTCTCCTGCAACCCGTTCCCTTGGTGCTAGATGAACGAGCGTCTCTCCACTTGCTCAGTTCTGAGAGATAAGTGTGGGAAAGCCATCCTTCACCTAGCTTGTTGGGAACACAAAGTTTCTTTTCAGTTGCAAACGCCATTCCATACATATATATGGGGAGGTATAAGCTCCAACTCGGTTTTACAGTGAAAACTGCAGGAACTTCAAACAGGCACTAGGAAACAGACTTAAGAAGCAGAGAAAAAGTGTCTCCTGCAACCCGTTCCCTTGGTGCTAGATGAACGAACGTCTCTCCACTTGCTCAGTTCTGAGAGATAAGTGTGTGTGAAAGCAGTCCTTCACCTAGCTTGCTGGGAACACAAAGTTTCTTTTCAGTTGCAAATGCCATTCCATACATATATATGGGGAGGTACAAGCTCCAACTCGGTTTTACAGTGAAAACTGCAGGAACTTAAAACCGGCACTAGGAAACAGACTTAAGAAGCAGAGAAAAAGTGTCTCCTGCAACCCGTTCCCTTGGTGCTAGATGAACGAACGTCTCTCCACTTGCTCAGTTCTGAGAGATAAGTGTGTGTGAACGCCGTCCTTCACCTAGCTTGTTGGGAACACAAAGTTTCTTTTCAGTTGCAAACTCCATTCCATACATATATATGGGGAGGTACAAGCTCCAACTCGGTTTTACAGTGAAAACTGCAGGAACTTCAAACCGGCACTAGGAAACAGACTGAGAATGCAGAGAAAAACTGTCTCCTGCAAACCTTTCCCTTGGTGCTAGATGAACGAACGTCTCTCCACTTGCTCAGTTCTGAGAGATAAATGTGTGTGAAAGCCGTCCTTCACCTAGCTTGTTGGGAACACAAAGTTTCTTTTCAGTTGCAAACTCCATTCCATACATATATATGGGGAGGTACAAGCTCCAACTCGGTTTTACAGTGAAAACTGCAGGAACTTCAAACCGGCACTAGGAAACAGACTGAGAAAGCAGAGAAAAAGTGTCTCCTGCAACCCGTTCCCTTGGTGCTAGATGAACAAACGTCTCTCCACTTGCTCAGTTCTGAGAGATAATTGTGTGTGAAAGCCGTCCTTCACCTAGCTTGTTGGGAACACAAAGTTTCTTTTCAGTTGCAAACGCCATTCCATACATATATATGGGGAGGTACAAGCTCCAACTCGGTTTTACAGTGAAAACTGCAGGAACTTCAAACCGGCACTAGGAAACAGACTTAGGAAGCAGAGAAAAAGTGTCTCCTGCAACCCGTTCCCTTGGTGCTAGATGAACGAACGTCTCTCCACTTGCTCAGTTCTGAGAGATAAGTGTATGTGAAAGCCGTCCTTCACCTAGCTTGTTGGGAACACAAAGTTTCTTTTCAGTTGCAAACGCCATTCCATTCATATATATGGGGAGGTACAAGCTCCAACTCGGTTTTACAGTGAAAAGTGCAGGAACTTAAAACCTGCACTAGGAAACAGACTTAAGAAGCAGAGAAAAAGTGTCTCTTGCAACCCGTTCCCTTGGTGCTAGATGAACGAACGTCTCTCCACTTGCTCAGTTCTGAGGGATGAGTGTGTGTGAACGCCGTCCTTCACCTAGCTTGTTGGGAACACAAAGTTTCTTTTCAGTTGCAAACTCCATTCCATACATATATATGGGGAGGTACAAGCTCCAACTCGGTTTTACAGTTAAAACTGCAGGAACTTCAAACCGGCACTAGGAAACAGACTTAGGAAGCAGAGAAAAAGTGTCTCCTGCAACCCGTTCCCTTGGTGCTAGATGAACGAACGTCTCTCTACTTGCTCAGTTCTGAGAGATAAGTGTGTGTGAATGCCGTCCTTCACCTAGCTTGTTGGGAACACAAAGTTTCTTTTCAGTTGCAAATGCCATTCCATACATATATATGGGGAGGTACAAGCTCCAACTCTGTTTTACAGTGAAAACTGCAGGAACTTAAAACCGGCACTAGGAAACAGACTTAAGAAGCAGAGAAAAAGTGTCTCTTGCAACCCGTTCCCTTGGTGCTAGATGAACGAACGTCTCTCCACTTGCTCAGTTCTGAGAGATAAGTGTGTGTGAACGCCGTCCTTCACCTAGCTTGTTGGGAATACAAAGTTTCTTTTCAGTTGCAAACTCCATTCCATACATATATATGGGGAGGTACAAGCTCCAACTCGGTTTTACAGTGAAAACTGCAGGAACTTCAAACCGGCACTAGGAAACAGACTGAGAATGCAGAGAAAAACTGTCTCCTGCAAACCTTTCCCTTGGTGCTAGATGAACGAACGTCTCCCCACTTGCTCAGTTCTGAGAGATAAATGTGTGTGAAAGCCGTCCTTCACCTAGCTTGTTGGGAACACAAAGTTTCTTTTCAGTTGCAAACTCCATTCCATACATATATATGGGGAGGTACAAGCTCCAACTCGGTTTTACAGTGAAAACTGCAGGAACTTCAAACCGGCACTAGGAAACAGACTGAGAAAGCAGAGAAAAAGTGTCTCCTGCAACCCGTTCCCTTGGTGCTAGATAAACAAACGTCTCTCCACTTGCTCAGTTCTGAGAGATAATTGTGTGTGAAAGCCGTCCTTCACCTAGCTTGTTGGGAACACAAAGTTTCTTTTCAGTTGCAAACGCCATTCCATACATATATATGGGGAGGTACAAGCTCCAACTCGGTTTTACAGTGAAAACTGCAGGAACTTCAAACCGGCACTAGGAAACAGACTTAGGAAGCAGAGAAAAAGTGTCTCCTGCAACCCGTTCCCTTGGTGCTAGATGAACGAACGTCTCTCCACTTGCTCAGTTCTGAGAGATAAGTGTGTGTGAAAGCCGTCCTTCACCTAGCTTGTTGGGAACACAAAGTTTCTTTTCAGTTGCAAACGCCATTCCATACATATATATGGGGAGGTACAAGCTCCAACTCGGTTTTACAGTGAAAAGTGCAGGAACTTAAAACCGGCACTAGGAAACAGACTTAAGAAGCAGAGAAAAAGTGTCTCTTGCAACCCGCTCCCTTGGTGCTAGATGAACGAACGTCTCTCCACTTGCTCAGTTCTGAGAGATGAGTGTGTGTGAACGCCGTCCTTCACCTAGCTTGTTGGGAACACAAAGTTTCTTTTCAGTTGCAAACTCCATTCCATACATATATATGGGGAGGTACAAGCTCCAACTCGGTTTTACAGTGAAAACTGCAGGAACTTCAAACCGGCACTAGGAAACAAACTGAGAAAGCAGAGAAAAACTGTCTCCTGCAACCCTTTCACTTGGTGCTAGATGAACGAACGTCTCTCCACTTGCTCAGTTCTGAGAGATAAATGTGTGTGAAAGCCGTCCTTCACCTAGCTTGTTGGGAACACAAAGTTTCTTTTCAGTGGCAAACTCCATTCCATACATATATATGGGGAGGTACAAGCTCCAACTCGGTTTTACAGTGAAAACAGCAGGAACTTCAAGCAGGCACTAGGAAACAGACTTAGGAAGCAGGGAAAAAGTGCCTCCTGCAACCCGTTCCCTTGGTGCTAGATGAACGAACGTCTCTCCACTTGCTCAGTTCTGAGAGATAAATGTGTGTGAAAGCCGTCCTTCACCTAGCTTGTTGGGAACACAAAGTTTCTTTTCAGTTGCAAACTCCATTCCATACATATATATGGGAGGTACAAGCTCCAACTCGGTTTTACAGTGAAAACTGCAGGAACTTCAAACCGGCACTAGGAAACAGACTGAGAAAGCAGAGAAAAAGTGTCTCCTGCAACCCGTTCCCTTGGTGCTAGATGAACAAACGTCTCTCCACTTGCTCAGTTCTGAGAGATAATTGTGTGTGAAAGCCGTCCTTCACCTAGCTTGTTGGGAACACAAAGTTTCTTTTCAGTTGCAAACGCCATTCCATACATATATATGGGGAGGTACAAGCTCCAACTCGGTTTTACAGTGAAAACTGCAGGAACTTCAAACCGGCACTAGGAAACAGACTTAGGAAGCAGAGAAAAAGTGTCTCCTGCAACCCGTTCCCTTGGTGCTAGATGAACGAACGTCTCTCCACTTGCTCAGTTCTGAGAGATAAGTGTGTGTGAAAGCCGTCCTTCACCTAGCTTGTTGGGAACACAAAGTTTCTTTTCAGTTGCAAACGCCATTCCATACATATATATGGGGAGGTACAAGCTCCAACTCGGTTTTACAGTGAAAACTGCAGGAACTTAAAACCGGCACTAGGAAACAGACTTAAGAAGCAGAGAAAAAGTGTCTCTTGCAACCCTTTCCCTTGGTGCTAGATGAACGAACGTCTCTCCACTTGCTCAGTTCTGAGAGATAAGTGAGTGTGAACGCCGTCCTTCACCAAGCTTGTTGGGAACACAAAGTTTCTTTTCAGTTGCAAACTCCATTCCATACATATATATGGGGAGGTACAAGCTCCAACTCGGTTTTACAGTGAAAACTGCAGGAACTTCAAAACGGCACTAGGAAACAGACTGAGAAAGCAGAGAAAAAGTGTCTCCTGCAACCCGTTCCCTTGGTGCTAGATGAACAAACGTCTCTCCACTTGCTCAGTTCTGAGAGATAAGTGTGTGTGAAAGCCGTCCTTCACCTAGCTTGTTGGGAAAACAAAGTTTCTTTTCAGTTGCAAACTCCATTCCATACATATATATGGGGAGGTACAAGCTCCAACTCGGTTTTACAGTGAAAACTGCAGGAACTTCAAACCGGCACTAGGAAACAGACTGAGAAAGCAGAGAAAAAGTGTCTCCTGCAACCCGTTCCCTTGGTGCTAGATGAACGAACGTCTCTCCACTTGCTCAGTTATGAGAGATAAGTGCGTGTGAAAGCCGTCCTTCAACTATCTTGTTGGGAACACATAGATTCTTTTCAGTTGCAAACTCCATTCCATACATATATATGGGGAGGTACAAGCTCCAACTCAGTTTTACAGTGAAAACTGCAGGAACTTCAAACCGGCACTAGGAAACAGACTGAGAAAGCAGAGAAAAAGTGTCCCCTGCAACCCGTTCCCTTGGTGCTAGATGAACGAACGTCTCTCCACTTGCTCAGTTATGAGAGATAAGTGCGTGTGAAAGCCGTCCTTCACCTAGCTTGTTGGGAACACATAGATTCTTTTCAGTTGCAAACTCCATTCCATACATATATATGGGGAGGTACAAGCTCCAACTCGGTTTTACAGTGAAAACTGCAGGAACTTGAAACCGGCACTAGGAAACAGACTGAGAAAGCAGAGAAAAAGTGTCTCCTGCAACCCGTTCCCTTGGTGCTAGATGAACGAGCGTCTCTCCACTTGCTCAGTTCTGAGAGATAAGTGTGGGAAAGCCGTCCTTCACCTAGCTTGTTGGGAACACATAGATTCTTTTCAGTTGCAAACTCCATTCCATACATATATATGGGGAGGTACAAGCTCCAACTCGGTTTTACAGTTAAAACTGCAGGAACTTCAAACCGGCACTAGGAAACAGACTTAGGAAGCAGAGAAAAAGTGTCTCCTGCAACCCGTTCCCTTGGTGCTAGATGAACGAACGTCTCTCCACTTGCTCATTTCTGAGAGATAAGTGTGTGTGAAAGCCGTCCTTCACCTAGCCTGTTGGGAACACAAAGTTTCTTTTCAGTTGCAAACTCCATTCCATACATATATATGGGGAGGTACAAGCTCCAACTCGGTTTTACAGTGAAAACTGCAGGAACTTCAAACCGGCACTAGGAAACAGACTGAGAAAGCAGAGAAAAACTGTCTCCTGCAAACCTTTCCCTTGGTGCTAGATGAACGAACGTCTCTCCACTTGCTCAGTTCTGAGAGATAAATGTGTGTGAAAGCCGTCCTTCACCTAGCTTGTTGGGAACACAAAGTTTCTTTTCAGTTGCAAACTCCATTCCATACATATATATGGGAGGTACAAGCTCCAACTCGGTTTTACAGTGAAAACTGCAGGAACTTCAAACCGGCACTAGGAAACAGACTGAGAAAGCAGAGAAAAAGTGTCTCCTGCAACCCGTTCCCTTGGTGCTAGATGAACAAACGTCTCTCCACTTGCTCAGTTCTGAGAGATAATTGTGTGTGAAAGCCGTCCTTCACCTAGCTTGTTGGGAACACAAAGTTTCTTTTCAGTTGCAAACGCCATTCCATACATATATATGGGGAGGTACAAGCTCCAACTCGGTTTTACAGTGAAAACTGCAGGAACTTCAAACCGGCACTAGGAAACAGACTTAGGAAGCAGAGAAAAATTGTCTCCTGCAACCCGTTCCCTTGGTGCTAGATGAACGAACGTCTCTCCACTTGCTCAGTTCTGAGAGATAAGTGTGTGTGAAAGCCGTCCTTCACCTAGCTTGTTGGGAACACAAAGTTTCTTTTCAGTTGCAAACGCCATTCCATACATATATATGGGGAGGTACAAGCTCCAACTCGGTTTTACAGTGAAAACTGCAGGAACTTAAAACCGGCACTAGGAAACAGACTTAAGAAGCAGAGAAAAAGTGTCTCTTGCAACCCGTTCCCTTGGTGCTAGATGAACGAACGTCTCTCCACTTGCTCAGTTCTGAGAGATAAGTGAGTGTGAACGCCGTCCTTCACCTAGCTTGTTGGGAACACAAAGTTTCTTTTCAGTTGCAAACTCCATTCCATACATATATATGGGGAGGTACAAGCTCCAACTCGGTTTTACAGTGAAAACTGCAGGAACTTCAAAACGGCACTAGGAAACAGACTGAGAAAGCAGAGAAAAAGTGTCTCCTGCAACACGTTCCCTTGGTGCTAGATGAACAAACGTCTCTCCACTTGCTCAGTTCTGAGAGATAAGTGTGTGTGAAAGCCGTCCTTCACCTAGCTTGTTGGGAAAACAAAGTTTCTTTTCAGTTGCAAACTCCATTCCATACATATATATGGGGAGGTACAAGCTCCAACTCGGTTTTACAGTGAAAACTGCAGGAACTTCAAACCGGCACTAGGAAACAGACTGAGAAAGCAGAGAAAAAGTGTCTCCTGCAACCCGTTCCCTTGGTGCTAGATGAACGAACGTCTCTCCACTTGCTCAGTTATGAGAGATAAGTGCGTGTGAAAGCCGTCCTTCAACTATCTTGTTGGGAACACATAGATTCTTTTCAGTTGCAAACTCCATTCCATACATATATATGGGGAGGTACAAGCTCCAACTCAGTTTTACAGTGAAAACTGCAGGAACTTCAAACCGGCACTAGGAAACAGACTGAGAAAGCAGAGAAAAAGTGTCCCCTGCAACCCGTTCCCTTGGTGCTAGATGAACGAACGTCTCTCCACTTGCTCAGTTATGAGAGATAAGTGCGTGTGAAAGCCGTCCTTCACCTAGCTTGTTGGGAACACATAGATTCTTTTCAGTTGCAAACTCCATTCCATACATATATATGGGGAGGTACAAGCTCCAACTCGGTTTTACAGTGAAAACTGCAGGAACTTCAAACCGGCACTAGGAAACAGACTGAGAAAGCAGAGAAAAAGTGTCTCCTGTAACCCGTTCCCTTGGTGCTAGATGAACGAACGTCTCTCCACTTGCTCAGTTATGAGAGATAAGTGCGTGTGAAAGCCGTCCTTCAACTATCTTGTTGGGAACACATAGATTCTTTTCAGTTGCAAACTCCATTCCATACATATATATGGGGAGGTACAAGCTCCAACTCAGTTTTACAGTGAAAACTGCAGGAACTTCAAACCGGCACTAGGAAACAGACTGAGAAAGCAGAGAAAAAGTGTCCCCTGCAACCCGTTCCCTTGGTGCTAGATGAACGAACGTCTCTCCACTTGCTCAGTTATGAGAGATAAGTGCGTGTGAAAGCCGTCCTTCACCTAGCTTGTTGGGAACACATAGATTCTTTTCAGTTGCAAACTCCATTCCATACATATATATGGGGAGGTACAAGCTCCAACTCGGTTTTACAGTGAAAACTGCAGGAACTTGAAACCGGCACTAGGAAACAGACTGAGAAAGCAGAGAAAAAGTGTCTCCTGCAACCCGTTCCCTTGGTGCTAGATGAACGAGCGTCTCTCCACTTGCTCAGTTCTGAGAGATAAGTGTGGGAAAGCCGTCCTTCACCTAGCTTGTTGGGAACACATAGATTCTTTTCAGTTGCAAACTCCATTCCATACATATATATGGGGAGGTACAAGCTCCAACTCGGTTTTACAGTTAAAACTGCAGGAACTTCAAACCGGCACTAGGAAACAGACTTAGGAAGCAGAGAAAAAGTGTCTCCTGCAACCCGTTCCCTTGGTGCTAGATGAACGAACGTCTCTCCACTTGCTCATTTCTGAGAGATAAGTGTGTGTGAAAGCCGTCCTTCACCTAGCTTGTTGGGAACACAAAGTTTCTTTTCAGTTGCAAACTCCATTCCATACATATATATGGGGAGGTACAAGCTCCAACTCGGTTTTACAGTGAAAACTGCAGGAACTTCAAACCGGCACTAGGAAACAGACTGAGAAAGCAGAGAAAAACTGTCTCCTGCAAACCTTTCCCTTGGTGCTAGATGAACGAACGTCTCTCCACTTGCTCAGTTCTGAGAGATAAGTGTGGGAAAGCCGTCCTTCACCTAGCTTGTTGGGAACACATAGATTCTTTTCAGTTGCAAACTCCATTCCATACATATATATGGGGAGGTACAAGCTCCAACTCGGTTTTACAGTGAAAACTGCAGGAACTTCAAACCGGCACTAGGAAACAGACTGAGAAAGCAGAGAAAAACTGTCTCCTGCAAACCTTTCCCTTGGTGCTAGATGAACGAACGTCTCTCCACTTGCTCAGTTCTGAGAGATAAATGTGTGTGAAAGCCGTCCTTCACCTAGCTTGTTGGGAACACAAAGTTTCTTTTCAGTTGCAAACTCCATTCCATACATATATATGGGAGGTACAAGCTCCAACTCGGTTTTACAGTGAAAACTGCAGGAACTTCAAACCGGCACTAGGAAACAGACTGAGAAAGCAGAGAAAAAGTGTCTCCTGCAACCCGTTCCCTTGGTGCTAGATGAACAAACGTCTCTCCACTTGCTCAGTTCTGAGAGATAATTGTGTGTGAAAGCCGTCCTTCACCTAGCTTGTTGGGAACACAAAGTTTCTTTTCAGTTGCAAACGCCATTCCATACATATATATGGGGAGGTACAAGCTCCAACTCGGTTTTACAGTGAAAACTGCAGGAACTTCAAACCGGCACTAGGAAACAGACTTAGGAAGCAGAGAAAAATTGTCTCCTGCAACCCGTTCCCTTGGTGCTAGATGAACGAACGTCTCTCCACTTGCTCAGTTCTGAGAGATAAGTGTGTGTGAAAGCCGTCCTTCACCTAGCTTGTTGGGAACACAAAGTTTCTTTTCAGTTGCAAACGCCATTCCATACATATATATGGGGAGGTACAAGCTCCAACTCGGTTTTACAGTGAAAACTGCAGGAACTTAAAACCGGCACTAGGAAACAGACTTAAGAAGCAGAGAAAAAGTGTCTCTTGCAACCCGTTCCCTTGGTGCTAGATGAACGAACGTCTCTCCACTTGCTCAGTTCTGAGAGATAAGTGAGTGTGAACGCCGTCCTTCACCTAGCTTGTTGGGAACACAAAGTTTCTTTTCAGTTGCAAACTCCATTCCATACATATATATGGGGAGGTACAAGCTCCAACTCGGTTTTACAGTGAAAACTGCAGGAACTTCAAAACGGCACTAGGAAACAGACTGAGAAAGCAGAGAAAAAGTGTCTCCTGCAACACGTTCCCTTGGTGCTAGATGAACAAACGTCTCTCCACTTGCTCAGTTCTGAGAGATAAGTGTGTGTTAAAGCCGTCCTTCACCTAGCTTGTTGGGAAAACAAAGTTTCTTTTCAGTTGCAAACTCCATTCCATACATATATATGGGGAGGTACAAGCTCCAACTCGGTTTTACAGTGAAAACTGCAGGAACTTCAAACCGGCACTAGGAAACAGACTGAGAAAGCAGAGAAAAAGTGTCTCCTGCAACCCGTTCCCTTGGTGCTAGATGAACGAACGTCTCTCCACTTGCTCAGTTATGAGAGATAAGTGCGTGTGAAAGCCGTCCTTCAACTATCTTGTTGGGAACACATAGATTCTTTTCAGTTGCAAACTCCATTCCATACATATATATGGGGAGGTACAAGCTCCAACTCAGTTTTACAGTGAAAACTGCAGGAACTTCAAACCGGCACTAGGAAACAGACTGAGAAAGCAGAGAAAAAGTGTCCCCTGCAACCCGTTCCCTTGGTGCTAGATGAACGAACGTCTCTCCACTTGCTCAGTTATGAGAGATAAGTGCGTGTGAAAGCCGTCCTTCACCTAGCTTGTTGGGAACACATTGATTCTTTTCAGTTGCAAACTCCATTCCATACATATATATGGGGAGGTACAAGCTCCAACTCGGTTTTACAGTGAAAACTGCAGGAACTTCAAACCGGCACTAGGAAACAGACTGAGAAAGCAGAGAAAAAGTGTCTCCTGTAACCCGTTCCCTTGGTGCTAGATGAACGAACGTCTCTCCACTTGCTCAGTTATGAGAGATAAGTGCGTGTGAAAGCCGTCCTTCAACTATCTTGTTGGGAACACATAGATTCTTTTCAGTTGCAAACTCCATTCCATACATATATATGGGGAGGTACAAGCTCCAACTCAGTTTTACAGTGAAAACTGCAGGAACTTCAAACCGGCACTAGGAAACAGACTGAGAAAGCAGAGAAAAAGTGTCCCCTGCAACCCGTTCCCTTGGTGCTAGATGAACGAACGTCTCTCCACTTGCTCAGTTATGAGAGATAAGTGCGTGTGAAAGCCGTCCTTCACCTAGCTTGTTGGGAACACATAGATTCTTTTCAGTTGCAAACTCCATTCCATACATATATATGGGGAGGTACAAGCTCCAACTCGGTTTTACAGTGAAAACTGCAGGAACTTGAAACCGGCACTAGGAAACAGACTGAGAAAGCAGAGAAAAAGTGTCTCCTGCAACCCGTTCCCTTGGTGCTAGATGAACGAGCGTCTCTCCACTTGCTCAGTTCTGAGAGATAAGTGTGGGAAAGCCGTCCTTCACCTAGCTTGTTGGGAACACATAGATTCTTTTCAGTTGCAAACTCCATTCCATACATATATATGGGGAGGTACAAGCTCCAACTCGGTTTTACAGTTAAAACTGCAGGAACTTCAAACCGGCACTAGGAAACAGACTTAGGAAGCAGAGAAAAAGTGTCTCCTGCAACCCGTTCCCTTGGTGCTAGATGAACGAACGTCTCTCCACTTGCTCATTTCTGAGAGATAAGTGTGTGTGAAAGCCGTCCTTCACCTAGCTTGTTGGGAACACAAAGTTTCTTTTCAGTTGCAAACTCCATTCCATACATATATATGGGGAGGTACAAGCTCCAACTCGGTTTTACAGTGAAAACTGCAGGAACTTCAAACCGGCACTAGGAAACAGACTGAGAAAGCAGAGAAAAACTGTCTCCTGCAAACCTTTCCCTTGGTGCTAGATGAACGAACGTCTCTCCACTTGCTCAGTTCTGAGAGATAAATGTGTGTGAAAGCCGTCCTTCACCTAGCTTGTTGGGAACACAAAGTTTCTTTTCAGTTGCAAACTCCATTCCATACATATATATGGGAGGTACAAGCTCCAACTCGGTTTTACAGTGAAAACTGCAGGAACTTCAAACCGGCACTAGGAAACAGACTGAGAAAGCAGGGAAAAAGTGCCTCCTGCAACCCGTTCCCTTGGTGCTAGATGAACAAACGTCTCTCCACTTACTCAGTTCTGAGAGATAATTGTGTGTGAAAGCCGTCCTTCACCTAGCTTGTTGGGAACACAAAGTTTCTTTTCAGTTGCAAACGCCATTCCATACATATATATGGGGAGGTACAAGCTCCAACTCGGTTTTACAGTGAAAACTGCAGGAACTTCAAACCGGCACTAGGAAACAGACTTAGGAAGCAGAGAAAAAGTGTCTCCTGCAACCCGTTCCCTTGGTGCTAGATGAACGAACGTCTCTCCACTTGCTCAGTTCTGAGAGATAAGTGTGTGTGAAAGCCGTCCTTCACCTAGCTTGTTGGGAACACAAAGTTTCTTTTCAGTTGCAAACGCCATTCCATACATATATATGGGGAGGTACAAGCTCCAACTCGGTTTTACAGTGAAAACTGCAGGAACTTAAAACCGGCACTAGGAAACAGACTTAAGAAGCAGAGAAAAAGTGTCTCTTGCAACCCGTTCCCTTGGTGCTAGATGAACGAACGTCTCTCCACTTGCTCAGTTCTGAGAGATAAGTGAGTGTGAACGCCGTCCTTCACCTAGCTTGTTGGGAACACAAAGTTTCTTTTCAGTTGCAAACTCCATTCCATACATATATATGGGGAGGTACAAGCTCCAACTCGGTTTTACAGTGAAAACTGCAGGAACTTCAAAACGGCACTAGGAAACAGACTGAGAAAGCAGAGAAAAAGTGTCTCCTGCAACCCGTTCCCTTGGTGCTAGATGAACAAACGTCTCTCCACTTGCTCAGTTCTGAGAGATAAGTGTGTGTGAAAGCCGTCCTTCACCTAGCTTGTTGGGAAAACAAAGTTTCTTTTCAGTTGCAAACTCCATTCCATACATATATATGGGGAGGTACAAGCTCCAACTCGGTTTTACAGTGAAAACTGCAGGAACTTCAAACCGGCACTAGGAAACAGACTGAGAAAGCAGAGAAAAAGTGTCTCCTGCAACCCGTTCCCTTGGTGCTAGATGAACGAACGTCTCTCCACTTGCTCAGTTATGAGAGATAAGTGCGTGTGAAAGCCGTCCTTCAACTATCTTGTTGGGAACACATAGATTCTTTTCAGTTGCAAACTCCATTCCATACATATATATGGGGAGGTACAAGCTCCAACTCAGTTTTACAGTGAAAACTGCAGGAACTTCAAACCGGCACTAGGAAACAGACTGAGAAAGCAGAGAAAAAGTGTCCCCTGCAACCCGTTCCCTTGGTGCTAGATGAACGAACGTCTCTCCACTTGCTCAGTTATGAGAGATAAGTGCGTGTGAAAGCCGTCCTTCACCTAGCTTGTTGGGAACACATAGATTCTTTTCAGTTGCAAACTCCATTCCATACATATATATGGGGAGGTACAAGCTTCAACTCGGTTTTACAGTGAAAACTGCAGGAACTTCAAACCGGCACTAGGAAACAGACTGAGAAAGCAGAGAAAAAGTGTCTCCTGCAACCCGTTCCCTTGGTGCTAGATGAACGAGCGTCTCTCCACTTGCTCAGTTCTGAGAGATAAGTGTGGGAAAGCCGTCCTTCACCTAGCTTGTTGGGAACACATAGATTCTTTTCAGTTGCAAACTCCATTCCATACATATATATGGGGAGGTACAAGCTCCAACTCGGTTTTACAGTGAAAACAGCAGGAACTTCAAACCGGCACTAGGAAACAGACTTAGGAAGCAGAGAAAAAGTGTCTCCTGCAACCCGTTCCCTTGGTGCTAGATGAACGAACGTCTCTCCACTTGCTCATTTCTGAGAGATAAGTGTGTGTTAAAGCCGTCCTTCACCTAGCTTGTTGGGAACACAAAGTTTCTTTTCAGTTGCAAACGCCATTCCATACATATATATGGGGAGGTACAAGCTCCAACTCGGTTTTACAGTGAAAACTGCAGGAACTTAAAACCAGCACTAGGAAACAGACTTAAGAAGCAGAGAAAAAGTGTCTCTTGCAATCCGTTCCCTTGGTGCTAGATGAACGAACGTCTCTCCACTTGCTCAGTTCTGAGAGATAAGTGTGTGTGAACGCCGTCCTTCACCTAGCTTGTTGGGAACACAAAGTTTCTTTTCAGTTGCAAACTCCATTCCATACATATATATGGGGAGGTACAAGCTCCAACTCGGTTTTACAGTGAAAACTGCAGGAACTTCAAACCGGCACTAGGAAACAGACTGAGAAAGCAGAGAAAAAGTGTCTCCTGCAACCCGTTCCCTTGGTGCTAGATGAACGAACGTCTCTCCACTTGCTCAGTTATGAGAGATAAGTGCGTGTGAAAGCCGTCCTTCACCTATCTTGTTTGGAACACATAGATTCTTTTCAGTTGAAACTCCATTCCATACATATATATGGGGAGGTACAAGCTCCAACTCGGTTTTACAGTGAAAACTGCAGGAACTTCAAACCGGCACTAGGAAACAGACTTAAGAAGCAGAGAAAAAGTGTCTCTTGCAACCCGTTCCCTTGGTGCTAGATGAACGAACGTCTCTCCACTTGCTCAGTTCTGAGATATAAGTGAGTGTGAACGCCGTCCTTCACCTAGCTTGTTGGGAACACAAAGTTTCTTTTCAGTTGCAAACTCCATTCCATACATATATATGGGGAGGTACAAGCTCCAACTCGGTTTTACAGTGAAAACTGCAGGAACTTCAAAACGGCACTAGGAAACAGACTGAGAAAGCAGAGAAAAAGTGTCTCCTGCAACCCGTTCCCTTGGTGCTAGATGAACAAACGTCTCTCCACTTGCTCAGTTCTGAGAGATAAGTGTGTGTGAAAGCCGTCCTTCACCTAGCTTGTTGGGAAAACAAAGTTTCTTTTCAGTTGCAAACTCCATTCCATACATATATATGGGGAGGTACAAGCTCCAACTCGGTTTTACAGTGAAAACTGCAGGAACTTCAAACCGGCACTAGGAAACAGACTGAGAAAGCAGAGAAAAAGTGTCTCTTGCAATCCGTTCCCTTGGTGCTAGATGAACGAACGTCTCTCCACTTGCTCAGTTCTGAGAGATAAGTGTGTGTGAACGCCGTCCTTCACCTAGCTTGTTGGGAACACAAAGTTTCTTTTCAGTTGCAAACTCCATTCCATACATATATATGGGGAGGTACAAGCTCCAACTCGGTTTTACAGTGAAAACTGCAGGAACTTCAAACCGGCACTAGGAAACAGACTGAGAAAGCAGAGAAAAAGTGTCTCCTGCAACCCTTTCCCTTGGTGCTAGATGAACGAACGTCTCTCCACTTGCTCTGTTCTGAGAGATAAATGTGTGTGAAAGCCGTCCTTCACCTAGCTTGTTGGGAACACAAAGTTTCTTTTCAGTTGCAAACTCCATTCCATACATATATATGGGGAGGTACAAGCTCCAACTCGGTTTTACAGTGAAAACAGCAGAAACTTCAAACAGGCACTAGGAAACAGACTTAGGAAGCAGGGAAAATGTGTCTCCTGCAACCCGTTCCCTTGGTGCTAGATGAACGAACGTCTCTCCACTTGCTCAGTTCTGAGAGATAAGTGTGTGTGAAAGCCGTCCTTCACCTAGCTTGTTGGGAACACAAAGTTTCTTTTCAGTTGCAAATGCCATTCCATACATATATATGGGGAGGTACAAGCTCCAACTCGGTTTTACAGTGAAAACTGCAGGAACTTAAAACCGACACTAGGAAACAGACTAAAGAAGCAGAGAAAAAGTGTCTCTTGCAACCCGTTCCCTTGGTGCTAGATGAACGAACGTCTCTCCACTTGCTCAGTTCTGAGAGATAAGTGTGTGTGAACGCCGTCCTTCACCTAGCTTGTTGGGAACACAAAGTTTCTTTTCAGTTGCAAACTCCATTCCATACATATATATGGGTAGGTACAAGCTCCAACTCGGTTTTACAGTGAAAACTGCAGGAACTTCCAACCGGCACTAGGAAACAGACTGAGAAAGCAGAGAAAAAGTGTCTCCTGCAACCCGTTCCCTTGGTGCTAGATGAACGAGCGTCTCTCCACTTGCTCAGTTCTGAGAGATAAGTGTGGGAAAGCCGTCCTTCACCTAGCTTGTTGGGAACACATAGATTCTTTTCAGTTGCAAACTCCATTCCATACATATATATGGGGAGGTACAAGCTCCAACTCGGTTTTACAGTTAAAACTGCAGGAACTTCAAACCGGCACTAGGAAACAGACTTAGGAAGCAGAGAAAAAGTGTCTCCTGCAACCCGTTCCCTTGGTGCTAGATGAACGAACGTCTCTCCACTTGCTCAGTTCTGAGAGATAAGTGTGTGTGAAAGCCGTCCTTCACCTAGCTTGTTGGGAACACAAAGTTTCTTTTCATTTGCAAACGCCATTCCATACATACATATGGGGAGGTACAAGCTCCAACTCGGTTTTACAGTGAAAACTGCAGGAACTTAAAACCAGCACTAGGAAACAGACTTAAGAAGCAGAGAAAAAGTGTCTCTTGCAATCCGTTCCCTTGGTGCTAGATGAACGAACGTCTCTCCACTTGCTCAGTTCTGAGAGATAAGTGTGTGTGAACGCCGTCCTTCACCTAGCTTGTTGGGAACACAAAGTTTCTTTTCAGTTGCAAACTCCATTCCATACATATATATGGGGAGGTACAAGCTCCAACTCGGTTTTACAGTGAAAACTGCAGGAACTTCAAACCGGCACTAGGAAACAGACTGAGAAAGCAGAGAAAAAGTGTCTCCTGCAACCCGTTCCCTTGGTGCTAGATGAACGAACGTCTCTCCACTTGCTCAGTTATGAGAGATAAGTGCGTGTGAAAGCCGTCCTTCACCTATCTTGTTTGGAACACATAGATTCTTTTCAGTTGAAACTCCATTCCATACATATATATGGGGAGGTACAAGCTCCATCTCAGTTTTACAGTGAAAACTGCAGGAACTTCAAACCGGCACTAGGAAACAGACTGAGAAAGCAGAGAAAAAGTGTCTCCTGCAACCCGTTCCCTTGGTGCTAGATGAACGAACGTCTCTCCACTTGCTCAGTTATGAGAGATAAGTGCGTGTGAAAGCGGTCCTTCACCTAGCTTGTTGGGAAAACATAGATTCTTTTCAGTTGCAAACTCCATTCCATACATATATATGGGGAGGTACAAGCTTCAACTCGGTTTTACAGTGAAAACTGCAGGAACTTCAAACCGGCACTAGGAAACAGACTGAGAAAGCAGAGAAAAAGTGTCTCCTGCAACCCGTTCCCTTGGTGCTAGATGAACGAGCGTCTCTCCACTTGCTCAGTTCTGAGAGATAAGTGTGGGAAAGCCGTCCTTCACCTAGCTTGTTGGGAACACATAGATTCTTTTCAGTTGCAAACTCCATTCCATACATATATATGGGGAGGTACAAGCTCCAACTCGGTTTTACAGTGAAAACAGCAGGAACTTCAAACCGGCACTAGGAAACAGACTTAGGAAGCAGAGAAAAAGTGTCTCCTGCAACCCGTTCCCTTGGTGCTAGATGAACGAACGTCTCTCCACTTGCTCATTTCTGAGAGATAAGTGTGTGTTAAAGCCGTCCTTCACCTAGCTTGTTGGGAACACAAAGTTTCTTTTCAGTTGCAAACGCCATTCCATACATATATATGGGGAGGTACAAGCTCCAACTCGGTTTTACAGTGAAAACTGCAGGAACTTAAAACCAGCACTAGGAAACAGACTTAAGAAGCAGAGAAAAAGTGTCTCTTGCAATCCGTTCCCTTGGTGCTAGATGAACGAACGTCTCTCCACTTGCTCAGTTCTGAGAGATAAGTGTGTGTGAACGCCGTCCTTCACCTAGCTTGTTGGGAACACAAAGTTTCTTTTCAGTTGCAAACTCCATTCCATACATATATATGGGGAGGTACAAGCTCCAACTCGGTTTTACAGTGAAAACTGCAGGAACTTCAAACCGGCACTAGGAAACAGACTGAGAAAGCAGAGAAAAAGTGTCTCCTGCAACCCGTTCCCTTGGTGCTAGATGAACGAACGTCTCTCCACTTGCTCAGTTATGAGAGATAAGTGCGTGTGAAAGCCGTCCTTCACCTATCTTGTTTGGAACACATAGATTCTTTTCAGTTGAAACTCCATTCCATACATATATATGGGGAGGTACAAGCTCCAACTCGGTTTTACAGTGAAAACTGCAGGAACTTCAAACCGGCACTAGGAAACAGACTTAAGAAGCAGAGAAAAAGTGTCTCTTGCAACCCGTTCCCTTGGTGCTAGATGAACGAACGTCTCTCCACTTGCTCAGTTCTGAGAGATAAGTGAGTGTGAACGCCGTCCTTCACCTAGCTTGTTGGGAACACAAAGTTTCTTTTCAGTTGCAAACTCCATTCCATACATATATATGGGGAGGTACAAGCTCCAACTCGGTTTTACAGTGAAAACTGCAGGAACTTCAAAACGGCACTAGGAAACAGACTGAGAAAGCAGAGAAAAAGTGTCTCCTGCAACCCGTTCCCTTGGTGCTAGATGAACAAACGTCTCTCCACTTGCTCAGTTCTGAGAGATAAGTGTGTGTGAAAGCCGTCCTTCACCTAGCTTGTTGGGAAAACAAAGTTTCTTTTCAGTTGCAAACTCCATTCCATACATATATATGGGGAGGTACAAGCTCCAACTCGGTTTTACAGTGAAAACTGCAGGAACTTCAAACCGGCACTAGGAAACAGACTGAGAAAGCAGAGAAAAAGTGTCTCTTGCAATCCGTTCCCTTGGTGCTAGATGAACGAACGTCTCTCCACTTGCTCAGTTCTGAGAGATAAGTGTGTGTGAACGCCGTCCTTCACCTAGCTTGTTGGGAACACAAAGTTTCTTTTCAGTTGCAAACTCCATTCCATACATATATATGGGGAGGTACAAGCTCCAACTCGGTTTTACAGTGAAAACTGCAGGAACTTCAAACCGGCACTAGGAAACAGACTGAGAAAGCAGAGAAAAACTGTCTCCTGCAACCCTTTCCCTTGGTGCTAGATGAACGAACGTCTCTCCACTTGCTCTGTTCTGAGAGATAAATGTGTGTGAAAGCCGTCCTTCACCTAGCTTGTTGGGAACACAAAGTTTCTTTTCAGTTGCAAACTCCATTCCATACATATATATGGGGAGGTACAAGCTCCAACTCGGTTTTACAGTGAAAACAGCAGAAACTTCAAACAGGCACTAGGAAACAGACTTAGGAAGCAGGGAAAATGTGTCTCCTGCAACCCGTTCCCTTGGTGCTAGATGAACGAACGTCTCTCCACTTGCTCAGTTCTGAGAGATAAGTGTGTGTGAAAGCCGTCCTTCACCTAGCTTGTTGGGAACACAAAGTTTCTTTTCAGTTGCAAATGCCATTCCATACATATATATGGGGAGGTACAAGCTCCAACTCGGTTTTACAGTGAAAACTGCAGGAACTTAAAACCGACACTAGGAAACAGACTAAAGAAGCAGAGAAAAAGTGTCTCTTGCAACCCGTTCCCTTGGTGCTAGATGAACGAACGTCTCTCCACTTGCTCAGTTCTGAGAGATAAGTGTGTGTGAACGCCGTCCTTCACCTAGCTTGTTGGGAACACAAAGTTTCTTTTCAGTTGCAAACTCCATTCCATACATATATATGGGTAGGTACAAGCTCCAACTCGGTTTTACAGTGAAAACTGCAGGAACTTCAAACCGGCACTAGGAAACAGACTGAGAAAGCAGAGAAAAAGTGTCTCCTGCAACCCGTTCCCTTGGTGCTAGATGAACGAACGTCTCTCCACTTGCTCAGTTCTGAGAGATAAGTGTGGGAAAGCCGTCCTTCACCTAGCTTGTTGGGAACACATAGATTCTTTTCAGTTGCAAACTCCATTCCATACATATATATGGGGAGGTACAAGCTCCAACTCGGTTTTACAGTTAAAACTGCAGGAACTTCAAACCGGCACTAGGAAACAGACTTAGGAAGCAGAGAAAAAGTGTCTCCTGCAACCCGTTCCCTTGGTGCTAGATGAACGAACGTCTCTCCACTTGCTCAGTTCTGAGAGATAAGTGTGTGTGAAAGCCGTCCTTCACCTAGCTTGTTGGGAACACAAAGTTTCTTTTCATTAGCAAACGCCATTCCATACATACATATGGGGAGGTACAAGCTCCAACTCGGTTTTACAGTGAAAACTGCAGGAACTTAAAACCAGCACTAGGAAACAGACTTAAGAAGCAGAGAAAAAGTGTCTCTTGCAATCCGTTCCCTTGGTGCTAGATGAACGAACGTCTCTCCACTTGCTCAGTTCTGAGAGATAAGTGTGTGTGAACGCCGTCCTTCACCTAGCTTGTTGGGAACACAAAGTTTCTTTTCAGTTGCAAACTCCATTCCATACATATATATGGGGAGGTACAAGCTCCAACTCGGTTTTACAGTGAAAACTGCAGGAACTTCAAACCGGCACTAGGAAACAGACTGAGAAAGCAGAGAAAAAGTGTCTCCTGCAACCCGTTCCCTTGGTGCTAGATGAACGAACGTCTCTCCACTTGCTCAGTTATGAGAGATAAGTGCGTGTGAAAGCCGTCCTTCACCTATCTTGTTTGGAACACATAGATTCTTTTCAGTTGAAACTCCATTCCATACATATATATGGGGAGGTACAAGCTCCATCTCAGTTTTACAGTGAAAACTGCAGGAACTTCAAACCGGCACTAGGAAACAGACTGAGAAAGCAGAGAAAAAGTGTCTCCTGCAACCCGTTCCCTTGGTGCTAGATGAACGAACGTCTCTCCACTTGCTCAGTTATGAGAGATAAGTGCGTGTGAAAGCGGTCCTTCACCTAGCTTGTTGGGAAAACATAGATTCTTTTCAGTTGCAAACTCCATTCCATACATATATATGGGGAGGTACAAGCTCCAACTCGGTTTTACAGTGAAAACTGCAGGAACTTCAAACCGGCACTAGGAAACAGACTGAGAAAGCAGAGAAAAAGTGTCTCCTGCAACCCGTTCCCTTGGTGCTAGATGAACGAGCGTCTCTCCACTTGCTCAGTTCTGAGAGATAAGTGTGTGTGAACGCCGTCCTTCACCTAGCTTGTTGGGAACACAAAGTTTCTTTTCAGTTGCAAACTCCATTCCATACATATATATGGGGAGGTACAAGCTCCAACTCGGTTTTACAGTGAAAACTGCAGGAACTTCAAACCGGCACTAGGAAACAGACTGAGAAAGCAGAGAAAAACTGTCTCCTGCAACCCTTTCCCTTGGTGCTAGATGAATGAACGTCTCTCCACTTGCTCTGTTCTGAGAGATAAATGTGTGTGGAAGCCGTCCTTCACCTAGCTTGTTGGGAACACAAAGTTTCTTTTCAGTTGCAAACTCCATTCCATACATATATATGGGGAGGTACAAGCTCCAACTCGGTTTTACAGTGAAAACAGCAGAAACTTCAAACAGGCACTAGGAAACAGACTTAGGAAGCAGGGAAAAAGTGTCTCCTGCAACCCGTTCCCTTGGTGCTAGATGAACGAACGTCTCTCCACTTGCTCAGATCTGAGAGATAAGTGTGTGTGAAAGCCGTCCTTCACCTAGCTTGTTGGGAACACATAGATTCTTTTCAGTTGCAAACTCCATTCCATACATATATATGGGGAGGTACAAGCTCCAACTCGGTTTTACAGTGAAAACTGCAGGAACTTCAAACCGGCACTAGGAAACAGACTTAGGAAGCAGAGAAAAAGTGTCTCCTGCAACCCGTTCCCTTGGTGCTAGATGAACGAACGTCTCTCCACTTGCTCAGTTCTGAGAGATAAGTGTGTGTGAAAGCCGTCCTTCACCTAGCTTGTTGGGAACACAAAGTTTCTTTTCAGTTTCAAACTCCATTCCATACATATATATGGGGAGGTACAAGCTCCAACTCGGTTTTACAGTGAAAACTGCAGGAACTTCAAACCGGCACTAGGAAACAGACTGAGAAAGCAGAGAAAAAGTGTCTCCTGCAACCCGTTCCCTTGGTGCTAGATGAACGAACGTCTCTCCACTTGCTCAGTTATGAGAGATAAGTGCGTGTGAAAGCCGTCCTTCACCTATCTTGTTTGGAACACATAGATTCTTTTCAGTTGAAACTCCATTCCATACATATATATGGGGAGGTACAAGCTCCATCTCAGTTTTACAGTGAAAACTGCAGGAACTTCAAACCGGCACTAGGAAACAGACTGAGAAAGCAGAGAAAAAGTGTCTCCTGCAACCCGTTCCCTTGGTGCTAGATGAACGAACGTCTCTCCACTTGCTCAGTTATGAGAGATAAGTGCGTGTGAAAGCCGTCCTTCACCTAGCTTGTTGGGAAAACATAGATTCTTTTCAGTTGCAAACTCCATTCCATACATATATATGGGGAGGTACAAGCTCCAACTCGGTTTTACAGTGAAAACTGCAGGAACTTCAAACCGGCACTAGGAAACAGACTGAGAAAGCAGAGAAAAAGTGTCTCCTGCAACCCGTTCCCTTGGTGCTAGATGAACGAGCGTCTCTCCACTTGCTCAGTTCTGAGAGATAAGTGTGTGTGAACGCCGTCCTTCACCTAGCTTGTTGGGAACACAAAGTTTCTTTTCAGTTGCAAACTCCATTCCATACATATATATGGGGAGGTACAAGCTCCAACTCGGTTTTACAGTGAAAACTGCAGGAACTTCAAACCGGCACTAGGAAACAGACTGAGAAAGCAGAGAAAAACTGTCTCCTGCAACCCTTTCCCTTGGTGCTAGATGAACGAACGTCTCTCCACTTGCTCTGTTCTGAGAGATAAATGTGTGTGGAAGCCGTCCTTCACCTAGCTTGTTGGGAACACAAAGTTTCTTTTCAGTTGCAAACTCCATTCCATACATATATATGGGGAGGTACAAGCTCCAACTCGGTTTTACAGTGAAAACAGCAGAAACTTCAAACAGGCACTAGGAAACAGACTTAGGAAGCAGGGGAAAAGTGTCTCCTGCAACCCGTTCCCTTGGTGCTAGATGAACGAACGTCTCTCCACTTGCTCAGTTCTGAGAGATAAGTGTGTGTGAAAGCCGTCCTTCACCTAGCTTGTTGGGAACACATAGATTCTTTTCAGTTGCAAACTCCATTCCATACATATATATGGGGAGGTACAAGCTCCAACTCGGTTTTACAGTGAAAACTGCAGGAACTTCAAACCGGCACTAGGAAACAGACTTAGGAAGCAGAGAAAAAGTGTCTCCTGCAACCCGTTCCCTTGGTGCTAGATGAACGAACGTCTCTCCACTTGCTCAGTTCTGAGAGATAAGTGTGTGTGAAAGCCGTCCTTCACCTAGCTTGTTGGGAACACAAAGTTTCTTTTCAGTTTCAAACTCCATTCCATACATATATATGGGGAGGTACAAGCTCCAACTCGGTTTTACAGTGAAAACTGCAGGAACTTAAAACCGGCACTAGGAAACAGACTTAAGAAGCAGAGAAAAAGTGTCTCTTGCAACCCGTTCCCTTGGTGCTAGATGAACGAACGTCTCTCCACTTGCTCAGTTCTGAGAGATAAGTGTGTGTGAACGCCGTCCTTCACCTAGCTTGTTGGGAACACAAAGTTTCTTTTCAGTTGCAAACTCCATTCCATACATATATATGGGGAGGTACAAGCTCCAACTCGGTTTTACAGTGAAAACTGCAGGAACTTCAAACCGGCACTAGGAAACAGACTGAGAAAGCAGAGAAAAACTGTCTCCTGCAAACCTTTCCCTTGGTGCTAGATGAACGAACGTCTCTCCACTTGCTCAGTTCTGAGAGATAAATGTGTGTGAAAGCCGTCCTTCACCTAGCTTGTTGGGAACACAAAGTTCTTTTCAGTTGCAAACTCCATTCCATACATATATATGGGGAGGTACAAGCTCCAACTCGGTTTTACAGTGAAAACTGCAGGAACTTCAAACCGGCACTAGGAAACAGACTGAGAAAGCAGAGAAAAAGTGTCTCCTGCAACCCGTTCCCTTGGTGCTAGATGAACAAACGTCTCTCCACTTGCTCAGTTCTGAGAGATAATTGTGTGTGAAAGCCGTCCTTCACCTAGCTTGTTGGGAACACAAAGTTTCTTTTCAGTTGCAAACGCCATTCCATACATATATATGGGGAGGTACAAGCTCCAACTCGGTTTTACAGTGAAAACTGCAGGAACTTCAAACCGGCACTAGGAAACAGACTTAGGAAGCAGAGAAAAAGTGTCTCCTGCAACCCGTTCCCTTGGTGCTAGATGAACGAACGTCTCTCCACTTGCTCAGTTCTGAGAGATAAGTGTGTGTGAAAGCCGTCCTTCACCTAGCTTGTTGGGAACACAAAGTTTCTTTTCAGTTGCAAACGCCATTCCATACATATATATGGGGAGGTACAAGCTCCAACTCGGTTTTACAGTGAAAACTGCAGGAACTTAAAACCGGCACTAGGAAACAGACTTAAGAAGCAGAGAAAAAGTGTCTCTTGCAACCCGTTCCCTTGGTGCTAGATGAACGAACGTCTCTCCACTTGCTCAGTTCTGAGAGATAAGTGTGTGTGAACGCCGTCCTTCACCTAGCTTGTTGGGAACACAAAGTTTCTTTTCAGTTGCAAACTCCATTCCATACATATATATGGGGAGGTACAAGCTCCAACTCGGTTTTACAGTGAAAACTGCAGGAACTTCAAACCGGCACTAGGAAACAGACTGAGAAAGCAGAGAAAAACTGTCTCCTGCAACCCTTTCCCTTGGTGCTAGATGAACGAACGTCTCTCCACTTGCTCAGTTCTGGGAGATAAATGTGTGTGAAAGCCGTCCTTCACCTAGCTTGTTGGGAACACAAAGTTTCTTTTCAGTTGCAAACTCCATTCCATACATATATATGGGGAGGTACAAGCTCCAACTCGGTTTTACAGTGAAAACTGCAGGAACTTCAAACCGGCACTAGGAAACAGACTGAGAAAGCAGAGAAAAAGTGTCTCCTGCAACCCGTTCCCTTGGTGCTAGATGAACAAACGTCTCTCCACTTGCTCAGTTCTGAGAGATAAGTATGTGTGAAAGCCGTCCTTCACCTAGCTTGTTGGGAACACATAGATTCTTTTCAGTTGCCAACTCCATTCCATACATATATATGGGGAGGTACTAGCTCCAACTCGGTTTGACAGTGAAAACTGCAGGAACTTCAAACCGGCACTAGGAAACAGACTTAGGAAGCAGAGAAAAAGTGTCTCCTGCAACCCGTTCCCTTGGTGCTAGATGAACGAACGTCTCTCCACTTGCTCAGTTCTGAGAGATAAGTGTGTGTGAAAGCCGTCCTTCACCTAGCTTGTTGGGAACACAAAGTTTCTTTTCAGTTGCAAACGCCATTCCATACATATATATGGGGAGGTACAAGCTCCAACTCGGTTTTACAGTGAAAACTGCAGGAACTTCAAACCGGCACTAGGAAACAGACTGAGAAAGCAGAGAAAAAGTGTCTCCTGCAACCCGTTCCCTTGGTGCTAGATGAACAAACGTCTCTCCACTTGCTCAGTTCTGAGAGATAAGTGTGTGTGAAAGCCGTCCTTCACCTAGCTTGTTGGGAACACATAGATTCTTTCCGTTGCAAACTCCATTCCATACATATATATGGGGAGGTATAAGCTCCAACTCGGTTTTACAGTGAAAACTGCAGGAACTTCAAACCGGCACTAGGAAACAGACTGAGAAAGCAGAGAAAAAGTGTCTCCTGCAACCCGTTCCCTTGGTGCTAGATGAACGAGCGTCTCTCCACTTGCTCAGTTCTGAGAGATAAGTGTGGGAAAGCCGTCCTTCACCTAGCTTGTTGGGAACACATAGATTCTTTTCAGTTGCAAACTCCATTCCATACATATATATGGGGAGGTACAAGCTCCAACTCGGTTTTACAGTGAAAACTGCAGGAACTTCAAACCGGCACTAGGAAACAGACTTAGGAAGCAGAGAAAAAGTGTCTCCTGCAACCCGTTCCCTTGGTGCTAGATGAACGAACGTCTCTCCACTTGCTCAGTTCTGAGAGATAAGTGTGTGTGAAAGCCGTCCTTCACCTAGCTTGTTGGGAACACAAAGTTTCTTTTCAGTTGCAAACGCCATTCCATACATATATATGGGGAGGTAGAAGCTCCAACTCGGTTTTACAGTGAAAACTGCAGGAACTTAAAACCAGCACTAGGAAACAGACTTAAGAAGCAGAGAAAAAGTGTCTCTTGCAATCCGTTCCCTTGGTGCTAGATGAACGAACGTCTCTCCACTTGCTCAGTTCTGAGAGATAAGTGTGTGTGAACGCCGTCCTTCACCTAGCTTGTTGGGAACACAAAGTTTCTTTTCAGTTGCAAACTCCATTCCATACATATATATGGGGAGGTACAAGCTCCAACTCGGTTTTACAGTGAAAACTGCAGGAACTTCAAACCGGCACTAGGAAACAGACTGAGAAAGTAGAGAAAAAGTGTCTCCTGCAACCCTTTCCCTTGGTGCTAGATGAACGAACGTCTCTCCACTTGCTCAGTTATGAGAGATAAGTGCGTGTGAAAGCCGTCCTTCACCTATCTTGTTTGGAACACATAGATTCTTTTCAGTTGCAAACTCCATTCCATACATATATATGGGGAGGTACAAGCTCCATCTCAGTTTTACAGTGAAAACTGCAGGAACTTCAAACCGGCACTAGGAAACAGACTGAGAAAGCAGAGAAAAAGTGTCTCCTGCAACCCGTTCCCTTGGTGCTAGATGAACGAACGTCTCTCCACTTGCTCAGTTATGAGAGATAAGTGCGTGTGAAAGCCGTCCTTCACCTAGCTTGTTGGGAAAACATAGATTCTTTTCAGTTGCAAACTCCATTCCATACATATATATGGGGAGGTACAAGCTCCAACTCGGTTTTACAGTGAAAACTGCAGGAACTTCAAACCGGCACTAGGAAACAGACTGAGAAAGCAGAGAAAAAGTGTCTCCTGCAACCCGTTCCCTTGGTGCTAGATGAACGAGCGTCTCTCCACTTGCTCAGTTCTGAGAGATAAGTGTGGGAAAGCCGTCCTTCACCTATCTTGTTGGGAACACATAGATTCTTTTCAGTTGCAAACTCCATTCCATACATATATATGGGGAGGTACAAGCTCCAACTCGGTTTTACAGTGAAAACTGCAGGAACTTCAAACCGGCACTAGGAAACAGACTGAGAAAGCAGAGAAAAAGTGTCTCTTGCCACCCGTTCCCTTGGTGCTAGATGAACGAACGTCTCTCCACTTGCTCAGTTCTGAGAGATAAGTGTGTGTGAACGCCGTCCTTCACCTAGCTTGTTGGGAACACAAAGTTTCTTTTCAGTTGCAAACTCCATTCCATACATATATATGGGGAGGTACAAGCTCCAACTCGGTTTTACAGTGAAAACTGCAGGAACTTCAAACCGGCACTAGGAAACAGACTGAGAAAGCAGAGAAAAACTGTCTCCTGCAACCCTTTCCCTTGGTGCTAGATGAACGAACGTCTCTCCACTTGCTCAGTTCTGAGAGATAAATGTGTGTGAAAGCCGTCCTTCACCTAGCTTGTTGGGAACACAAAGTTTCTTTTCAGTTGCAAACTCCATTCCATACATATATATGGGGAGGTACAAGCTCCAACTCGGTTTTACAGTGAAAACAGCAGGAACTTCAAACCGGCACTAGGAAACAGACTTAGGAAGCAGGGAAAAAGTGTCTCCTGCAACCCGTTTCCATGGTGCTAGATGAACGAACGTCTCTCCACTTGCTCAGTTCTGAGAGATAAGTGTGTGTGAAAGCCGTCCTTCACCTAGCTTGTTGGGAACACATAGATTCTTTTCAGTTGCAAACTCCATTCCATACATATATATGGGGAGGTACAAGCTCCAACTCGGTTTTACAGTGAAAACTGCAGGAACTTCAAACCGGCACTAGGAAACAGACTGAGAAAGCAGAGAAAAAGTGTCTCCTGCAACCCGTTCCCTTGGTGCTAGATGAACGAACGTCTCTCCACTTGCTCAGTTATGAGAGATAAGTGCGTGTGAAAGCCGTCCTTCACCTATCTTGTTGGGAACACATAGATTCTTTTCAGTTGCAAACTCCATTCCATACATATATATGGGGAGGTACAAGCTCCAACTCAGTTTTACAGTGAAAACTGCAGGAACTTCAAACCGGCACTAGGAAACAGACTGAGAAAGCAGAGAAAAAGTGTCTCCTGCAACCCGTTCCCTTGGTGCTAGATGAACGAACGTCTCTCCACTTGCTCAGTTATGAGAGATAAGTGCGTGTGAAAGCCGTCCTTCACCTAGCTTGTTGGGAAAACATAGATTCTTTTCAGTTGCAAACTCCATTCCATACATATATATGGGGAGGTACAAGCTCCAACTCGGTTTTACAGTGAAAACTGCAGGAACATCAAACCGGCACTAGGAAACAGACTGAGAAAGCAGAGAAAAAGTGTCTCCTGCAACCCGTTCCCTTGGTGCTAGATGAACGAGCGTCTCTCCATTTGCTCAGTTCTGAGAGATAAGTGTGGGAAAGCCGTCCTTCACCTAGCTTGTTGGGAACACATAGATTCTTTTCAGTTGCAAACTCCATTCCATACATATATATGGGGAGGTACAAGCTCCAACTCGGTTTTACAGTTAAAACTGCAGGAACTTCAAACCGGCACTAGGAAACAGACTTAGGAAGCAGAGAAAAAGTGTCTCCTGCAACCCGTTCCCTTGGTGCTAGATGAACGAACGTCTCTCCACTTGCTCAGTTCTGAGAGATAAGTGTGTGTGAAAGCCGTCCTTCACCTAGCTTGTTGGGAACACAAAGTTTCTTTTCAGTTGCAAACGCCATTCCATACATATATATGGGGAGGTACAAGCTCCAACTCGGTTTTACAGTGAAAACTGCAGGAACTTAAAACCAGCACTATGAAACAGACTTAAGAAGCAGAGAAAAAGTGTCTCTTGCAATCCGTTCCCTTGGTGCTAGATGAACGAACGTCTCTCCACTTGCTCAGTTCTGAGAGATAAGTGTGTGTGAACGCCGTCCTTCACCTAGCTTGTTGGGAACACAAAGTTTCTTTTCAGTTGCAAACTCCATTCCATACATATATATGGGGAGGTACAAGCTCCAACTCGGTTTTACAGTGAAAACTGCAGGAACTTCAAACCGGCACTAGGAAACAGACTGAGAAAGCAGAGAAAAAGTGTCTCCTGCAACCCGTTCCCTTGGTGCTAGATGAACGAACGTCTCTCCACTTGCTCAGTTATGAGAGATAAGTGCGTGTGAAAGCCGTCCTTCACCTATCTTGTTTGGAACACATAGATTCTTTTCAGTTGCAAACTCCATTCCATACATATATATGGGGAGGTACAAGCTCCATCTCAGTTTTACAGTGAAAACTGCAGGAACTTCAAACCGGCACTAGGAAACAGACTGAGAAAGCAGAGAAAAAGTGTCTCCTGCAACCCGTTCCCTTGGTGCTTGATGAACGAGCGTCTCTCCACTTGCTCAGTTCTGAGAGATAAGTGTGGGAAATCCGTCCTTCACCTAGCTTGTTGGGAACACATAGATTCTTTTCAGTTGCAAACTCCATTCCATACATATATATGGGGAGGTACAAGCTCCAACTCGGTTTTACAGTGAAAACTGCAGGAACTTCAAACCGGCACTAGGAAACAGACTGAGAAAGCAGAGAAAAAGTGTCTCCTGCAACCCGTTCCCTTGGTGCTAGATGAACGAAAGTCTCTCCACTTGCTAAGTTATGAGAGATAAGTGCGTGTGAAAGCCGTCCTTCACCTATCTTGTTTGGAACACATAGATTCTTTTCAGTTGCAAACTCCATTCCATACATATATATGGGGAGGTACAAGCTCCATCTCAGTTTTACAGTGAAAACTGCAGGAACTTCAAACCGGCACTAGGAAACAGACTTAGGAAGCAGAGAAAAAGTGTCTCCTGCAACCCGTTCCCTTGGTGCTAGATGAACGAACGTCTCTCCACTTGCTCAGTTCTGAGAGATAAGTGTGTGTGAAAGCCGTCCTTCACCTAGCTTGTAGGGAACACAAAGTTTCTTTTCAGTTGCAAACGCCATTCCATACATATATATGGGGAGGTACAAGCTCCAACTCGGTTTTACAGTGAAAACTGCAGGAACTTCAAACCGGCACTAGGAAACAGACTTAGGAAGCAGAGAAAAAGTGTCTCCTGCAACCCTTTCCCTTGGTGCTAGATGAACGAACGTCTCTCCACTTGCTCAGTTCTGAGAGATAAGTGTGTGTGAAAGCCGTCCTTCACCTAGCTTGTTGGGAACACAAAGTTTCTTTTCAGTTGCAAACGCCATTCCATACATATATATGGGGAGGTACAAGCTCCAACTCGGTTTTACAGTGAAAACTGCAGGAACTTCAAACCGGCACTAGGAAACAGACTGAGAAAGCAGAGAAAAAGTGTCTCCTGCAACCCGTTCCCTTGGTGCTAGATGAACAAACGTCTCTCCACTTGCTCAGTTCTGAGAGATAATTGTGTGTGAAAGCCGTCCTTCACCTAGCTTGTTGGGAACACAAAGTTTCTTTTCAGTTGCAAACTCCATTCCATACATATATATGGGGAGGTACAAGCTCCAACTCGGTTTTACAGTGAAAACTGCAGGAACTTAAAACCGGCACTAGGAAACAGACTTAGGAAGCAGAGAAAAAGTGTCTCCTGCAACCCGTTCCCTTGGTGCTAGATGAACGAACGTCTCTCCACTTGCTCAGTTATGAGAGATAAGTGCGTGTGAAAGCCGTCCTTCACCTAGCTTGTTGGGAACACATAGATTCTTTTCAGTTGCAAACTCCATTCCATACATATATATGGGGAGGTACAAGCTCCAACTCAGTTTTACAGTGAAAACTGCAGGAACTTCAAACCGGCACTAGGAAACAGACTGAGAAAGCAGAGAAAAAGTGTCTCCTGCAACCCGTTCCCTTGGTGCTAGATGAACGAACGTCTCTCCACTTGCTCAGTTATGAGAGATAAGTGCGTGTGAAAGCCGTCCTTCACCTAGCTTGTTGGGAACACATAGATTCTTTTCAGTTGCAAACTCCATTCCATACATATATATGGGGAGGTACAAGCTCCAACTCGGTTTTACAGTGAAAAGTGCAGGAACTTCAAACCGGCACTAGGAAACAGACTGAGAAAGCAGAGAAAAAGTGTCTCCTGCAACCCGTTCCCTTGGTGCTAGATGAACGAACGTCTCTCCACTTGCTCAGTTATGAGAGATAACTGTGTGTGAAAGCCGTCCTTCACCTAGCTTCTTGGGAACACATAGATTCTTTTCAGTTGCAAACTCCATTCCATACATATATATGGGGAGGTACAAGCTCCAACTCGGTTTTACAGTGAAAACTGCAGGAACTTCAAACCGGCACTAGGAAACAGACTTAGGAAGCAGGGAAAAAGTGTCTCCTGCAACCCGTTCCCTTGGTGCTAGATGAACGAACGTCTCTCCACTTGCTCAGTTCTGAGAGATAAGTGTGCGTGAACGCCGTCCTTCACCTAGCTTGTTGGTAACACAAAGTTTCTTTTCAGTTGCAAACTCCATTCCATACATATATATGGGGAGGTACAAGCTCCAACTCGGTTTTACAGTGAAAACTGCAGGAACTTCAAACCGGCACTAGGAAACAGACTTAGGAAGCAGAGAAAAAGTGTCTCCTGCAACCCGTTCCCTTGGTGCTAGATGAACGAACGTCTCTCCACTTGCTCAGTTCTGAGAGATACGTGTGTGTGAAAGCCGTCCTTCACCTAGCTTGTTGGGAACACAAAGTTTCTTTTCAGTTGCAAACTACATTCCATACATATATATGGGGAGGTACAAGCTCCAACTCGGTTTTACAGTGAAAACTGCAGGAACTTCAAACCGGCACTAGGAAACAGACTGAGAAAGCAGAGAAAAAGTGTCTCCTGCAACCCGTTCCCTTGGTGCTAGATGAACGAACGTCTCTCCACTTGCTCAGTTATGAGAGATAAGTGCGTGTGAAAGCCGTCCTTCACCTATCTTGTTGGGAACACATAGATTCTTTTCAGTTGCAAACTCCATTCCATACATATATATGGGGAGGTACAAGCTCCAACTCAGTTTTACAGTGAAAACTGCAGGAACTTCAAACCGGCACTAGGAAACAGACTGAGAAAGCAGAGAAAAAGTGTCTCCTGCAACCCGTTCCCTTGGTGCTAGATGAACGAACGTCTCTCCACTTGCTCAGTTATGAGAGATAAGTGCGTGTGAAAGCCGTCCTTCACCTAGCTTGTTGGGAAAACATAGATTCTTTTCAGTTGCTAACTCCATTCCATACATATATATGGGGAGGTACAAACTCCAACTCGGTTTTACAGTGAAAACTGCAGGAACTTCAAACCGGCACTAGGAAACAGACTGAGAAAGCAGAGAAAAAGTGTCTCCTGCAACCCGTTCCCTTGGTGCTAGATGAACGAGCGTCTCTCCATTTGCTCAGTTCTGAGAGATAAGTGTGGGAAAGCCGTCCTTCACCTAGCTTGTTGGGAACACATAGATTCTTTTCAGTTGCAAACTCCATTCCATACATATATATGGGGAGGTACAAGCTCCAACTCGGTTTTACAGTGAAAACTGCAGGAACTTCAAACCGGCACTAGGAAACAGACTTAGGAAGCAGAGAAAAAGTGTCTCCTGCAACCCGTTCCCTTGGTGCTAGATGAACGAACGTCTCTCCACTTGCTCAGTTCTGAGAGATAAGTGTGTGTGAAAGCCGTCCTTCACCTAGCTTGTTGGGAACACAAAGTTTCTTTTCAGTTGCAAACGCCATTCCATACATATATATGGGGAGGTATAAGCTCCAACTCGGTTTTACAGTGAAAACTGCAGGAACTTAAAACCAGCACTATGAAACAGACTTAAGAAGCAGAGAAAAAGTGTCTCTTGCAATCCGTTCCCTTGGTGCTAGATGAACGAACGTCTCTCCACTTGCTCAGTTCTGAGAGATAAGTGTGTGTGAACGCCGTCCTTCACCTAGCTTGTTGGGAACACAAAGTTTCTTTTCAGTTGCAAACTCCATTCCATACATATATATGGGGAGGTACAAGCTCCAACTCGGTTTTACAGTGAAAACTGCAGGAACTTCAAACCGGCACTAGGAAACAGACTGAGAAAGCAGAGAAAAAGTGTCTCCTGCAACCCGTTCCCTTGGTGCTAGATGAACGAACGTCTCTCCACTTGCTCAGTTATGAGAGATAAGTGCGTGTGAAAGCCGTCCTTCACCTATCTTGTTTGGAACACATAGATTCTTTTCAGTTGCAAACTCCATTCCATACATATATATGGGGAGGTACAAGCTCCAACTCAGTTTTACAGTGAAAACTGCAGGAACTTCAAACCGGCACTAGGAAACAGACTGAGAAAGCAGAGAAAAAGTGTCTCCTGCAACCCGTTCTCTTGGTGCTAGATGAACGAGCGTCTCTCCACTTGCTCAGTTCTGAGAGATAAGTGTGGGAAAGCCGTCCTTCACCTAGCTTGTTGGGAACACATAGATTCTTTTCAGTTGCAAACTCCATTCCATACATATATATGGGGAGGTACAAGCTCCAACTCGGTTTTACAGTGAAAACTGCAGGAACTTAAAACCGGCACTAGGAAACAGACTTAAGAAGCAGAGAAAAAGTGTCTCTTGCAACCCGTTCCCTTGGTGCTAGATGAACGAACGTCTCTCCACTTGCTCAGTTCTGAGAGATAAGTGAGTGTGAACGCCGTCCTTCACCTAGCTTGTTGGGAACACAAAGTTTCTTTTCAGTTGCAAACTCCATTCCATACATATATATGGGGAGGTACAAGCTCCAACTCGGTTTTACAGTGAAAACTGCAGGAACTTCAAACCGGCACTAGGAAACAGACTGAGAAAGCAGAGAAAAAGTGTCTCCTGCAACCCTTTCCCTTGGTGCTAGATGAACGAACGTCTCTCCACTTGCTCAGTTCTGAGAGATAAATTTGTGTGAAAGCCGTCCTTCACCTAGCTTGTTGGGAACACAAAGTTTCTTTTCAGTTGCAAACTCCATTCCATACATATATATGGGGAGGTACAAGCTCCAACTCGGTTTTACAGTGAAAACTGCAGGAACTTCAAAACGGCACTAGGAAACAGACTGAGAAAGCAGAGAAAAAGTGTCTCCTGCAACCCGTTCCCTTGGTGCTAGATGAACAAACGTCTCTCCACTTGCTCAGTTCTGAGAGATAATTGTGTGTGAAAGCCGTCCTTCACCTAGCTTGTTGGGAACACAAAGTTTCTTTTCAGTTGCAAACTCCATTCCATACATATATATGGGGAGGTACAAGCTCCAACTCGGTTTTACAGTGAAAACTGCAGGAACTTCAAACCGGCACTAGGAAACAGACTGAGAAAGCAGAGAAAAAGTGTCTCCTGCAACCCGTTCCCTTGGTGCTAGATGAACGAACGTCTCTCCACTTGCTCAGTTATGAGAGATAAGTGCGTGTGAAAGCCGTCCTTCACCTATCTTGTTGGGAACACATAGATTCTTTTCAGTTGCAAACTCCATTCCATACATATATATGGGGAGGTACAAGCTCCAACTCAGTTTTACAGTGAAAACTGCAGGAACTTCAAACCGGCACTAGGAAACAGACTGAGAAAGCAGAGAAAAAGTGTCTCCTGCAACCCGTTCCCTTGGTGCTAGATGAACGAACGTCTCTCCACTTGCTCAGTTATGAGAGATAAGTGCGTGTGAAAGCCGTCCTTCACCTAGCTTGTTGGGAAAACATAGATTCTTTTCAGTTGCAAACTCCATTCCATACATATATATGGGGAGGTACAAGCTCCAACTCGGTTTTACAGTGAAAACTGCAGGAACTTCAAACCGGCACTAGGAAACAGACTGAGAAAGCAGAGAAAAAGTGTCTCCTGCAACCCGTTCCCTTGGTGCTAGATGAACGAGCGTCTCTCCATTTGCTCAGTTCTGAGAGATAAGTGTGGGAAAGCCGTCCTTCACCTAGCTTGTTGGGAACACATAGATTCTTTTCAGTTGCAAACTCCATTCCATACATATATATGGGGAGGTACAAGCTCCAACTCGGTTTTACAGTGAAAACTGCAGGAACTTCAAACCGGCACTAGGAAACAGACTTAGGAAGCAGAGAAAAAGTGTCTCCTGCAACCCGTTCCCTTGGTGCTAGATGAACGAACGTCTCTCCACTTGCTCAGTTCTGAGAGATAAGTGTGTGTGAAAGCCGTCCTTCACCTAGCTTGTTGGGAACACAAAGTTTCTTTTCAGTTGCAAACGCCATTCCATACATATATATGGGGAGGAACAAGCTCCAACTCGGTTTTACAGTGAAAACTGCAGGAACTTAAAACCAGCACTATGAAACAGACTTAAGAAGCAGAGAAAAAGTGTCTCTTGCAATCCGTTCCCTTGGTGCTAGATGAACGAACGTCTCTCCACTTGCTCAGTTCTGAGAGATAAGTGTGTGTGAACGCCGTCCTTCACCTAGCTTGTTGGGAACACAAAGTTTCTTTTCAGTTGCAAACTCCATTCCATACATATATATGGGGAGGTACAAGCTCCAACTCGGTTTTACAGTGAAAACTGCAGGAACTTCAAACCGGCACTAGGAAACAGACTGAGAAAGCAGAGAAAAAGTGTCTCCTGCAACCCGTTCCCTTGGTGCTAGATGAACGAACGTCTCTCCACTTGCTCAGTTATGAGAGATAAGTGCGTGTGAAAGCCGTCCTTGACCTATCTTGTTTGGAACACATAGATTCTTTTCAGTTGCAAACTCCATTCCATACATATATATGGGGAGGTACAAGCTCCATCTCAGTTTTACAGTGAAAACTGCAGGAACTTCAAACCGGCACTAGGAAACAGACTGAGAAAGCAGAGAAAAACTGTCTCCTGCAACCCATTCCCTTGGTGCTAGATGAACGAGCGTCTCTCCACTTGCTCAGTTCTGAGAGATAAGTGTGGGAAATCCGTCCTTCACCTAGCTTGTTGGGAACACATAGATTCTTTTCAGTTGCAAACTCCATTCCATACATATATATGGGGAGGTACAAGCTCCAACTCGGTTTTACAGTGAAAACTGCAGGAACTTCAAACCGGCACTAGGAAACAGACTGAGAAAGCAGAGAAAAAGTGTCTCCTGCAACCTGTTCCCTTGGTGCTAGATGAACGAACGTCTCTCCACTTGCTCAGTTATGAGAGATAAGTGCGTGTGAAAGCCGTCCTTCACCTAGCTTGTTGGGAACACATAGATTCTTTTCAGTTGCAAACTCCATTCCATACATATATATGGGGAGGTACAAGCTCCAACTCGGTTTTACAGTGAAAACTGCAGGAACTTCAAACCGGCACTAGGAAACAGACTTAGGAAGCAGAGAAAAAGTGTCTCCTGCAACCCGTTCCCTTGGTGCTAGATGAACGAACGTCTCTCCACTTGCTCAGTTCTGAGAGATAAGTGTGTGTGAAAGCCGTCCTTCACCTAGCTTGTTGGGAACACAAAGTTTCTTTTCAGTTGCAAACGCCATTCCATACATATATATGGGGAGGTACAAGCTCCAACTCGGTTTTACAGTGAAAACTGCAGGAACTTAAAACCAGCAGTAGGAAACAGACTTAAGAAGCAGAGAAAAAGTGTCTCTTGCAATCCGTTCCCTTGGTGCTAGATGAACGAACGTCTCTCCACTTGCTCAGTTCTGAGAGATAAGTGTGTGTGAACGCCGTCCTTCACCTAGCTTGTTGGGAACACAAAGTTTCTTTTCAGTTGCAAACTCCATTCCATACATATATATGGGGAGGTACAAGCTCCAACTCGGTTTTACAGTGAAAACTGCAGGAACTTCAAACCGGCACAAGGAAACAGACTGAGAAAACAGGGAAAAAGAGTCTCTTGCCACCCGTTCCCTTGGTGCTAGATGAACAAACGTCTCTCCACTTGCTCAGTTCTGGGAGATAAGTGTCTGTGAAAGCCGTCCTTCACCTAGCTTGTTGGGAACACAAAGTTTCTTTTCAGTTGCAAACGCCATTCCATACATATATATGGGGAGGTATAAGCTCCAACTCGCTTTTACAGTGAAAACTGCAGGAACTTCAAACCGGCACTAGGAAACAGACTTAGGAAGCAGAGAAAAAGTGTCTCCTGCAACCCGTTCCCTTGGTGCTAGATGAACGAACGTCTCTCCACTTGCTCAGTTCTGAGAGATACGTGTGTGTGAAAGCCGTTCTTCACCTAGCTTGTTGGGAACACAAAGTTTCTTTTCAGTTGCAAACGCCATTCCATACATATATATGGGGAGGTACAAGCTCCAACTCGGTTTTACAGTGAAAACTGCAGGAACTTCAAACCGGCACTAGGAAACAGACTTAGGAAGCAGAGAAAAAGTGTCTCCTGCAACCCGTTCCCTTGGTGCTAGATGAACGAACGTCTCTCCACTTGCTCAGTTCTGAGAGATAAGTGTGTGTGAAAGCCGTCCTTCACCTAGCTTGTTGGGAACACAAAGTTTCTTTTCAGTTGCAAACGCCATTCCATACATATATATGGGGAGGTACAAGCTCCAACTCGGTTTTACAGTGAAAACTGCAGGAACTTCAAACCGGCACTAGGAAACAGACTGAGAAAGCAGAGAAAAAGTGTCTCCTGCAACCCGTTCCCTTGGTGCTAGATGAACGAACGTCTCTCCACTTGCTCAGTTCTGAGAGATAAGTGTGCGTGAACGCCGTCCTTCACCTAGCTTGTTGGGAACACAAAGTTTCTTTTCAGTTGCAAACTCCATTCCATACATATATAAGGGGAGGTACAAGCTCCAACTCGGTTTTACAGTGAAAACTGCAGGAACTTCAAACCGGCACTAGGAAACAGACTGAGAAAGCAGAGAAAAAGTGTCTCCTGCAACCCGTTCCCTTGGTGCTAGATGAACGAACGTCTCTCCACTTGCTCAGTTCTGAGAGATAAGTGTGCGTGAACGCCGTCCTTCACCTAGCTTGTTGGGAACACAAAGTTTCTTTTCAGTTGCAAACTCCATTCCATACATATATATGGGGAGGTACAAGCTCCAACTCGGTTTTACAGTGAAAACTGCAGGAACTTCAAACCGGCACTAGGAAACAGACTGAAAAAGCAGAGAAAAAGTGTCTCCTGCAACCCGTTCCCTTGGTGCTAGATGAACGAACGTCTCTCCACTTGCTCAGTTCTGAGAGATAAGTGTGCGTGAATGCCGTCCTTCACCTAGGTTGTTGGGAACACAAAGTTTCTTTTCTGTTGCAAACTCCATTCCATACATATATATGGGGAGGTACAAGCTCCAACTCGGTTTTACAGTGAAAACTGCAGGAACTTCAAACCGGCACTAGGAAACAGACTGAGAAAGCAGAGAAAAAGTGTCTCCTGCAACCCTTTCCCTTGGTGCTAGATGAACGAACGTCTCTCCACTTGCTCAGTTTTGAGAGATAAGTGTGTGTGAAAGCCGTCCTTCACCTAGCTTGTTGGGAACACAAAGTTTCTTTTCAGTTGCAAACTCCATTCCATACATATATAAGGGGAGGTACAAGCTCCAACTCGGTTTTACAGTGAAAACTGCAGGAAATTCAAACCGGCACTAAGAAACAGACTGAGAAAGCAGAGAAAAAGTGTCTCCTGCAACCCGTTCCCTTGGTGCTAGATGAACGAACGTCTCTCCAATTGCTCAGGTCTGAGAGACAAGTGTGTGTGAAAGCCGTCCTTCACCTAGCTTGTTGGGAACACAAAGTTTCTTTTCAGTTGCAAACTCCATTCCATACATATATATGGGGAGGTACAAGCTCCAACTCGGTTTTACAGTGAAAACTGCAGGAACTTCAAACCGGCACTAGGAAACAGACTGAGAAAGCAGAGAAAAAGTGTCTCCTGCAACCCTTTCCCTTGGTGCTAGATGAACGAACGTCTCTCCACTTGCTCAGTTTTGAGAGATAACTGTGTGTGAAAGCCGTCCTTCACCTAGCTTTTTGGGAACACAAAGTTTCTTTTCAGTTGCAAACTCCATTCCATACATATATAAGGGGAGGTACAAGCTCCAACTCGGTTTTACAGTGAAAACTGCAGGAACTTCAAACCGGCACTAAGAAACAGACTGAGAAAGCAGAGAAAAAGTGTCTCCTGCAACCCGTTCCCTTGGTGCTAGATGAACGAACGTCTCTCCACTTGCTCAGTTCTGAGAGATAAGTGGGTGTGAAAGCCGTCCTTCACCTAGCTTGTTGGGAACACAAAGTTTCTTTTCAGTTGCAAACGCCATTCCATACATATATATGGGGAGGTACAAGCTCCAACTCGGTTTTACAGTGAAAACTGCAGGAACTTCAAACCGGCACTAGGAAACAGACTGAGAAAGCAGAGAAAAAGTGTCTCCTGCAACCCGTTCCCTTGGTGCTAGATGAACGAACGTCTCTCCACTTGCTCAGTTCTGAGAGATAAGTGTGTGTGAAAGCCGTCCTTCACCTAGCTTGTTGGGAACACAAAGTTTCTTTTCAGTTGCAAACTCCATTCCATACATATATATGGGGAGGTACAAGCTCCAACTCGGTTTTACAGTGAAAACTGCAGGAACTTCAAACCGGCACTAGGAAACAGACTGAGAAAGCAGAGAAAAAGTGTCTCCTGCAACCCGTTCCCTTGGTGCTAGATGAACGAACGTCTCTCCACTTGCTCAGTTCTGAGAGATAAGTGTGCGTGAAAGCCGTCCTTCACCTAGCTTGTTGGGAACACAAAGTTTCTTTTCAGTTGCAAACTCCATTCCATACATATATATGGGGAGGTACAAGCTCCAACTCGGTTTTACAGTGAAAACTGCAGGAACTTCAAACCGGCACTAGGAAACAGCCTGAGAAAGCAGAGAAAAAGTGTCTCCTGCAACCCGTTCCCTTGGTGCTAGATGAACGAACGTCTCTCCACTTGCTCAGTTCTGGGAGATAAGTGTGTGAAAGCCGTCCTTCACATAGCTTGTTGGGAACACAATGTTTCTTTTCAGTTGCAAACGCCATTCCATACATATATATGGGGAGGTATAAGCTCCAACTCGGTTTTACAGTGAAAACAGCAGGAACTTCAAACCGGCACTAGGAAACAGACTTAGGAAGCAGGGAAAAAGTGTCTCCTGCAACCAGTTCCCTTGGTGCTAGATGAACGAACGTCTCTCCACTTGCTCAGTTCTGAGAGATAAGTGTGTGTGAAAGCCGTCCTTCACCTAGCTTGTTGGGAACACAAAGTTTCTTTTCAGTTGCAAACTCCATTCCATACATATATATGGGGAGGTACAAGCTCCAACTCGGTTTTACAGTGAAAACTGCAGGAACTTCAAACCGGCACTAGGAAACAGACAGAGAAAGCAGAGAAAAGTGTCTCCTGCAACCCGTTCCCTTGGTGCTAGATGAACGATCGTCTCTCCACTTGCTCAGTTCTGAGAGATAAGTGTGTGTGAAAGCCGTCCTTCACCTAGCTTGTTGGGAACACAAAGTTTCTTTTCAGTTGCAAACTCCATTCCATACATATATATGGGGAGGTATAAGCTCCAAATCGGTTTTACAGTGAAAACTGCAGGAACTTCAAACCGGCACTAAGAAACAGACTGAGAAAGCAGAGAAAAAGTGTCTCCTGCAACCCTTTCCCTTGGTGCTAGATGAACGAACGTCTCTCCACTTGCTCAGTTTTGAGAGATAACTGTGTGTGAACGCCGTCCTTCACCTAGCTTGTTGGGAACACAAAGTTTCTTTTCAGTTGCAAACTCCATTCCATACATATATATGGGGAGGTACAAGCTCCAACTCGGTTTTACGGTGAAAACTGCAGGAACTTCAAACTGGCACTAGGAAACAGACTGAGAAAGCAGAGAAAAACTGTCTCCTGCAACCCGTTCCCTTGGTGCTAGATGAACGAACGTCTCTCCACTTGCTCAGTTATGAGAGATAAATGTGTGTGAAACCCGTCCTTCACCTAGCTTGTTGGGAACACAAAGTTTCTTTTCAGTTGCAAACTCCATTCCATACATATATATGGGGAGGTACAAGCTCCAACTCGGTTTTACCGTGAAAACTGCAGGAACTTCAAACCGGCACTAGGAAACAGACTGAGAAAGCAGAGAAAAAGTGTCTCCTGCAACCCGTTCCCTTGGTGCTAGATGAACGAGCGTCTCTCCACTTGCTCAGTTCTGAGAGATAAGTGTGGGAAAGCCGTCCTTCACCTAGCTTGTTGGGAACACAAAGTTTCTTTTCAGTTGCAAACGCCATTCCATACATATATATGGGGAGGTATAAGCTCCAACTCGGTTTTACAGTGAAAACAGCAGGAACTTCAAACAGGCACTAGGAAACAGACTTAGGAAGCAGGGAAAAAGTGTCTCCTGCAACCCGTTCCCTTGGTGCTAGATGAACGAACGTCTCTCCACTTGCTCAGTTCTGAGAAATAAGTGTGTGTGAAAGCCGTCCTTCACCTAGCTTGTTGGGAACACATAGATTCTTTTCAGTTGCAAACTCCATTCCATACATATATATAGGGAGGTACAAGCTCCAACTCGGTTTTACAGTGAAAACTGCAGGAACTTCAAACCGGCACTAGGAAACAGACTTAGGAAGCAGAGAAAAAGTGTCTCCTGCAACCCGTTCCCTTGGTGCTAGATGAACGAACGTCTCTCCACTTGCTCAGTTCTGAGAGATAAGTGTGTGTGAAAGCCGTCCTTCACCTAGCTTGTTGGGAACACAAAGTTTCTTTTCAGTTGCAAACTCCATTCCATACATATATAAGGGGAGGTACAAGCTCCAACTCGGTTTTACAGTGAAAACTGCAGGAACTTCAAACCGGCACTAAGAAACAGACAGAGAAAGCAGAGAAAAAGTGTCTCCTGCAACCCGTTCCCTTGGTGCTAGATGAACGAACGTCTCTCCACTTGCTCAGTTCTGAGAGATAAGTGGGTGTGAAAGCCGTCCTTCACCTAGCTTGTTGGGAACACAAAGTTTCTTTTCAGTTGCAAACTCCATTCCATACATATATATGGGGAGGTACAAGCTCCAACTCGGTTTTACAGTGAAAACTGCAGGAACTTCAAACCGGCACTAGGAAACAGCCTGAGAAAGCAGAGAAAAAGTGTCTCCTGCAACCCGTTCCCTTGGTGCTAGATGAACGAACGTCTCTCCACTTGCTCAGTTCTGGGAGATAAGTGTGTGAAAGCCGTCCTTCACCTAGCTTGTTGGGAACACAATGTTTCTTTTCAGTTGCAAACGCCATTCCATACATATATATGGGGAGGTATAAGCTCCAACTCGGTTTTACAGTGAAAACAGCAGGAACTTCAAACCGGCACTAGGAAACAGACTTAGGAAGCAGGGAAAAAGTGTCTCCTGCAACCAGTTCCCTTGGTGCTAGATGAACGAACGTCTCTCCACTTGCTCAGTTCTGAGAGATAAGTGTGTGTGAAAGCCGTCCTTCACCTAGCTTGTTGGGAACACAAAGTTTCTTTTCAGTTGCAAACTCCATTCCATACATATATATGGGGAGGTACAAGCTCCAACTCGGTTTTACAGTGAAAACTGCAGGAACTTCAAACCGGCACTAGGAAACAGACTGAGAAAGCAGAGAAAAAGTGTCTCCTGCAACCCGTTCCCTTGGTGCTAGATGAACGAACGTCTCTCCACTTGCTCAGTTCTGAGAGATAAGTGTGCGTGAACGCCGTCCTTCACCTAGCTTGTTGGGAACACAAAGTTTCTTTTCAGTTGCAAACTCCATTCCATACATATATAAGGGGAGGTACAAGCTCCAACTCGGTTTTACAGTGAAAACTGCAGGAACTTCAAACCGGCACTAGGAAACAGACTGAGAAAGCAGAGAAAAAGTGTCTCCTGTAACCCGTTCCCTTGGTGCTAGATGAACGAACGTCTCTCCACTTGCTCAGTTCTGAGAGATAAGTGTGCGTGAACGCCGTCCTTCACCTAGCTTGTTGGGAACACAAAGTTTCTTTTCATTTGCAAACTCCATTCCATACATATATATGGGGAGGTACAAGCTCCAACTCGGTTTTACAGTGAAAACTGCAGGAACTTCAAACCGGCACTAGGAAACAGACTGAGAAAGCAGAGAAAAAGTGTCTCCTGCAACCCTTTCCCTTGGTGCTAGATGAACGAACGTCTCTCCACTTGCTCAGTTCTGAGAGATAAGTGTGTGTGAAAGCCGTCCTTCACCTAGCTTGTTGGGAACACAAAGTTTCTTTTCAGTTGCAAACTCCATTCCATACATATATATGGGGAGGTACAAGCTCCAACTCGGTTTTACAGTGAAAAGTGCAGGAACTTCAAACCGGCACTAGGAAACAGACTGAGAAAGCAGAGAAAAAGTGTCTCCTGCAACCCGTTCCCTTGGTGCTAGATGAACGAACGTCTCTCCACTTGCTCAGTTCTGAGAGATAAGTGTGCGTGAACGCCGTCCTTCACCTAGCTTGTTGGGAACACAAAGTTTCTTTTCAGTTGCAAACTCCATTCCATACATATATATGGGGAGGTACAAGCTCCAACTCGGTTTTACCGTGAAAACTGCAGGAACTTCAAACCGGCACTAGGAAACAGACTGAGAAAGCAGAGAAAAAGTGTCTCCTGCAACCCGTTCCCTTGGTGCTAGATGAACGAGCGTCTCTCCACTTGCTCAGTTCTGAGAGATAAGTGTGGGAAAGCCGTCCTTCACCTAGCTTGTTGGGAACACAAAGTTTCTTTTCAGTTGCAAACGCCATTCCATACATATATATGGGGAGGTATAAGCTCCAACTCGGTTTTACAGTGAAAACAGCAGGAACTTCAAACAGGCACTAGGAAACAGACTTAGGAAGCAGGGAAAAAGTGTCTCCTGCAACCCGTTCCCTTGGTGCTAGATGAACGAACGTCTCTCCACTTGCTCAGTTCTGAGAAATAAGTGTGTGTGAAAGCCGTCCTTCACCTAGCTTGTTGGGAACACATAGATTCTTTTCAGTTGCAAACTCCATTCCATACATATATATAGGGAGGTACAAGCTCCAACTCGGTTTTACAGTGAAAACTGCAGGAACTTCAAACCGGCACTAGGAAACAGACTTAGGAAGCAGAGAAAAAGTGTCTCCTGCAACCCGTTCCCTTGGTGCTAGATGAACGAACGTCTCTCCACTTGCTCAGTTCTGAGAGATAAGTGTGTGTGAAAGCCGTCCTTCACCTAGCTTGTTGGGAACACAAAGTTTCTTTTCAGTTGCAAACTCCATTCCATACATATATAAGGGGAGGTACAAGCTCCAACTCGGTTTTACAGTGAAAACTGCAGGAACTTCAAACCGGCACTAAGAAACAGACAGAGAAAGCAGAGAAAAAGTGTCTCCTGCAACCCGTTCCCTTGGTGCTAGATGAACGAACGTCTCTCCACTTGCTCAGTTCTGAGAGATAAGTGGGTGTGAAAGCCGTCCTTCACCTAGCTTGTTGGGAACACAAAGTTTCTTTTCAGTTGCAAACTCCATTCCATACATATATATGGGGAGGTACAAGCTCCAACTCGGTTTTACAGTGAAAACTGCAGGAACTTCAAACCGGCACTAGGAAACAGCCTGAGAAAGCAGAGAAAAAGTGTCTCCTGCAACCCGTTCCCTTGGTGCTAGATGAACGAACGTCTCTCCACTTGCTCAGTTCTGGGAGATAAGTGTGTGAAAGCCGTCCTTCACCTAGCTTGTTGGGAACACAATGTTTCTTTTCAGTTGCAAACGCCATTCCATACATATATATGGGGAGGTATAAGCTCCAACTCGGTTTTACAGTGAAAACAGCAGGAACTTCAAACCGGCACTAGGAAACAGACTTAGGAAGCAGGGAAAAAGTGTCTCCTGCAACCAGTTCCCTTGGTGCTAGATGAACGAACGTCTCTCCACTTGCTCAGTTCTGAGAGATAAGTGTGTGTGAAAGCCGTCCTTCACCTAGCTTGTTGGGAACACAAAGTTTCTTTTCAGTTGCAAACTCCATTCCATACATATATATGGGGAGGTACAAGCTCCAACTCGGTTTTACAGTGAAAACTGCAGGAACTTCAAACCGGCACTAGGAAACAGACAGAGAAAGCAGAGAAAAGTGTCTCCTGCAACCCTTTCCCTTGGTGCTAGATGAACGAACGTCTCTCCACTTGCTCAGTTCTGAGAGATAAGTGTGTGTGAAAGCCGTCCTTCACCTAGCTTGTTGGGAACACAAAGTTTCTTTTCAGTTGCAAACTCCATTCCATACATATATATGGGGAGGTATAAGCTCCAAATCGGTTTTACAGTGAAAACTGCAGGAACTTCAAACCGGCACTAAGAAACAGACTGAGAAAGCAGAGAAAAAGTGTCTCCTGCAACCCGTTCCCTTGGTGCTAGATGAACGAACGTCTCTCCACTTGCTCAGTTCTGAGAGATAAGTGTGTGTGAAAGCCGTCCTTCACCTAGCTTGTTGAGAACACAAAGTTTCTTTTCAGTTGCAAACTCCATTCCATACATATATAAGGGGAGGTACAAGCTCCAACTCGGTTTTACAGTGAAAACTGCAGGAAATTCAAACCGGCACTAGGAAACAGACTGAGAAAGCAGAGAAAAAGTGTCTCCTGCAACCCGTTCCCTTGGTGCTAGATGAACGAACGTCTCTCCACTTGCTCAGTTCTGAGAGATAAGTGTGCGTGAACGCCGTCCTTCACCTAGCTTGTTGGGAACACAAAGTTTCTTTTCAGTTGCAAACTCCATTCCATACATATATATGGGGAGGTACAAGCTCCAACTCGGTTTTACAGTGAAAACTGCAGGAACTTCAAACCGGCACTAGGAAACAGACTGAGAAAGCAGAGAAAAAGTGTCTCCTGCAACCCATTCCCTTGGTGCTAGATGAACGAACGTCTCTCCACTTGCTCAGTTCTGAGAGATAAGTGTGTTTGAAAGCCGTCCTTCACCTAGCTTGTTGGGAACACAAAGTTTCTTTTCAGTTGCAAACTCCATTCCATACATATATATGGGGAGGTACAAACTCCAACTCGGTTTTACAGTGAAAAGTGCAGGAACTTCAAACCGGCACTAGGAAACAGACTGAGAAAGCAGAGAAAAAGTGTCTCCTGCAACCCTTTCCCTTGGTGCTAGATGAACGAACGTCTCTCCACTTGCTCAGTTTTGAGAGATAACTGTGTGTGAAAGCCGTCCTTCACCTAGCTTGTTGGGAACACAAAGTTTCTTTTCAGTTGCAAACTCCATTCCATACATATATAAGGGGAGGTACAAGCTCCAACTCGGTTTTACAGTGAAAACTGCAGGAACTTCAAACCGGCACTAAGAAACAGACAGAGAAAGCAGAGAAAAAGTGTCTCCTGCAACCCGTTCCATTGGTGCTAGATGAACGAACGTCTCTCCACTTGCTCAGTTCTGAGAGATAAGTGGGTGTGAAAGCCGTCCTTCACCTAGCTTGTTGGGAACACAAAGTTTCTTTTCAGTTGCAAACGCCATTCCATACATATATATGGGGAGGTACAAGCTCCAACTCGGTTTTACAGTGAAAACTGCAGGAACTTCAAACCGGCACTAGGAAACAGACTGAGAAAGCAGAGAAAAAGTGTCTCCTGCAACCCGTTCCCTTGGTGCTAGATGAACGAACGTCTCTCCACTTGCTCAGTTCTGAGAGATAAGTGTGTGTGAAAGCCGTCCTTCACCTAGCTTGTTGGGAACACAAAGTTTCTTTTCAGTTGCAAACTCCATTCCATACATATATATGGGGAGGTACAAGCTCCAACTCTGTTTTACAGTGAAAACTGCAGGAACTTCAAACCGGCACTAGGAAACAGACTGAGAAAGCAGAGAAAAAGTGTCTCCTGCAACCCGTTCCCTTGGTGCTAGATGAACGAACGTCTCTCCACTTGCTCAGTTCTGAGAGATAAGTGTGTGTGAAAGCCGTCCTTCACCTAGCTTGTTGGGAACACAATGTTTCTTTTCAGTTGCAAACGCCATTCCATACATATATATGGGGAGGTACAAGCTCCAACTCGGTTTTACAGTGAAAAGTGCAGGAACTTCAAACCGGCACTAGGAAACATACTGAGAAAGCAGAGAAAAAGTGTCTCCTGCAACCCGTTCCCTTGGTGCTAGATGAACGAACGTCTCTCCACTTGCTCACTTCTGAGAGATAAGTGTGTGTGAAAGCCGTCCTTCACCTAGCTTGTTGGGAACACAAAGTTTCTTTTCAGTTGCAAACGCCATTCCATACATATATATGGGGAGGTACAAGCTCCAACTCGGTTTTACAGTGAAAACTGCAGGAACTTCAAACCGGCACTAGGAAACAGACTGAGAAAGCAGAGAAAAAGTGTCTCCTGCAACCCGTTCCCTTGGTGCTAGATGAACGAACGTCTCTCCACTTGCTATGTTCTGAGAGATAAGTGTGCGTGAACGCCGTCCTTCACCTAGCTTGTTGGGAACACAAAGTTTCTTTTCAGTTGCAAACTCCATTCCATACATATATATGCGGAGGTACAAGCTCCAACTCGGTTTTACAGTGAAAACTGCAGGAACTTCAAACCGGCACTAGGAAACAGACTGAGAAAGCAGAGAAAAAGTGTCTCCTGCAACCCGTTCCCTTGGTGCTAGATGAACGAACGTCTCTCCACTTGCTCAGTTCTGAGAGATAAGTGTGTGTGAAAGCCGTCCTTCACCTAGCTTGTTGGGAACACAAAGTTTCTTTTCAGTTGCAAACTCCATTCCATACATATATATGGGGAGGTATAAGCTCCAAATCGGTTTTACAGTGAAAACTGCAGGAACTTCAAACCGGCACTAAGAAACAGACTGAGAAAGCAGAAAAAAAGTGTCTCCTGCAACCCGTTCCCTTGGTGCTAGATGAACGAACGTCTCTCCACTTGCTCAGTTCTGAGAGATAACTGTGTGTGAAAGCCGTCCTTCACCTAGCTTGTTGAGAACACAAAGTTTCTTTTCAGTTGCAAACTCCATTCCATACATATATAAGGGGAGGTACAAGCTCCAACTCGGTTTTACAGTGAAAACTGCAGGAACTTCAAACCGGCACTAGGAAACAGACTGAGAAAGCAGAGAAAAAGTGTCTCCTGCAACCCGTTCCCTTGGTGCTAGATGAACGAACGTCTCTCCACTTGCTCAGTTCTGAGAGATAAGTGTGCGTGAACGCCGTCCTTCACCTAGCTTGTTGGGAACACAAAGTTTCTTTTCAGTTGCAAACTCCATTCCATACATATATATGGGGAGGTACAAGCTCCAACTCGGTTTTCAGTGAAAACTGCAGGAACTTCAAACCGGCACTAGGAAACAGACTGAGAAAGCAGAGAAAAAGTGTCTCCTGCAACCCTTTCCCTTGGTGCTAGATGAACGAACGTCTCTCCACTTGCTCTGTTCTGAGAGATAAGTGTGTGTGAAAGCCGTCCTTCACCTAGCTTGTTGGGAACACAAAGTTTCTTTTCAGTTGCAAACTCCATTCCATACATATATATGGGGAGGTACAAGCTCCAACTCGGTTTTACAGTGAAAACTGCAGGAACTTCAAACCGGCACTAGGAAACAGACTGAGAAAGCAGAGAAAAAGTGTCTCCTGCAACCCGTTCCCTTGGTGCTAGATGAACGAACGTCTCTCCACTTGCTCAGTTCTGAGAGATAAGTGTGCGTGAACGCCGTCCTTCACCTAGCTTGTTGGGAACACAAAGTTTCTTTTCAGTTGCAAACTCCATTCCATACATATATATGGGGAGGTACAAGCTCCAACTCGGTTTTACAGTGAAAACTGCAGGAACTTCAAACCGGCACTAGGAAACAGACTGAGAAAGCAGAGAAAAAGTGTCTCCTGCAACCCTTTCCCTTGGTGCTAGATGAACGAACGTCTCTCCACTTGCTCAGTTTTGAGAGATAACTGTGTGTGAAAGCCGTCCTTCACCTAGCTTGTTGGGAACACAAAGTTTCTTTTCAGTTGCAAACTCCATTCCATACATATATATGGGGAGGTACAAGCTCCAACTCGGTTTTACAGTGAAAACTGCAGGAACTTCAAACCGGCACTAAGAAACAGACAGAGAAAGCAGAGAAAAAGTGTCTCCTGCAACCCTTTCCCTTGGTGCTAGATGAACGAACGTCTCTCCACTTGCTCAGTTCTGAGAGATAAGTGTGTGTGAAAGCCGTCCTTCACCTAGCTTGTTGGGAACACAAAGTTTCTTTTCAGTTGCAAACGCCATTCCATACATATATATGGGGAGGTACAAGCTCCAACTCGGTTTTACAGTGAAAACTGCAGGAACTTCAAACCGGCACTAGGAAACAGACTGAGAAAGCAGAGAAAAAGTGTCTCCTGCAACCCGTTCCCTTGGTGCTAGATGAACGAACGTCTCTCCACTTGCTCAGTTCTGAGAGATAAGTGTGTGTGAAAGCCGTCCTTCACCTAGCTTGTTGGGAACACAAAGTTTCTTTTCAGTTGCAAACTCCATTCCATACATATATATGGGGAGGTACAAGCTCCAACTCTGTTTTACAGTGAAAACTGCAGGAACTTCAAACCGGCACTAGGAAACAGACTGAGAAAGCAGAGAAAAAGTGTCTCCTGCAACCCGTTCCCTTGGTGCTAGATGAACGAACGTCTCTCCACTTGCTCAGTTCTGAGAGATAAGTGTGCGTGAACGCCGTCCTTCACCTAGCTTGTTGGGAACACAAAGTTTCTTTTCAGTTGCAAACTCCATTCCATACATATATAAGGGGAGGTACAAGCTCCAACTCGGTTTTACAGTGAAAACTGCAGGAACTTCAAACCGGCACTAGGAAACAGACTGAGAAAGCAGAGAAAAAGTGTCTCCTGTAACCCGTTCCCTTGGTGCTAGATGAACGAACGTCTCTCCACTTGCTCAGTTCTGAGAGATAAGTGTGCGTGAACGCCGTCCTTCACCTAGCTTGTTGGGAACACAAAGTTTCTTTTCAGTTGCAAACTCCATTCCATACATATATATGGGGAGGTACAAGCTCCAACTCGGTTTTACAGTGAAAACTGCAGGAACTTCAAACCGGCACTAGGAAACAGACTGAGAAAGCAGAGAAAAAGTGTCTCCTGCAACCCTTTCCCTTGGTGCTAGATGAACGAACGTCTCTCCACTTGCTCAGTTCTGAGAGATAAGTGTGTGTGAAAGCCGTCCTTCACCTAGCTTGTTGGGAACACAAAGTTTCTCTTCAGTTGCAAACTCCATTCCATACATATATATGGGGAGGTACAAGCTCCAACTCGGTTTTACAGTGAAAAGTGCAGGAACTTCAAACCGGCACTAGGAAACAGACTGAGAAAGCAGAGAAAAAGTGTCTCCTGCAACCCGTTCCCTTGGTGCTAGATGAACGAACGTCTCTCCACTTGCTCAGTTCTGAGAGATAAGTGTGCGTGAACGCCGTCCTTCACCTAGCTTGTTGGGAACACAAAGTTTCTTTTCAGTTGCAAACTCCATTCCATACATATATATGGGGAGGTACAAGCTCCAACTCGGTTTTACAGTGAAAACTGCAGGAACTTCAAACCGGCACTAGGAAACAGACTGAGAAAGCAGAGAAAAAGTGTCTCCTGCAACCCTTTCCCTTGGTGCTAGATGAACGAACGTCTCTCCACTTGCTCAGTTTTGAGAGATAACTGTGTGTGAAAGCCGTCCTTCACCTAGCTTGTTGGGAACACAAAGTTTCTTTTCAGTTGCAAACTCCATTCCATACATATATAAGGGGAGGTACAAGCTCCAACTCGGTTTTACAGTGAAAACTGCAGGAACTTCAAACCGGCACTAAGAAACAGACTGAGAAAGCAGAGAAAAAGTGTCTCCTGCAACCCGTTCCCTTGGTGCTAGATGAACGAACGTCTCTCCACTTGCTCAGTTCTGAGAGATAAGTGTGTGTGAAAGCCGTCCTTCACCTAGCTTGTTGGGAACACAAAGTTTCTTTTCAGTTGCAAACGCCATTCCATACATATATATGGGGAGGTACAAGCTCCAACTCGGTTTTACAGTGAAAACTGCAGGAACTTCAAACCGGCACTAGGAAACAGACTGAGAAAGCAGAGAAAAAGTGTCTCCTGCAACCCGTTCCCTTGGTGCTAGATGAACGAACGTCTCTCCACTTGCTCAGTTCTGAGAGATAAGTGTGCGTGAACGCCGTCCTTCACCTAGCTTGTTGGGAACACAAAGTTTCTTTTCAGTTGCAAACTCCATTCCATACATATATATGGGGAGGTACAAGCTCCAACTCGGTTTTACAGTGAAAACTGCAGGAACTTCAAACCGGCACTAGGAAACAGACTGAGAAAGCAGAGAAAAAGTGTCTCCTGCAACCCTTTCCCTTGGTGCTAGATGAACGAACGTCTCTCCACTTGCTCAGTTCTGAGAGATAAGTGTGTGTGAAAGCCGTCCTTCACCTAGCTTGTTGGGAACACAAAGTTTCTTTTCAGTTGCAAACTCCATTCCATACATATATATGGGGAGGTACAAGCTCCAACTCGGTTTTACAGTGAAAAGTGCAGAAACTTCAAACCGGCACTAGGAAACAGACTGAGAAAGCAGAGAAAAAGTGTCTCCTGCAACCCGTTCCCTTGGTGCTAGATGAACGAACGTCTCTCCACTTGCTCAGTTCTGAGAGATAATTGTGCGTGAACGCCGTCCTTCACCTAGCTTGTTGGGAACACAAAGTTTCTTTTCAGTTGCAAACTCCATTCCATACATATATATGGGGAGGTACAAGCTCCAACTCGGTTTTACAGTGAAAACTGCAGGAACTTCAAACCGGCACTAGGAAACAGACTGAGAAAGCAGAGAAAAAGTGTCTCCTGCAACCCTTTCCCTTGGTGCTAGATGAACGAACGTCTCTCCACTTGCTCAGTTTTGAGAGATAACTGTGTGTGAAAGCCGTCCTTCACCTAGCTTGTTGGGAACACAAAGTTTCTTTTCAGTTGCAAACTCCATTCCATACATATATAAGGGGAGGTACAAGCTCCAACTCGGTTTTACAGTGAAAACTGCAGGAACTTCAAACCGGCACTAGGAAACAGAGTGAGAAAGCAGAGAAAAAGTGTCTCCTGCAACCCGTTCCCTTGGTGCTAGATGAACGAACGTCTCTACACTTGCTCAGTTCTGAGAGATAAGTGTGTGTGAAAGCCGTCCTTCACCTAGCTTGTTGGGAACACAAAGTTTCTTTTCAGTTGCAAACGCCATTCCATACATATATATGGGGAGGTACAAGCTCCAACTCGGTTTTACAGTGAAAACTGCAGGAACTTCAAACCGGCACTAGGAAACAGACTGAGAAAGCAGAGAAAAAGTGTCTCCTGCAACCCGTTCCCTTGGTGCTAGATGAACGAACGTCTCTCCACTTGCTCAGTTCTGAGAGATAAGTGTGCGTGAACGCCGTCCTTCACCTAGCTTGTTGGGAACACAAAGTTTCTTTTCAGTTGCAAACTCCATTCCATACATATATATGGGGAGGTACAAGCTCCAACTCGGTTTTACAGTGAAAACTGCAGGAACTTCAAACCGGCACTAGGAAACAGACTGAGAAAGCAGAGAAAAAGTGTCTCCTGCAACCCTTTCCCTTGGTGCTAGATGAACGAACGTCTCTCCACTTGCTCAGTTCTGAGAGATAAGTGTGTGTGAACGCCGTCCTTCACCTAGCTTGTTGGGAACACAAAGTTTCTTTTCAGTTGCAAACTCCATTCCATACATATATATGGGGAGGTACAAGCTCCAACTCGGTTTTACAGTGAAAAGTGCAGGAACTTCAAACCGGCACTAGGAAACAGACTGAGAAAGCAGAGAAAAAGTGTCTCCTGCAACCCGTTCCCTTGGTGCTAGATGAACGAACGTCTCTCCACTTGCTCAGTTCTGAGAGATAAGTGTGCGTGAACGCCGTCCTTCACCTAGCTTGTTGGGAACACAAAGTTTCTTTTCAGTTGCAAACTCCATTCCATACATATATATGGGGAGGTACAAGCTCCAACTCGGTTTTACAGTGAAAACTGCAGGAACTTCAAACCGGCACTAGGAAACAGACTGAGAAAGCAGAGAAAAAGTGTCTCCTGCAACCCTTTCCCTTGGTGCAAGATGAACGAACGTCTCTCCACTTGCTCAGTTTTGAGAGATAACTGTGTGTGAAAGCCGTCCTTCACCTAGCTTGTTGGGAACACAAAGTTTCTTTTCAGTTGCAAACTCCATTCCATACATATATAAGGGGAGGTACAAGCTCCAACTCGGTTTTACAGTGAAAACTGCAGGAACTTCCAACCGGCACTAAGAAACAGACTGAGAAAGCAGAGAAAAAGTGTCTCCTGCAACCCGTTCCCTTGGTGCTAGATGAACGAACGTCTCTCCACTTGCTCAGTTCTGAGAGATAAGTGTGTGTGAAAGCCGTCCTTCACCTAGCTTGTTGGGAACACAAAGTTTCTTTTCAGTTGCAAACGCCATTCCATACATATATATGGGGAGGTACAAGCTCCAACTCGGTTTTACAGTGAAAACTGCAGGAACTTCAAACCGGCACTAGGAAACAGACTGAGAAAGCAGAGAAAAAGTGTCTCCTGCAACCCGTTCCCTTGGTGCTAGATGAACGAACGTCTCTCCACTTGCTCAGTTCTGAGAGATAAGTGTGCGTGAACGCCGTCCTTCACCTAGCTTGTTGGGAACACAAAGTTTCTTTTCAGTTGCAAACTCCATTCCATACATATATATGGGGAGGTACAAGCTCCAACTCGGTTTTACAGTGAAAACTGCAGGAACTTCAAACCGGCACTAGGAAACAGACTGAGAAAGCAGAGAAAAAGTGTCTCCTGCAACCCTTTCCCTTGGTGCTAGATGAACGAACGTCTCTCCACTTGCTCAGTTCTGAGAGATAAGTGTGTGTGAAAGCCGTCCTTCACCTAGCTTGTTGGGAACACAAAGTTTCTTTTCAGTTGCAAACTCCATTCCATACATATATATGGGGAGGTACAAGCTCCAACTCGGTTTTACAGTGAAAAGTGCAGGAACTTCAAACCGGCACTAGGAAACAGACTGAGAAAGCAGAGAAAAGTGTCTCCTGCAACCCGTTCCCTTGGTGCTAGATGAACGAACGTCTCTCCACTTGCTCAGTTCTGAGAGATAAGTGTGCGTGAACGCCGTCCTTCACCTAGCTTGTTGGGAACACAAAGTTTCTTTTCAGTTGCAAACTCCATTCCATACATATATATGGGGAGGTACAAGCTCCAACTCGGTTTTACAGTGAAAACTGCAGGAACTTCAAACCGGCACTAGGAAACAGACTGAGAAAGCAGAGAAAAAGTGTCTCCTGCAACCCTTTCCCTTGGTGCTAGATGAACGAACGTCTCTCCACTTGCTCAGTTTTGAGAGATAACTGTGTGTGAAAGCCGTCCTTCACCTAGCTTGTTGGGAACACAAAGTTTCTTTTCAGTTGCAAACTCCATTCCATACATATATAAGGGGAGGTACAAGCTCCAACTCGGTTTTACAGTGAAAACTGCAGGAACTTCAAACCGGCACTAAGAAACAGACTGAGAAAGCAGAGAAAAAGTGTCTCCTGCAACCCGTTCCCTTGGTGCTAGATGAACGAACGTCTCTCCACTTGCTCAGTTCTGAGAGATAAGTGTGTGTGAAAGCCGTCCTTCACCTAGCTTGTTGGGAACACAAAGTTTCTTTTCAGTTGCAAACGCCATTCCATACATATATATGGGGAGGTACAAGCTCCAACTCGGTTTTACAGTGAAAACTGCAGGAACTTCAAACCGGCACTAGGAAACAGACTGAGAAAGCAGAGAAAAAGTGTCTCCTGCAACCCGTTCCCTTGGTGCTAGATGAACGAACGTCTCTCCACTTGCTCATTTCTGAGAGATAAGTGTGCGTGAACGCCGTCCTTCACCTAGCTTGTTGGGAACACAAAGTTTCTTTTCAGTTGCAAACTCCATTCCATACATATATATGGGGAGGTACAAGCTCCAACTCGGTTTTACAGTGAAAACTGCAGGAACTTCAAACCGGCACTAGGAAACAGACTGAGAAAGCAGAGAAAAAGTGTCTCCTGCAACCCTTTCCCTTGGTGCTAGATGAACGAACGTCTCTCCACTTGCTCAGTTCTGAGAGATAAGTGTGTGTGAAAGCCGTCCTTCACCTAGCTTGTTGGGAACACAAAGTTTCTTTTCAGTTGCAAACTCCATTCCATACATATATATGGGGAGGTACAAGCTCCAACTCGGTTTTACAGTGAAAAGTGCAGGAACTTCAAACCGGCACTAGGAAACAGACTGAGAAAGCAGAGAAAAAGTGTCTCCTGCAACCCGTTCCCTTGGTGCTAGATGAACGAACGTCTCTCCACTTGCTCAGTTCTGAGAGATAAGTGTGCGTGAACGCCGTCCTTCACCTAGCTTGTTGGGAACACAAAGTTTCTTTTCAGTTGCAAACTCCATTCCATACATATATATGGGGAGGTACAAGCTCCAACTCGGTTTTACAGTGAAAACTGCAGGAACTTCAAACCGGCACTAGGAAACAGACTGAGAAAGCAGAGAAAAAGTGTCTCCTGCAACCCTTTCCCTTGGTGCTAGATGAACGAACGTCTCTCCACTTGCTCAGTTTTGAGAGATAACTGTGTGTGAAAGCCGTCCTTCACCTAGCTTGTTGGGAACACAAAGTTTCTTTTCAGTTGCAAACTCCATTCCATACATATATAAGGGGAGGTACAAGCTCCAACTCGGTTTTACAGTGAAAACTGCAGGAACTTCAAACCGGCACTAAGAAACAGACTGAGAAAGCAGAGAAAAAGTGTCTCCTGCAACCCGTTCCCTTGGTGCTAGATGAACGAACGTCTCTCCACTTGCTCATTTCTGAGAGATAAGTGTGCGTGAACGCCGTCCTTCACCTAGCTTGTTGGGAACACAAAGTTTCTTTTCAGTTGCAAACTCCATTCCATACATATATATGGGGAGGTACAAGCTCCAACTCGGTTTTACAGTGAAAACTGCAGGAACTTCAAACCGGCACTAGGAAACAGACTGAGAAAGCAGAGAAAAAGTGTCTCCTGCAACCCTTTCCCTTGGTGCTAGATGAACGAACGTCTCTCCACTTGCTCAGTTCTGAGAGATAAGTGTGTGTGAAAGCCGTCCTTCACCTAGCTTGTTGGGAACACAAAGTTTCTTTTCAGTTGCAAACTCCATTCCATACATATATATGGGGAGGTACAAGCTCCAACTCGGTTTTACAGTGAAAAGTGCAGGAACTTCAAACCGGCACTAGGAAACAGACTGAGAAAGCAGAGAAAAAGTGTCTCCTGCAACCCGTTCCCTTGGTGCTAGATGAACGAACGTCTCTCCACTTGCTCAGTTCTGAGAGATAAGTGTGCGTGAACGCCGTCCTTCACCTAGCTTGTTGGGAACACAAAGTTTCTTTTCAGTTGCAAACTCCATTCCATACATATATATGGGGAGGTACAAGCTCCAACTCGGTTTTACAGTGAAAACTGCAGGAACTTCAAACCGGCACTAGGAAACAGACTGAGAAAGCAGAGAAAAAGTGTCTCCTGCAACCCTTTCCCTTGGTGCTAGATGAACGAACGTCTCTCCACTTGCTCAGTTTTGAGAGATAACTGTGTGTGAAAGCCGTCCTTCACCTAGCTTGTTGGGAACACAAAGTTTCTTTTCAGTTGCAAACTCCATTCCATACATATATAAGGGGAGGTACAAGCTCCAACTCGGTTTTACAGTGAAAACTGCAGGAACTTCAAACCGGCACTAAGAAACAGACTGAGAAAGCAGAGAAAAAGTGTCTCCTGCAACCCGTTCCCTTGGTGCTAGATGAACGAACGTCTCTCCAATTGCTCAGTTCTGAGAGATAAGTGTGTGTGAAAGCCGTCCTTCACCTAGCTTGTTGGGAACACAAAGTTTCTTTTCAGTTGCAAACGCCATTCCATACATATATATGGGGAGGTACAAGCTCCAACTCGGTTTTACAGTGAAAACTGCAGGAACTTCAAACCGGCACTAGGAAACAGACTGAGAAAGCAGAGAAAAAGTGTCTCCTGCAACCCGTTCCCTTGGTGCTAGATGAACGAACGTCTCTCCACTTGCTCAGTTCTGAGAGATAAGTGTGCGTGAACGCCGTCCTTCACCTAGCTTGTTGGGAACACAAAGTTTCTTTTCAGTTGCAAACTCCATTCCATACATATATATGGGGAGGTACAAGCTCCAACTCGGTTTTACAGTGAAAACTGCAGGAACTTCAAACCGGCACTAGGAAACAGACTGAGAAAGCAGAGAAAAAGTGTCTCCTGCAACCCTTTCCCTTGGTGCTAGATGAACGAACGTCTCTCCACTTGCTCAGTTTTGAGAGATAAGTGTGTGTGAAAGCCGTCCTTCACCTAGCTTGTTGGGAACACAAAGTTTCTTTTCAGTTGCAAACTCAATTCCATACATATATAAGGGGAGGTACAAGCTCCAACTCGGTTTTACAGTGAAAACTGCAGGAAATTCAAACCGGCACTAAGAAACAGACTGAGAAAGCAGAGAAAAAGTGTCTCCTGCAACCCGTTCCCTTGGTGCTAGATGAACGAACGTCTCTCCAATTGCTCAGTTCTGAGAGATAAGTGTGTGTGAAAGCCGTCCTTCACCTAGCTTGTTGGGAACACAAAGTTTCTTTTCAGTTGCAAACGCCATTCCATACATATATATGGGGAGGTACAAGCTCCAACTCGGTTTTACAGTGAAAACTGCAGGAACTTCAAACCGGCACTAGGAAACATACTGAGAAAGCAGAGAAAAAGTGTCTCCTGCAACCCGTTCCCTTGGTGCTAGATGAACGAACGTCTCTCCACTTGCTCACTTCTGAGAGATAACTGTGTGTGAAAGCCGTCCTTCACCTAGCTTGTTGGGAACACAAAGTTTCTTTTCAGTTGCAAACTCCATTCCATACATATATATGGGGAGGTACAAGCTCCAACTCGGTTTTACAGTGAAAACTGCAGGAACTTCAAACCGGCACTAGGAAACAAACTGAGAAAGCAGAGAAAAAGTGTCTCCTGCAACCTGTTCCCTTGGTGCTAGATGAACGAACGTCTCTCCACTTGCTCAGTTCTGAGAGATAAGTGTGTGTGAAAGCCGTCCTTCACCTAGCTTGTTGGGAACGCAAAGTTTCTTTTCAGTTGCAAACGCCATTCCATACATATATATGGGGAGGTACAAGCTCCAACTCGGTTTTACAGTGAAAAGTGCAGGAACTTCAAACCGGCACTAGGAAACAGACTGAGAAAGCAGAGAAAAAGTGTCTCCTGCAACCCGTTCCCTTGGTGCTAGATGAACGAACGTCTCTCCACTTGCTCAGTTCTGAGAGATAAGTGTGCGTGAACGCCGTCCTTCACCTAGCTTGTTGGGAACACAAAGTTTCTTTTCAGTTGCAAACTCCATTCCATACATATATATGGGGAGGTACAAGCTCCAACTCGGTTTTACAGTGAAAACTGCAGGAACTTCAAACCGGCACTAGGAAACAGACTGAGAAAGCAGAGAAAAAGTGTCTCCTGCAACCCTTTCCCTTGGTGCTAGATGAACGAACGTCTCTCCACTTGCTCAGTTTTGAGAGATAACTGTGTGTGAAAGCCGTCCTTCACCTAGCTTGTTGGGAACACAAAGTTTCTTTTCAGTTGCAAACTCCATTCCATACATATATAAGGGGAGGTACAAGCTCCAACTCGGTTTTACAGTGAAAACTGCAGGAACTTCAAACCGGCACTAAGAAACAGACTGAGAAAGCAGAGAAAAAGTGTCTCCTGCAACCCGTTCCCTTGGTGCTAGATGAACGAACGTCTCTCCACTTGCTCATTTCTGAGAGATAAGTGTGCGTGAACGCCGTCCTTCACCTAGCTTGTTGGGAACACAAAGTTTCTTTTCAGTTGCAAACTCCATTCCATACATATATATGGGGAGGTACAAGCTCCAACTCGGTTTTACAGTGAAAACTGCAGGAACTTCAAACCGGCACTAGGAAACAGACTGAGAAAGCAGAGAAAAAGTGTCTCCTGCAACCCTTTCCCTTGGTGCTAGATGAACGAACGTCTCTCCACTTGCTCAGTTCTGAGAGATAAGTGTGTGTGAAAGCCGTCCTTCACCTAGCTTGTTGGGAACACAAAGTTTCTTTTCAGTTGCAAACTCCATTCCATACATATATATGGGGAGGTACAAGCTCCAACTCGGTTTTACAGTGAAAAGTGCAGGAACTTCAAACCGGCACTAGGAAACAGACTGAGAAAGCAGAGAAAAAGTGTCTCCTGCAACCCGTTCCCTTGGTGCTAGATGAACGAACGTCTCTCCACTTGCTCAGTTCTGAGAGATAAGTGTGCGTGAACGCCGTCCTTCACCTAGCTTGTTGGGAACACAAAGTTTCTTTTCAGTTGCAAACTCCATTCCATACATATATATGGGGAGGTACAAGCTCCAACTCGGTTTTACAGTGAAAACTGCAGGAACTTCAAACCGGCACTAGGAAACAGACTGAGAAAGCAGAGAAAAAGTGTCTCCTGCAACCCTTTCCCTTGGTGCTAGATGAACGAACGTCTCTCCACTTGCTCAGTTTTGAGAGATAACTGTGTGTGAAAGCCGTCCTTCACCTAGCTTGTTGGGAACACAAAGTTTCTTTTCAGTTGCAAACTCCATTCCATACATATATAAGGGGAGGTACAAGCTCCAACTCGGTTTTACAGTGAAAACTGCAGGAACTTCAAACCGGCACTAAGAAACAGACTGAGAAAGCAGAGAAAAAGTGTCTCCTGCAACCCGTTCCCTTGGTGCTAGATGAACGAACGTCTCTCCAATTGCTCAGTTCTGAGAGATAAGTGTGTGTGAAAGCCGTCCTTCACCTAGCTTGTTGGGAACACAAAGTTTCTTTTCAGTTGCAAACGCCATTCCATACATATATATGGGGAGGTACAAGCTCCAACTCGGTTTTACAGTGAAAACTGCAGGAACTTCAAACCGGCACTAGGAAACAGACTGAGAAAGCAGAGAAAAAGTGTCTCCTGCAACCCGTTCCCTTGGTGCTAGATGAACGAACGTCTCTCCACTTGCTCAGTTCTGAGAGATAAGTGTGCGTGAACGCCGTCCTTCACCTAGCTTGTTGGGAACACAAAGTTTCTTTTCAGTTGCAAACTCCATTCCATACATATATATGGGGAGGTACAAGCTCCAACTCGGTTTTACAGTGAAAACTGCAGGAACTTCAAACCGGCACTAGGAAACAGACTGAGAAAGCAGAGAAAAAGTGTCTCCTGCAACCCTTTCCCTTGGTGCTAGATGAACGAACGTCTCTCCACTTGCTCAGTTTTGAGAGATAAGTGTGTGTGAAAGCCGTCCTTCACCTAGCTTGTTGGGAACACAAAGTTTCTTTTCAGTTGCAAACTCAATTCCATACATATATAAGGGGAGGTACAAGCTCCAACTCGGTTTTACAGTGAAAACTGCAGGAAATTCAAACCGGCACTAAGAAACAGACTGAGAAAGCAGAGAAAAAGTGTCTCCTGCAACCCGTTCCCTTGGTGCTAGATGAACGAACGTCTCTCCAATTGCTCAGTTCTGAGAGATAAGTGTGTGTGAAAGCCGTCCTTCACCTAGCTTGTTGGGAACACAAAGTTTCTTTTCAGTTGCAAACGCCATTCCATACATATATATGGGGAGGTACAAGCTCCAACTCGGTTTTACAGTGAAAACTGCAGGAACTTCAAACCGGCACTAGGAAACATACTGAGAAAGCAGAGAAAAAGTGTCTCCTGCAACCCGTTCCCTTGGTGCTAGATGAACGAACGTCTCTCCACTTGCTCACTTCTGAGAGATAACTGTGTGTGAAAGCCGTCCTTCACCTAGCTTGTTGGGAACACAAAGTTTCTTTTCAGTTGCAAACTCCATTCCATACATATATATGGGGAGGTACAAGCTCCAACTCGGTTTTACAGTGAAAACTGCAGGAACTTCAAACCGGCACTAGGAAACAAACTGAGAAAGCAGAGAAAAAGTGTCTCCTGCAACCTGTTCCCTTGGTGCTAGATGAACGAACGTCTCTCCACTTGCTCAGTTCTGAGAGATAAGTGTGTGTGAAAGCCGTCCTTCACCTAGCTTGTTGGGAACGCAAAGTTTCTTTTCAGTTGCAAACGCCATTCCATACATATATATGGGGAGGTACAAGCTCCAACTCGGTTTTACAGTGAAAAGTGCAGGAACTTCAAACCGGCACTAGGAAACAGACTGAGAAAGCAGAGAAAAAGTGTCTCCTGCAACCCGTTCCCTTGGTGCTAGATGAACGAACGTCTCTCCACTTGCTCAGTTCTGAGAGATAAGTGTGCGTGAACGCCGTCCTTCACCTAGCTTGTTGGGAACACAAAGTTTCTTTTCAGTTGCAAACTCCATTCCATACATATATATGGGGAGGTACAAGCTCCAACTCGGTTTTACAGTGAAAACTGCAGGAACTTCAAACCGGCACTAGGAAACAGACTGAGAAAGCAGAGAAAAAGTGTCTCCTGCAACCCTTTCCCTTGGTGCTAGATGAACGAAAGTCTCTCCACTTGCTCTGTTCTGAGAGATAAGTGTGTGTGAAAGCCGTCCTTCACCTAGCTTGTTGGGAACACAAAGTTTCTTTTCAGTTGCAAACTCCATTCCATACATATATATGGGGAGGTACAAGCTCCAACTCGGTTTTACAGTGAAAACTGCAGGAACTTCAAACCGGCACTAGGAAACAGACTGAGAAAGCAGAGAAAAAGTGTCTCCTGCAACCCGTTCCCTTGGTGCTAGATGAACGAACGTCTCTCCACTTGCTCAGTTCTGAGAGATAAGTGTGCGTGAACGCCGTCCTTCACCTAGCTTGTTGGGAACACAAAGTTTCTTTTCAGTTGCAAACTCCATTCCATACATATATATGGGGAGGTACAAGCTCCAACTCGGTTTTACAGTGAAAACTGCAGGAACTTCAAACCGGCACTAGGAAACAGACTGAGAAAGCAGAGAAAAAGTGTCTCCTGCAACCCTTTCCCTTGGTGCTAGATGAACGAACGTCTCTCCACTTGCTCAGTTCTGAGAGATAAGTGTGTGTGAAAGCCGTCCTTCACCTAGCTTGTTGGGAACACAAAGTTTCTTTTCAGTTGCAAACTCCATTCCATACATATATAAGGGGAGGTACAAGCTCTAACTCGGTTTTACAGTGAAAAGTGCAGGAACTTCAAACCGGCACTAGGAAACAGACTGAGAAAGCAGAGAAAAAGTGTCTCCTGCAACCCGTTCCCTTGGTGCTAGATGAACGAACGTCTCTCCACTTGCTCAGTTCTGAGAGATAAGTGTGCGTGAACGCCGTCCTTCACCTAGCTTGTTGGGAACACAAAGTTTCTTTTCAGTTGCAAACTCCATTCCATACATATATATGGGGAGGTACAAGCTCCAACTCGGTTTTACAGTGAAAACTGCAGGAACTTCAAACCGGCACTAGGAAACAGACTGAGAAAGCAGAGAAAAAGTGTCTCCTGCAACCCTTTCCCTTGGTGCTAGATGAACGAACGTCTCTCCACTTGCTCAGTTTTGAGAGATAACTGTGTGTGAAAGCCGTCCTTCACCTAGCTTGTTGGGAACACAAAGTTTCTTTTCAGTTGCAAACTCCATTCCATACATATATAAGGGGAGGTACAAGCTCCAACTCGGTTTTACAGTGAAAACTGCAGGAACTTCAAACCGGCACTAAGAAACAGACTGAGAAAGCAGAGAAAAAGTGTCTCCTGCAACCCGTTCCCTTGGTGCTAGATGAACGAACGTCTCTCCACTTGCTCAGTTCTGAGAGATAAGTGTGTGTGAAAGCCGTCCTTCACCTAGCTTGTTGGGAACACAAAGTTTCTTTTCAGTTGCAAACGCCATTCCATACATATATATGGGGAGGTACAAGCTCCAACTCGGTTTTACAGTGAAAACTGCAGGAACTTCAAACCGGCACTAGGAAACAGACTGAGAAAGCAGAGAAAAAGTGTCTCCTGCAACCCGTTCCCTTGGTGCTAGATGAACGAACGTCTCTCCACTTGCTCATTTCTGAGAGATAAGTGTGCGTGAACGCCGTCCTTCACCTAGCTTGTTGGGAACACAAAGTTTCTTTTCAGTTGCAAACTCCATTCCATACATATATATGGGGAGGTACAAGCTCCAACTCGGTTTTACAGTGAAAACTGCAGGAACTTCAAACCGGCACTAGGAAACAGACTGAGAAAGCAGAGAAAAAGTGTCTCCTGCAACCCTTTCCCTTGGTGCTAGATGAACGAACGTCTCTCCACTTGCTCAGTTCTGAGAGATAAGTGTGTGTGAAAGCCGTCCTTCACCTAGCTTGTTGGGAACACAAAGTTTCTTTTCAGTTGCAAACTCCATTCCATACATATATATGGGGAGGTACAAGCTCCAACTCGGTTTTACAGTGAAAAGTGCAGGAACTTCAAACCGGCACTAGGAAACAGACTGAGAAAGCAGAGAAAAAGTGTCTCCTGCAACCCGTTCCCTTGGTGCTAGATGAACGAACGTCTCTCCACTTGCTCAGTTCTGAGAGATAAGTGTGCGTGAACGCCGTCCTTCACCTAGCTTGTTGGGAACACAAAGTTTCTTTTCAGTTGCAAACTCCATTCCATACATATATATGGGGAGGTACAAGCTCCAACTCGGTTTTACAGTGAAAACTGCAGGAACTTCAAACCGGCACTAGGAAACAGACTGAGAAAGCAGAGAAAAAGTGTCTCCTGCAACCCTTTCCCTTGGTGCTAGATGAACGAACGTCTCTCCACTTGCTCAGTTATGAGAGATAAGTGTGTGTGAAAGCCGTCCTTCACCTAGCTTGTTGGGAACGCAAAGTTTCTTTTCAGTTGCAAACGCCATTCCATACATATATATGGGGAGGTACAAGCTCCAACTCGGTTTTACAGTGAAAAGTGCAGGAACTTCAAACCGGCACTAGGAAACAGACTGAGAAAGCAGAGAAAAAGTGTCTCCTGCAACCCGTTCCCTTGGTGCTAGATGAACGAACGTCTCTCCACTTGCTCAGTTCTGAGAGATAAGTGTGCGTGAACGCCGTCCTTCACCTAGCTTGTTGGGAACACAAAGTTTCTTTTCAGTTGCAAACTCCATTCCATACATATATATGGGGAGGTACAAGCTCCAACTCGGTTTTACAGTGAAAACTGCAGGAACTTCAAACCGGCACTAGGAAACAGACTGAGAAAGCAGAGAAAAAGTGTCTCCTGCAACCCTTTCCCTTGGTGCTAGATGAACGAAAGTCTCTCCACTTGCTCTGTTCTGAGAGATAAGTGTGTGTGAAAGCCGTCCTTCACCTAGCTTGTTGGGAACACAAAGTTTCTTTTCAGTTGCAAACTCCATTCCATACATATATATGGGGAGGTACAAGCTCCAACTCGGTTTTACAGTGAAAACTGCAGGAACTTCAAACCGGCACTAGGAAACAGACTGAGAAAGCAGAGAAAAAGTGTCTCCTGCAACCCGTTCCCTTGGTGCTAGATGAACGAACGTCTCTCCACTTGCTCAGTTCTGAGAGATAAGTGTGCGTGAACGCCGTCCTTCACCTAGCTTGTTGGGAACACAAAGTTTCTTTTCAGTTGCAAACTCCATTCCATACATATATATGGGGAGGTACAAGCTCCAACTCGGTTTTACAGTGAAAACTGCAGGAACTTCAAACCGGCACTAGGAAACAGACTGAGAAAGCAGAGAAAAAGTGTCTCCTGCAACCCTTTCCCTTGGTGCTAGATGAACGAACGTCTCTCCACTTGCTCAGTTCTGAGAGATAAGTGTGTGTGAAAGCCGTCCTTCACCTAGCTTGTTGGGAACACAAAGTTTCTTTTCAGTTGCAAACTCCATTCCATACATATATAAGGGGAGGTACAAGCTCTAACTCGGTTTTACAGTGAAAAGTGCAGGAACTTCAAACCGGCACTAGGAAACAGACTGAGAAAGCAGAGAAAAAGTGTCTCCTGCAACCCGTTCCCTTGGTGCTAGATGAACGAACGTCTCTCCACTTGCTCAGTTCTGAGAGATAAGTGTGCGTGAACGCCGTCCTTCACCTAGCTTGTTGGGAACACAAAGTTTCTTTTCAGTTGCAAACTCCATTCCATACATATATATGGGGAGGTACAAGCTCCAACTCGGTTTTACAGTGAAAACTGCAGGAACTTCAAACCGGCACTAGGAAACAGACTGAGAAAGCAGAGAAAAAGTGTCTCCTGCAACCCTTTCCCTTGGTGCTAGATGAACGAACGTCTCTCCACTTGCTCAGTTTTGAGAGATAACTGTGTGTGAAAGCCGTCCTTCACCTAGCTTGTTGGGAACACAAAGTTTCTTTTCAGTTGCAAACTCCATTCCATACATATATAAGGGGAGGTACAAGCTCCAACTCGGTTTTACAGTGAAAACTGCAGGAACTTCAAACCGGCACTAAGAAACAGACTGAGAAAGCAGAGAAAAAGTGTCTCCTGCAACCCGTTCCCTTGGTGCTAGATGAACGAACGTCTCTCCACTTGCTCAGTTCTGAGAGATAAGTGTGTGTGAAAGCCGTCCTTCACCTAGCTTGTTGGGAACACAAAGTTTCTTTTCAGTTGCAAACGCCATTCCATACATATATATGGGGAGGTACAAGCTCCAACTCGGTTTTACAGTGAAAACTGCAGGAACTTCAAACCGGCACTAGGAAACAGACTGAGAAAGCAGAGAAAAAGTGTCTCCTGCAACCCGTTCCCTTGGTGCTAGATGAACGAACGTCTCTCCACTTGCTCATTTCTGAGAGATAAGTGTGCGTGAACGCCGTCCTTCACCTAGCTTGTTGGGAACACAAAGTTTCTTTTCAGTTGCAAACTCCATTCCATACATATATATGGGGAGGTACAAGCTCCAACTCGGTTTTACAGTGAAAACTGCAGGAACTTCAAACCGGCACTAGGAAACAGACTGAGAAAGCAGAGAAAAAGTGTCTCCTGCAACCCTTTCCCTTGGTGCTAGATGAACGAACGTCTCTCCACTTGCTCAGTTCTGAGAGATAAGTGTGTGTGAAAGCCGTCCTTCACCTAGCTTGTTGGGAACACAAAGTTTCTTTTCAGTTGCAAACTCCATTCCATACATATATATGGGGAGGTACAAGCTCCAACTCGGTTTTACAGTGAAAAGTGCAGGAACTTCAAACCGGCACTAGGAAACAGACTGAGAAAGCAGAGAAAAAGTGTCTCCTGCAACCCGTTCCCTTGGTGCTAGATGAACGAACGTCTCTCCACTTGCTCAGTTCTGAGAGATAAGTGTGCGTGAACGCCGTCCTTCACCTAGCTTGTTGGGAACACAAAGTTTCTTTTCAGTTGCAAACTCCATTCCATACATATATATGGGGAGGTACAAGCTCCAACTCGGTTTTACAGTGAAAACTGCAGGAACTTCAAACCGGCACTAGGAAACAGACTGAGAAAGCAGAGAAAAAGTGTCTCCTGCAACCCTTTCCCTTGGTGCTAGATGAACGAACGTCTCTCCACTTGCTCAGTTTTGAGAGATAACTGTGTGTGAAAGCCGTCCTTCACCTAGCTTGTTGGGAACACAAAGTTTCTTTTCAGTTGCAAACTCCATTCCATACATATATAAGGGGAGGTACAAGCTCCAACTCGGTTTTACAGTGAAAACTGCAGGAACTTCAAACCGGCACTAAGAAACAGACTGAGAAAGCAGAGAAAAAGTGTCTCCTGCAACCCGTTCCCTTGGTGCTAGATGAACGAACGTCTCTCCACTTGCTCAGTTCTGAGAGATAAGTGTGTGTGAAAGCCGTCCTTCACCTAGCTTGTTGGGAACACAAAGTTTCTTTTCAGTTGCAAACGCCATTCCATACATATATATGGGGAGGTACAAGCTCCAACTCGGTTTTACAGTGAAAACTGCAGGAACTTCAAACCGGCACTAGGAAACAGACTGAGAAAGCAGAGAAAAAGTGTCTCCTGCAACCCGTTCCCTTGGTGCTAGATGAACGAACGTCTCTCCACTTGCTCAGTTCTGAGAGATAAGTGTGCGTGAACGCCGTCCTTCACCTAGCTTGTTGGGAACACAAAGTTTCTTTTCAGTTGCAAACTCCATTCCATACATATATATGGGGAGGTACAAGCTCCAACTCGGTTTTACAGTGAAAACTGCAGGAACTTCAAACCGGCACTAGGAAACAGACTGAGAAAGCAGAGAAAAAGTGTCTCCTGCAACCCTTTCCCTTGGTGCTAGATGAACGAACGTCTCTCCACTTGCTCAGTTTTGAGAGATAAGTGTGTGTGAAAGCCGTCCTTCACCTAGCTTGTTGGGAACACAAAGTTTCTTTTCAGTTGCAAACTCAATTCCATACATATATAAGGGGAGGTACAAGCTCCAACTCGGTTTTACAGTGAAAACTGCAGGAAATTCAAACCGGCACTAAGAAACAGACTGAGAAAGCAGAGAAAAAGTGTCTCCTGCAACCCGTTCCCTTGGTGCTAGATGAACGAACGTCTCTCCAATTGCTCAGTTCTGAGAGATAAGTGTGTGTGAAAGCCGTCCTTCACCTAGCTTGTTGGGAACACAAAGTTTCTTTTCAGTTGCAAACGCCATTCCATACATATATATGGGGAGGTACAAGCTCCAACTCGGTTTTACAGTGAAAACTGCAGGAACTTCAAACCGGCACTAGGAAACATACTGAGAAAGCAGAGAAAAAGTGTCTCCTGCAACCCGTTCCCTTGGTGCTAGATGAACGAACGTCTCTCCACTTGCTCACTTCTGAGAGATAAGTGTGTGTGAAAGCCGTCCTTCACCTAGCTTGTTGGGAACACAAAGTTTCTTTTCAGTTGCAAACTCCATTCCATACATATATATGGGGAGGTACAAGCTCCAACTCGGTTTTACAGTGAAAACTGCAGGAACTTCAAACCGGCACTAGGAAACAAACTGAGAAAGCAGAGAAAAAGTGTCTCCTGCAACCTGTTCCCTTGGTGCTAGATGAACGAACGTCTCTCCACTTGCTCAGTTCTGAGAGATAAGTGTGTGTGAAAGCCGTCCTTCACCTAGCTTGTTGGGAACGCAAAGTTTCTTTTCAGTTGCAAACGCCATTCCATACATATATATGGGGAGGTACAAGCTCCAACTCGGTTTTACAGTGAAAAGTGCAGGAACTTCAAACCGGCACTAGGAAACAGACTGAGAAAGCAGAGAAAAAGTGTCTCCTGCAACCCGTTCCCTTGGTGCTAGATGAACGAACGTCTCTCCACTTGCTCAGTTCTGAGAGATAAGTGTGCGTGAACGCCGTCCTTCACCTAGCTTGTTGGGAACACAAAGTTTCTTTTCAGTTGCAAACTCCATTCCATACATATATATGGGGAGGTACAAGCTCCAACTCGGTTTTACAGTGAAAACTGCAGGAACTTCAAACCGGCACTAGGAAACAGACTGAGAAAGCAGAGAAAAAGTGTCTCCTGCAACCCTTTCCCTTGGTGCTAGATGAACGAAAGTCTCTCCACTTGCTCTGTTCTGAGAGATAAGTGTGTGTGAAAGCCGTCCTTCACCTAGCTTGTTGGGAACACAAAGTTTCTTTTCAGTTGCAAACTCCATTCCATACATATATATGGGGAGGTACAAGCTCCAACTCGGTTTTACAGTGAAAAGTGCAGGAACTTCAAACCGGCACTAGGAAACAGACTGAGAAAGCAGAGAAAAAGTGTCTCCTGCAACCAGTTCCCTTGGTGCTAGATGAACGAACGTCTCTCCACTTGCTCAGTTCTGAGAGATAAGTGTGCGTGAACGCCGTCCTTCACCTAGCTTGTTGGGAACACAAAGTTTCTTTTCAGTTGCAAACTCCATTCCATACATATATATGGGGAGGTACAAGCTCCAACTCGGTTTTACAGTGAAAAGTGCAGGAACTTCAAACCGGCACTAGGAAACAGACTGAGAAAGCAGAGAAAAAGTGTCTCCTGCAACCCTTTCCCTTGGTGCTAGATGAACGAACGTCTCTCCACTTGCTCAGTTCTGAGAGATAAGTGTGTGTGAAAGCCGTCCTTCACCTAGCTTGTTGGGAACACAAAGTTTCTTTTCAGTTGCAAACTCCATTCCATACATATATAAGGGGAGGTACAAGCTCTAAATCGGTTTTACAGTGAAAACTGCAGGAACTTCAAACCGGCACTAGGAAACAGACTGAGAAAGCAGAGAAAAAGTGTCTCCTGCAACCCGTTCCCTTGGTGGTAGATGAACGAACGTCTCTCCACTTGCTCAGTTCTGAGAGATAAGTGTGCGTGAACGCCGTCCTTCACCTAGCTTGTTGGGAACACAAAGTTTCTTTTCAGTTGCAAACTCCATTCCATACATATATATGGGGAGGTACAAGCTCCAACTCGGTTTTACAGTGAAAAGTGCAGGAACTTCAAACCGGCACTAGGAAACAGACTGAGAAAGCAGAGAAAAAGTGTCTCCTGCAACCCTTTCCCTTGGTGCTAGATGAACGAAAGTCTCTCCACTTGCTCTGTTCTGAGAGATAAGTGTGTGTGAAAGCCGTCCTTCACCTAGCTTGTTGGGAACACAAAGTTTCTTTTCAGTTGCAAACTCCATTCCATACATATATATGGGGAGGTACAAGCTCCAACTCGGTTTTACAGTGAAAACTGCAGGAACTTCAAACCGGCACTAGGAAACAGACTGAGAAAGCAGAGAAAAAGTGTCTCCTGCAACCCGTTCCCTTGGTGCTAGATGAACGAACGTCTCTCCACTTGCTCAGTTCTGAGAGATAAGTGTGCGTGAACGCCGTCCTTCAACTAGCTTGTTGGGAACACAAAGTTTCTTTTCAGTTGCAAACTCCATTCCATACATATATAAGGGGAGGTACAAGCTCCAACTCGGTTTTACAGTGAAAACTGCAGGAACTTCAAACCGGCACTAGGAAACAGACTGAGAAAGCAGAGAAAAAGTGTCTCCTGCAACCCTTTCCCTTGGTGCTAGATGAACGAACGTCTCTCCACTTGCTCAGTTCTGAGAGATAAGTGTGTGTGAAAGCCGTCCTTCACCTAGCTTGTTGGGAACACAAAGTTTCTTTTCAGTTGCAAACTCCATTCCATACATATATATGGGGAGGTATAAGCTCCAAATCGGTTTTACAGTGAAAACTGCAGGAACTTCAAACCGGCACTAGGAAACAGACTGAGAAAGCAGAAAAAAAGTGTCTCCTGCAACCCGTTCCCTTGGTGCTAGATGAACGAACGTCTCTCCACTTGCTCAGTTCTGAGAGATAAGTGTGTGTGAAAGCCGTCCTTCACCTAGCTTGTTGGGAACACAAAGTTTCTTTTCAGTTGCAAACGCCATTCCATACATATATAAGGGGAGGTACAAGCTCCAACTCGGTTTTACAGTGAAAAGTGCAGGAACTTCAAACCGGCACTAGGAAACAGACTGAGAAAGCAGAGAAAAAGTGTCTCCTGCAACCCGTTCCCTTGGTGCTAGATGAACGAACGTCTCTCCAATTGCTCAGTTCTGAGAGATAAGTGTGTGTGAAAGCCGTCTTTCACCTAGCTTGTTGGGAACACAAAGTTTCTTTTCAGTTGCAAACTCCATTCCATACATATATATGGGGAGGTACAAGCTCCAACTCGGTTTTACAGTGAAAACTGCAGGAACTTCAAACCGGCACTAGGAAACAGACTGAGAAAGCAGAGAAAAAGTGTCTCCTGCAACCCGTTCCCTTGGTGCTAGATGAACGAACGTCTCTCCACTTGCTCAGTTCTGAGAGATAAGTGTGCGTGAACGCCGTCCTTCAACTAGCTTGTTGGGAACACAAAGTTTCTTTTCAGTTGCAAACTCCATTCCATACATATATAAGGGGAGGTACAAGCTCCAACTCGGTTTTACAGTGAAAACTGCAGGAACTTCAAACCGGCACTAAGAAACAGACTGAGAAAGCAGAGAAAAAGTGTCTCCTGCAACCCGTTCCCTTGGTGCTAGATGAACGAACGTCTCTCCACTTGCTCAGTTCTGAGAGATAAGTGTGTGTGAAAGCCGTCCTTCACCTAGCTTGTTGGGAACACAAAGTTTCTTTTCAGTTGCAAACTCCATTCCATACATATATATGGGGAGGTACAAGCTCCAACTCGGTTTTACAGTGAAAACTGCAGGAACTTCAAACCGGCACTAGGAAACAGACTGAGAAAGCAGAGAAAAAGTGTCTCCTGCAACCCTTTCCCTTGGTGCTAGATGAACGAACGTCTCTCCACTTGCTCAGTTCTGAGAGATAAGTGTGCGTGAACGCCGTCCTTCACCTAGCTTGTTGGGAACACAAAGTTTCTTTTCAGTTGCAAACTCCATTCCATACATATATATGGGGAGGTACAAGCTCCAACTCGGTTTTACAGTGAAAACTGCAGGAACTTCAAACCGGCACTAGGAAACAGACTGAGAAAGCAGAGAAAAAGTGTCTCCTGCAACCCGTTCCCTTGGTGCTAGATGAACGAACGTCTCTCCACTTGCTCAGTTCTGAGAGATAAGTGTGCGTGAACGCCGTCCTTCACCTAGCTTGTTGGGAACACAAAGTTTCTTTTCAGTTGCAAACTCCATTCCATACATATATATGGGGAGGTACAAGCTCCAACTCGGTTTTACAGTGAAAACTGCAGGAACTTCAAACCGGCACTAGGAAACAAACTGAGAAAGCAGAGAAAAAGTGTCTCCTGCAACCTGTTCCCTTGGTGCTAGATGAACGAACGTCTCTCCACTTGCTCAGTTCTGAGAGATAAGTGTGTGTGAAAGCCGTCCTTCACCTAGCTTGTTGGGAACACAAAGTTTCTTTTCAGTTGCAAACGCCATTCCATACATATATATGGGGAGGTACAAGCTCCAACTCGGTTTTACCGTGAAAAGTGCAGGAACTTCAAACCGGCACTAGGAAACAGACTGAGAAAGCAGAGAAAAAGTGTCTCCTGCAACCCGTTCCCTTGGTGCTAGATGAACGAACGTCTCTCCACTTGCTCAGTTCTGAGAGATAAGTGTGCGTGAACGCCGTCCTTCACCTAGCTTGTTGGGAACACAAAGTTTCTTTTCAGTTGCAAACTCCATTCCATACATATATATGGGGAGGTACAAGCTCCAACTCGGTTTTACAGTGAAAACTGCAGGAACTTCAAACCGGCACTAGGAAACAGACTGAGAAAGCAGAGAAAAAGTGTCTCCTGCAACCCTTTCCCTTGGTGCTAGATGAACGAAAGTCTCTCCACTTGCTCTGTTCTGAGAGATAAGTGTGTGTGAAAGCCGTCCTTCACCTAGCTTGTTGGGAACACAAAGTTTCTTTTCAGTTGCAAACTCCATTCCATACATATATATGGGGAGGTACAAGCTCCAACTCGGTTTTACAGTGAAAAGTGCAGGAACTTCAAACCGGCACTAGGAAACAGACTGAGAAAGCAGAGAAAAAGTGTCTCCTGCAACCCGTTCCCTTGGTGCTAGATGAACGAACGTCTCTCCACTTGCTCAGTTCTGAGAGATAAGTGTGCGTGAACGCCGTCCTTCACCTAGCTTGTTGGGAACACAAAGTTTCTTTTCAGTTGCAAACTCCATTCCATACATATATATGGGGAGGTACAAGCTCCAACTCGGTTTTACAGTGAAAGCTGCAGGAACTTCAAACCGGCACTAGGAAACAGACTGAGAAAGCAGAGAAAAAGTGTCTCCTGCAACCCTTTCCCTTGGTGCTAGATGAACGAACGTCTCTCCACTTGCTCAGTTCTGAGAGATAAGTGTGTGTGAAAGCCGTCCTTCACCTAGCTTGTTGGGAACACAAAGTTTCTTTTCAGTTGCAAACTCCATTCCATACATATATAAGGGGAGGTACAAGCTCTAACTCGGTTTTACAGTGAAAACTGCAGGAACTTCAAACCGGCACTAGGAAACAGACTGAGAAAGCAGAGAAAAAGTGTCTCCTGCAACCCGTTCCCTTGGTGCTAGATGAACGAACGTCTCTCCACTTGCTCAGTTCTGAGAGATAAGTGTGTGTGAAAGCCGTCCTTCACCTAGCTTGTTGGGAACACAAAGTTTCTTTTCAGTTGCAAACGCCATTCCATACATATATATGGGGAGGTACAAGCTCCAACTCGGTTTTACAGTGAAAAGTGCAGGAACTTCAAACCGGCACTAGGAAACAGACTGAGAAAGCAGAGAAAAAGTGTCTCCTGCAACCCGTTCCCTTGGTGCTAGATGAACGAACGTCTCTCCACTTGCTCAGTTCTGAGAGATAAGTGTGTGTGAAAGCCGTCTTTCACCTAGCTTGTTGGGAACACAAAGTTTCTTTTCAGTTGCAAACTCCATTCCATACATATATATGGGGAGGTACAAGCTCCAACTCGGTTTTACAGTGAAAACTGCAGGAACTTCAAACCGGCACTAGGAAACAGACTGAGAAAGCAGAGAAAAAGTGTCTCCTGCAACCCGTTCCCTTGGTGCTAGATGAACGAACGTCTCTCCACTTGCTCAGTTCTGAGAGATAAGTGTGCGTGAACGCCGTCCTTCAACTAGCTTGTTGGGAACACAAAGTTTCTTTTCAGTTGCAAACTCCATTCCATACATATATAAGGGGAGGTACAAGCTCCAACTCGGTTTTACAGTGAAAACTGCAGGAACTTCAAACCGGCACTAAGAAACAGACTGAGAAAGCAGAGAAAAAGTGTCTCCTGCAACCCGTTCCCTTGGTGCTAGATGAACGAACGTCTCTCCACTTGCTCAGTTCTGAGAGATAAGTGTGTGTGAAAGCCGTCCTTCACCTAGCTTGTTGGGAACACAAAGTTTCTTTTCAGTTGCAAACTCCATTCCATACATATATATGGGGAGGTACAAGCTCCAACTCGGTTTTACAGTGAAAACTGCAGGAACTTCAAACCGGCACTAGGAAACAGACTGAGAAAGCAGAGAATAAGTGTCCCCTGCAACCCTTTCCCTTGGTGCTAGATGAACGAACGTCTCTCCACTTGCTCAGTTCTGAGAGATAAGTGTGCGTGAACGCCGTCCTTCACCTAGCTTGTTGGGAACACAAAGTTTCTTTTCAGTTGCAAACTCCATTCCATACATATATATGGGGAGGTACAAGCTCCAACTCGGTTTTACAGTGAAAACTGCAGGAACTTCAAACCGGCACTAGGAAACAGACTGAGAAAGCAGAGAAAAAGTGTCTCCTGCAACCCGTTCCCTTGGTGCTAGATGAACGAACGTCTCTCCACTTGCTCAGTTCTGAGAGATAAGTGTGCGTGAAAGCCGTCCTTCACCTAGCTTGTTGGGAACACAAAGTTTCTTTTCAGTTGCAAACTCCATTCCATACATATATATGGGGAGGTACAAGCTCCAACTCGGTTTTACAGTGAAAACTGCAGGAACTTCAAACCGGCACTAGGAAACAAACTGAGAAAGCAGAGAAAAAGTGTCTCCTGCAACCTGTTCCCTTGGTGCTAGATGAACGAACGTCTCTCCACTTGCTCAGTTCTGAGAGATAAGTGTGTGTGAAAGCCGTCCTTCACCTAGCTTGTTGGGAACACAAAGTTTCTTTTCAGTTGCAAACGCCATTCCATACATATATATGGGGAGGTACAAGCTCCAACTCGGTTTTACAGTGAAAAGTGCAGGAACTTCAAACCGGCACTAGGAAACAGACTGAGAAAGCAGAGAAAAAGTGTCTCCTGCAACCCGTTCCCTTGGTGCTAGATGAACGAACGTCTCTCCACTTGCTCAGTTCTGAGAGATAAGTGTGCGTGAACGCCGTCCTTCACCTAGCTTGTTGGGAACACAAAGTTTCTTTTCAGTTGCAAACTCCATTCCATACATATATATGGGGAGGTACAAGCTCCAACTCGGTTTTACAGTGAAAACTGCAGGAACTTCAAACCGGCACTAGGAAACAGACTGAGATAGCAGAGAAAAAGTGTCTCCTGCAACCCTTTCCCTTGGTGCTAGATGAACGAAAGTCTCTCCACTTGCTCTGTTCTGAGAGATAAGTGTGTGTGAAAGCCGTCCTTCACCTAGCTTGTTGGGAACACAAAGTTTCTTTTCAGTTGCAAACTCCATTCCATACATATATATGGGGAGGTACAAGCTCCAACTCCGTTTTACAGTGAAAAGTGCAGGAACTTCAAACCGGCACTAGGAAACAGACTGAGAAAGCAGAGAAAAAGTGTCACCTGCAACCCGTTCCCTTGGTGCTAGATGAACGAACGTCTCTCCACTTGCTCAGTTCTGAGAGATAAGTGTGCGTGAACGCCGTCCTTCACCTAGCTTGTTGGGAACACAAAGTTTCTTTTCAGTTGCAAACTCCATTCCATACATATATATGGGGAGGTACAAGCTCCAACTCGGTTTTACAGTGAAAACTGCAGGAACTTCAAACCGGCACTAGGAAACAGACTGAGAAAGCAGAGAAAAAGTGTCTCCTGCAACCCTTTCGCTTGGTGCTAGATGAACGAACGTCTCTCCACTTGCTCAGTTCTGAGAGATAAGTGTGTGTGAAAGCCGTCCTTCACCTAGCTTGTTGGGAACACAAAGTTTCTTTTCAGTTGCAAACTCCATTCCATACATATATAAGGGGAGGTACAAGCTCTAACTCGGTTTTACAGTGAAAACTGCAGGAACTTCAAACCGGCACTAGGAAACAGACTGAGAAAGCAGAGAAAAAGTGTCTCCTGCAACCCGTTCCCTTGGTGGTAGATGAACGAACGTCTCTCCACTTGCTCAGTTCTGAGAGATAAGTGTGCGTGAACGCCGTCCTTCACCTAGCTTGTTGGGAACACAAAGTTTCTTTTCAGTTGCAAACTCCATTCCATACATATATATGGGGAGGTACAAGCTCCAACTCGGTTTTACAGTGAAAAGTGCAGGAACTTCAAACCGGCACTAGGAAACAGACTGAGAAAGCAGAGAAAAAGTGTCTCCTGCAACCCTTTCCCTTGGTGCTAGATGAACGAAAGTCTCTCCACTTGCTCTGTTCTGAGAGATAAGTGTGTGTGAAAGCCGTCCTTCACCTAGCTTGTTGGGAACACAAAGTTTCTTTTCAGTTGCAAACTCCATTCCATACATATATATGGGGAGGTACAAGCTCCAACTCGGTTTTACAGTGAAAACTGCAGGAACTTCTAACCGGCACTAGGAAACAGACTGAGAAAGCAGAGAAAAAGTGTCTCCTGCAACCCGTTCCCTTGGTGCTAGATGAACGAACGTCTCTCCACTTGCTCAGTTCTGAGAGATAAGTGTGCGTGAACGCCGTCCTTCAACTAGCTTGTTGGGAACACAAAGTTTCTTTTCAGTTGCAAACTCCATTCCATACATATATATGGGGAGGTACAAGCTCCAACTCGGTTTTACAGTGAAAACTGCAGGAACTTCAAACCGGCACTAGGAAACAGACTGAGAAAGCAGAGAAAAAGTGTCTCCTGCAACCCTTTCCCTTGGTGCTAGATGAACGAACGTCTCTCCACTTGCTCAGTTCTGAGAGATAAGTGTGTGTGAAAGCCGTCCTTCACCTAGCTTGTTGGGAACACAAAGTTTCTTTTCAGTTGCAAACTCCATTCCATACATATATATGGGGAGGTATAAGCTCCAAATCGGTTTTACAGTGAAAACTGCAGGAACTTCAAACCGGCACTAGGAAACAGACTGAGAAAGCAGAGAAAAAGTGTCTCCTGCAACCCTTTCCCTTGGTGCTAGATGAACGAACGTCTCTCCACTTGCTCAGTTCTGAGAGATAAGTGTGCGTGAACGCCGTCCTTCACCTAGCTTGTTGGGAACACAAAGTTTCTTTTCAGTTGCAAACTCCATTCCATACATATATATGGGGAGGTACAAGCTCCAACTCGGTTTTACAGTGAAAACTGCAGGAACTTCAAACCGGCACTAAGAAACAGACTGAGAAAGCAGAGAAAAAGTGTCTCCTGCAACCCGTTCCCTTGGTGCTAGATGAACGAACGTCTCTCCACTTGCTCAGTTCTGAGAGATAAGTGTGTGTGAAAGCCGTCCTTCACCTAGCTTGTTGGGAACACAAAGTTTCTTTTCAGTTGCAAACGCCATTCCATACATATATATGGGGAGGTACAAGCTCCAACTCGGTTTTACAGTGAAAACTGCAGGAACTTCAAACCGGCACTAGGAAACAGACTGAGAAAGCAGAGAAAAAGTGTCTCCTGCAACCCGTTCCCTTGGTGCTAGATGAACGAACGTCTCTCCACTTGCTCAGTTCTGAGAGATAAGTGTGTGTGAAAGCCGTCCTTCACCTAGTTTGTTGGGAACACAAAGTTTCTTTTCAGTTGCAAACGCCATTCCATACATATATATGGGGAGGTACAAGCTCCAACTCGGTTTTACAGTGAAAAGTGCAGGAACTTCAAACCGGCACTAGGAAACAGACTGAGAAAGCAGAGAAAAAGTGTCTCCTGCAACCCGTTCCCTTGGTGCTAGATGAACGAACGTCTCTCCACTTGCTCAGTTCTGAGAGATAAGTGTGCGTGAACGCCGTCCTTCACCTAGCTTGTTGGGAACACAAAGTTTCTTTTCAGTTGCAAACTCCATTCCATACATATATATGGGGAGGTACAAGCTCCAACTCGGTTTTACAGTGAAAACTGCAGGAACTTCAAACCGGCACTAGGAAACAGACTGAGAAAGCAGAGAAAAAGTGTCTCCTGCAACCCTTTCCCTTGGTGCTAGATGAACGAAAGTCTCTCCACTTGCTCTGTTCTGAGAGATAAGTGTGTGTGAAAGCCGTCCTTCACCTAGCTTGTTGGGAACACAAAGTTTCTTTTCAGTTGCAAACTCCATTCCATACATATATATGGGGAGGTACAAGCTCCAACTCGGTTTTACAGTGAAAAGTGCAGGAACTTCAAACCGGCACTAGGAAACAGACTGAGAAAGCAGAGAAAAAGTGTCTCCTGCAACCCGTTCCCTTGGTGCTAGATGAACGAACGTCTCTCCACTTGCTCAGTTCTGAGAGATAAGTGTGCGTGAACGCCGTCCTTCACCTAGCTTGTTGGGAACACAAAGTTTCTTTTCAGTTGCAAACTCCATTCCATACATATATATGGGGAGGTACAAGCTCCAACTCGGTTTTACAGTGAAAACTGCAGGAACTTCAAACCGGCACTAGGAAGCAGACTGAGAAAGCAGAGAAAAAGTGTCTCCTGCAACCCTTTCCCTTGGTGCTAGATGAACGAACGTCTCTCCACTTGCTCAGTTCTGAGAGATAAGTGTGTGTGAAAGCCGTCCTTCACCTAGCTTGTTGGGAACACAAAGTTTCTTTTCAGTTGCAAACTCCATTCCATACATATATAAGGGGAGGTACAAGCTCTAACTCGGTTTTACAGTGAAAACTGCAGGAACTTCAAACCGGCACTAGGAAACAGACTGAGAAAGCAGAGAAAAAGTGTCTCCTGCAACCCGTTCCCTTGGTGCTAGATGAACGAACGTCTCTCCACTTGCTCTGTTCTGAGAGATAAGTGTGTGTGAAAGCCGTCCTTCACCTAGCTTGTTGGGAACACAAAGTTTCTTTTCAGTTGCAAACTCCATTCCATACATATATATGGGGAGGTACAAGCTCCAACTCGGTTTTACAGTGAAAAGTGCAGGAACTTCAAACCGGCACTAGGAAACAGACTGAGAAAGCAGAGAAAAAGTGTCTCCTGCAACCCTTTCCCTTGGTGCTAGATGAACGAACGTCTCTCCACTTGCTCAGTTCTGAGAGATAAGTGTGTGTGAAAGCCGTCCTTCACCTAGCTTGTTGGGAACACAAAGTTTCTTTTCAGTTGCAAACTCCATTCCATACATATATAAGGGGAGGTACAAGCTCTAACTCGGTTTTACAGTGAAAACTGCAGGAACTTCAAACCGGCACTAGGAAACAGACTGAGAAAGCAGAGAAAAAGTGTCTCCTGCAACCCGTTCCCTTGGTGGTAGATGAACGAACGTCTCTCCACTTGCTCAGTTCTGAGAGATAAGTGTGCGTGAACGCCGTCCTTCACCTAGCTTGTTGGGAACACAAAGTTTCTTTTCAGTTGCAAACTCCATTCCATACATATATATGGGGAGGTACAAGCTCCAACTCGGTTTTACAGTGAAAACTGCAGGAACTTCAAACCGGCACTAGGAAACAGACTGAGAAAGCAGAGAAAAAGTGTCTCCTGCAACCCTTTCCCTTGGTGCTAGATGAACGAAAGTCTCTCCACTTGCTCTGTTCTGAGAGATAAGTGTGTGTGAAAGCCGTCCTTCACCTAGCTTGTTGGGAACACAAAGTTTCTTTTCAGTTGCAAACTCCATTCCATACATATATATGGGGAGGTACAAGCTCCAACTCGGTTTTACAGTGAAAACTGCAGGAACTTCTAACCGGCACTAGGAAACAGACTGAGAAAGCAGAGAAAAAGTGTCTCCTGCAACCCGTTCCCTTGGTGCTAGATGAACGAACGTCTCTCCACTTGCTCAGTTCTGAGAGATAAGTGTGCGTGAACGCCGTCCTTCAACTAGCTTGTTGGGAACACAAAGTTTCTTTTCAGTTGCAAACTCCATTCCATACATATATATGGGGAGGTACAAGCTCCAACTCGGTTTTACAGTGAAAACTGCAGGAACTTCAAACCGGCACTAGGAAACAGACTGAGAAAGCAGAGAAAAAGTGTCTCCTGCAACCCTTTCCCTTGGTGCTAGATGAACGAACGTCTCTCCACTTGCTCAGTTCTGAGAGATAAGTGTGTGTGAAAGCCGTCCTTCACCTAGCTTGTTGGGAACACAAAGTTTCTTTTCAGTTGCAAACTCCATTCCATACATATATATGGGGAGGTATAAGCTCCAAATCGGTTTTACAGTGAAAACTGCAGGAACTTCAAACCGGCACTAGGAAACAGACTGAGAAAGCAGAGAAAAAGTGTCTCCTGCAACCCTTTCCCTTGGTGCTAGATGAACGAACGTCTCTCCACTTGCTCAGTTCTGAGAGATAAGTGTGCGTGAACGCCGTCCTTCACCTAGCTTGTTGGGAACACAAAGTTTCTTTTCAGTTGCAAACGCCATTCCATACATATATATGGGGAGGTACAAGCTCCAACTCGGTTTTACAGTGAAAACTGCAGGAACTTCAAACCGGCACTAGGAAACAGACTGAGAAAGCAGAGAAAAAGTGTCTCCTGCAACCCGTTCCCTTGGTGCTAGATGAACGAACGTCTCTCCACTTGCTCAGTTCTGAGAGATAAGTGTGTGTGAAAGCCGTCCTTCACCTAGTTTGTTGGGAACACAAAGTTTCTTTTCAGTTGCAAACGCCATTCCATACATATATATGGGGAGGTACAAGCTCCAACTCGGTTTTACAGTGAAAAGTGCAGGAACTTCAAACCGGCACTAGGAAACAGACTGAGAAAGCAGAGAAAAAGTGTCTCCTGCAACCCGTTCCCTTGGTGCTAGATGAACGAACGTCTCTCCACTTGCTCAGTTCTGAGAGATAAGTGTGCGTGAACGCCGTCCTTCAACTAGCTTGTTGGGAACACAAAGTTTCTTTTCAGTTGCAAACTCCATTCCATACATATATATGGGGAGGTACAAGCTCCAACTCGGTTTTACAGTGAAAACTGCAGGAACTTCAAACCGGCACTAGGAAACAGACTGAGAAAGCAGAGAAAAAGTGTCTCCTGCAACCCTTTCCCTTGGTGCTAGATGAACGAAAGTCTCTCCACTTGCTCTGTTCTGAGAGATAAGTGTGTGTGAAAGCCGTCCTTCACCTAGCTTGTTGGGAACACAAAGTTTCTTTTCAGTTGCAAACGCCATTCCATACATATATATGGGGAGGTACAAGCTCCAACTCGGTTTTACAGTGAAAACTGCAGGAACTTCAAACCGGCACTAGGAAACAGACTGAGAAAGCAGAGAAAAAGTGTCTCCTGCAACCCGTTCCCTTGGTGCTAGATGAACGAACGTCTCTCCACTTGCTCAGTTCTGAGAGATAAGTGTGCGTGAACGCCGTCCTTCACCTAGCTTGTTGGGAACACAAAGTTTCTTTTCAGTTGCAAACTCCATTCCATACATATATATGGGGAGGTACAAGCTCCAACTCGGTTTTACAGTGAAAACTGCAGGAACTTCAAACCGGCACTAGGAAGCAGACTGAGAAAGCAGAGAAAAAGTGTCTCCTGCAACCCTTTCCCTTGGTGCTAGATGAACGAACGTCTCTCCACTTGCTCAGTTCTGAGAGATAAGTGTGTGTGAAAGCCGTCCTTCACCTAGCTTGTTGGGAACACAAAGTTTCTTTTCAGTTGCAAACTCCATTCCATACATATATAAGGGGAGGTACAAGCTCTAACTCGGTTTTACAGTGAAAACTGCAGGAACTTCAAACCGGCACTAGGAAACAGACTGAGAAAGCAGAGAAAAAGTGTCTCCTGCAACCCGTTCCCTTGGTGCTAGATGAACGAACGTCTCTCCACTTGCTCAGTTCTGAGAGATAAGTGTGTGTGAAAGCCGTCCTTCACCTAGCTTGTTGGGAACACAAAGTTTCTTTTCAGTTGCAAACGCCATTCCATACATATATATGGGGAGGTACAAGTTCCAACTCGGTTTTACAGTGAAAAGTGCAGGAACTTCAAACCGGCACTAGGAAACAGACTGAGAAAGCAGAGAAAAAGTGTCTCCTGCAACCCGTTCCCTTGGTGCTAGATGAACGAACGTCTCTCCACTTGCTCAGTTCTGAGAGATAAGTGTGCGTGAACGCCGTCCTTCACCTAGCTTGTTGGGAACACAAAGTTTCTTTTCAGTTGCAAACTCCATTCCATACATATATATGGGGAGGTACAAGCTCCAACTCGGTTTTACAGTGAAAAGTGCAGGAACTTCAAACCGGCACTAGGAAACAGACTGAGAAAGCAGAGAAAAAGTGTCTCCTGCAACCCGTTCCCTTGGTGCTAGATGAACGAACGTCTCTCCACTTGCTCAGTTCTGAGAGATAAGTGTGCGTGAACGCCGTCCTTCACCTAGCTTGTTGGGAACACAAAGTTTCTTTTCAGTTGCAAACTCCATTCCATACATATATATGGGGAGGTACAAGCTCCAACTCGGTTTTACAGTGAAAACTGCAGGAACTTCAAACCGGCACTAGGAAACAGACTGAGAAAGCAGAGAAAAAGTGTCTCCTGCAACCCTTTCCCTTGGTGCTAGATGAACGAACGTCTCTCCACTTGCTCAGTTCTGAGAGATAAGTGTGTGTGAAAGCCGTCCTTCACCTAGCTTGTTGGGAACACAAAGTTTCTTTTCAGTTGCAAACTCCATTCCATACATATATAAGGGGAGGTACAAGCTCTAACTCGGTTTTACAGTGAAAACTGCAGGAACTTCAAACCGGCACTAGGAAACAGACTGAGAAAGCAGAGAAAAAGTGTCTCCTGCAACCCGTTCCCTTGGTGCTAGATGAACGAACGTCTCTCCACTTGCTCAGTTCTGAGAGATAAGTGTGTGTGAAAGCCGTCCTTCACCTAGCTTGTTGGGAACACAAAGTTTCTTTTCAGTTGCAAACGCCATTCCATACATATATATGGGGAGGTACAAGTTCCAACTCGGTTTTACAGTGAAAAGTGCAGGAACTTCAAACCGGCACTAGGAAACAGACTGAGAAAGCAGAGAAAAAGTGTCTCCTGCAACCCGTTCCCTTGGTGCTAGATGAACGAACGTCTCTCCACTTGCTCAGTTCTGAGAGATAAGTGTGTGTGAAAGCCGTCTTTCACCTAGCTTGTTGGGAACACAAAGTTTCTTTTCAGTTGCAAACTCCATTCCATACATATATATGGGGAGGTATAAGCTCCAAATCGGTTTTACAGTGAAAACTGCAGGAACTTCAAACCGGCACTAGGAAACAGACTGAGAAAGCAGAGAAAAAGTGTCTCCTGCAACCCTTTCCCTTGGTGCTAGATGAACGAACGTCTCTCCACTTGCTCAGTTCTGAGAGATAAGTGTGCGTGAACGCCGTCCTTCACCTAGCTTGTTGGGAACACAAAGTTTCTTTTCAGTTGCAAACGCCATTCCATACATATATATGGGGAGGTACAAGCTCCAACTCGGTTTTACAGTGAAAACTGCAGGAACTTCAAACCGGCACTAGGAAACAGACTGAGAAAGCAGAGAAAAAGTGTCTCCTGCAACCCGTTCCCTTGGTGCTAGATGAACGAACGTCTCTCCACTTGCTCAGTTCTGAGAGATAAGTGTGTGTGAAAGCCGTCCTTCACCTAGTTTGTTGGGAACACAAAGTTTCTTTTCAGTTGCAAACGCCATTCCATACATATATATGGGGAGGTACAAGCTCCAACTCGGTTTTACAGTGAAAAGTGCAGGAACTTCAAACCGGCACTAGGAAACAGACTGAGAAAGCAGAGAAAAAGTGTCTCCTGCAACCCGTTCCCTTGGTGCTAGATGAACGAACGTCTCTCCACTTGCTCAGTTCTGAGAGATAAGTGTGCGTGAACGCCGTCCTTCACCTAGCTTGTTGGGAACACAAAGTTTCTTTTCAGTTGCAAACTCCATTCCATACATATATATGGGGAGGTACAAGCTCCAACTCGGTTTTACAGTGAAAACTGCAGGAACTTCAAACCGGCACTAGGAAACAGACTGAGAAAGCAGAGAAAAAGTGTCTCCTGCAACCCTTTCCCTTGGTGCTAGATGAACGAAAGTCTCTCCACTTGCTCTGTTCTGAGAGATAAGTGTGTGTGAAAGCCGTCCTTCACCTAGCTTGTTGGGAACACAAAGTTTCTTTTCAGTTGCAAACGCCATTCCATACATATATATGGGGAGGTACAAGCTCCAACTCGGTTTTACAGTGAAAACTGCAGGAACTTCAAACCGGCACTAGGAAACAGACTGAGAAAGCAGAGAAAAAGTGTCTCCTGCAACCCGTTCCCTTGGTGCTAGATGAACGAACGTCTCTCCACTTGCTCAGTTCTGAGAGATAAGTGTGCGTGAACGCCGTCCTTCACCTAGCTTGTTGGGAACACAAAGTTTCTTTTCAGTTGCAAACTCCATTCCATACATATATATGGGGAGGTACAAGCTCCAACTCGGTTTTACAGTGAAAACTGCAGGAACTTCAAACCGGCACTAGGAAGCAGACTGAGAAAGCAGAGAAAAAGTGTCTCCTGCAACCCTTTCCCTTGGTGCTAGATGAACGAACGTCTCTCCACTTGCTCAGTTCTGAGAGATAAGTGTGTGTGAAAGCCGTCCTTCACCTAGCTTGTTGGGAACACAAAGTTTCTTTTCAGTTGCAAACTCCATTCCATACATATATAAGGGGAGGTACAAGCTCTAACTCGGTTTTACAGTGAAAACTGCAGGAACTTCAAACCGGCACTAGGAAACAGACTGAGAAAGCAGAGAAAAAGTGTCTCCTGCAACCCGTTCCCTTGGTGCTAGATGAACGAACGTCTCTCCACTTGCTCAGTTCTGAGAGATAAGTGTGTGTGAAAGCCGTCCTTCACCTAGCTTGTTGGGAACACAAAGTTTCTTTTCAGTTGCAAACGCCATTCCATACATATATATGGGGAGGTACAAGCTCCAACTCGGTTTTACAGTGAAAAGTGCAGGAACTTCAAACCGGCACTAGGAAACAGACTGAGAAAGCAGAGAAAAAGTGTCTCCTGCAACCCGTTCCCTTGGTGCTAGATGAACGAACGTCTCTCCACTTGCTCAGTTCTGAGAGATAAGTGTGTGTGAAAGCCGTCTTTCACCTAGCTTGTTGGGAACACAAAGTTTCTTTTCAGTTGCAAACTCCATTCCATACATATATATGGGGAGGTACAAGCTCCAACTCGGTTTTACAGTGAAAAGTGCAGGAACTTCAAACCGGCACTAGGAAACAGACTGAGAAAGCAGAGAAAAAGTGTCTCCTGCAACCCGTTCCCTTGGTGCTAGAAGAACGAACGTCTCTCCACTTGCTCAGTTCTGAGAGATAAGTGTGCGTGAACGCCGTCCTTCAACTAGCTTGTTGGGAACACAAAGTTTCTTTTCAGTTGCAAACTCCATTCCATACATATATAAGGGGAGGTACAAGCTCCAACTCGGTTTTACAGTGAAAACTGCAGGAACTTCAAACCGGCACTAAGAAACAGACTGAGAAAGCAGAGAAAAAGTGTCTCCTGCAACCCGTTCCCTTGGTGCTAGATGAACGAACGTCTCTCCACTTGCTCAGTTCTGAGAGATAAGTGTGTGTGAAAGCCGTCCTTCACCTAGCTTGTTGGGAACACAAAGTTTCTTTTCAGTTGCAAACTCCATTCCATACATATATATGGGGAGGTACAAGCTCCAACTCGGTTTTACAGTGAAAACTGCAGGAACTTCAAACCGGCACTAGGAAACAGACTGAGAAAGCAGAGAAAAAGTGTCTCCTGCAACCCTTTCCCTTGGTGCTAGACGAACGAACGTCTCTCCACTTGCTCAGTTCTGAGAGATAAGTGTGCGTGAACGCCGTCCTTCACCTAGCTTGTTGGGAACACAAAGTTTCTTTTCAGTTGCAAACTCCATTCCATACATATATATGGGGAGGTACAAGCTCCAACTCGGTTTTACAGTGAAAACTGCAGGAACTTCAAACCGGCACTAGGAAACAGACTGAGAAAGCAGAGAAAAAGTGTCTCCTGCAACCCGTTCCCTTGGTGCTAGATGAACGAACGTCTCTCCACTTGCTCAGTTCTGAGAGATAAGTGTGCGTGAACGCCGTCCTTCACCTAGCTTGTTGGGAACACAAAGTTTCTTTTCAGTTGCAAACTCCATTCCATACATATATATGGGGAGGTACAAGCTCCAACTCGGTTTTACAGTGAAAACTGCAGGAACTTCAAACCGGCACTAGGAAACAAACTGAGAAAGCAGAGAAAAAGTGTCTCCTGCAACCTGTTCCCTTGGTGCTAGATGAACGAACGTCTCTCCACTTGCTCAGTTCTGAGAGATAAGTGTGTGTGAAAGCCGTCCTTCACCTAGCTTGTTGGGAACACAAAGTTTCTTTTCAGTTGCAAACGCCATTCCATACATATATATGGGGAGGTACAAGCTCCAACTCGGTTTTACAGTGAAAAGTGCAGGAACTTCAAACCGGCACTAGGAAACAGACTGAGAAAGCAGAGAAAAAGTGTCTCCTGCAACCCGTTCCCTTGGTGCTAGATGAACGAACGTCTCTCCACTTGCTCAGTTCTGAGAGATAAGTGTGCGTGAACGCCGTCCTTCACCTAGCTTGTTGGGAACACAAAGTTTCTTTTCAGTTGCAAACTCCATTCCATACATATATATGGGGAGGTACAAGCTCCAACTCGGTTTTACAGTGAAAACTGCAGGAACTTCAAACCGGCACTAGGAAACAGACTGAGAAAGCAGAGAAAAAGTGTCTCCTGCAACCCTTTCCCTTGGTGCTAGATGAACGAAAGTCTCTCCACTTGCTCTGTTCTGAGAGATAAGTGTGTGTGAAAGCCGTCCTTCACCTAGCTTGTTGGGAACACAAAGTTTCTTTTCAGTTGCAAACGCCATTCCATACATATATATGGGGAGGTACAAGCTCCAACTCGGTTTTACAGTGAAAAGTGCAGGAACTTCAAACCGGCACTAGGAAACAGCCTGAGAAAGCAGAGAAAAAGTGTCTCCTGCAACCCGTTCCCTTGGTGCTAGATGAACGAACGTCTCTCCACTTGCTCAGTTCTGAGAGATAAGTGTGCGTGAACGCCGTCCTTCACCTAGCTTGTTGGGAACACAAAGTTTCTTTTCAGTTGCAAACGCCATTCCATACATATATATGGGGAGGTACAAGCTCCAACTCGGTTTTACAGTGAAAACTGCAGGAACTTCAAACCGGCACTAGGAAACAGACTGAGAAAGCAGAGAAAAAGTGTCTCCTGCAACCCTTTCCCTTGGTGCTAGATGAACGAACGTCTCTCCACTTGCTCAGTTCTGAGAGATAAGTGTGTGTGAAAGCCGTCCTTCACCTAGCTTGTTGGGAACACAAAGTTTCTTTTCAGTTGCAAACTCCATTCCATACATATATAAGGGGAGGTACAAGCTCTAACTCGGTTTTACAGTGAAAACTGCAGGAACTTCAAACCGGCACTAGGAAACAGACTGAGAAAGCAGAGAAAAAGTGTCTCCTGCAACCCGTTCCCTTGGTGCTAGATGAACGAACGTCTCTCCACTTGCTCAGTTCTGAGAGATAAGTGTGTGTGAAAGCCGTCCTTCACCTAGCTTGTTGGGAACACAAAGTTTCTTTTCAGTTGCAAACGCCATTCCATACATATATATGGGGAGGTACAAGTTCCAACTCGGTTTTACAGTGAAAAGTGCAGGAACTTCAAACCGGCACTAGGAAACAGACTGAGAAAGCAGAGAAAAAGTGTCTCCTGCAACCCGTTCCCTTGGTGCTAGATGAACGAACGTCTCTCCACTTGCTCAGTTCTGAGAGATAAGTGTGCGTGAACGCCGTCCTTCACCTAGCTTGTTGGGAACACAAAGTTTCTTTTCAGTTGCAAACTCCATTCCATACATATATATGGGGAGGTACAAGCTCCAACTCGGTTTTACAGTGAAAAGTGCAGGAACTTCAAACCGGCACTAGGAAACAGACTGAGAAAGCAGAGAAAAAGTGTCTCCTGCAACCCGTTCCCTTGGTGCTAGATGAACGAACGTCTCTCCACTTGCTCAGTTCTGAGAGATAAGTGTGCGTGAACGCCGTCCTTCACCTAGCTTGTTGGGAACACAAAGTTTCTTTTCAGTTGCAAACTCCATTCCATACATATATATGGGGAGGTACAAGCTCCAACTCGGTTTTACAGTGAAAACTGCAGGAACTTCAAACCGGCACTAGGAAACAGACTGAGAAAGCAGAGAAAAAGTGTCTCCTGCAACCCTTTCCCTTGGTGCTAGATGAACGAACGTCTCTCCACTTGCTCAGTTCTGAGAGATAAGTGTGTGTGAAAGCCGTCCTTCACCTAGCTTGTTGGGAACACAAAGTTTCTTTTCAGTTGCAAACTCCATTCCATACATATATAAGGGGAGGTACAAGCTCTAACTCGGTTTTACAGTGAAAACTGCAGGAACTTCAAACCGGCACTAGGAAACAGACTGAGAAAGCAGAGAAAAAGTGTCTCCTGCAACCCGTTCCCTTGGTGCTAGATGAACGAACGTCTCTCCACTTGCTCAGTTCTGAGAGATAAGTGTGTGTGAAAGCCGTCCTTCACCTAGCTTGTTGGGAACACAAAGTTTCTTTTCAGTTGCAAACGCCATTCCATACATATATATGGGGAGGTACAAGTTCCAACTCGGTTTTACAGTGAAAAGTGCAGGAACTTCAAACCGGCACTAGGAAACAGACTGAGAAAGCAGAGAAAAAGTGTCTCCTGCAACCCGTTCCCTTGGTGCTAGATGAACGAACGTCTCTCCACTTGCTCAGTTCTGAGAGATAAGTGTGTGTGAAAGCCGTCTTTCACCTAGCTTGTTGGGAACACAAAGTTTCTTTTCAGTTGCAAACTCCATTCCATACATATATATGGGGAGGTACAAGCTCCAACTCGGTTTTACAGTGAAAACTGCAGGAACTTCAAACCGGCACTAGGAAACAGACTGAGAAAGCAGAGAAAAAGTGTCTCCTGCAACCCGTTCCCTTGGTGCTAGATGAACGAACGTCTCTCCACTTGCTCAGTTCTGAGAGATAAGTGTGCGTGAACGCCGTCCTTCAACTAGCTTGTTGGGAACACAAAGTTTCTTTTCAGTTGCAAACTCCATTCCATACATATATAAGGGGAGGTACAAGCTCCAACTCGGTTTTACAGTGAAAACTGCAGGAACTTCAAACCGGCACTAAGAAACAGACTGAGAAAGCAGAGAAAAAGTGTCTCCTGCAACCCGTTCCCTTGGTGCTAGATGAACGAACGTCTCTCCACTTGCTCAGTTCTGAGAGATAAGTGTGTGTGAAAGCCGTCCTTCACCTAGCTTGTTGGGAACACAAAGTTTCTTTTCAGTTGCAAACTCCATTCCATACATATATATGGGGAGGTACAAGCTCCAACTCGGTTTTACAGTGAAAAGTGCAGGAACTTCAAACCGGCACTAGGAAACAGACTGAGAAAGCAGAGAAAAAGTGTCTCCTGCAACCCGTTCCCTTGGTGCTAGATGAACGAACGTCTCTCCACTTGCTCAGTTCTGAGAGATAAGTGTGTGTGAACGCCGTCCTTCACCTAGCTTGTTGGGAACACAAAGTTTCTTTTCAGTTGCAAACTCCATTCCATACATATATATGGGGAGGTACAAGCTCCAACTCGGTTTTACAGTGAAAACTGCAGGAACTTCAAACCGGCACTAGGAAACAGACTGAGAAAGCAGAGAAAAAGTGTCTCCTGCAACCCGTTTCCTTGGTGCTAGATGAACGAACGTCTCTCCACTTGCTCAGTTCTGAGAGATAAGTGTGCGTGAACGCCGTCCTTCAACTAGCTTGTTGGGAACACAAAGTTTCTTTTCAGTTGCAAACTCCATTCCATACATATATAAGGGGAGGTACAAGCTCCAACTCGGTTTTACAGTGAAAACTGCAGGAACTTCAAACCGGCACTAGGAAACAGACTGAGAAAGCAGAGAAAAAGTGTCTCCTGCAACCCTTTCCCTTGGTGCTAGATGAACGAACGTCTCTCCACTTGCTCAGTTCTGAGAGATAAGTGTGCGTGAACGCCGTCCTTCAACTAGCTTGTTGGGAACACAAAGTTTCTTTTCAGTTGCAAACTCCATTCCATACATATATATGGGGAGGTACAAGCTCCAACTCGGTTTTACAGTGAAAACTGCAGGAACTTCAAACCGGCACTAGGAAACAGACTGAGAAAGCAGAGAAAAAGTGTCTCCTGCAACCCGTTCCCTTGGTGCTAGATGAACGAACGTCTCTCCACTTGCTCAGTTCTGAGAGATAAGTGTGCGTGAAAGCCGTCCTTCACCTAGCTTGTTGGGAACACAAAGTTTCTTTTCAGTTGCAAACTCCATTCCATACATATATATGGGGAGGTACAAGCTCCAACTCGGTTTTACAGTGAAAACTGCAGGAACTTCAAACCGGCACTAGGAAACAAACTGAGAAAGCAGAGAAAAAGTGTCTCCTGCAACCTGTTCCCTTGGTGCTAGATGAACGAACGTCTCTCCACTTGCTCAGTTCTGAGAGATAAGTGTGTGTGAAAGCCGTCCTTCACCTAGCTTGTTGGGAACACAAAGTTTCTTTTCAGTTGCAAACGCCATTCCATACATATATATGGGGAGGTACAAGCTCCAACTCGGTTTTACAGTGAAAAGTGCAGGAACTTCAAACCGGCACTAGGAAACAGACTGAGAAAGCAGAGAAAAAGTGTCTCCTGCAACCCGTTCCCTTGGTGCTAGATGAACGAACGTCTCTCCACTTGCTCAGTTCTGAGAGATAAGTGTGCGTGAACGCCGTCCTTCACCTAGCTTGTTGGGAACACAAAGTTTCTTTTCAGTTGCAAACTCCATTCCATACATATATATGGGGAGGTACAAGCTCCAACTCGGTTTTACAGTGAAAAGTGCAGGAACTTCAAACCGGCACTAGGAAACAGACTGAGAAAGCAGAGAAAAAGTGTCTCCTGCAACCCGTTCCCTTGGTGCTAGATGAACGAACGTCTCTCCACTTGCTCAGTTCTGAGAGATAAGTGTGCGTGAACGCCGTCCTTCACCTAGCTTGTTGGGAGCACAAAGTTTCTTTTCAGTTGCAAACTCCATTCCATACATATATATGGGGAGGTACAAGCTCCAACTCGGTTTTACAGTGAAAACTGCAGGAACTTCAAACCGGCACTAGGAAACAGACTGAGAAAGCAGAGAAAAAGTGTCTCCTGCAACCCTTTCCCTTGGTGCTAGATGAACGAACGTCTCTCCACTTGCTCATTTCTGAGAGATAAGTGTGTGTGAAAGCCGTCCTTCACCTAGCTTGTTGGGAACACAAAGTTTCTTTTCAGTTGCAAACTCCATTCCATACATATATAAGGGGAGGTACAAGCTCTAACTCGGTTTTACAGTGAAAACTGCAGGAACTTCAAACCGGCACTAGGAAACAGACTGAGAAAGCAGAGAAAAAGTGTCTCCTGCAACCCGTTCCCTTGGTGCTAGATGAACGAACGTCTCTCCACTTGCTCAGTTCTGAGAGATAAGTGTGTGTGAAAGCCGTCCTTCACCTAGCTTGTTGGGAACACAAAGTTTCTTTTCAGTTGCAAACGCCATTCCATACATATATATGGGGAGGTACAAGTTCCAACTCGGTTTTACAGTGAAAAGTGCAGGAACTTCAAACCGGCACTAGGAAACAGACTGAGAAAGCAGAGAAAAAGTGTCTCCTGCAACCCGTTCCCTTGGTGCTAGATGAACGAACGTCTCTCCACTTGCTCAGTTCTGAGAGATAAGTGTGTGTGAAAGCCGTCTTTCACCTAGCTTGTTGGGAACACAAAGTTTCTTTTCAGTTGCAAACTCCATTCCATACATATATATGGGGAGGTACAAGCTCCAACTCGGTTTTACAGTGAAAACTGCAGGAACTTCAAACCGGCACTAGGAAACAGACTGAGAAAGCAGAGAAAAAGTGTCTCCTGCAACCCGTTCCCTTGGTGCTAGATGAACGAACGTCTCTCCACTTGCTCAGTTCTGAGAGATAAGTGTGCGTGAACGCCGTCCTTCAACTAGCTTGTTGGGAACACAAAGTTTCTTTTCAGTTGCAAACTCCATTCCATACATATATAAGGGGAGGTACAAGCTCCAACTCGGTTTTACAGTGAAAACTGCAGGAACTTCAAACCGGCACTAAGAAACAGACTGAGAAAGCAGAGAAAAAGTGTCTCCTGCAACCCGTTCCCTTGGTGCTAGATGAACGAACGTCTCTCCACTTGCTCAGTTCTGAGAGATAAGTGTGTGTGAAAGCCGTCCTTCACCTAGCTTGTTGGGAACACAAAGTTTCTTTTCAGTTGCAAACGCCATTCCATACATATATATGGGGAGGTACAAGCTCCAACTCGGTTTTACAGTGAAAACTGCAGGAACTTCAAACCGGCACTAGGAAACAGACTGAGAAAGCAGAGAAAAAGTGTCTCCTGCAACCCGTTCCCTTGGTGCTAGATGAACGAACGTCTCTCCACTTGCTCAGTTCTGAGAGATAAGTGTGCGTGAACGCCGTCCTTCACCTAGCTTGTTGGGAACACAAAGTTTCTTTTCAGTTGCAAACTCCATTCCATACATATATATGGGGAGGTACAAGCTCCAACTCGGTTTTACAGTGAAAACTGCAGGAACTTCAAACCGGCACTAGGAAAAAGACAGAGAAAGCAGAGAAAAAGTGTCTCCTGCAACCCTTTCCCTTGGTGCTAGATGAACGAACGTCTCTCCACTTGCTCAGTTTTGAGAGATAAGTGTGTGTGAAAGCCGACCTTCACCTAGCTTGTTGGGAACACAAAGTTTCTTTTCAGTTGCAAACTCCATTCCATACATATATAAGGGGAGGTACAAGCTCCAACTCGGTTTTACAGTGAAAACTGCAGGAAATTCAAACCGGCACTAAGAAACAGACTGAGAAAGCAGAGAAAAAGTGTCTCCTGCAACCCGTTCCCTTGGTGATAGATGAACGAACGTCTCTCCAATTGCTCAGTTCTGAGAGATAAGTGTGTGTGAAAGCCGTCCTTCACCTAGCTTGTTTGGAACACATAGATTCTTTTCAGTTGAAACTCCATTCCATACATATATATGGGGAGGTACAAGCTCCATCTCAGTTTTACAGTGAAAACTGCAGGAACTTCAAACCGGCACTAGGAAACAGACTGAGAAAGCAGAGAAAAAGTGTCTCCTGCAACCCGTTCCCTTGGTGCTAGATGAACGAACGTCTCTCCACTTGCTCAGTTCTGAGAGATAAGTGTGTGTGAAAGCCGTCCTTCACCTAGCTTGTTGGGAACACAAAGTTTCTTTTCAGTTGCAAACGCCATTCCATACATATATATGGGGAGGTACAAGCTCCAACTCGGTTTTACAGTGAAAACTGCAGGAACTTCAAACCGGCACTAGGAAACAGACTGAGAAAGCAGAGAAAAAGTGTCTCCTGCAACCCGTTCCCTTGGTGCTAGATGAACGAACGTCTCTCCACTTGCTATGTTCTGAGAGATAAGTGTGCGTGAACGCCGTCCTTCACCTAGCTTGTTGGGAACACAAAGTTTCTTTTCAGTTGCAAACTCCATTCCATAACAATATAAGGGGAGGTACAAGCTCCAACTCGGTTTTACAGTGAAAACTGCAGGAACTTCAAACCGGCACTAGGAAACAGACTGAGAAAGCAGAGAAAAAGTGTCTCCTGCAACCCTTTCCCTTGGTGCTAGATGAACGAACGTCTCTCCACTTGCTCAGTTTTGAGAGATAACTGTGTGTGAAAGCCGCCCTTCACCTAGCTTGTTGGGAACACAAAGTTTCTTTTCAGTTGCAAACTCCATTCCATACATATATAAGGGGAGGTACAAGCTCCAACTCGGTTTTACAGTGAAAACTGCAGGAACTTCAAACCGGCACTAAGAAACAGACTGAGAAAGCAGAGAAAAAGTGTCTCCTGCAACCCGTTCCCTTGGTGCTAGATGAACGAACGTCTCTCCACTTGCTCAGTTCTGAGAGATAAGTGTGTGTGAAAGCCGTCCTTCACCTAGCTTGTTGGGAACACAAAGTTTCTTTTCAGTTGCAAACGCCATTCCATACATATATATGGGGAGGTACAAGCTCCAACTCGGTTTTACAGTGAAAACTGCAGGAACTTCAAACCGGCACTAGGAAACAGACTGAGAAAGCAGAGAAAAAGTGTCTCCTGCAACCCGTTCCCTTGGTGCTAGATGAACGAACGTCTCTCCACTTGCTCAGTTCTGAGAGATAAGTGTGCGTGAACGCCGTCCTTCACCTAGCTTGTTGGGAACACAAAGTTTCTTTTCAGTTGCAAACTCCATTCCATACATATATAAGGGGAGGTACAAGCTCCAACTCGGTTTTACAGTGAAAACTGCAGGAACTTCAAACCGGCACTAAGAAACAGACTGAGAAAGCAGAGAAAAAGTGTCTCCTGCAACCCGTTCCCTTGGTGCTAGATGAACGAACGTCTCTCCACTTGCTCAGTTCTGAGAGAGAAGTGTGCGTGAACGCCGTCCTTCACCTAGCTTGTTGGGAACACAAAGTTTCTTTTCAGTTGCAAACTCCATTCCATACCTATATATGGGGAGGTACAAGCTCCAACTCGGTTTTACAGTGAAAACTGCAGGAACTTCAAACCGGCACTAGGAAACAGACTGAGAAAGCAGAGAAAAAGTGTCTCCTGCAACCCTTTCCCTTGGTGCTAGATGAACGAACGTCTCTCCACTTGCTCAGTTTTGAGAGATAAGTGTGTGTGAAAGCCGACCTTCACCTAGCTTGTTGGGAACACAAAGTTTCTTTTCAGTTGCAAACTCAATTCCATACATATATAAGGGGAGGTACAAGCTCCAACTCTGTTTTAGAGTGAAAACTGCAGGAAATTCAAACCGGCACTAAGAAACAGACTGAGAAAGCAGAGAAAAAGTGTCTCCTGCAACCCGTTCCCTTGGTGCTAGATGAACGAACGTCTCTCCAATTGCTCAGTTCTGAGAGATAAGTGTGTGTGAAAGCCGTCCTTCACCTAGCTTGTTGGGAACACAAAGTTTCTTTTCAGTTGCAAACGCCATTCCATACATATATATGGGGAGGTACAAGCTCCAACTCGGTTTTACAGTGAAAACTGCAGGAACTTCAAACCGGCACTAGGAAACATACTGAGAAAGCAGAGAAAAAGTGTCTCCTGCAACCCGTTCCCTTGGTGCTAGATGAACGAACGTCTCTCCACTTGCTCACTTCTGAGAGATAAGTGTGTGTGAAAGCCGTCCTTCACCTAGCTTGTTGGGAACACAAAGTTTCTTTTCAGTTGCAAACGCCATTCCATACATATATATGGGGAGGTACAAGCTCCAACTCGGTTTTACAGTGAAAACTGCAGGAACTTCAAACCGGCACTAGGAAACAGACTGAGAAAGCAGAGAAAAAGTGTCTCCTGCAACCCGTTCCCTTGGTGCTAGATGAACGAACGTCTCTCTACTTGCTATGTTCTGAGAGATAAGTGTGCGTGAACGCCGTACTTCACCTAGCTTGTTGGGAACACAAAGTTTCTTTTCAGTTGCAAACTCCATTCCATACATATATATGCGGAGGTACAAGCTCCATCTCGGTTTTACAGTGAAAACTGCAGGAACTTCAAACCGGCACTAGGAAACAGACTGAGAAAGCAGAGAAAAGTGTCTCCTGCAACCCGTTCCCTTGGTGCTAGATGAACGAACGTCTCTCCACTTGCTCAGTTCTGAGAGATAAGTGTGTGTGAAAGCCGTCCTTCACCTAGCTTGTTGGGAACACAAAGTTTCTTTTCAGTTGCAAACTCCATTCCATACATATATATGGGGAGGTATAAACTCCAAATCGGTTTTACAGTGAAAACTGCAGGAACTTCAAACCGGCACTAAGAAACAGACTGAGAAAGCAGAAAAAAGTGTCTCCTGCAACCCGTTCCCTTGGTGCTAGATGAACGAACGTCTCTCCACTTGCTCAGTTCTGAGAGATAAGTGTGTGTGAAAGCCGTCCTTCACCTAGCTTGTTGAGAACACAAAGTTTCTTTTCAGTTGCAAACTCCATTCCATACATATATAAGGGGAGGTACAAGCTCCAACTCGGTTTTACAGTGAAAACTGCAGGAACTTCAAACCGGCACTAGGAAACAGACTGAGAAAGCAGAGAAAAAGTGTCTCCTGCAACCCGTTCCCTTGGTGCTAGATGAACGAACGTCTCTCCACTTGCTCAGTTCTGAGAGATAAGTGTGCGTGAACGCCGTCCTTCACCTAGCTTGTTGGGAACACAAAGTTTCTTTTCAGTTGCAAACTCCATTCCATACATATATATGGGGAGGTACAAGCTCCAACTCGGTTTTACAGTGAAAACTGCAGGAACTTCAAACCGGCACTAGGAAACAGACTGAGAAAGCAGAGAAAAAGTGTCTCCTGCAACCCTTTCCCTTGGTGCTAGATGAACGAACGTCTCTCCACTTGCTCAGTTTTGAGAGATAAGTGTGTGTGAAAGCCGTCCTTAACCTAGCTTGTTGGGAACACAAAGTTTCTTTTCAGTTGCAAACTCAATTCCATACATATATAAGGGGAGGTACAAGCTCCAACTCGGTTTTACAGTGAAAACTGCAGGAAATTCAAACCGGCACTAAGAAACAGACTGAGAAAGCAGAGAAAAAGTGTCTCCTGCAACCCGTTCCCTTGGTGCTAGATGAACGAACGTCTCTCCACTTGCTCAGTTCTGAGAGATAAGTGTGTGTGAAAGCCGTCCTTCACCTAGCTTGTTGGGAACACAAAGTTTCTTTTCAGTTGCAAACGCCATTCCATACATATATATGGGGAGGTACAAGCTCCAACTCGGTTTTACAGTGAAAACTGCAGGAACTTCAAACCGGCAGTAGGAAACATACTGAGAAAGCAGAGAAAAAGTGTCTCCTGCAACCCGTTCCCTTGGTGCTAGATGAACGAACGTCTCTCCACTTGCTCACTTCTGAGAGATAAGTGTGTGTGAAAGCCGTCCTTCACCTAGCTTGTTGGGAACACAAAGTTTCTTTTCAGTTGCAAACGCCATTCCATACATATATATGGGGAGGTACAAGCTCCAACTCGGTTTTACAGTGAAAACTGCAGGAACTTCAAACCGGCACTAGGAAACAGACTGAGAAAGCAGAGAAAAAGTGTCTCCTGCAACCCGTTCCCTTGGTGCTAGATGAACGAACGTCTCTCCACTTGCTATGTTCTGAGAGATAAGTGTGCGTGAACGCCGTCCTTCACCTAGCTTGTTGGGAACACAAAGTTTCTTTTCAGTTGCAAACTCCATTCTATACATATATATGCGGAGGTACAAGCTCCAACTCGGTTTTACAGTGAAAACTGCAGGAACTTCAAACCGGCACTAGGAAACACACTGAGAAAGCAGAGAAAAGTGTCTCCTGCAACCCGTTCCCTTGGTGCTAGATGAACGAACGTCTCTCCACTTGCTCAGTTCTGAGAGATAAGTGTGTGTGAAAGCCGTCCTTCACCTAGCTTGTTGGGAACACAAAGTTTCTTTTCAGTTGCAAACTCCATTCCATACATATATATGGGGAGGTATAAGCTCCAAATCGGTTTTACAGTGAAAACTGCAGGAACTTCAAACCGGCACTAAGAAACAGACTGAGAAAGCAGAAAAAAGTGTCTCCTGCAACCCGTTCCCTTGGTGCTAGATGAACGAACGTCTCTCCACTTGCTCAGTTCTGAGAGATAAGTGTGTGTGAAAGCCGTCCTTCACCTAGCTTGTTGAGAACACAAAGTTTCTTTTCAGATGCAAACTCCATTCCATACATATATAAGGGGAGGTACAAGCTCCAACTCGGTTTTACAGTGAAAACTGCAGGAACTTCAAACCGGCACTAGGAAACAGACTGAGAAAGCAGAGAAAAAGTGTCTCCTGCAACCCGTTCTCTTGGTGCTAGATGAACGAACGTCTCTCCACTTGCTCAGTTCTTAGAGATAAGTGTGCCTGAACGCCGTCCTTCACCTAGCTTGTTGGGAACACAAAGTTTCTTTTCAGTTGCAAACGCCATTCCATACATATATATGGGGAGGTACAAGCTCCAACTCGATTTTACAGTGAAAACTGCAGGAACTTCAAACCGGCACTAGGAAACAGACTGAGAAAGCAGAGAAAAAGTGTCTCCTGCAACCCTTTCCCTTGGTGCTAGATGAACGAACGTCTCTCCACTTGCTCAGTTCTGAGAGATAAGTGTGTGTGAAAGCCGTCCTTCACCTAGCTTGTTGGGAACACAAAGTTTCTTTTCAGTTGCAAACTCCATTCCATACATATATATGGGGAGGTACAAGCTCCAACTCGGTTTTACAGTGAAAACTGCAGGAACTTCAAACCGGCACTAGGAAACAGACTGAGAAAGCAGAGAAAAAGTGTCTCCTGCAACCCGTTCCCTTGGTGCTAGATGAACGAACGTCTCTCCACTTGCTCAGTTCTGAGAGATAAGTGTGCGTGAACGCCGTCCTTCACCTAGCTTGTTGGGAACACAAAGTTTCTTTTCAGTTGCAAACTCCATTCCATACATATATATGGGGAGGTACAAGCTCCAACTCGGTTTTACAGTGAAAACTGCAGGAACTTCAAACCGGCACTAGGAAACAGACTGAGAAAGCAGAGAAAAAGTGTCTCCTGCAACCCTTTCCCTTGGTGCTAGATGAACGAACGTCTCTCCACTTGCTCAGTTTTGAGAGATAAGTGTGTGTGAAAGCCGTCCTTCACCTAGCTTGTTGGGAACACAAAGTTTCTTTTCAGTTGCAAACTCCATTCCATACATATATAAGGGGAGGTACAAGCTCTAACTCGGTTTTACAGTGAAAACTGCAGGAACTTCAAACCGGCACTAGGAAACAGACTGAGAAAGCAGAGAAAAAGTGTCTCCTGCAACCCGTTCCCTTGGTGCTAGATGAACGAACGTCTCTCCACTTGCTCAGTTCTGAGAGATAAGTGTGTGTGAAAGCCGTCCTTCACCTAGCTTGTTGGGAACACAAAGTTTCTTTTCAGTTGCAAACGCCATTCCATACATATATATGGGGAGGTACAAGCTCCAACTCGGTTTTACAGTGAAAAGTGCAGGAACTTCAAACCGGCACTAGGAAACAGACTGAGAAAGCAGAGAAAAAGTGTCTCCTGCAACCCGTTCCCTTGGTGCTAGATGAACGAACGTCTCTCCACTTGCTCAGTTCTGAGAGATAAGTGTGTGTGAAAGCCGTCTTTCACCTAGCTTGTTGGGAACACAAAGTTTCTTTTCAGTTGCAAACTCCATTCCATACATATATATGGGGAGGTACAAGCTCCAACTCGGTTTTACAGTGAAAACTGCAGGAACTTCAAACCGGCACTAGGAAACAAACTGAGAAAGCAGAGAAAAAGTGTCTCCTGCAACCCGTTCCCTTGGTGCTAGATGAACGAACGTCTCTCCACTTGCTCAGTTCTGAGAGATAAGTGTGCGTGAACGCCGTCCTTCACCTAGCTTGTTGGGAACACAAAGTTTCTTTTCAGTTGCAAACTCCATTCCATACATATATAAGGGGAGGTACAAGCTCCAACTCGGTTTTACAGTGAAAACTGCAGGAACTTCAAACCGGCACTAAGAAACAGACTGAGAAAGCAGAGAAAAAGTGTCTCCTGCAACCCGTTCCCTTGGTGCTAGATGAACGAAAGTCTCTCCACTTGCTCAGTTCTGAGAGATAAGTGTGTGTGAAAGCCGTCCTTCACCTAGCTTGTTGGGAACACAAAGTTTCTTTTCAGTTGCAAACGCCATTCCATACATATATATGGGGAGGTACAAGCTCCAACTCGGTTTTACAGTGAAAACTGCAGGAACTTCAAACCGGCACTAGGAAACAGACTGAGAAAGCAGAGAAAAAGTGTCTCCTGCAACCCGTTCCCTTGGTGCTAGATGAACGAACGTCTCTCCACTTGCTCAGTTCTGAGAGATAAGTGTGCGTGAACGCCGTCCTTCACCTAGCTTGTTGGGAACACAAAGTTTCTTTTCAGTTGCAAACTCCATTCCATACATATATATGGGGAGGTACAAGCTCCAACTCGGTTTTACAGTGAAAACTGCAGGAACTTCAAACCGGCACTAGGAAACAGACTGAGAAAGCAGAGAAAAAGTGTCTCCTGCAACCCTTTCCCTTGGTGCTAGATGAACGAACGTCTCTCCACTTGCTCAGTTTTGAGAGATAAGTGTGTGTGAAAGCCGACCTTCACCTAGCTTGTTGGGAACACAAAGTTTCTTTTCAGTTGCAAACTCCATTCCATACATATATAAGGGGAGGTACAAGCTCCAACTCGGTTTTACAGTGAAAACTGCAGGAAATTCAAACCGGCACTAAGAAACAGACTGAGAAAGCAGAGAAAAAGTGTCTCCTGCAACCCGTTCCCTTGGTGCTAGATGAACGAACGTCTCTCTAATTGCTCAGTTCTGAGAGATAAGTGTGTGTGAAAGCCGTCCTTCACCTAGCTTGTTGGGAACACAAAGTTTCTTTTCAGTTGCAAACGCCATTCCATACATATATATGGGGAGGTACAAGCTCCAACTCGGTTTTACAGTGAAAACTGCAGGAACTTCAAACCGGCACTAGGAAACAGACTGAGAAAGCAGAGAAAAAGTGTCTCCTGCAACCCGTTCCCTTGGTGCTAGATGAACGAACGTCTCTCCACTTGCTCAGTTCTGAGAGATAAGTGTGCGTGAACGCCGTCCTTCACCTAGCTTGTTGGGAACACAAAGATTCTTTTCAGTTGCAAACTCCATTCCATACATATATATGGGGAGGTACAAGCTCCAACTCGGTTTTACAGTGAAAACTGCAGGAACTTCAAACCGGCACTAGGAAACAGACTGAGAAAGCAGAGAAAAAGTGTCTCCTGCAACCCTTTCCCTTGGTGCTAGATGAACGAACGTCTCTCCACTTGCTCAGTTTTGAGAGATAAGTGTGTGTGAAAGCCGTCCTTCACCTAGCTTGTTGGGAACACAAAGTTTCTTTTCAGTTGCAAACTCCATTCCATACATATATAAGGGGAGGTACAAGCTCTAACTCGGTTTTACAGTGAAAACTGCAGGAACTTCAAACCGGCACTAGGAAACAGACTGAGAAAGCAGAGAAAAAGTGTCTCCTGCAACCCGTTCCCTTGGTGCTAGATGAACGAACGTCTCTCCACTTGCTCAGTTCTGAGAGATAAGTGTGTGTGAAAGCCGTCCTTCACCTAGCTTGTTGGGAACACAAAGTTTCTTTTCAGTTGCAAACGCCATTCCATACATATATATGGGGAGGTACAAGCTCCAACTCGGTTTTACAGTGAAAAGTGCAGGAACTTCAAACCGGCACTAGGAAACAGACTGAGAAAGCAGAGAAAAAGTGTCTCCTGCAACCCGTTCCCTTGGTGCTAGATGAACGAACGTCTCTCCACTTGCTCAGTTCTGAGAGAAAAGTGTGTGTGAAAGCCGTCTTTCACCTAGCTTGTTGGGAACACAAAGTTTCTTTTCAGTTGCAAACTCCATTCCATACATATATATGGGGAGGTACAAGCTCCAACTCGGTTTTACAGTGAAAACTGCAGGAACTTCAAACCGGCACTAGGAAACAAACTGAGAAAGCAGAGAAAAAGTGTCTCCTGCAACCCGTTCCCTTGGTGCTAGATGAACGAACGTCTCTCCACTTGCTCAGTTCTGAGAGATAAGTGTGCGTGAACGCCGTCCTTCACCTAGCTTGTTGGGAACACAAAGTTTCTTTTCAGTTGCAAACTCCATTCCATACATATATAAGGGGAGGTACAAGCTCCAACTCGGTTTTACAGTGAAAACTGCAGGAACTTCAAACCGGCACTAGGAAACAGAGTGAGAAAGCAGAGAAAAAGTGTCTCCTGCAACCCGTTCCCTTGGTGCTAGATGAACGAACGTCTCTACACTTGCTCAGTTCTGAGAGATAAGTGTGTGTGAAAGCCGTCCTTCACCTAGCTTGTTGGGAACACAAAGTTTCTTTTCAGTTGCAAACGCCATTCCATACATATATATGGGGAGGTACAAGCTCCAACTCGGTTTTACAGTGAAAACTGCAGGAACTTCAAACCGGCACTAGGAAACAGACTGAGAAAGCAGAGAAAAAGTGTCTCCTGCAACCCGTTCCCTTGGTGCTAGATGAACGAACGTCTCTCCACTTGCTCAGTTCTGAGAGATAAGTGTGCGTGAATGCCGTCCTTCACCTAGCTTGTTGGGAACACAAAGTTTCTTTTCAGTTGCAAACTCCATTCCATACATATATATGGGGAGGTACAAGCTCCAACTCGGATTTACAGTGAAAACTGCAGGAACTTCAAACCGGCACAAGGAAACAGACTGAGAAAGCAGAGAAAAAGTGTCTCCTGCAACCCTTTCCCTTGGTGCTAGATGAACGAACGTCTCTCCACTTGCTCAGTTTTGAGAGATAAGTGTGTGTGAAAGCCGACCTTCACCTAGCTTGTTGGGAACACAAAGTTTCTTTTCAGTTGCAAACTCCATTCCATACATATATAAGGGGAGGTACAAGCTCCAACTCGGTTTTACAGTGAAAACTGCAGGAAATTCAAACCGGCACTAAGAAACAGACTGAGAAAGCAGAGAAAAAGTGTCTCCTGCAACCCGTTCCCTTGGTGCTAGATGAACGAACGTCTCTCCACTTGCTCAGTTCTGAGAGATAAGTGTGTGTGAAAGCCGTCCTTCACCTAGCTTGTTGGGAACACAAAGTTTCTTTTCAGTTGCAAACGCCATTCCATACATATATATGGGGAGGTACAAGCTCCAACTCGGTTTTACAGTGAAAACTGCAGGAACTTCAAACCGGCACTAGGAAACAGACTGACAAAGCAGAGAAAAAGTGTCTCCTGCAACCCGTTCCCTTGGTGCTAGATGAACGAACGTCTCTCCACTTGCTCAGTTCTGAGAGATAAGTGTGTGTGAAAGCCGTCCTTCACCTAGCTTGTTGGGAACACAAAGTTTCTTTTCAGTTGCAAACGCCATTCCATACATATATATGGGGAGGTACAAGCTCCAACTCGGTTTTACAGTGAAAACTGCAGGAACTTCAAACCGGCACTAGGAAACAGACTGAGAAAGCAGAGAAAAAGTGTCTCCTGCAACCCGTTCCCTTGGTGCTAGATGAACGAACGTCTCTCCACTTGCTATGTTCTGAGAGATAAGTGTGCGTGAACGCCGTCCTTCACCTAGCTTGTTGGGAACACAAAGTTTCTTTTCAGTTGCAAACTCCATTCCATACATATATAAGGGGAGGTACAAGCTCCAACTCGGTTTTACAGTGAAAAGTGCAGGAACTTCAAACCGGCACTAGGAAACAGACTGAGAAAGCAGAGAAAAAGTGTCTCCTGCAACCCGTTCCCTTGGTGCTAGATGAACGAACGTCTCTCCACTTGCTCAGTTCTGAGAGATAAGTGTGCGTGAACGCCGTCCTTCACCTAGCTTGTTGGGAACACAAAGTTTCTTTTCAGTTGCAAACTCCATTCCATACATATATAAGGGGAGGTACAAGCTCCAACTCGGTTTTACAGTGAAAAGTGCAGGAACTTCAAACCAGCACTAGGAAACAGACTGAGAAAGCAGAGAAAAAGTGTCTCCTGCAACCCGTTCCCTTGGTGCTAGATGAACGAACGTCTCTCCACTTGCTCAGTTCTGAGAGATAAGTGTGCGTGAACGCCGTCCTTCACCTAGCTTGTTGGGAACACAAAGTTTCTTTTCAGTTGCAAACTCCATTCCATACATATATATGGGGAGGTACAAGCTCCAACTCGGTTTTACAGTGAAAACTGCAGGAACTTCAAAACGGCACTAGGAAACAGACTGAGAAAGCAGAGAAAAAGTGTCTCCTGCAACCCTTTCCCTTGGTGCTAGATGAACGAACGTCTCTCCACTTGCTAAGTTTTGAGAGATAAGTGTGTGTGAAAGCCGTCCTTCACCTAGCTTGTTGGGAACACAAAGTTTCTTTTCAGTTGCAAACTCCATTCCATACATATATAAGGGTAGGTACAAGCTCCAACTCGGTTTTACAGTGAAAACTGCAGGAAATTCAAACCGGCACTAAGAAACAGACTGAGAAAGCAGAGAAAAAGTGTCTCCTGCAACCCGTTCCCTTGGTGCTAGATGAACGAACGTCTCTCCACTTGCTCAGTTCTGAGAGATAAGTGTGCGTGAACGCCGTCCTTCACCTAGCTTGTTGGGAACACAAAGTTTCTTTTCAGTTGCAAACGCCATTCCATACATATATATGGGGAGGTACAAGCTCCAACTCGGTTTTACAGTGAAAACTGCAGGAACTTCAAACCGGCACTAGGAAACAGACTGAGAAAGCAGAGAAAAAGAGTCTCCTGCAACCCGTTCCCTTGGTGCTAGATGAACGAACGTCTCTCCACTTGCTAAGTTCTGAGAGATAAGTGTGTGTGAAAGCCGTCCTTCACCTAGCTTGTTGGGAACACAAAGTTTCTTTTCAGTTGCAAACGCCATTCCATACATATATATGGGGAGGTACAAGCTCCAACTCGGTTTTACAGTGAAAAGTGCAGGAACTTCAAACCGGCACTAGGAAACAGACTTAGGAAGCAGAGAAAAAGTGTCTCCTGCAACCCGTTCCCTTGGTGCTAGATGAACGAACGTCTCTCCACTTGCTCAGTTCTGAGAGATAAGTGTGTGTGAAAGCCGTCTTTCACCTAGCTTGTTGGGAACACAAAGTTTCTTTTCAGTTGCAAACTCCATTCCATACATATATATGGGGAGGTACAAGCTCCAACTCGGTTTTACAGTGAAAACTGCAGGAACTTCAAACCGGCACTAGGAAACAAACTGAGAAAGCAGAGAAAAAGTGTCTCCTGCAACCCGTTCCCTTGGTGCTAGATGAACGAACGTCTCTCCACTTGCTCAGTTCTGAGAGATAAGTGTGCGTGAACGCCGTCCTTCACCTAGCTTGTTGGGAACACAAAGTTTCTTTTCAGTTGCAAACGCCATTCCATACATATATATGGGGAGGTACAAGCTCCAACTCGGTTTTACAGTGAAAACTGCAGGAACTTCAAACCGGCACTAGGAAACAGACTGAGAAAGCAGAGAAAAAGAGTCTCCTGCAACCCGTTCCCTTGGTGCTAGATGAACGAACGTCTCTCCACTTGCTCAGTTCTGAGAGATAAGTGTGTGTGAAAGCCGTCCTTCACCTAGCTTGTTGGGAACACAAAGTTTCTTTTCAGTTGCAAACGCCATTCCATACATATATATGGGGAGGTACAAGCTCCAACTCGGTTTTACAGTGAAAAGTGCAGGAACTTCAAACCGGCACTAGGAAACAGACTTAGGAAGCAGAGAAAAAGTGTCTCCTGCAACCCGTTCCCTTGGTGCTAGATGAACGAACGTCTCTCCACTTGCTCAGTTCTGAGAGATAAGTGTGTGTGAAAGCCGTCTTTCACCTAGCTTGTTGGGAACACAAAGTTTCTTTTCAGTTGCAAACTCCATTCCATACATATATATGGGGAGGTACAAGCTCCAACTCGGTTTTACAGTGAAAACTGCAGGAACTTCAAACCGGCACTAGGAAACAAACTGAGAAAGCAGAGAAAAAGTGTCTCCTGCAACCCGTTCCCTTGGTGCTAGATGAACGAACGTCTCTCCACTTGCTCAGTTCTGAGAGATAAGTGTGCGTGAACGCCGTCCTTCACCTAGCTTGTTGGGAACACAAAGTTTCTTTTCAGTTGCAAACGCCATTCCATACATATATATGGGGAGGTACAAGCTCCAACTCGGTTTTACAGTGAAAAGTGCAGGAACTTCAAACCGGCACTAGGAAACAGACTTAGGAAGCAGAGAAAAAGTGTCTCCTGCAACCCGTTCCCTTGGTGCTAGATGAACGAACGTCTCTCCACTTGCTCAGTTCTGAGAGATAAGTGTGTGTGAAAGCCGTCTTTCACCTAGCTTGTTGGGAACACAAAGTTTCTTTTCAGTTGCAAACTCCATTCCATACATATATATGGGGAGGTACAAGCTCCAACTCGGTTTTACAGTGAAAACTGCAGGAACTTCAAACCGGCACTAAGAAACAGACTGAGAAAGCAGAGAAAAAGTGTCTCCTGCAACCCGTTCCCTTGGTGCTAGATGAACGAACGTCTCTCCACTTGCTCAGTTCTGAGAGATAAGTGTGCGTGAACGCCGTCCTTCACCTAGCTTGTTGGGAACACAAAGTTTCTTTTCAGTTGCAAACGCCATTCCATACATATATATGGGGAGGTACAAGCTCCAACTCGGTTTTACAGTGAAAACTGCAGGAACTTCAAACCGGCACTAGGAAACAGACTGAGAAAGCAGAGAAAAAGAGTCTCCTGCAACCCGTTCCCTTGGTGCTAGATGAACGAACGTCTCTCCACTTGCTCAGTTCTGAGAGATAAGTGTGTGTGAAAGCCGTCCTTCACCTAGCTTGTTGGGAACACAAAGTTTCTTTTCAGTTGCAAACGCCATTCCATACATATATATGGGGAGGTACAAGCTCCAACTCGGTTTTACAGTGAAAAGTGCAGGAACTTCAAACCGGCACTAGGAAACAGACTTAGGAAGCAGAGAAAAAGTGTCTCCTGCAACCCGTTCCCTTGGTGCTAGATGAACGAACGTCTCTCCACTTGCTCAGTTCTGAGAGATAAGTGTGTGTGAAAGCCGTCTTTCACCTAGCTTGTTGGGAACACAAAGTTTCTTTTCAGTTGCAAACTCCATTCCATACATATATATGGGGAGGTACAAGCTCCAACTCGGTTTTACAGTGAAAACTGCAGGAACTTCAAACCGGCACTAGGAAACAAACTGAGAAAGCAGAGAAAAAGTGTCTCCTGCAACCCGTTCCCTTGGTGCTAGATGAACGAACGTCTCTCCACTTGCTCAGTTCTGAGAGATAAGTGTGCGTGAACGCCGTCCTTCACCTAGCTTGTTGGGAACACAAAGTTTCTTTTCAGTTGCAAACGCCATTCCATACATATATATGGGGAGGTACAAGCTCCAACTCGGTTTTACAGTGAAAACTGCAGGAACTTCAAACCGGCACTAGGAAACAGACTGAGAAAGCAGAGAAAAAGAGTCTCCTGCAACCCGTTCCCTTGGTGCTAGATGAACGAACGTCTCTCCACTTGCTCAGTTCTGAGAGATAAGTGTGTGTGAAAGCCGTCCTTCACCTAGCTTGTTGGGAACACAAAGTTTCTTTTCAGTTGCAAACGCCATTCCATACATATATATGGGGAGGTACAAGCTCCAACTCGGTTTTACAGTGAAAAGTGCAGGAACTTCAAACCGGCACTAGGAAACAGACTTAGGAAGCAGAGAAAAAGTGTCTCCTGCAACCCGTTCCCTTGGTGCTAGATGAACGAACGTCTCTCCACTTGCTCAGTTCTGAGAGATAAGTGTGTGTGAAAGCCGTCTTTCACCTAGCTTGTTGGGAACACAAAGTTTCTTTTCAGTTGCAAACTCCATTCCATACATATATATGGGGAGGTACAAGCTCCAACTCGGTTTTACAGTGAAAACTGCAGGAACTTCAAACCGGCACTAGGAAACAAACTGAGAAAGCAGAGAAAAAGTGTCTCCTGCAACCCGTTCCCTTGGTGCTAGATGAACGAACGTCTCTCCACTTGCTCAGTTCTGAGAGATAAGTGTGCGTGAACGCCGTCCTTCACCTAGCTTGTTGGGAACACAAAGTTTCTTTTCAGTTGCAAACGCCATTCCATACATATATATGGGGAGGTACAAGCTCCAACTCGGTTTTACAGTGAAAAGTGCAGGAACTTCAAACCGGCACTAGGAAACAGACTTAGGAAGCAGAGAAAAAGTGTCTCCTGCAAACCGTTCCCTTGGTGCTAGATGAACGAACGTCTCTCCACTTGCTCAGTTCTGAGAGATAAGTGTGTTTGAAAGCCGTCTTTCACCTAGCTTGTTGGGAACACAAAGTTTCTTTTCAGTTGCAAACTCCATTCCATACATATATATGGGGAGGTACAAGCTCCAATTCGGTTTTACAGTGAAAACTGCAGGAACTTCAAACCGGCACTAGGAAACAAACTGAGAAAGCAGAGAAAAAGTGTCTCCTGCAACCCGTTCCCTTGGTGCTAGATGAACGAACGTCTCTCCACTTGCTCAGTTCTGAGAGATAAGTGTGCGTGAACGCCGTCCTTCACCTAGCTTGTTGGGAACACAAAGTTTCTTTTCAGTTGCAAACTCCATTCCATACATATATAAGGGGAGGTACAAGCTCCAACTCGGTTTTACAGTGAAAACTGCAGGAACTTCAAACCGGCACTAAGAAACAGACTGAGAAAGCAGAGAAAAAGTGTCTCCTGCAACCCGTTCCCTTGGTGCTAGATGAACGAACGTCTCTCCACTTGCTCAGTTCTGAGAGATAAGTGTGTGTGAAAGCCGTCCTTCACCTAGCTTGTTGGGAACACAAAGTTTCTTTTCAGTTGCAAACGCCATTCCATACATATATATGGGGAGGTACAAGCTCCAACCCGGTTTTACAGTGAAAACTGCAGGAACTTCAAACCGGCACTAGGAAACAGACTTAGGAAGCAGAGAAAAAGTGTCTCCTGCAACCCGTTCCCTTGGTGCTAGATGAACGAACGTCTCTCCACTTGCTCAGTTCTGAGAGATAAGTGTGCGTGAACGCCGTCCTTCACCTAGCTTGTTGGGAACACAAAGTTTCTTTTCAGTTGCAAACTCCATTCCATACATATATATGGGGAGGTACAAGCTCCAACTCGGTTTTACAGTGAAAACTGCAGGAACTTCAAACCGGCACTAGGAAACAGACTGAGAAAGCAGAGAAAAAGTGTCTCCTGCAACCCGTTCCCTTGGTGCTAGATGAACGAACGTCTCTCCACTTGCTCAGTTCTGAGAGATAAGTGTGCGTGAACGCTGTCCTTCAACTAGCTTGTTGGGAACACAAAGTTTCTTTTCAGTTGCAAACTCCATTCCATACATATATAAGGGGAGGTACAAGCTCCAACTCGGTTTTACAGTGAAAACTGCAGGAACTTCAAACCGGCACTAAGAAACAGACTGAGAAAGCAGAGAAAAAGTGTCTCCTGCAACCCGTTCCCTTGGTGCTAGATGAACGAACGTCTCTCCACTTGCTCAGTTCTGAGAGATAAGTGTGTGTGAAAGCCGTCCTTCACCTAGCTTGTTGGGAACACAAAGTTTCTTTTCAGTTGCAAACGCCATTCCATACATATATATGGGGAGGTACAAGCTCCAACTCGGTTTTACAGTGAAAACTGCAGGAACTTCAAACCGGCACTAGGAAACAGACTGAGAAAGCAGAGAAAAAGTGTCTCCTGCAACCCGTTCCCTTGGTGCTAGATGAACGAACGTCTCTCCACTTGCTCAGTTCTGAGAGATAAGTGTGCGTGAACGCCGTCCTTCACCTAGCTTGTTGGGAACACAAAGTTTCTTTTCAGTTGCAAACTCCATTCCATACATATATATGGGGAGGTACAAGCTCCAACTCGGTTTTACAGTGAAAAGTGCAGGAACTTCAAACCGGCACTAGGAAACAGACTGAGAAAGCAGAGAAAAAGTGTCTCCTGCAACCCGTTCCCTTGGTGCTAGATGAACGAACGTCTCTCCACTTGCTCAGTTCTGAGAGATAAGTGTGTGTGAAAGCCGTCTTTCACCTAGCTTGTTGGGAACACAAAGTTTCTTTTCAGTTGCAAACTCCATTCCATACATATATATGGGGAGGTACAAGCTCCAACTCGGTTTTACAGTGAAAACTGCAGGAACTTCAAACCGGCACTAGGAAACAAACTGAGAAAGCAGAGAAAAAGTGTCTCCTGCAACCCGTTCCCTTGGTGCTAGATGAACGAACGTCTCTCCACTTGCTCAGTTCTGAGAGATAAGTGTGCGTGAACGCCGTCCTTCACCTAGCTTGTTGGGAACACAAAGTTTCTTTTCAGTTGCAAACTCCATTCCATACATATATAAGGGGAGGTACAAGCTCCAACTCGGTTTTACAGTGAAAACTGCAGGAACTTCAAACCGGCACTAGGAAACAGACTGAGAAAGCAGAGAAAAAGTGTCTCCTGCAACCCGTTCCCTTGGTGCTAGATGAACGAACGTCTCTCCACTTGCTCAGTTCTGAGAGATAAGTGTGTGTGAAAGCCGTCTTTCACCTAGCTTGTTGGGAACACAAAGTTTCTTTTCAGTTGCAAACTCCATTCCATACATATATAAGGGGAGGTACAAGCTCCAACTCGGTTTTACAGTGAAAACTGCAGGAACTTCAAACCGGCACTAGGAAACAGACTGAGAAAGCAGAGAAAAAGTGTCTCCTGCAACCCGTTCCCTTGGTGCTAGATGAATGAACGTCTCTCCACTTGCTCAGTTCTGAGAGATAAGTGTGCGTGAACGCCGTCCTTCACCTAGCTTGTTGGGAACACAAAGTTTCTTTTCAGTTGCAAACTCCATTCCATACATATATAAGGGGAGGTACAAGCTCCAACTCGGTTTTACAGTGAAAACTGAAGGAACTTCAAACCGGCACTAAGAAACAGACTGAGAAAGCAGAGAATAAGTGTCTCCTGCAACCCGTTCCCTTGGTGCTAGATGAACGAACGTCTCTCCACTTGCTCAGTTCTGAGAGATAAGTGTGCGTGAACGCCGTCCTTCACCTAGCTTGTTGGGAACACAAAGTTTCTTTTCAGTTGCAAACTCCATTCCATACATATATATGGGGAGGTACAAGCTCCAACTCGGTTTTACAGTGAAAACTGCAGGAACTTCAAACCGGCACTAGGAAACAGACTGAGAAAGCAGAGAAAAGTGTCTCCTGCAACCCTTTCCCTTGGTGCTAGATGAACGAACGTCTCTCCACTTGCTCAGTTTTGAGAGATAAGTGTGTGTGAAAGCCGTCCTTCACCTAGCTTGTTGGGAACACAAAGTTTCTTTTCAGTTGCAAACTCCATTCCATACATATATAAGGGGAGGTACAAGCTCCAACTCGGTTTTACAGTGAAAACTGCAGGAAATTCAAACCGGCACTAAGAAACAGACTGAGAAAGCAGAGAAAAAGTGTCTCCTGCAACCCGTTCCCTTGGTGCTAGATGAACGAACGTCTCTCCAATTGCTCAGTTCTGAGAGATAAGTGTGTGTGAAAGCCGTCCTTCACCTAGCTTGTTGGGAACACAAAGTTTCTTTTCAGTTGCAAACGCCATTCCATACATATATATGGGGAGGTACAAGCTCCAACTCGGTTTTACAGTGAAAACTGCAGGAACTTCAAACCGGCACTAGGAAACAGACTGAGAAAGCAGAGAAAAAGTGTCTCCTGCAACCCGTTCCCTTGGTGCTAGATGAACGAACGTCTCTCCACTTGCTCAGTTCTGAGAGATAAGTGTGTGTGAAAGCCGTCCTTCACCTAGCTTTTTGGGAACACAAAGTTTCGTTTCAGTTGCAAACGCCATTCCATACATATATATGGGGAGGTACAAGCTCCAACTCGGTTTTACAGTGAAAACTGCAGGAACTTCAAACCGGCACTAGGAAACAGACTGAGAAAGCAGAGAAAAAGTGTCTCCTGCAACCCGTTCATTTGGTGCTAGATGAACGAACGTCTCTCCACTTGCTCAGTTCTGAGAGATAAGTGTGTGTGAAAGCCGTCCTTCACCTAGCTTGTTGGGAACACAAAGTTTCTTTTCAGTTGCAAACTCCATTCCATACATATATATAGGGAGGTATAAGCTCCAAATCGGTTTTACAGTGAAAACTGCAGGAACTTCAAACCGGCACTAGGAAACAGACAGAGAAAGCAGAGAAAAAGTGTCTCCTGCAACCCGTTCCCTTGGTGCTAGATGAACGAACGTCTCTCCACTTGCTCAGTTCTGAGAGATAAGTGTGTGTGAAAGCCGTCCTTCACCTAGCTTGTTGGGAACACAAAGTTTCTTTTCAGTTGCAAACTCCATTCCATACATATATATGGGGAGGTACAAGCTCCAACACGGTTTTACAGTGAAAACTGCAGGAACTTCAAACCGGCACTAGGAAACAGACTGAGAAAGCAGAGAAAAAGTGTCTCCTGCAACCCGTTCCCTTGGTGCTAGATGAACGAACGTCTCTCCACTTGCTCAGTTCTGAGAGATATGTGTGCGTGAACGCCGTCCTTCACCTAGCTTGTTGGGAACACAAAGTTTCTTTTCAGTTGCAAACTCCATTCCATACATATATATGGGGAGGTACAAGCTCCAACTCGGTTTTACAGTGAAAACTGCAGGAACTTCAAACCGGCACTAGGAAACAGACTGAGAAAGCAGAGAAAAAGTGTCTCCTGCAACCCTTTCCCTTGGTGCTAGATGAACGAACGTCTCTCCACTTGCTCAGTTTTGAGAGATAAGTGTGTGTGAAAGCCGTCCTTCACCTAGCTTGTAGGGAACACAAAGTTTCTTTTCAGTTGCAAACTCCATTCCATACATATATAAGGGGAGGTACAAGCTCCAACTCGGTTTTACAGTGAAAACTGCAGGAACTTCAAACCGGCACTAAGAAACAGACTGAGAAAGCAGAGAAAAAGTGTCTCCTGCAACCCGTTCCCTTGGTGCTAGATGAACGAACGTCTCTCCAATTGCTCAGTTCTGAGAGATAAGTGTGTGTGAAAGCCGTCCTTCACCTAGCTTGTTGGGAACACAAAGTTTCTTTTCAGTTGCAAACGCCATTCCATACATATATATGGGGAGGTACAAGCTCCAACTCGGTTTTACAGTGAAAAGTGCAGGAACTTCAAACCGGCACTAGGAAACAGACTGAGAAAGCAGAGAAAAAGTGTCTCCTGCAACCCGTTCCCTTGGTGCTAGATGAACGAACGTCTCTCCACTTGCTCAGTTCTGAGAGATAAGTGTGTGTGAAAGCCGTCCTTCACCTAGCTTGTTGGGAACACAAAGTTTCTTTTCAGTTGCAAACTCCATTCCATACATATATAAGGGGAGGTACAAGCTCCAACTCGGTTTTACAGTGAAAACTGCAGGAACTTCAAACCGGCACTAAGAAACAGACTGAGAAAGCAGAGAAACAGTGTCTCCTGCAACCCGTTCCCTTGGTGCTAGATGAACGAACGTCTCTCCACTTGCTCAGTTCTGAGAGATAAGTGTGTGTGAAAGCCGTCGTTCACCTAGCTTGTTGGGAACACAAAGTTTCTTTTCAGTTGCAAACGCCATTCCATACATATATAAGGGGAGGTACAAGCTCCAACTCGGTTTTACAGTGAAAACTGCAGGAAATTCAAACCGGCACTAGGAAACAGACTGAGAAAGCAGAGAAAAAGTGTCTCCTGCAACCCGTTCCCTTGGTGCTAGATGAACGAACGTCTCTCCAATTGCTCAGTTCTGAGAGATAAGTGTGTGTGAAAGCCGTCCTTCACCTAGCTTGTTGGGAACACAAAGTTTCTTTTCAGTTGCAAACGCCATTCCATACATATATATGGGGAGGTACAAGCTCCAACTCGGTTTTACAGTGAAAACTGCAGGAACTTCAAACCGGCACTAGGAAACAGACTGAGAAAGCAGAGAAAAAGTGTCTCCTGCAACCCGTTCCCTTGGTGCTAGATGAACGAACGTCTCTCCACTTGCTCAGTTCTGAGAGATAAGTGTGTGTGAAAGCCGTCCTTCACCTAGCTTGTTGGGAACACAAAGTTTCTTTTCAGTTGCAAACGCCATTCCATACATATATATGGGGAGGTACAAGCTCCAACTCGGTTTTACAGTGAAAACTGCAGGAAATTCAAACCGGCACTAGGAAACAGACTGAGAAAGCAGAGAAAAAGTGTCTCCTGCAACCCGTTCATTTGGTGCTAGATGAACGAACGTCTCTCCACTTGCTCAGTTCTGAGAGATAAGTGTGTGTGAAAGCCGTCCTTCACCTAGCTTGTTGGGAACACAAAGTTTCTTTTCAGTTGCAAACTCCATTCCATACATATATATGGGGAGGTACAAGCTCCAACTCGGTTTTACAGTGAAAACTGCAGGAACTTCAAACCGGCACTAGGAAACAGACAGAGAAAGCAGAGAAAAAGTGTCTCCTGCAACCCGTTCCCTTGGTGCTAGATGAACGAACGTCTCTCCACTTGCTCAGTTCTGAGAGATAAGTGTGTGTGAAAGCCGTCCTTCACCTAGCTTGTTGGGAACACAAAGTTTCTTTTCAGTTGCAAACTCCATTCCATACATATATATGGGGAGGTACAAGCTCCAACTCGGTTTTACAGTGAAAACTGCAGGAACTTCAAACCGGCACTAGGAAACAGACTGAGAAAGCAGAGAAAAATTGTCTCCTGCAACCCGTTCCCTTGGTGCTAGATGAACGAACGTCTCTCCACTTGCTCAGTTCTGAGAGATAAGTGTGCGTGAACGCCGTCCTTCACCTAGTTTGTTGGGAACACAAAGTTTCTTTTCAGTTGCAAACTCCATTCCATACATATATTTGGGAGGTACAAGCTCCAACTCGGTTTTACAGTGAAAACTGCAGGAACTTCAAACCGGCACTAGGAAACAGACTGAGAAAGCAGAGAAAAAGTGTCTCCTGCAACCCTTTCCCTTGGTGCTAGATGAACGAACGTCTCTCCACTTGCTCAGTTTTGAGAGATAAGTGTGTGTGAAAGCCGTCCTTCACCTAGCTTGTAGGGAACACAAAGTTTCTTTTCAGTTGCAAACTCCATTCCATACATATATAAGGGGAGGTGCAAGCTCCAACTCGGTTTTACAGTGAAAACTGAAGGAACTTCAAACCGGCACTAGGAAACAGACTGAGAAAGCAGAGAAAAAGTGTCTCCTGCAACCCGTTCCCTTGGTGCTAGATGAACGAACGTCTCTCCACTTGCTCAGTTCTGAGAGATAAGTGTGTGTGAAAGCCGTCCTTCACCTAGCTTGTTGGGAACACAAAGTTTCTTTTCAGTTGCAAACTCCATTCCATACATATATATGGGGAGGTACAAGCTCCAACTCGGTTTTACAGTGAAAACTGCAGGAACTTCAAACCGGCACTAGGAAACAGCCTGAGAAAGCAGAGAAAAAGTGTCTCCTGCAACCCGTTCCCTTGGTGCTAGATGAACGAACGTCTCTCCACTTGCTCAGTTCTGAGAGATAAGTGTGTGAAAGCCGTCCTTCACCTAGCTTGTTGGGAACACAATGTTTCTTTTCAGTTGCAAACGCCATTCCATACATATATATGGGGAGGTATAAGCTCCAACTCGGTTTTACAGTGAAAACAGCAGGAACTTCAAACCGGCACTAGGAAACAGACTTAGGAAGCAGGGAAAAAGTGTCTCCTGCAACCCGTTCCCTTGGTGCTAGATGAACGAACGTCTCTCCACTTGCTCAGTTCTGAGAGATAAGTGTGTGTGAAAGCCGTCCTTCACCTAGCTTGTTGAGAACACAAAGTTTCTTTTCAGTTGCAAACTCCATTCCATACATATATAAGGGGAGGTACAAGCTCCAACTCGGTTTTACAGTGAAAACTGCAGGAACTTCAAACCGGCACTAGGAAACAGACTGAGAAAGCAGAGAAAAAGTGTCTCCTGCAACCCGTTCCCTTGGTGCTAGATGAACGAACGTCTCTCCACTTGCTCAGTTCTTAGAGATAAGTGTGCGTGAACGCCGTCCTTCACCTAGCTTGTTGGGAACACAAAGTTTCTTTTCAGTTGCAAACTCCATTCCATACATATATATGGGGAGGTACAAGCTCCAACTCGGTTTTCCAGTGAAAACTGCAGGAACTTCAAACCGGCACTAGGAAACAGACTGAGAAAGCAGAGAAAAAGTGTCTCCTGCAACCCTTTCCCTTGGTGCTAGATGAACGAACGTCCCTCCACTTGCTCAGTTCTGAGAGATAAGTGTGTGTGAAAGCCGTCCTTCACCTAGCTTGTTGGGAACACAAAGTTTCTTTTCAGTTGCAAACTCCATTCCATACATATATATGGGGAGGTACAAGCTCCAACTCGGTTTTACAGTGAAAACTGCAGGAACTTCAAACCGGCACTAGGAAACAGACTGAGAAAGCAGAGAAAAAGTGTCTCCTGCAACCCTTTCCCTTGGTGCTAGATGAACGAACGTCTCTCCACTTGCTCAGTTCTGAGAGATAAGTGTGCGTGAACGCCGTCCTTCACCTAGCTTGTTGGGAACACAAAGTTTCTTTTCAGTTGCAAACTCCATTCCATACATATATATGGGGAGGTACAAGCTCCAACTCGGTTTTACAGTGAAAACTGCAGGAACTTCAAACCGGCACTAGGAAACAGACTGAGAAAGCAGAGAAAAAGTGTCTCCTGCAACCCTTTCCCTTGGTGCTAGATGAACGAACGTCTCTCCACTTGCTCAGTTTTGAGAGATAAATGTGTGTGAAAGCCGTCCTTCACCTAGCTTGTTGGGAACACAAAGTTTCTTTTCAGTTGCAAACTCCATTCCATACATATATAAGGGGAGGTACAAGCTCCAACTCGGTTTTACAGTGAAAACTGCAGGAACTTCAAACCGGCACTAAGAAACAGACTGAGAAAGCAGAGAAAAAGTGTCTCCTGCAACCCGTTCCCTTGGTGCTAGATGAACGAACGTCTCTCCACTTGCTCAGTTCTGAGAGATAAGTGGGTGTGAAAGCCGTCCTTCACCTAGCTTGTTGGGAACACAAAGTTTCTTTTCAGTTGCAAACGCCATTCCATACATATATATGGGGAGGTACAAGCTCCAACTCGGTTTTACAGTGAAAACTGCAGGAACTTCAAACCGGCACTAGGAAACAGACTGAGAAAGCAGAGAAAAAGTGTCTCCTGCAACCCGTTCCCTTGGTGCAAGATGAACGAACGTCTCTCCACTTGCTCAGTTCTTAGAGATAAGTGTGCGTGAACGCCGTCCTTCACCTAGCTTGTTGGGAACACAAAGTTTCTTTTCAGTTGCAAACTCCATTCCATACATATATATGGGGAGGTACAAGCTCCAACTCGGTTTTACAGTGAAAACTGCAGGAACTTCAAACCGGCACTAGGAAACAGACTGAGAAAGCAGAGAAAAAGTGTCTCCTGCAACCCGTTCCCTTGGTGCTAGATGAACGAACGTCTCTCCACTTGCTCAGTTCTGAGAGATAAGTGTGCGTGAACGCCGTCCGTCACCTAGCTTGTTGGGAACACAAAGTTTCTTTTCAGTTGCAAACTCCATTCCATACATATATATGGGGAGGTACAAGCTCCAACTCGGTTTTACAGTGAAAACTGCAGGAACTTCAAACCGGCACTAGGAAACAGACTGAGAAAGCAGAGAAAAAGTGTCTCCTGCAACCCTTTCCCTTGGTGCTAGATGAACGAACGTCTCTCCACTTGCTCAGTTCTGAGAGATAAGTGTGTGTGAAAGCCGTCCTTCACCTAGCTTGTTGGGAACACAAAGTTTCTTTTCAGTTGCAAACTCCATTCCATACATATATAAGGGGAGGTACAAGCTCCAACTCGGTTTTACAGTGAAAACTGCAGGAACTTCAAACCGGCACTAAGAAACAGACTGAGAAAGCAGAGAAAAAGTGTCTCCTGCAACCCTTTCCCTTGGTGCTAGATGAACGAACGTCTCTCCACTTGCTCAGTTCTGAGAGATAAGTGTGCGTGAACGCCGTCCTTCACCTAGCTTGTTGGGAACACAAAGTTTCTTTTCAGTTGCAAACGCCATTCCATACATATATATGGGGAGGTACAAGCTCCAACTCGGTTTTACAGTGAAAACTGCAGGAACTTCAAACCGGCACTAGGAAACAGACTGAGAAAGCAGAGAAAAAGTGTCTCCTGCAACCCTTTCCCTTGGTGCTAGATGAACGAACGTCTCTCCACTTGCTCAGTTTTGAGAGATAACTGTGTGTGAAAGCCGTCCTTCACCTAGCTTGTTGGGAACACAAAGTTTCTTTTCAGTTGCAAACTCCATTCCATACATATATAAGGGGAGGTACAAGCTCCAACTCGGTTTTACAGTGAAAACTGCAGGAACTTCAAACCGGCACTAAGAAACAGACTGAGAAAGCAGAGAAAAAGTGTCTCCTGCAACCCGTTCCCTTGGTGCTAGATGAACGAACGTCTCTCCACTTGCTCAGTTCTGAGAGATAAGTGGGTGTGAAAGCCGTCCTTCACCTAGCTTGTTGGGAACACAAAGTTTCTTTTCAGTTGCAAACGCCATTCCATACATATATATGGGGAGGTACAAGCTCCAACTCGGTTTTACAGTGAAAACTGCAGGAACTTCAAACCGGCACTAGGAAACAGACTGAGAAAGCAGAGAAAAAGTGTCTCCTGCAACCCGTTCCCTTGGTGCTAGATGAACGAACGTCTCTCCACTTGCTCAGTTCTTAGAGATAAGTGTGCGTGAACGCCGTCCTTCACCTAGCTTGTTGGGAACACAAAGTTTCTTTTCAGTTGCAAACTCCATTCCATACATATATATGGGGAGGTACAAGCTCCAACTCGGTTTTACAGTGAAAACTGCAGGAACTTCAAACCGGCACTAGGAAACAGACTGAGAAAGCAGAGAAAAAGTGTCTCCTGCAACCCTTTCCCTTGGTGCTAGATGAACGAACGTCTCTCCACTTGCTCAGTTCTGAGAGATAAGTGTGTGTGAAAGCCGTCCTTCACCTAGCTTGTTGGGAACACAAAGTTTCTTTTCAGTTGCAAACTCCATTCCATACATATATATGGGGAGGTACAAGCTCCAAACCGTTTTTACAGTGAAAACTGCAGGAACTTCAAACCGGCACTAGGAAACAGACTGAGAAAGCAGAGAAAAAGTGTCTCCTGCAACCCGTTCCCTTGGTGCTAGATGAACGAACGTCTCTCCACTTGCTCAGTTCTGAGAGATAAGTGTGCGTGAACGCCGTCCGTCACCTAGCTTGTTGGGAACACAAAGTTTCTTTTCAGTTGCAAACTCCATTCCATACATATATATGGGGAGGTACAAGCTCCAACTCGGTTTTACAGTGAAAACTGCAGGAACTTCAAACCGGCACTAGGAAACAGACTGAGAAAGCAGAGAAAAAGTGTCTCCTGCAACCCTTTCCCTTGGTGCTAGATGAACGAACGTCTCTCCACTTGCTCAGTTCTGAGAGATAAGTGTGTGTGAAAGCCGTCCTTCACCTAGCTTGTTGGGAACACAAAGTTTCTTTTCAGTTGCAAACTCCATTCCATACATATATAAGGGGAGGTACAAGCTCCAACTCGGTTTTACAGTGAAAACTGCAGGAACTTCAAACCGGCACTAAGAAACAGACTGAGAAAGCAGAGAAAAAGTGTCTCCTGCAACCCGTTCCCTTGGTGCTAGATGAACGAACGTCTCTCCACTTGCTCAGTTCTGAGAGATAAGTGGGTGTGAAAGCCGTCCTTCACCTAGCTTGTTGGGAACACAAAGTTTCTTTTCAGTTGCAAACGCCATTCCATACATATATATGGGGAGGTACAAGCTCCAACTCGGTTTTACAGTGAAAACTGCAGGAACTTCAAACCGGCACTAGGAAACAGACTGAGAAAGCAGAGAAAAAGTGTCTCCTGCAACCCGTTCCCTTGGTGCTAGATGAACGAACGTCTCTCCACTTGCTCAGTTCTGAGAGATAAGTGTGTGTGAAAGCCGTCCTTCACCTAGCTTGTTGGGAACACAAAGTTTCTTTTCAGTTGCAAACTCCATTCCATACATATATATGGGGAGGTACAAGCTCCAACTCGGTTTTACAGTGAAAACTGCAGGAACTTCAAACCGGCACTAGGAAACAGACTGAGAAAGCAGAGAAAAAGTGTCTCCTGCAACCCGTTCCCTTGGTGCTAGATGAACGAACGTCTCTCCAATTGCTCAGTTCTGAGAGATAAGTGTGCGTGAACGCCGTCCTTCACCTAGCTTGTTGGGAACACAAAGTTTCTTTTCAGTTGCAAACTCCATTCCATACATATATAAGGGGAGGTACAAGCTCCAACTCGGTTTTACAGTGAAAACTGAAGGAACTTCAAACCGGCACTAGGAAACAGACTGAGAAAGCAGAGAAAAAGTGTCTCCTGCAACCCGTTCCCTTGGTGCTAGATGAACGAACGTCTCTCCACTTGCTCAGTTCTGAGAGATAAGTGGGTGTGAAAGCCGTCCTTCACCTAGCTTGTTGGGAACACAAAGTTTCTTTTCAGTTGCAAACGCCATTCCATACATATATATGGGGAGGTACAAGCTCCAACTCTGTTTTACAGTGAAAACTGCAGGAACTTCAAACCGGCACTAGGAAACAGACTGAGAAAGCAGAGAAAAAGTGTCTCCTGCAACCCGTTCCCTTGGTGCTAGATGAACGAACGTCTCTCCACTTGCTCAGTTCTGAGAGATAAGTGTGTGTGAAAGCCGTCCTTCACCTAGCTTGTTGGGAACACAAAGTTTCTTTTCAGTTGCAAACTCCATTCCATACATATATAAGGGGAGGTACAAGCTCCAACTCGGTTTTACAGTGAAAACTGCAGGAACTTCAAACCGGCACTAAGAAACAGACTGAGAAAGCAGAGAAAAAGTGTCTCCTGCAACCCGTTCCCTTGGTGCTAGATGAACGAACGTCTCTCCACTTGCTCAGTTCTGAGAGATAAGTGGGTGTGAAAGCCGTCCTTCACCTAGCTTGTTGGGAACACAAAGTTTCTTTTCAGTTGCAAACTCCATTCCATACATATATATGGGGAGGTACAAGCTCCAACTCGGTTTTACAGTGAAAACTGCAGGAACTTCAAACCGGCACTAGGAAACAGACTGAGAAAGCAGAGAAAAAGTGTCTCCTGCAACCCGTTCCCTTGGTGCTAGATGAACGAACGTCTCACCACTTGCTCAGTTCTGAGAGATAAGTGTGTGTGAAAGCCGTCCTTCACCTAGCTTGTTGGGAACACAAAGTTTCTTTTCAGTTGCAAACTCCATTCCATACATATATATGGGGAGGTACAAGCTCCAACTCGGTTTTACAGTGAAAACTGCAGGAACTTCAAACCGGCACTAGGAAACAGACTGAGAAAGCAGAGAAAAAGTGTCTCCTGCAACCCGTTCCCTTGGTGCTAGATGAACGAACGTCTCTCCACTTGCTCAGTTCTGAGACATAAGTGTGCGTGAACGCCGTCCTTCACCTAGCTTGTTGGGAACACAAAGTTTCTTTTCAGTTGCAAACTCCATTCCATACATATATAAGGGGAGGTACAAGCTCCAACTCGGTTTTACAGTGAAAACTGAAGGAACTTCAAACCGGCACTAGGAAACAGACTGAGAAAGCAGAGAAAAAGTGTCTCCTGCAACCCGTTCCCTTGGTGCTAGATGAACGAACGTCTCTCCACTTGCTCAGTTCTGAGAGATAACTGTGTGTGAAAGCCGTCCTTCACCTAGCTTGTTGGGAACACAAAGTTTCTTTTCAGTTGCAAACTCCATTCCATACATATATAAGGGGAGGTACAAGCTCCAACTCGGTTTTACAGTGAAAACTGCAGGAACTTCAAACCGGCACTAAGAAACAGACTGAGAAAGCAGAGAAAAAGTGTCTCCTGCAACCCGTTCCCTTGGTGCTAGATGAACGAACGTCTCTCCACTTGCTCAGTTCTGAGAGATAAGTGGGTGTGAAAGCCGTCCTTCACCTAGCTTGTTGGGAACACAAAGTTTCTTTTCAGTTGCAAACGCCATTCCATACATATATATGGGGAGGTACAAGCTCCAACTCTGTTTTACAGTGAAAACTGCAGGAACTTCAAACCGGCACTAGGAAACAGACTGAGAAAGCAGAGAAAAAGTGTCTCCTGCAACCCGTTCCCTTGGTGCTAGATGAACGAACGTCTCTCCACTTGCTCAGTTCTGAGAGATAAGTGTGTGTGAAAGCCGTCCTTCACCTAGCTTGTTGGGAACACAAAGTTTCTTTTCAGTTGCAAACTCCATTCCATACATATATATGGGGAGGTACAAGCTCCAACTCGGTTTTACAGTGAAAACTGCAGGAACTTCAAACCGGCACTAGGAAACAGACTGAGAAAGCAGAGAAAAAGTGTCTCCTGCAACCCGTTCCCTTGGTGCTAGATGAACGAACGTCTCTCCACTTGCTCAGTTCTGAGAGATAAGTGTGCGTGAACGCCGTCCTTCACCTAGCTTGTTGGGAACACAAAGTTTCTTTTCAGTTGCAAACGCCATTCCATACATATATAAGGGGAGGTACAAGCTCCAACTCGGTTTTACAGTGAAAACTGCAGGAACTTCAAACAGGCACTAGGAAACAGACTGAGAAAGCAGAGAAAAAGTGTCTCCTGCAACCCGTTCCCTTGGTGCTAGATGAACGAACGTCTCTCCACTTGCTCAGTTCTGAGAGATAAGTGTGTGTGAACGCCGTCCTTCACCTAGCTTGTTGGGAACACAAAGTTTCTTTTCAGTTGCAAACGCCATTCCATACATATATATGGGGAGGTACAAGCTCCAACTCGGTTTTACAGTGAAAACTGCAGGAACTTCAAACCGGCACTAGGAAACAGACTGAGAAAGCAGAGAAAAATGTCTCCTGCAACCCGTTCCCTTGGTGCTAGATGAACGAACGTCTCTCCACTTGCTCAGTTCTGAGAGATAAGTGTGCGTGAACGCCGTCCTTCACCTAGCTTGTTGGGAACACAAAGTTTCTTTTCAGTTGCAAACTCCATTCCATACATATATATGGGGAGGTACAAGCTCCAACTCGGTTTTACAGTGAAAACTGCAGGAACTTCAAACCGGCACTAGGAAACAGACTGAGAAAGCAGAGAAAAAGTGTCTCCTGCAACCCTTTCCCTTGGTGCTAGATGAACGAACGTCTCTCCACTTGCTCAGTTTTGAGAGATAAGTGTGTGTGAAAGCCGTCCTTCACCTAGCTTGTTGGGAACACAAAGTTTCTTTTCAGTTGCAAACTCCATTCCATACATATATAAGGGGAGGTACAAGCTCCAACTCGGTTTTACAGTGAAAACTGCAGGAAATTCAAACCGGCACTAAGAAACAGACTGAGAAAGCAGAGAAAAAGTGTCTCCTGCAACCCGTTCCCTTGGTGCTAGATGAACGAACGTCTCTCCAATTGCTCTGTTCTGAGAGATAAGTGTGTGTGAAAGCCGTCCTTCACCTAGCTTGTTGGGAACACAAAGTTTCTTTTCAGTTGCAAACGCCATTCCATACATATATATGGGGAGGTACAAGCTCCAACTCGGTTTTACAGTGAAAACTGCAGGAACTTCAAACCGGCACTAGGAAACAGACTGAGAAAGCAGAGAAAAAGTGTCTCCTGCAACCCGTTCCCTTGGTGCTAGATGAACGAACGTCTCTCCACTTGCTCAGTTCTGAGCGATAAGTGGGTGTGAACGCCGTCCTTCACCTAGCTTGTTGGGAACACAAAGTTTCTTTTCAGTTGCAAACTCCATTCCATACATATATATGGGGAGGTACAAGCTCCAACTCGGTTTTACAGTGAAAACTGCAGGAACTTCAAACCGGCACTAGGAAACAAACAGAGAAAGCAGAGAAAAAGTGTCTCCTGCAACCGGTTCCCTTGGTGCTAGATGAACGAACGTCTCTCCACTTGCTCAGTTCTGAGAGATAAGTGTGTGTGAAAGCCGTCCTTCACCTAGCTTGTTGGGAACACAAAGTTTCTTTTCAGTTGCAAACGCCATTCCATACATATATATGGGGAGGTACAAGCTCCAACTCGGTTTTACAGTGAAAACTGCAGGAACTTCAAACCGGCACTAGGAAACAGACTGAGAAAGCAGAGAAAAAGTGTCCCCTGCAACCCGTTCCCTTGGTGCTAGATGAACGAACGTCTCTCCACTTGCTCAGTTCTGAGAGATAAGTGTGCGTGAACGCCGTCCTTCACCTAGCTTGTTGGGAACACAAAGTTTCTTTTCAGTTGCAAACTCCATTCCATACATATATATGGGGAGGTACAAGCTCCAACTCGGTTTTACAGTGAAAACTGCAGGAACTTCAAACCGGCACTAGGAAACAGACTGAGAAAGCAGAGAAAAAGTGTCTCCTGCAACCCTTTCCCTTGGTGCTAGATGAACGAACGTCTCTCCACTTGCTCAGTTTTGAGAGATAAGTGTGTGTGAAAGCCGTCCTTCACCTAGCTTGTAGGGAACACAAAGTTTCTTTTCAGTTGCAAACTCCATTCCATACATATATAAGGGGAGGTACAAGCTCCAACTCGGTTTTACAGTGAAAACTGCAGGAAATTCAAACCGGCACTAAGAAACAGACTGAGAAAGCAGAGAAAAAGTGTCTCCTGCAAACCGTTCCCTTGGTGCTAGATGAACGAACGTCTCTCCACTTGCTCAGTTCTGAGAGATAAGTGTGTGTGAAAGCCGTCCTTCACCTAGCTTGTTGGGAACAGAAAGTTTCTTTTCAGTTGCAAACGCCATTCCATACATATATATGGGGAGGTACAAGCTCCAACTCGGTTTTACAGTGAAAACTGCAGGAACTTCAAACCGGCACTAGGAAACAGACTGAGAAAGCAGAGAAAAAGTGTCTCCTGCAACCCGTTCCCTTGGTGCTAGATGAACGAACGTCTCTCCACTTGCTCAGTTCTGAGAGATAAGTGTGTGTGAAAGCCGTCCTTCACCTAGCTTGTTGGGAACACAAAGTTTCGTTTCAGTTGCAAACGCCATTCCATACATATATATGGGGAGGTACAAGCTCCAAATCGGTTTTACAGTGAAAACTGCAGGAACTTCAAACCGGCACTAGGAAACAGACTGAGAAAGCAGAGAAAAAGTGTCTCCTGCAACCCGTTCCCTTGGTGCTAGATGAACGAACGTCTCTCCACTTGCTCAGTTCTGAGAGATAAGTGTGTGTGAAAGCCGTCCTTCACCTAGCTTGTTGGGAACACAAAGTTTCTTTTCAGTTGCAAACGCCATTCCATACATATATATGGGGAGGTACAAGCTCCAACTCGGTTTTACAGTGAAAACTGCAGGAACTTCAAACCGGCACTAGGAAACAGACTGAGAAAGCAGAGAAAAAGTGTCTCCTGCAACCCGTTCCCTTGGTGCTAGATGAACGAACGTCTCTCCACTTGCTATGTTCTGAGAGATAAGTGTGCGTGAACGCCGTCCTTCACCTAGCTTGTTGGGAACACAAAGTTTCTTTTCAGTTGCAAACTCCATTCCATATATATATAAGGGGAGGTACAAGCTCCAACTCGGTTTTACAGTGAAAACTGCAGGAACTTCAAACCGGCACTAGGAAACAGACTGAGAAAGCAGAGAAAAAGTGTCTCCTGCAACCCGTTCCCTTGGTGCTAGATGAACGAACGTCTCTCCACTTGCTCAGTTCTGAGAGATAAGTGTGCGTGAACGCCGTCATTCACCTAGCTTGTTGGGAACACAAAGTTTCTTTTCAGTTGCAAACTCCATTCCATACATATATAAGGGGAGGTACAAGCTCCAACTCGGTTTTACAGTGAAAACTGCAGGAACTTCAAACCGGCACTAAGAAACAGACTGAGAAAGCAGAGAAAAAGTGTCTCCTGCAACCCGTTCCCTTGGTGCTAGATGAACGAACGTCTCTCCACTTGCTCAGTTCTGAGAGATAAGTGTGCGTGAACGAAGTCCTTCACCTAGCTTGTTGGGAACACAAAGTTTCTTTTCAGTTGCAAACTCCATTCCATACATATATATGGGGAGGTACAAGCTCCAACTCGGTTTTACAGTGAAAACTGCAGGAACATCAAACCGGCACTAGGAAACAGACTGAGAAAGCAGAGAAAAAGTGTCTCCTGCAACCCTTTCCCTTGGTGCTAGATGAACGAACGTCTCTCCACTTGCTCAGTTTTGAGAGATATGTGTGTGTGAAAGCCGTCCTTCACCTAGCTTGTTGGGAACACAAAGTTTCTTTTCAGTTGCAAACTACATTCCATACATATATAAGGGGAGGTACAAGCTCCAACTCGGTTTTACAGTGAAAACTGCAGGAAATTCAAACCGGCACTAAGAAACAGACTGAGAAAGCAGAGAAAAAGTGTCTCCTGCAACCCGTTCCCTTGGTGCTAGATGAACGAACGTCTCTCCAATTGCTCAGTTCTGAGAGATAAGTGTGTGTGAAAGCCGTCCTTCACCTAGCTTGTTGGGAACAGAAAGTTTCTTTTCAGTTGCAAACGCCATTCCATACATATATATGGGGAGGTACAAGCTCCAACTCGGTTTTACAGTGAAAACTGCAGGAACTTCAAACCGGCACTAGGAAACAGACAGAGAAAGCAGAGAAAAAGTGTCTCCTGCAACCGGTTCCCTTGGTGCTAGATGAACGAACGTCTCTCCACTTGCTCAGTTCTGAGAGATAAGTGTGTGTGAAAGCCGTCCTTCACCTAGCTTGTTGGGAACACAAAGTTTCGTTTCAGTTGCAAACGCCATTCCATACATATATATGGGGAGGTACAAGCTCCAACTCGGTTTTACAGTGAAAACTGCAGGAACTTCAAACCGGCACTAGGAAACAGACTGAGAAAGCAGAGAAAAAGTGTCTCCTGCAACCCGTTCCCTTGGTGCTAGATGAACGAACGTCTCTCCACTTACTCAGTTCTGAGAGATAAGTGTGTGTGAAAGCCGTCCTTCACCTAGCTTTTTGGGAACACAAAGTTTCTTTTCAGTTGCAAACTCCATTCCATACATATATATGGGGAGGTACAAGCTCCAACTCGGTTTTACAGTGAAAACTGCAGGAACTTCAAACCGGCACTAGGAAACAGACAGAGAAAGCAGAGAAAAAGTGTCTCCTGCAACCCGTTCCCTTGGTGCTAGATGAACGAACGTCTCTCCACTTGCTCAGTTCTGAGAGATAAGTGTGTGTGAAAGCCGTCCTTCACCTAGCTTGTTGGGAACACAAAGTTTCGTTTCAGTTGCAAACGCCATTCCATACATATATATGGGGAGGTACAAGCTCCAACTCGGTTTTACAGTGAAAACTGCAGGAACTTCAAACCGGCACTAGGAAACAGACAGAGAAAGCAGAGAAAAAGTGTCTCCTGCAACCCGTTCCCTTGGTGCTAGATGAACGAACGTCTCTCCACTTGCTCAGTTCTGAGAGATAAGTGTGTGTGAAAGCCGTCCTTCACCTAGCTTGTTGGGAACACAAAGTTTCTTTTCAGTTGCAAACTCCATTCCATACATATATATGGGGAGGTACAAGCTCCAACTCGGTTTTACAGTGAAAAATGCAGGAACTTCAAACCGGCACTAGGAAACAGACTGAGAAAGCAGAGAAAAAGTGTCTCCTGCAACCCGTTCCCTTGGTGCTAGATGAACGAACGTCTCTCCAATTGCTCAGTTCTGAGAGATAAGTGTGTGTGAAAGCCGTCCTTCACCTAGCTTGTTGGGAACAGAAAGTTTCTTTTCAGTTGCAAACGCCATTCCATACATATATATGGGGAGGTACAAGCTCCAACTCGGTTTTACAGTGAAAACTGCAGGAACTTCAAACCGGCACTAGGAAACAGACTGAGAAAGCAGAGAAAAAGTGTCTCCTGCAACCCGTTCCCTTGGTGCTAGATGAACGAACGTCTCTCCACTTGCTCAGTTCTGAGAGATAAGTGTGCGTGAACGCCGTCCTTCACCTAGCTTGTTGGGAACACAAAGTTTCTTTTCAGTTGCAAACTCCATTCCATACATATATATGGGGAGGTACAAGCTCCAACTCGGTTTTACAGTGAAAACTGCAGGAACTTCAAACCGGCACTAGGAAACAGACTGAGAAAGCAGAGAAAAAGTGTCTCCTGCAACCCTTTCCCTTGGTGCTAGATGAACGAACGTCTCTCCACTTGCTCAGTTTTGAGAGATAAGTGTGTGTGAAAGCCGTCCTTCACCTAGCTTGTTGGGAACACAAAGTTTCTTTTCAGTTGCAAACGCCATTCCATACATATATATGGGGAGATACAAGCTCCAACTCGGTTTTACAGTGAAAACTGCAGGAACTTCAAACCGGCACTAGGAAACAGACTGAGAAAGCAGAGAAAAAGTGTCTCCTGCAACCCGTTCCCTTGATGCTAGATGAAAGAACGTCTCTCCACTTGCTCAGTTCTGAGAGATAAGTGTGTGTGAAAGCCGTCCTTCACCTAGCTTGTTGGGAACACAAAGTTTCTTTTCAGTTGCAAACGCCATTCCATACATATATATGGGGAGGTACAAGCTCCAACTCAGTTTTACAGTGAAAACTGCAGGAACTTCAAACCGGCACTAGGAAACAGACTGAGAAAGCAGAGAAAAAGTGTCTCCTGCAACCCGTTCCCTTGGTGCTAGATGAACGAACGTCTCTCCACTTGCTATGTTCTGAGAGATAAGTGTGCGTGAACGCCGTCCTTCACCTAGCTTGTTGGGAACACAAAGTTTCTTTTCAGTTGCAAACTCCATTCCACACATATATCAGGGGAGGTACAAGCTCCAACTCGGTTTTACAGTGAAAACTGCAGGAACTTCAAACCGGCACTAGGAAACAGACTGAGAAAGCAGAGAAAAAGTGTCTCCTGCAACCCGTTCCCTTGGTGCTAGATGAACGAACGTCTCTCCAATTGCTCAGTTCTGAGAGATAAGTGTGTGTGAAAGCCGTCCTTCACCTAGCTTGTTGGGAACAGAAAGTTTCTTTTCAGTTGCAAACGCCATTCCATACATATATATGGGGAGGTACAAGCTCCAACTCGGTTTTACAGTGAAAACTGCAGGAACTTCAAACCGGCACTAGGAAACAGACTGAGAAAGCAGAGAAAAAGTGTCTCCTGCAACCCTTTCCCTTGGTGCTAGATGAACGAACGTCTCTCCACTTGCTCAGTTTTGAGAGATAAGTGTGTGTGAAAGCCGTCCTTCACCTAGCTTGTTGGGAACACAAAGTTTCTTTTCAGTTGCAAACTCCATTCCATACATATATAAGGGGAGGTACAAGCTCCAACTCGGTTTTACAGTGAAAACTGCAGGAAATTCAAACCGGCACTAAGAAACAGACTGAGAAAGCAGAGAAAAAGTGTCTCCTGCAACCCGTTCCCTTGGTGCTAGATGAACGAACGTCTCTCCAATTGCTCAGTTCTGAGAGATAAGTGTGTGTGAAAGCCGTCCTTCACCTAGCTTGTTGGGAACACAAAGTTTCTTTTCAGTTGCAAACGCCATTCCATACATATATATGGGGAGGTACAAGCTCCAACTCGGTTTTACAGTGAAAACTGCAGGAACTTCAAACCGGCACTAGGAAACAGACTGAGAAAGCAGAGAAAAATGTCTCCTGCAACCCGTTCCCTTGGTGCTAGATGAACGAACGTCTCTCCACTTGCTCAGTTCTGAGAGATAAGTGTGTGTGAAAGCCGTCCTTCACCTAGCTTGTTGGGAACACAAAGTTTCTTTTCAGTTGCAAACGCCATTCCATACATATATATGGGGAGGTACAAGCTCCAACTCAGTTTTACAGTGAAAACTGCAGGAACTTCAAACCGGCACTAGGAAACAGACTGAGAAAGCAGAGAAAAAGTGTCTCCTGCAACCCGTTCCCTTGGTGCTAGATGAACGAACGTCTCTCCACTTGCTCAGTTCTGAGAGATAAGTGTGCGTGAACGCCGTCCTTCACCTAGCTTGTTGGGAACACAAAGTTTCTTTTCAGTTGCAAACTCCATTCCACACATATATAAGGGGAGGTACAAGCTCCAACTCGGTTTTACAGTGAAAACTGCAGGAACTTCAAACCGGCACTAGGAAACAGACTGAGAAAGCAGAGAAAAAGTGTCTCCTGCAACCCGTTCCCTTGGTGCTAGATGAACGAACGTCTCTCCACTTGCTCAGTTCTGAGAGATAAGTGTGTGTGAAAGCCGTCCTTCACCTAGCTTGTTGGGAACAGAAAGTTTCTTTTCAGTTGCAAACGCCATTCCATACATATATATGGGGAGGTACAAGCTCCAACTCGGTTTTACAGTGAAAACTGCAGGAACTTCAAACCGGCACTAGGAAACAGACTGAGAAAGCAGAGAAAAAGTGTCTCCTGCAACCCGTTCCCTTGGTGCTAGATGAACGAACGTCTCTCCACTTGCTCAGTTCTGAGAGATAAGTGTGCGTGAACGCCGTCCTTCACCTAGCTTGTTGGGAACACAAAGTTTCTTTTCAGTTGCAAACTCCATTCCATACATATATAAGGGGAGGTACAAGCTCCAACTCGGTTTTACAGTGAAAACTGCAGGAACTTCAAACCGGCACTAAGAAACAGACTGAGAAAGCAGAGAAAAAGTGTCTCCTGCAACCCGTTCCCTTGGTGCTAGATGAACGAACGTCTCTCCACTTGCTCAGTTCTGAGAGATAAGTGTGCGTGAACGCCGTCCTTCACCTAGCTTGTTGGGAACACAAAGTTTCTTTTCAGTTGCAAACTCCATTCCACACATATATAAGGGGAGGTACAAGCTCCAACTCCGTTTTACAGTGAAAACTGCAGGAACTTCAAACCGGCACTAGGAAACAGACTGAGAAAGCAGAGAAAAAGTGTCTCCTGCAACCCGTTCCCTTGGTGCTAGATGAACGAACGTCTCTCCAATTGCTCAGTTCTGAGAGATAAGTGTGTGTGAAAGCCGTCCTTCACCTAGCTTGTTGGGAACAGAAAGTTTCTTTTCAGTTGCAAACGCCATTCCATACATATATATGGGGAGGTACAAGCTCCAACTCGGTTTTACAGTGAAAACTGCAGGAACTTCAAACCGGCACTAGGAACCAGACTGAGAAAGCAGAGAAAAATTGTCTCCTGCAACCCGTTCCCTTGGTGCTAGATGAACGAACGTCTCTCCACTTGCTCAGTTCTGAGAGATAAGTGTGTGTGAAAGCCGTCCTTCACCTAGCTTGTTGGGAACACAAAGTTTCTTTTCAGTTGCAAACGCCATTCCATACATATATATGGGGAGGTACAAGCTCCAACTCGGTTTTACAGTGAAAACTGCAGGAACTTCAAACCGGCACTAGGAAACAGACTGAGAAAGCAGAGAAAAAGTGTCTCCTGCAACCCGTTCCCTTGGTGCTAGATGAACGAACGTCTCTCCACTTGCTCAGTTCTGAGAGATAAGTGTGTGTGAAAGCCGTCCTTCACCTAGCTTGTTGGGAACACAAAGTTTCTTTTCAGTTGCAAACTCCATTCCATACATATATATGGGGAGGTACAAGCTCCAACTCGGTTTTACAGTGAAAACTGCAGGAACTTCAAACCGGCACTAGGAAACAGACTGAGAAAGCAGAGAAAAAGTGTCTCCTGCAACCCTTTCCCTTGGTGCTAGATGAACGAACGTCTCTCCACTTGCTCAGTTTTGAGAGATAAGTGTGTGTGAAAGCCGTCCTTCACCTAGCTTGTTGGGAACACAAAGTTTCTTTTCAGTTGCAAACTCCATTCCATACATATATAAGGGGAGGTAGAAGCTCCAACTCGGTTTTACAGTGAAAACTGCAGGAAATTCAAACCGGCACTAAGAAACAGACTGAGAAAGCAGAGAAAAAGTGTCTCCTGCAACCCGTTCCCTTGGTGCTAGATGAAAGAACGTCTCTCCAATTGCTCAGTTCTGAGAGATAAGTGTGCGTGAACGCCGTCCTTCACCTAGCTTGTTGGGAACACAAAGTTTCTTTTCAGTTGCAAACTCCATTCCATACATATATAAGGGGAGGTACAAGCTCCAACTCTGTTTTACAGTGAAAACTGCAGGAACTTCAAACCGGCACTAGGAAACAGACTGAGAAAGCAGAGAAAAAGTGTCTCCTGCAACCCGTTCCCTTGGTGCTACATGAACAAACGTCTCTCCACTTGCTCAGTTCTGAGAGATAAGTGTGTGTGAAAGCCGTCCTTCACCTAGCTTGTTGGGAACACAAAGTTTCTTTTCAGTTGCAAACGCCATTCCATACATATATATGGGGAGGTACAAGCTCCAACTCAATTTTACAGTGAAAACTGCAGGAACTTCAAACCGGCACTAGGAAACAGACTGAGAAAGCAGAGAAAAAGTGTCTCCTGCAACCCGTTCCCTTGGTGCTAGATGAACGAATGTCTCTCCACTTGCTCATTTCTGAGAGATAAGTGTGTGTGAAAGCCGTCCTTCACCTAGCTTGTTGGGAACACAAAGTTTCTTTTCAGTTGCTAACTCCAATCCATACATATATGTGGGGAGGTACAAGCTCCAACTCGGTTTTACAGTGAAAACTGCAGGAACTTCAAACCGGCACTAGGAAACAGACTGAGAAAGCAGAGAAAAAGTGTCTCCTGCAACCCGTTCCCTTGGTGCTAGATGAACGAACGTCTCTCCACTTGCTCAGTTCTGAGAGATAAGTGTGTGAAAGCCGTCCTTCACCTAGCTTGTTGGGAACACAAAGTTTCTTTTCAGTTGCAAACGCCATTCCATACATATATATGGGGAGGTATAAGCTCCAACTCGGTTTTACAGTGAAAACAGCAGGAACATCAAACCGGCACTAGGAAACAGACTGAGAAAGCAGAGAAAAAGTGTCTCCAGCAACCCTTTCCCTTGGTGCTAGATGAACGAACGTCTCTCCACTTGCTCAGTTCTGAGAGATAAGTGTGTGTGAAAGCCGTCCTTCACCTAGCTTGTTGGGAACACAAAGTTTCTTTTCAGTTGCAAACTCCATTCCATACATATATATGGGGAGGTACAAGCTCCAACTCGGTTTTACAGTGAAAACTGCAGGAACTTCAAACCGGCACTAGGAAACAGACTGAGAAAGCAGAGAAAAAGTGTCTCCTGCAACCCGTTCCCTTGGTGCTAGATGAACGAACGTCTCTCCACTTGCTCAGTTCTGAGAGATAAGTGTGTGTGAAAGCCGTCCTTCACCTAGCTTGTTGGGAACACAAAGTTTCTTTTCAGTTGCAAACTCCATTCCATACATATATATGGGGAGGTACAAGCTCCAACTCGGTTTTACAGTGAAAACTGCAGGAACTTCAAACCGGCACTAGGAAACAGACTGAGAAAGCAGAGAAAAAGTGTCTCCTGCAACCCGTTCCCTTGGTGCTAGATGAACGAACGTCTCTCCACTTGCTCAGTTCTGAGAGATAAGTGTGTGAAAGCCGTCCTTCACCTAATTTGTTGGGAACACATTTTCTTTTCAGTTGAAAACTCCATTCCATATATATATATGTGGAGGTACAAGCTCCAACTCGGTTTTACAGTGAAAACTGCAGGAACTTCAAACCGGCACTAGGAAACAGACTGAGAAAGCAGAGAAAAAGTGTCTCTTGCAACCCGTTCCCTTGGTGCAAGATGAACGAACGTCTCTCCACTTGCTCAGTTCTGAGCGATAAGTGTGTGTGAACGCCGTCCTTCACCTAGCTTGTTGGGAACACAAAGTTTCTTTTCAGTTGCAAACTCCATTCCATACATATATATGGGGAGGTACAAGCTCCAACTCGGTTTTACAGTGAAAACTGCAGGAACTTCAAACCGGCACTAGGAAACAGACTGAGAAAGCAGAGAAAAAGTGTCTCCTGCAACCCTTTCCCTTGGTGCTAGATGAACGAACGTCTCTCCACTTGCTCAGTTCTGAGAGATATGTGTGTGTGAAAGCCGTCCTTCACCTAGCTTGTTGGGAACACATAGATTCTTTTCAGTTGCAAACTCCATTCCATACATATATATGGGGAGGTATAAGCTCCAAATCGGTTTTACAGTGAAAACTGCAGGAACTTCAAACCGGCACTAGAAACAGACTGAGAAAGCAGAGAAAAAGTGTCTCCTGCAACCCGTTCCCTTGGTGCTAGATGAACGAACGTCTCTCCACTTGCTCAGTTCTGAGAGATAAGTGAGTGTGAAAGTCGTCCTTCACCTAGCTTGTTGGGAACACATAGATTCTTTTCAGTTGCAAACTCCATTCCATACATATATATGGGGAGGTACAATCTCCAACTCGGTTTTACAGTGAAAACTGCAGGAACTTCAAACCGGCACTAGGAAACAGACTGAGAAAGCAGAGAAAAAGTGTCTCCTGCAACCCGTTCCCTTGGTGCTAGATGAACGAACGTCTCTCCACTTGCTCAGTTCTGAGAGATAAGTGTGTGTGAAAGCCGTCCTTCACCTAACTTGTTGGGAACACAGTTTCTTTTCAGTTGAAAACTCCATTCCATACATATATATGTGGAGGTACAAGCTCCAACCCGGTTTTACAGTGAAAACTGCAGGAACTTCAAAACGGCACTAGGAAAAGACTGAGAAAGCAGAGAAAAAGTGTCTCATGCAACCCGTTCCCTTGGTGCTAGATGAACGAACGTCTCTCCACTTGCTCAGTTCTGAGCGATAAGTGTGTGTGAACGCCGTCCTTCACCTAGCTTGTTGGGAACACAAAGTTTCTTTTCAGTTGCAAACTCCATTCCATACATATATATGGGGAGGTACAAGCTCCAACTCGGTTTTACAGTGAAAACTGCAGGAACTTCAAACCGGCACTAGGAAACAGACTGAGAAAGCAGAGAAAAAGTGTCTCCTGCAACCCTTTCCCTTGGTGCTAGATGAACGAACGTCTCTCCACTTGCTCAGTTCTGAGAGATAAGTGTGTGTGAAAGCCGTTCTTCACCTAGCTTGTTGGGAACACATAGATTCTTTTCAGTTGCAAACTCCATTCCATACATATATATGGGGAGGTACAAGCTCCAACTCGGTTTTACAGTGAAAACTGCAGGAACTTCAAACCGGCACTAGGAAAAAGACTGAGAAAGCAGAGAAAAAGTGTCTCCTGCAACCCGTTCCCTTGGTGCTAGATGAACGAACGTCTCTCCTCTTGCTCAGTTATGAGAGATAATTGTGTGTGAAAGCCGTCCTTCACCTAGCTTCTTGGGAACACATAGATTCTTTTCAGTTGCAAACTCCATTCCATACATATATATGGGGAGGTACAAGCTCCAACTCGGTTTTACAGTGAAAACTGCAGGAACTTCAAACCGGCACTAGGAACAGAATGAGAAAGCAGAGAAAAAGTGTCTCCTGCAACCCGTTCCCTTGGTGCTAGATGAACGAACGTCTCTCCACTTGCTCAGTTCTGAGAGATAAGTGTGCGTGAACGCCGTTCTTCACCTAGCTTGTTGGGAACACAAAGTTTCTTTTCAGTTGCAAACTCCATTCCATACATATATATGGGGAGGTACAAGCTCCAACTCGGTTTTACAGTGAAAACTGCAGGAACTTCAAACCGGCACTAGGAAACAGACTGAGAAAGCAGAGAAAAAGTGTCTCCTGCAACCCGTTCCCTTGGTGCTAGATGAACGAACGTCTCTCCACTTGCTCAGTTCTGAGAGATAAGTGTGTGTGAAAGCCGTCCTTCACCTAGCTTGTTGGGAACACATAGATTCTTTTCAGTTGCAAACTCCATTCCATACATATATATGGGGAGGTACAAGCTCCAACTCGGTTTTACAGTGAAAACTGCAGGAACTTCAAACCGGCACTAGGAAACAGACTGAGAAAGCAGAGAAAAAGTGTCTCCTGCAACCCGTTCCCTTGGTGCTAGATGAACGAACGTCTCTCCACTTGCTCAGTTCTGAGAGATAAGTGTGTGTGAAAGCCGTCCTTCACCTAATTTGTTGGGAACACATTTTCTTTTCAGTTGCAAACTCCATTCCATACATATATATGTGGAGGTACAAGCTCCAAACCGGTTTTACAGTGAAAACTGCAGGAACTTCAAAACGGCACTAGGAAACAGACTGAGAAAGCAGAGAAAAAGTGTCTCCTGCAACCCGTTCCCTTGGTGCTAGATGAACGAACGTATCTCCACTTGCTCAGTTCTGAGCGATAAGTGTGTGTGAACGCCGTCCTTCACCTAGCTTGTTGGGAACACAAAGTTTCTTTTCAGTTGCAAACTCCATTCCATACATATATATGGGGAGGTACAAGCTCCAACTCGGTTTTACAGTGAAAACTGCAGGAACTTCAAACCGGCACTAGGAAACAGACTGAGAAAGCAGAGAAAAAGTGTCTCCTGCAACCCTTTCCCTTGGTGCTAGATGAACGAACGTCTCTCCACTTGCTCAGTTCTGAGAGATAAGTGTGTGTGAAAGCCGTCCTTCACCTAGCTTGTTGGGAACACATAGATTCTTTTCAGTTGCAAACTCCATTCCATACATATATATGGGGAGGTATAAGCTCCAAATCGGTTTTACAGTGAAAACTGCAGGAACTTCAAACCGGCACAAGAAACAGAATGAGAAAGCAGAGAAAAAGTGTCTCCTGCAACCCGTTCCCTTGGTGCTAGATGAACGAACGTCTCTCCACTTGCTCAGTTCTGAGAGATAAGTGTGTGTGAAAGCCGTCCTTCACCTAGCTTGTTGGGAACACATAGATTCTTTTCAGTTGCAAACTCCATTCCATACATATATATGGGGAGGTACAAGCTCCAACTCGGTTTTACAGTGAAAACTGCAGGAACTTCAAACCGGCACTAGGAAACAGACTGAGAAAGCAGAGAAAAAGTGTCTCCTGCAACCCGTTCCCTTGGTGCTAGATGAACGAACGTCTCTCCACTTGCTCAGTTCTGAGAGATAAGTGTGTGTGAAAGCCGTCCTTCACCTAATTTGTTGGGAACACATTTTCTTTTCAGTTGAAAACTCCATTCCATACATATATATGTGGAGGTACAAGCTCCAAACCGGTTTTACAGTGAAAACTGCAGGAACTTCAAAACGGCACTAGGAAACAGACTGAGAAAGCAGAGAAAAAGTGTCTCCTGCAACCCGTTCCCTTGGTGCTAGATGAACGAACGTCTCTCCACTTGCTCAGTTCTGAGCGATAAGTGTGTGTGAACGCCGTCCTTCACCTAGCTTGTTGGGAACACAAAGTTTCTTTTCAGTTGCAAACTCCATTCCATACATATATATGGGGAGGTACAAGCTCCAACTCGGTTTTACAGTGAAAACTGCAGGAACTTCAAACCGGCACTAGGAAACAGACTGAGAAAGCAGAGAAAAAGTGTCTCCTGCAACCCTTTCCCTTGGTGCTAGATGAACGAACGTCTCTCCACTTGCTCAGTTCTGAGAGATAAGTGTGTGTGAAAGCCGTCCTTCACCTAGCTTGTTGGGAACACATAGATTCTTTTCAGTTGCAAACTCCATTCCATACATATATATGGGGAGGTACAAGCTCCAACTCGGTTTTACAGTGAAAACTGCAGGAACTTCAAACCGGCACTAGGAAAAAGACTGAGAAAGCAGAGAAAAAGTGTCTCCTGCAACCCGTTCCCTTGGTGCTAGATGAACGAACGTCTCTCCACTTGCTCAGTTATGAGAGATAATTTTGTGTGAAAGCCGTCCTTCACCTAGCTTCTTGGGAATACATAGATTCTTTTCAGTTGCAAACTCCATTCCATACATATATATGGGGAGGTACAAGCTCCAACTCGGTTTTACAGTGAAAACTGCAGGAACTTCAAACCGGCACTAGGAAACAGAATGAGAAAGCAGAGAAAAAGTGTCTCCTGCAACCCGTTCCCTTGGTGCTAGATGAACGAACGTCTCTCCACTTGCTCAGTTCTGAGATTTAAGTGTGCGTGAACGCCGTTCTTCACCTAGCTTGTTGGGAACACAAAGTTTCTTTTCAGTTGCAAACTCCATTCCATACATATATATGGGGAGGTACAAGCTCCAACTCGGTTTTACAGTGAAAACTGCAGGAACTTCAAACCGGCACTAGGAAACAGACTGAGAAAGCAGAGAAAAAGTGTCTCCTGCAACCCGTTCCCTTGGTGCTAGATGAACGAACGTCTCTCCACTTGCTCAGTTCTGAGAGATAAGTGTGCGTGAAAGCCGTCCTTCACCTAGCTTGTTGGGAACACAAAGTTTCTTTTCAGTTGCAAACTCCATTCCATACATATATATGGGGAGGTACAAGCTCCAACTCGGTTTTACAGTGAAAACTGCAGGAACTTCAAACCGGCACTAGGAAACAGACTGAGAAAGCAGAGAAAAAGTGTCTCCTGCAACCCTTTCCCTTGGTGCTAGATGAACGAACGTCTCTCCACTTGCTCAGTTATGAGAGATAAGTGTGTGTGAAAGCCGTCCTTCACATAGCTTGTTGGGAACACAAAGTTTCTTTTCAGTTGCAAACTCCATTCCATACATATATATGGGGAGGTACAAGCTCCAACTCGGTTTTACAGTGAAAACTGCAGGAACTTCAAACCGGCACTAGGAAACAGACTGAGAAAGCAGAGAAAAAGTTTCTCCTGCAACCCGTTCCTTGGTGCTAGATGAACGAACGTCTCTCCACTTGCTCAGTTCTGAGAGATAAGTGTGTGTGAAAGCCGTCTTTCACCTAGCTTGTTGGGAACACAAAGTGTCTTTTCAGTTGCAAACTCCATTCCATACATATATATGGGGAGGTATAAGCTCCAAATCGGTTTTATAGTGAAAACTGCAGGAACTTCAAACCGGCACTTGGAAACAGAATGAGAAAGCAGAGAAAAAGTGTCTCCTGCAACCCGTTCCCTTGGTGCTAGATGAACGAACGTCTCTCCACTTGCTCAGTTCTGAGAGATAAGTGTGTGTGAACGCCTTCCTTCACCTAGCTTGTTGGGATCACAAAGTTTCTTTTCAGTTGCAAACTCCATTCCATACATATATATGGGGAGGTACAAGCTCCAACTCGGTTTTACAGTGAAAACTGCAGGAACTTCAAACCGGCACTAGGAAACACACTGAGAAAGAAGAGAAAAAGTGTCTCCTGCAACCCGTTCCCTTGGTGCTAGATGAACGAACGTCTCTCCACTTGCTAAGTTCTGAGAGATAAGTGTGTGTGAAAGCCGTCCTTCACCTAACTTGTTGGGAAAACAGTTTCTTTTCAGTTGCTAACTCCATTCCATACATATATATGGGGAGGTACAAGCTCCAACCCGGTTTTACAGTGAAAACTTCAGGAACTTCAAACCGACACTAGGAAACAGAGTGAGAAAGCAGAGAAAAAGTGACCCCTGCAACCCGTTCCCTTGGTGCTAGATGAACGAACGTCTCTCCACTTGCTCAGTTCTGAGAGATAATTGTGTGTGAAAGCCGTCCTTCAACTAACTTGTTGGGAACACAGTTTCTTTTCAGTTGCAAACTCCATTCCATACATATATATGGGGAGGTACAAGCTCCAACTCGGTTTTACAGTGAAAACTGCAGGAACTTCAAACCGGCACTAGGAAACAGACTGAGAAAGCAGAGAAAAAGTGTCTCCTGCAACCCGTTCCTTGGTGCTAGATGAACGAACGTCTCTCCACTTGCTCAGTTCTGAGAGATAAGTGTGTGTGAAAGCCGTCTTTCACCTAGCTTGTTGGGAACACAAAGTGTCTTTTCAGTTGCAAACTCCATTCCATACATATATATGGGGAGGTATAAGCTCCAAATCGGTTTTATAGTGAAAACTGCAGGAACTTCAAACCGGCACTAGGAAACAGAATGAGAAAGCAGAGAAATGTGTCTCCTGCAACCCGTTCCCTTGGTGCTAGATGAACGAACGTCTCTCCACTTGCTCAGTTCTGAGAGATAAGTGTGTGTGAACGCCTTCCTTCACCTAGCTTGTTGGGATCACAAAGTTTCTTTTCAGTTGCAAACTCCATTCCATACATATATATGGGGAGGTAGAAGCTCCAACTCGGTTTTACAGTGAAAACTGCAGGAACTTCAAACCGGCACTAGGAAACACACTGAGAAAGCAGAGAAAAAGTGTCTCCTGCAACCCGTTCCCTTGGTGCTAGATGAACGAACGTCTCTCCACTTGCTAAGTTCTGAGAGATAAGTGTGTGTGAAAGCCGTCCTTCACCTAACTTGTTGGGAAAACAGTTTCTTTTCAGTTGCTAACTCCATTCCATACATATATATGGGGAGGTACAAGCTCCAACCCGGTTTTACAGTGAAAACTTCAGGAACTTCAAACCGACACTAGGAAACAGAGTGAGAAAGCAGAGAAAAAGTGACCCCTGCAACCCGTTCCCTTGGTGCTAGTTGAACGAACGTCTCTCCACTTGCTCAGTTCTGAGAGATAATTGTGTGTGAAAGCCGTCCTTCAACTAACTTGTTGGGAACACAGTTTCTTTTCAGTTGCAAACTCCATTCCATACATATATATGGGGAGGTACAAGCTCCAACCCGATTTTACAGTGAAAACTGCAGGAACTTCAAACCGGCACTAGGAAACAGACTGAGAAAGCAGAGAAAAAGTGTCTCCTGCAACCGGTTCCCTTGGTGCTAGATGAACGAACGTCTCTCCACTTGCTCAGTTCTGAGAGATAAGTGTGTGTGAACGCCTTCCTTCACCTAGCTTGTTGGGATCACAAAGTTTCTTTTCAGTTGCAAACTCCATTCCATACATATATATGGGGAGGTAGAAGCTCCAACTCGGTTTTACAGTGAAAACTGCAGGAACTTCAAACCGGCACTAGGAAACAGACTGAGAAAGCAGAGAAAAAGTGTCTCCTGCAACCCGTTCCCTTGGTGCTAGATGAACGAACGTCTCTCCACTTGCTAAGTTCTGAGAGATAAGTGTGTGTGAAAGCCGTCCTTCACCTAACTTGTTGGGAAAACAGTTTCTTTTCAGTTGCAAACTCCATTCCATACATATATATGGGGAGGTACAAGCTCCAACCCGGTTTTACAGTGAAAACTGCAGGAACTTCAAACCGGCACTAGGAAACAGACTGAGAAAGCAGAGAAAAAGTGTCTCCTGCAACCCGTTCCCTTGGTGCTAGATGAACGAACGTCTCTCCACTTGCTCAGTTCTGAGATATAAGTGTGTGTGAAAGCCGTCCTTCACCTAGCTTGTTGGGAACACAAAGTTTCTTTTCAGTTGCAAACGCCATTCCATACATATATATGGGGAGGTACAAGCTCCAACTCGGTTTTACAGTGAAAACTGCAGGAACTTCAAACCGGCACTAGGAAACAGACTGAGAAAGCAGAGAAAAAGTGTCTCCTGCAACCCGTTCCCTTGGTGCTAGATGAACGAACGTCTCTCCACTTGCTATGTTCTGAGAGATAAGTGTGCGTGAACGCCGTCCTTCACCTAGCTTGTTGGGAACACAAAGTTTCTTTTCAGTTGCAAACTCCATTCCATACATATATAAGGGGAGGTACAAGCTCCAACTCGGTTTTACAGTGAAAACTGCAGGAACTTCAAACCGGCACTAGGAAACAGACTGAGAAAGCAGAGAAAAAGTGTCTCCTGCAACCCGTTCCCTTGGTGCTAGATGAACGAACGTCTCTCCACTTGCTCAGTTCTGAGAGATAAGTGTGCGTGAACGCCGTCATTCACCTAGCTTGTTGGGAACACAAAGTTTCTTTTCAGTTGCAAACTCCATTCCATACATATATAAGGGGAGGTACAAGCTCCAACTCGGTTTTACAGTGAAAACTGCAGGAACTTCAAACCGGCACTAAGAAACAGACTGAGAAAGCAGAGAAAAAGTGTCTCCTGCAACCCGTTCCCTTGGTGCTAGATGAACGAACGTCTCTCCACTTGCTCAGTTCTGAGAGATAAGTGTGCGTGAACGACGTCCTTCACCTAGCTTGTTGGGAACACAAAGTTTCTTTTCAGTTGCAAACTCCATTCCATACATATATATGGGGAGGTACAAGCTCCAACTCGGTTTTACAGTGAAAACTGCAGGAACATCAAACCGGCACTAGGAAACAGACTGAGAAAGCAGAGAAAAAGTGTCTCCTGCAACCCTTTCCCTTGGTGCTAGATGAACGAACGTCTCTCCACTTGCTCAGTTTTGAGAGATATGTGTGTGTGAAAGCCGTCCTTCACCTAGCTTGTTGGGAACACAAAGTTTCTTTTCAGTTGCAAACTACATTCCATACATATATAAGGGGAGGTACAAGCTCCAACTCGGTTTTACAGTGAAAACTGCAGGAAATTCAAACCGGCACTAAGAAACAGACTGAGAAAGCAGAGAAAAAGTGTCTCCTGCAACCCGTTCCCTTGGTGCTAGATGAACGAACGTCTCTCCAATTGCTCAGTTCTGAGAGATAAGTGTGTGTGAAAGCCGTCCTTCACCTAGCTTGTTGGGAACAGAAAGTTTCTTTTCAGTTGCAAACGCCATTCCATACATATATATGGGGAGGTACAAGCTCCAACTCGGTTTTACAGTGAAAACTGCAGGAACTTCAAACCGGCACTAGGAAACAGACTGAGAAAGCAGAGAAAAAGTGTCTCCTGCAACCCGTTCCCTTGGTGCTAGATGAACGAACGTCTCTCCACTTGCTCAGTTCTGAGAGATAAGTGTGTGTGAAAGCCGTCCTTCACCTAGCTTGTTGGGAACACAAAGTTTCGTTTCAGTTGCAAACGCCATTCCATACATATATATGGGGAGGTACAAGCTCCAACTCGGTTTTACAGTGAAAACTGCAGGAACTTCAAACCGGCACTAGGAAACAGACTGAGAAAGCAGAGAAAAAGTGTCTCCTGCAACCCGTTCCCTTGGTGCTAGATGAACGAACGTCTCTCCACTTACTCAGTTCTGAGAGATAAGTGTGTGTGAAAGCCGTCCTTCACCTAGCTTTTTGGGAACACAAAGTTTCTTTTCAGTTGCAAACTCCATTCCATACATATATAAGGGGAGGTACAAGCTCCAACTCGGTTTTACAGTGAAAACTGCAGGAACTTCAAACCGGCACTAGGAAACAGACAGAGAAAGCAGAGAAAAAGTGTCTCCTGCAACCCGTTCCCTTGGTGCTAGATGAACGAACGTCTCTCCACTTGCTCAGTTCTGAGAGATAAGTGTGTGTGAAAGCCATCCTTCACCTAGCTTGTTGGGAACACAAAGTTTCTTTTCAGTTGCAAACTCCATTCCATACATATATAAGGGGAGGTACAAGCTCCAACTCGGTTTTACAGTGAAAACTGCAGGAAATTCAAACCGGCACTAAGAAACAGACTGAGAAAGCAGAGAAAAAGTGTCTCCTGCAACCCGTTCCCTTGGTGCTAGATGAACGAACGTCTCTCCAATTGCTCAGTTCTGAGAGATAAGTGTGTGTGAAAGCCGTCCTTCACCTAGCTTGTTGGGAACACAAAGTTTCTTTTCAGTTGCAAACGCCATTCCATACATATATATGGGGAGGTACAAGCTCCAACTCGGTTTTACAGTGAAAACTGCAGGAACTTCAAACCGGCACTAGGAAACAGACTGAGAAAGCAGAGAAAAAGTGTCTCCTGCAACCCGTTCCCTTGGTGCTAGATGAACGAACGTCTCTCCACTTGCTCAGTTCTGAGAGATAAGTGTGTGTGAAAGCCGTCCTTCACCTAGCTTGTTGGGAACACAAAGTTTCTTTTCAGTTGCAAACGCCATTCCATACATATATATGGGGAGGTACAAGCTCCAACTCAGTTTTACAGTGAAAACTGCAGGAACTTCAAACCGGCACTAGGAAACAGACTGAGAAAGCAGAGAAAAAGTGTCTCCTGCAACCCGTTCCCTTGGTGCTAGATGAACGAACGTCTCTCCACTTGCTATGTTCTGAGAGATAAGTGTGCGTGAACGCCGTCCTTCACCTAGCTTGTTGGGAACACAAAGTTTCTTTTCAGTTGCAAACTCCATTCCACACATATATAAGGGGAGGTACAAGCTCCAACTCGGTTTTACAGTGAAAACTGCAGGAACTTCAAACCGGCACTAGGAAACAGACTGAGAAAGCAGAGAAAAAGTGTCTCCTGCAACCCGTTCCCTTGGTGCTAGATGAACGAACGTCTCTCCAATTGCTCAGTTCTGAGAGATAAGTGTGTGTGAAAGCCGTCCTTCACCTAGCTTGTTGGGAACAGAAAGTTTCTTTTCAGTTGCAAACGCCATTCCATACATATATATGGGGAGGTACAAGCTCCAACTCGGTTTTACAGTGAAAACTGCAGGAACTTCAAACCGGCACTAGGAAACAGACTGAGAAAGCAGAGAAAAAGTGTCTCCTGCAACCCTTTCCCTTGGTGCTAGATGAACGAACGTCTCTCCACTTGCTCAGTTTTGAGAGATAAGTGTGTGTGAAAGCCGTCCTTCACCTAGCTTGTTGGGAACACAAAGTTTCTTTTCAGTTGCAAACTCCATTCCATACATATATAAGGGGAGGTACAAGCTCCAACTCGGTTTTACAGTGAAAACTGCAGGAAATTCAAACCGGCACTAAGAAACAGACTGAGAAAGCAGAGAAAAAGTGTCTCCTGCAACCCGTTCCCTTGGTGCTAGATGAACGAACGTCTCTCCAATTGCTCAGTTCTGAGAGATAAGTGTGTGTGAAAGCCGTCCTTCACCTAGCTTGTTGGGAACACAAAGTTTCTTTTCAGTTGCAAACGCCATTCCATACATATATATGGGGAGGTACAAGCTCCAACTCGGTTTTACAGTGAAAACTGCAGGAACTTCAAACCGGCAGTAGGAAACAGACTGAGAAAGCAGAGAAAAAGTGTCTCCTGCAACCCGTTCCCTTGGTGCTAGATGAACGAACGTCTCTCCACTTGCTCAGTTCTGAGAGATAAGTGTGTGTGAAAGCCGTCCTTCACCTAGCTTGTTGGGAACACAAAGTTTCTTTTCAGTTGCAAACGCCATTCCATACATATATATGGGGAGGTACAAGCTCCAACTCAGTTTTACAGTGAAAACTGCAGGAACTTCAAACCGGCACTAGGAAACAGACTGAGAAAGCAGAGAAAAAGTGTCTCCTGCAACCCGTTCCCTTGGTGCTAGATGAACGAACGTCTCTCCACTTGCTATGTTCTGAGAGATAAGTGTGCGTGAACGCCGTCCTTCACCTAGCTTGTTGGGAACACAAAGTTTCTTTTCAGTTGCAAACTCCATTCCACACATATATAAGGGGAGGTACAAGCTCCAACTCGGTTTTACAGTGAAAACTGCAGGAACTTCAAACCGGCACTAGGAAACAGACTGAGAAAGCAGAGAAAAAGTGTCTCCTGCAACCCGTTCCCTTGGTGCTAGATGAACGAACGTCTCTCCAATTGCTCAGTTCTGAGAGATAAGTGTGTGTGAAAGCCGTCCTTCACCTAGCTTGTTGGGAACAGAAAGTTTCTTTTCAGTTGCAAACGCCATTCCATACATATATATGGGGAGGTACAAGCTCCAACTCGGTTTTACAGTGAAAACTGCAGGAACTTCAAACCGGCACTAGGAAACAGACTGAGAAAGCAGAGAAAAAGTGTCTCCTGCAACCCGTTCCCTTGGTGCTAGATGAACGAACGTCTCTCCACTTGCTCAGTTCTGAGAGATAAGTGTGTGTGAAAGCCGTCCTTCACCTAGCTTGTTGGGAACACAAAGTTTCTTTTCAGTTGCAAACTCCATTCCATACATATATAAGGGGAGGTACAAGCTCCAACTCGGTTTTACAGTGAAAACTGCAGGAACTTCAAACCGGCACTAGGAAACAGACTGAGAAAGCAGAGAAAAAGTGTCTCCTGCAACCCGTTCCCTTGGTGCTAGATGAACGAACGTCTCTCCACTTGCTCAGTTCTGAGAGATAAGTGTGCGTGAACGCCGTCCTTCACCTAGCTTGTTGGGAACACAAAGTTTCTTTTCAGTTGCAAACTCCATTCCATACATATATAAGGGGAGGTACAAGCTCCAACTCGGTTTTACAGTGAAAACTGCAGGAACTTCAAACCGGCACTAAGAAACAGACTGAGAAAGCAGAGAAAAAGTGTCTCCTGCAACCCGTTCCCTTGGTGCTAGATGAACGAACGTCTCTCCACTTGCTCAGTTCTGAGAGATAAGTGTGTGTGAAAGCCGTCCTTCACCTAGCTTGTTGGGAACAGAAAGTTTCTTTTCAGTTGCAAACGCCATTCCATACATATATATGGGGAGGTACAAGCTCCAACTCGGTTTTACAGTGAAAACTGCAGGAACTTCAAACCGGCACTAGGAAACAGACTGAGAAAGCAGAGAAAAAGTGTCTCCTGCAACCCGTTCCCTTCGTGCTAGATGAACGAACGTCTCTCCACTTGCTCAGTTCTGAGAGATAAGTGTGTGTGAAAGCCGTCCTTCACCTAGCTTGTTGGGAACACAAAGTTTCTTTTCAGTTGCAAACGCCATTCCATAAATATATATGGGGAGGTACAAGCTCCAACTCGGTTTTACAGTGAAAACTGCAGGAACTTCAAACCGGCACTAGGAAACAGACTGAGAAAGCAGAGAAAAAGTGTCTCCTGCAACCCGTTCCCTTGGTGCTAGATGAACGAACGTCTCTCCACTTGCTCAGTTCTGAGAGATAAGTGTGTGTGAAAGCCGTCCTTCACCTAGCTTGTTGGGAACACAAAGTTTCTTTTCAGTTGCAAACTCCATTCCATACATATATATGGGGAGGTACAAGCTCCAACTCGGTTTTACAGTGAAAACTGCAGGAAATTCAAACCGGCACTAAGAAACAGACTGAGAAAGCAGAGAAAAAGTGTCTCCTGCAACCCGTTCCCTTGGTGCTAGATGAACGAACGTCTCTCCAATTGCTCAGTTCTGAGAGATAAGTGTGCGTGAACGCCGTCCTTCACCTAGCTTGTTGGGAACACAAAGTTTCTTTTCAGTTGCAAACTCCATTCCATACATATATAAGGGGAGGTACAAGCTCCAACTCGGTTTTACAGTGAAAACTGCAGGAACTTCAAACCGGCACTAGGAAACAGACTGAGAAAGCAGAGAAAAAGTGTCTCCTGCAACCCGTTCCCTTGGTGCTAGATGAACGAACGTCTCTCCACTTGCTCAGTTCTGAGAGATAAGTGTGCGTGAACGCCGTCCTTCACCTAGCTTGTTGGGAACACAAAGTTTCTTTTCAGTTGCAAACTCCATTCCATACATATATAAGGGGAGGTACAAGCTCCAACTCGGTTTTACAGTGAAAACTGCAGGAACTTCAAACCGGCACTAAGAAACAGACTGAGAAAGCAGAGAAAAAGTGTCTCCTGCAACCCGTTCCCTTGGTGCTAGATGAACGAACGTCTCTCCACTTGCTCAGTTCTGAGAGATAAGTGTGCGTGAACGCCGTCCTTCACCTAGCTTGTTGGGAACACAAAGTTTCTTTTCAGTTGCAAACTCCATTCCACACATATATAAGGGGAGGTACAAGCTCCAACTCCGTTTTACAGTGAAAACTGCAGGAACTTCAAACCGGCACTAGGAAACAGACTGAGAAAGCAGAGAAAAAGTGTCTCCTGCAACCCGTTCCCTTGGTGCTAGATGAACGAACGTCTCTCCAATTGCTCAGTTCTGAGAGATAAGTGTGTGTGAAAGCCGTCCTTCACCTAGCTTGTTGGGAACAGAAAGTTTCTTTTCAGTTGCAAACGCCATTCCATACATATATATGGGGAGGTACAAGCTCCAACTCGGTTTTACAGTGAAAACTGCAGGAACTTCAAACCGGCACTAGGAAACAGACTGAGAAAGCAGAGAAAAATTGTCTCCTGCAACCCGTTCCCTTGGTGCTAGATGAACGAACGTCTCTCCACTTGCTCAGTTCTGAGAGATAAGTGTGTGTGAAAGCCGTCCTTCACCTAGCTTGTTGGGAACACAAAGTTTCTTTTCAGTTGCAAACGCCATTCCATACATATATATGGGGAGGTACAAGCTCCAACTCGGTTTTACAGTGAAAACTGCAGGAACTTCAAACCGGCACTAGGAAACAGACTGAGAAAGCAGAGAAAAAGTGTCTCCTGCAACCCGTTCCCTTGGTGCTAGATGAACGAACGTCTCTCCACTTGCTCAGTTCTGAGAGATAAGTGTGTGTGAAAGCCGTCCTTCACCTAGCTTGTTGGGAACACAAAGTTTCTTTTCAGTTGCAAACTCCATTCCATACATATATATGGGGAGGTACAAGCTCCAACTCGGTTTTACAGTGAAAACTGCAGGAACTTCAAACCGGCACTAGGAAACAGACTGAGAAAGCAGAGAAAAAGTGTCTCCTGCAACCCTTTCCCTTGGTGCTAGATGAACGAACGTCTCTCCACTTGCTCAGTTTTGAGAGATAAGTGTGTGTGAAAGCCGTCCTTCACCTAGCTTGTTGGGAACACAAAGTTTCTTTTCAGTTGCAAACTCCATTCCATACATATATATGGGGAGGTAGAAGCTCCAACTCGGTTTTACAGTGAAAACTGCAGGAAATTCAAACCGGCACTAAGAAACAGACTGAGAAAGCAGAGAAAAAGTGTCTCCTGCAACCCGTTCCCTTGGTGCTAGATGAAAGAACGTCTCTCCAATTGCTCAGTTCTCAGAGATAAGTGTGCGTGAACGCCGTCCTTCACCTAGCTTGTTGGGAACACAAAGTTTCTTTTCAGTTGCAAACTCCATTCCATACATATATAAGGGGAGGTACAAGCTCCAACTCTGTTTTACAGTGAAAACTGCAGGAACTTCAAACCGGCACTAGGAAACAGACTGAGAAAGCAGAGAAAAAGTGTCTCCTGCAACCCGTTCCCTTGGTGCTACATGAACAAACGTCTCTCCACTTGCTCAGTTCTGAGAGATAAGTGTGTGTGAAAGCCGTCCTTCACCTAGCTTGTTGGGAACACAAAGTTTCTTTTCAGTTGCAAACGCCATTCCATACATATATATGGGGAGGTACAAGCTCCAACTCAATTTTACAGTGAAAACTGCAGGAACTTCAAACCGGCACTAGGAAACAGACTGAGAAAGCAGAGAAAAAGTGTCTCCTGCAACCCGTTCCCTTGGTGCTAGATGAACGAATGTCTCTCCACTTGCTCATTTCTGAGAGATAAGTGTGTGTGAAAGCCGTCCTTCACCTAGCTTGTTGGGAACACAAAGTTTCTTTTCAGTTGCTAACTCCATTCCATACATATATGTGGGGAGGTACAAGCTCCAACTCGGTTTTACAGTGAAAACTGCAGGAACTTCAAACCGGCACTAGGAAACAGACTGAGAAAGCAGAGAAAAAGTGTCTCCTGCAACCCGTTCCCTTGGTGCTAGATGAACGAACGTCTCTCCACTTGCTCAGTTCTGAGAGATAAGTGTGTGAAAGCCGTCCTTCACCTAGCTTGTTGGGAACACAAAATTTCTTTTCAGTTGCAAACGCCATTCCATACATATATATGGGGAGGTATAAGCTCCAACTCGGTTTTACAGTGAAAACAGCAGGAACATCAAACCGGCACTAGGAAACAGACTGAGAAAGCAGAGAAAAAGTGTCTCCAGCAACCCTTTCCCTTGGTGCTAGATGAACGAACGTCTCTCCACTTGCTCAGTTCTGAGAGATAAGTGTGTGTGAAAGCCGTCCTTCACCTAGCTTGTTGGGAACACAAAGTTTCTTTTCAGTTGCAAACTCCATTCCATACATATATATGGGGAGGTACAAGCTCCAACTCGGTTTTACAGTGAAAACTGCAGGAACTTCAAACCGGCACTAGGAAACAGACTGAGAAAGCAGAGAAAAAGTGTCTCCTGCAACCCGTTCCCTTGGTGCTAGATGAACGAACGTCTCTCCACTTGCTCAGTTCTGAGAGATAAGTGTGTGTGAAAGCCGTCCTTCACCTAGCTTGTTGGGAACACAAAGTTTCTTTTCAGTTGCAAACTCCATTCCATACATATATATGGGGAGGTACAACTCCAACTCGGTTTTACAGTGAAAACTGCAGGAACTTCAAACCGGCACTAGGAAACAGACTGAGAAAGCAGAGAAAAAGTGTCTCCTGCAACCCGTTCCCTTGGTGCTAGATGAACGAACGTCTCTCCACTTGCTCAGTTCTGAGAGATAAGTGTGTGAAAGCCGTCCTTCACCTAATTTGTTGGGAACACATTTTCTTTTCAGTTGAAAACTCCATTCCATATATATATATGTGGAGGTACAAGCTCCAACTCGGTTTTACAGTGAAAACTGCAGGAACTTCAAACCGGCACTAGGAAACAGACTGAGAAAGCAGAGAAAAAGTGTCTCTTGCAACCCGTTCCCTTGGTGCAAGATGAACGAACGTCTCTCCACTTGCTCAGTTCTGAGCGATAAGTGTGTGTGAACGCCGTCCTTCACCTAGCTTGTTGGGAACACAAAGTTTCTTTTCAGTTGCAAACTCCATTCCATACATATATATGGGGAGGTACAAGCTCCAACTCGGTTTTACAGTGAAAACTGCAGGAACTTCAAACCGGCACTAGGAAACAGACTGAGAAAGCAGAGAAAAAGTGTCTCCTGCAACCCTTTCCCTTGGTGCTAGATGAACGAACGTCTCTCCACTTGCTCAGTTCTGAGAGATAAGTGTGTGTGAAAGCCGTCCTTCACCTAGCTTGTTGGGAACACATAGATTCTTTTCAGTTGCAAACTCCATTCCATACATATATATGGGGAGGTATAAGCTCCAAATCGGTTTTACAGTGAAAACTGCAGGAACTTCAAACCGGCACAAGAAACAGACTGAGAAAGCAGAGAAAAAGTGTCTCCTGCAACCCGTTCCCTTGGTGCTAGATGAACGAACGTCTCTCCACTTGCTCAGTTCTGAGAGATAAGTGAGTGTGAAAGTCGTCCTTCACCTAGCTTGTTGGGAACACATAGATTCTTTTCAGTTGCAAACTCCATTCCATACATATATATGGGGAGGTACAATCTCCAACTCGGTTTTACAGTGAAAACTGCAGGAACTTCAAACCGGCACTAGGAAACAGACTGAGAAAGCAGAGAAAAGTGTCTCCTGCAACCCGTTCCCTTGGTGCTAGATGAACGAACGTCTCTCCACTTGCTCAGTTCTGAGAGATAAGTGTGTGTGAAAGCCGTCCTTCACCTAACTTGTTGGGAACACATAGATTCTTTTCAGTTGAAAACTCCATTCCATACATATATATGTGGAGGTACAAGCTCCAACCCGGTTTTACAGTGAAAACTGCAGGAACTTCAAAACGGCACTAGGAAAAGACTGAGAAAGCAGAGAAAAAGTGTCTCCTGCAACCCGTTCCCTTGGTGCTAGATGAACGAACGTCTCTCCTCTTGCTCAGTTCTGAGAGATAAGTGTGTGTGAAAGCCGTCCTTCACCTAGCTTGTTTGGAACACATAGATTCTTTTCAGTTGCAAACTCCATTCCATACATATATATGGGGAGGTACAAGCTCCAACTCGGTTTTACAGTGAAAACTGCAGGAACTTCAAACCGGCACTAGGAAACAGACTGAGAAAGCAGAGAAAAAGTGTCTCCTGCAACCCGTTCCCTTGGTGCTAGATGAACGAACGTCTCTCCACTTGCTCAGTTCTGAGAGATAAGTGTGTGTGAAAGCCGTCCTTCACCTAATTTGTTGGGAACACAAAGTTTCTTTTCAGTTGCAAACTCCATTCCATACATATATATGGGGAGGTACAAGCTCCAACTCGGTTTTACAGTGAAAACTGCAGGAACTTCAAACCGGCACTAGGAAACAGACTGAGAAAGCAGAGAAAAAGTGTCTCCTGCAACCCGTTCCCTTGGTGCTAGATGAACGAACGTCTCTCCACTTGCTCAGTTCTGAGAGATAAGTGTGTGTGAAAGCCGTCCTTCACCTAGCTTGTTGGGAACACATAGATTCTTTTCAGTTGCAAACTCCATTCCATACATATATATGGGGAGGTACAAGCTCCAACTCGGTTTTACAGTGAAAACTGCAGGAACTTCAAACCGGCACTAGGAAACAGACTGAGAAAGCAGAGAAAAAGTGTCTCCTGCAACCCGTTCCCTTGGTGCTAGATGAACGAACGTCTCTCCACTTGCTCAGTTCTGAGAGATAAGTGTGTGTGAAAGCCGTCCTTCACCTAATTTGTTGGGAACACATTTTCTTTTCAGTTGAAAACTCCATTCCATACATATATATGTGGAGGTACAAGCTCCAAACCGGTTTTACAGTGAAAACTGCAGGAACTTCAAAACGGCACTAGGAAACAGACTGAGAAAGCAGAGAAAAAGTGTCTCCTGCAACCCGTTCCCTTGGTGCTAGATGAACGAACGTATCTCCACTTGCTCAGTTCTGAGCGATAAGTGTGTGTGAACGCCGTCCTTCACCTAGCTTGTTGGGAACACAAAGTTTCTTTTCAGTTGCAAACTCCATTCCATACATATATATGGGGAAGTACAAGCTCCAACTCGGTTTTACAGTGAAAACTGCAGGAACTTCAAACCGGCACTAGGAAACAGACTGAGAAAGCAGAGAAAAAGTGTCTCCTGCAACCCTTTCCCTTGGTGCTAGATGAACGAACGTCTCTCCACTTGCTCAGTTCTGAGAGATAAGTGTGTGTGAAAGCCGTCCTTCACCTAGCTTGTTGGGAACACATAGATTCTTTTCAGTTGCAAACTCCATTCCATACATATATATGGGGAGGTATAAGCTCCAAATCGGTTTTACAGTGAAAACTGCAGGAACTTCAAACCGGCACAAGAAACAGAATGAGAAAGCAGTGAAAAAGTGTCTCCTGCAACCCGTTCCCTTGGTGCTAGATGAACGAACGTCTCTCCACTTGCTCAGTTCTGAGAGATAAGTGTGTGTGAAAGCCGTCCTTCACCTAGCTTGTTGGGAACACATAGATTCTTTTCAGTTGCAAACTCCATTCCATACATATATATGGGGAGGTACAAGCTCCAACTCGGTTTTACAGTGAAAACTGCAGGAACTTCAAACCGGCACTAGGAAACAGACTGAGAAAGCAGAGAAAAAGTGTCTCCTGCAACCCGTTCCCTTGGTGCTAGATGAACGAACGTCTCTCCACTTGCTCAGTTCTGAGAGATAAGTGTGTGTGAAAGCCGTCCTTCACCTAATTTGTTGGGAACACATTTTCTTTTCAGTTGAAAACTCCATTCCATACATATATATGTGGAGGTACAAGCTCCAAACCGGTTTTACAGTGAAAACTGCAGGAACTTCAAAACGGCACTAGGAAACAGACTGAGAAAGCAGAGAAAAAGTGTCTCCTGCAACCCGTTCCCTTGGTGCTAGATGAACGAACGTCTCTCCACTTGCTCAGTTCTGAGCGATAAGTGTGTGTGAACGCCGTCCTTCACCTAGCTTGTTGGGAACACAAAGTTTCTTTTCAGTTGCAAACTCCATTCCATACATATATATGGGGAGGTACAAGCTCCAACTCGGTTTTACAGTGAAAACTGCAGGAACTTCAAACCGGCACTAGGAAACAGACTGAGAAAGCAGAGAAAAAGTGTCTCCTGCAACCCTTTCCCTTGGTGCTAGATGAACGAACGTCTCTCCACTTGCTCAGTTCTGAGAGATAAGTGTGTGTGAAAGCCGTCCTTCACCTAGCTTGTTGGGAACACATAGATTCTTTTCAGTTGCAAACTCCATTCCATACATATATATGGGGAGGTACAAGCTCCAACTCGGTTTTACAGTGAAAACTGCAGGAACTTCAAACCGGCACTAGGAAACAGACTGAGAAAGCAGAGAAAAAGTGTCTCCTGCAACCCGTTCCCTTGGTGCTAGATGAACGAACGTCTCTCCACTTGCTCAGTTATGAGAGATAATTTTGTGTGAAAGCCGTCCTTCACCTAGCTTCTTGGGAATACATAGATTCTTTTCAGTTGCAAACTCCATTCCATACATATATATGGGGAGGTACAAGCTCCAACTCGGTTTTACAGTGAAAACTGCAGGAACTTCAAACCGGCACTAGGAAACAGAATGAGAAAGCAGAGAAAAAGTGTCTCCTGCAACCCGTTCCCTTGGTGCTAGATGAACGAACGTCTCTCCACTTGCTCAGTTCTGAGAGTTAAGTGTGCGTGAACGCCGTTCTTCACCTAGCTTGTTGGGAACACAAAGTTTCTTTTCAGTTGCAAACTCCATTCCATACATATATATGGGGAGGTACAAGCTCCAACTCGGTTTTACAGTGAAAACTGCAGGAACTTCAAACCGGCACTAGGAAACAGACTGAGAAAGCAGAGAAAAAGTGTCTCCTGCAACCCGTTCCCTTGGTGCTAGATGAACGAACGTCTCTCCACTTGCTCAGTTCTGAGAGATAAGTGTGTGTGAAAGCCGTCCTTCACCTAGCTTGTTGGGAACACAAAGTTTCTTTTCAGTTGCAAACTCCATTCCATACATATATATGGGGAGGTACAAGCTCCAACTCTGTTTTACAGTGAAAACTGCAGGAACTTCAAACCGGCACTAGGAAACAGACTGAGAAAGCAGAGAAAAAGTGTCTCCTGCAACCCTTTCCCTTGGTGCTAGATGAACGAACGTCTCTCCACTTGCTCAGTTCTGAGAGATAAGTGTGTGTGAAAGCCGTCCTTCACCTAGCTTGTTGGGAACACATAGATTCTTTTCAGTTGCAAAATCCATTCCATACATATATATGGGGAGGTACAAGCTCCAACTCGGTTTTACAGTGAAAACTGCAGGAACTTCAAACCGGCACTAGGAAACAGAATGAGAAAGCAGAGAAAAAGTGTCTCCTGCAACCCGTTCCCTTGGTGCTAGATGAACGAACGTCTCTCCACTTGCTCAGTTCTGAGAGATAAGTGTGCGTGAAAGCCGTCCTTCACCTAGCTTGTTGGGAACACAAAGTTTCTTTTCAGTTGCAAACGCCATTCCATACATATATATGGGGAGGTACAAGCTCCAACTCGGTTTTACAGTGAAAACTGCAGGAACTTCAAACCGGCACTAGGAAACAGACTGAGAAAGCAGAGAAAAAGTGTCTCCTGCAACCCTTTCCCTTGGTGCTAGATGAACGAACGTCTCTCCACTTGCTCAGTTATGAGAGATAAGTGTGTGTGAAAGCCGTCCTTCACCTAGCTTGTTGGGAACACAAAGTTTCTTTTCAGTTGCAAACTCCATTCCATACATATATATGGGGAGGTACAAGCTCCAACTCGGTTTTACAGTGAAAACTGCAGGAACTTCAAACCGGCAATAGGAAACAGACTGAGAAAGCAGAGAAAAAGTTTCTCCTGCAACCCGTTCCTTGGTGCTAGATGAACGAACGTCTCTCCACTTGCTCAGTTCTGAGAGATAAGTGTGTGTGAAAGCCGTCTTTCACCTAGCTTGTTGGGAACACAAAGTGTCTTTTCAGTTGCAAACTCCATTCCATACATATATATGGGGAGGTATAAGCTCCAAATCGGTTTTATAGTGAAAACTGCAGGAACTTCAAACCGGCACTAGGAAACAGAATGAGAAAGCAGAGAAAAAGTGTCTCCTGCAACCCTTTCCCTTGGTGCTAGATGAACGAACGTCTCTCCACTTGCTCAGTTCTGAGAGATAAGTGTGTGTGAACGCCTTCCTTCACCTAGCTTGTTGGGATCACAAAGTTTCTTTTCAGTTGCAAACTCCATTCCATACATATATATGGGGAGGTACAAGCTCCAACTCGGTTTTACAGTGAAAACTGCAGGAACTTCAAACCGGCACTAGGAAACACACTGAGAAAGCAGAGAAAAAGTGTCTCCTGCAACCCGTTCCCTTGGTGCTAGATGAACGAACGTCTCTCCACTTGCTAAGTTCTGAGAGATAAGTGTGTGTGAAAGCCGTCCTTCACCTAACTTGTTGGGAAAACAGTTTCTTTTCAGTTGCTAACTCCATTCCATACATATATATGGGGAGGTACAAGCTCCAACCCGGTTTTACAGTGAAAACTTCAGGAACTTCAAACCGACACTAGGAAACAGAGTGAGAAAGCAGAGAAAAAGTGACCCCTGCAACCCGTTCCCTTGGTGCTAGATGAACGAACGTCTCTCCACTTGCTCAGTTCTGAGAGATAATTGTGTGTGAAAGCCGTCCTTCAACTAACTTGTTGGGAACACAGTTTCTTTTCAGTTGCAAACTCCATTCCATACATATATATGGGGAGGTACAAGCTCCAACTCGGTTTTACAGTGAAAACTGCAGGAACTTCAAACCGGCACTAGGAAACAGACTGAGAAAGCAGAGAAAAAGTGTCTCCTGCAACCCGTTCCTTGGTGCTAGATGAACGAACGTCTCTCCACTTGCTCAGTTCTGAGAGATAAGTGTGTGTGAAAGCCGTCTTTCACCTAGCTTGTTGGGAACACAAAGTGTCTTTTCAGTTGCAAACTCCATTCCATACATATATATGGGGAGGTATAAGCTCCAAATCGGTTTTATAGTGAAAACTGCAGGAACTTCAAACCGGCACTAGGAAACAGAATGAGAAAGCAGAGAAAAAGTGTCTCCTGCAACCCGTTCCCTTGGTGCTAAATGAACGAACGTCTCTCCACTTGCTCAGTTCTGAGAGATAAGTGTGTGTGAACGCCTTCCTTCACCTAGCTTGTTGGGATCACAAAGTTTCTTTTCAGTTGCAAACTCCATTCCATACATATATATGGGGAGGTAGAAGCTCCAACTCGGTTTTACAGTGAAAACTGCAGGAACTTCAAACCGGCCCTATGAAACACACTGAGAAAGCAGAGAAAAAGTGTCTCCTGCAACCCGTTCCCTTGGTGCTAGATGAACGAACGTCTCTCCACTTGCTAAGTTCTGAGAGATAAGTGTGTGTGAAAGCCGTCCTTCACCTAACTTGTTGGGAAAACAGTTTCTTTTCAGTTGCTAACTCCATTCCATACATATATATGGGGAGGTACAAGCTCCAACCCGGTTTTACAGTGAAAACTTCAGGAACTTCAAACCGACACTAGGAAACAGAGTGAGAAAGCAGAGAAAAAGTGACCCCTGCAACCCGTTCCCTTGGTGCTAGATGAACGAACGTCTCTCCACTTGCTCAGTTCTGAGAGATAATTGTGTGTGAAAGCCGTCCTTCAACTAACTTGTTGGGAACACAAAGTTTCTTTTCAGTTGCAAACTCCATTCCATACATATATATGGGGAGGTACAAGCTCCAACCCGATTTTACAGGAAAACTGCAGGAACTTCAAACCGGCACTAGGAAACAGACTGAGAAAGCAGAGAAACAGTGTCTCCTGCAACCGGTTCCCTTGGTGCTAGATGAACGAACGTCTCTCCACTTGCTCAGTTCTGAGAGATAAGTGTGTGTGAACGCCTTCCTTCACCTAGCTTGTTGGGATCACAAAGTTTCTTTTCAGTTGCAAACTCCATTCCATACATATATATGGGGAGGTAGAAGCTCCAACTCGGTTTTACAGTGAAAACTGCAGGAACTTCAAACCGGCACTAGGAAACAGACTGAGAAAGCAGAGAAAAAGTGTCTCCTGCAACCCGTTCCCTTGGTGCTAGATGAACGAACGTCTCTCCACTTGCTAAGTTCTGAGAGATAAGTGTGTGTGAAAGCCGTCCTTCACCTAACTTGTTGGGAAAACAGTTTCTTTTCAGTTGCAAACTCCATTCCATACATATATATGGGGAGGTACAAGCTCCAACCCGGTTTTACAGTGAAAACTGCAGGAACTTCAAACCGGCACTAGGAAACAGACTGAGAAAGCAGAGAAAAAGTGTCTCCTGCAACCCGTTCCCTTGGTGCTAGATGAACGAACGTCTCTCCACTTGCTCATTTCTGAGATATAAGTGTGTGTGAACGCCGTCCTTGACGTAGCTTGTTGGGAACACAAAGTTTCTTTTCAGTTGCTAACTCCATTCCATACATATATATGGGGAGGTACAAGCTCCAACCCGGTTTTACAGTGAAAACTTCAGGAACTTCAAACCGACACTAGGAAACAGAGTGAGAAAGCAGAGAAAAAGTGACCCCTGCAACCCGTTCCCTTGGTGCTAGATGAACGAACGTCTCTCCACTTGCTCAGTTCTGAGAGATAATTGTGTGTGAAAGCCGTCCTTCAACTAACTTGTTGGGAACACAGTTTCTTTTCAGTTGCAAAATCCATTCCATACATATATATGGGGAGGTACAAGCTCCAACCCGGTTTTACAGTGAAAACTGCAGGAACTTCAAACCGGCACTAGGAAACAGACTGAGAAAGCAGAGAAAAAGTGTCTCCTGCAACCCGTTCCCTTGGTGCTAGATGAACGAACGTCTCTCCACTTGCTCAGTTCTGAGAGATATGTGTGTGTGAACGCCGTCCATCACCTAGCTTGTTGGGAAAACAAAGTTTCTTTTCAGTTGCAAACTCCATTCCATACATATATATGGGGAGGTACAAGCTCCAACTCGGTTTTACAGTGAAAACTGCAGGAACTTCAAACCGGCACTAGGAAACAGACTTAGGAAGCAGGGAAAAAGTGTCTCCTGCAACCCTTTCCCTTGGTGCTAGATGAACGAACGTCTCTCCACTTGCTCAGTTCTGAGAGATATGTTTGTGTGAAAGCCGTCCTTCACCTAGCTTGTTGGGAACACAAAGTTTCTTTTCAGTTGCAAACTCCATTCCATACATATATAAGGGGAGGTACAAGCTCCAACTCGGTTTTACAGTGAAAACTGCAGGAACTTCAAACCGGCACTAGGAAACAGACTGAGAAAGCAGAGAAAAAGTGTCTCCTGCAACCCGTTCCCTTGGTGCTAGATGAACGAACGTCTCTCCACTTGCTCAGTTCTGAGAGATAAGTGTGCGTGAACGCCGTCCTTCACCTAGCTTGTTGGGAACACAAAGTTTCTTTTCAGTTGCAAACTCCATTCCATACATATATATGGGGAGGTACAAGCTCCAACTCGGTTTTACAGTGAAAACTGCAGGAACTTCAAACCGGCACTAGGAAACAGACTGAGAAAGCAGAGAAAAAGTGTCTCCTGCAACCCTTTCCCTTGGTGCTAGATGAACGAACGTCTCTCCACTTGCTCAGTTCTGAGAGATAAGTGTGTGTGAAAGCCGTCCTTCACCTAGCTTGTTGGGAACACAAAGTTTCTTTTCAGTTGCAAACTCCATTCCATACATATATATGGGGAGGTACAAGCTCCAACTCGGTTTTACAGTGAAAAGTGCAGGAACTTCAAACCGGCACTAGGAAACAGACTGAGAAAGCAGAGAAAAAGTGTCTCCTGCAACCCGTTCCCTTGGTGCTAGATGAACGAACGTCTCTCCACTTGCTCAGTTCTGAGAGATAAGTGTGCGTGAACGCCGTCCTTCACCTAGCTTGTTGGGAACACAAAGTTTCTTTTCAGTTGCAAACTCCATTCCATACATATATATGGGGAGGTACAAGCTCCAACTCGGTTTTACAGTGAAAACTGCAGGAACTTCAAACCGGGACTAGGAAACAGACTGAGAAAGCAGAGAAAAAGTGTCTCCTGCAACCCTTTCCCTTGGTGCTAGATGAACGAACGTCTCTCCACTTGCTCAGTTTTGAGAGATAACTGTGTGTGAAAGCCGTCCTTCACCTAGCTTGTTGGGAACACAAAGTTTCTTTTCAGTTGCAAACTCCATTCCATACATATATATGGGGAGGTACAAGCTCCAACTCGGTTTTACAGTGAAAACTGCAGGAACTTCAAACCGGCACTAAGAAACAGACTGAGAAAGCAGAGAAAAAGTGTCTCCTGCAACCCGTTCCCTTGGTGCTAGATGAACGAACGTCTCTCCAATTGCTCAGTTCTGAGAGATAAGTGTGTGTGAAAGCCGTCCTTCACCTAGCTTGTTGGGAACACAAAGTTTCTTTTCAGTTGCAAACGCCATTCCATACATATATATGGGGAGGTACAAGCTCCAACTCGGTTTTACAGTGAAAACTGCAGGAACTTCAAACCGGCACTAGGAAACATACTGAGAAAGCAGAGAAAAAGTGTCTCCTGCAACCCGTTCCCTTGGTGCTAGATGAACGAACGTCTCTCCACTTGCTCACTTCTGAGAGATAAGTGTGTGTGAAAGCCGTCCTTCACCTAGCTTGTTGGGAACACAAAGTTTCTTTTCAGTTGCAAACGCCATTCCATACATATATATGGGGAGGTACAAGCTCCAACTCGGTTTTACAGTGAAAACTGCAGGAACTTCAAACCGGCACTAGGAAACAGACTGAGAAAGCAGAGAAAAAGTGTCTCCTGCAACCCGTTCCCTTGGTGCTAGATGAACGAACGTCTCTCCACTTGCTATGTTCTGAGAGATAAGTGTGTGTGAACGCCGTCCTTCACCTAGCTTGTTGGGAACACAAAGTTTCTTTTCAGTTGCAAACTCCATTCCATACATATATATGGGGAGGTACAAGCTCCAACTCGGTTTTACAGTGAAAACTGCAGGAACTTCAAACCGGCACTAGGAAACAGACTGAGAAAGCAGAGAAAAAGTGTCTCCTGCAACCCTTTCCCTTGGTGCTAGATGAACGAACGTCTCTCCACTTGCTCAGTTCTGAGAGATAAGTGTGTGTGAAAGCCGTCCTTCACCTAGCTTGTTGGGAACACAAAGTTTCTTTTCAGTTGCAAACTCCATTCCATACATATATATGGGGAGGTACAAGCTCCAACTCGGTTTTACAGTGAAAAGTGCAGGAACTTCAAACTGGCACTAGGAAACAGACTGAGAAAGCAGAGAAAAAGTGTCTCCTGCAACCCGTTCCCTTGGTGCTAGATGAACGAACGTCTCTCCACTTGCTCAGTTCTGAGAGATAAGTGTGCGTGAACGCCGTCCTTCACCTAGCTTGTTGGGAACACAAAGTTTCTTTTCAGTTGCAAACTCCATTCCATACATATATATGGGGAGGTACAAGCTCCAACTCGGTTTTACAGTGAAAACTGCAGGAACTTCAAACCGGCACTAGGAAACAGACTGAGAAAGCAGAGAAAAAGTGTCTCCTGCAACCCTTTCCCTTGGTGCTAGATGAACGAACGTCTCTCCACTTGCTCAGTTTTGAGAGATAACTGTGTGTGAAAGCCGTCCTTCACCTAGCTTGTTGGGAACACAAAGTTTCTTTTCAGTTGCAAACTCCATTCCATACATACATATGGGGAGGTACAAGCTCCAAATCGGTTTTACAGTGAAAACTGCAGGAACTTCAAACCGGCACTAAGAAACAGACTGAGAAAGCAGAGAAAAAGTGTCTCCTGCAACCCGTTCCCTTGGTGCTAGATGAACGAACGTCTCTCCAATTGCTCAGTTCTGAGAGATAAGTGTGTGTGAAAGCCGTCCTTCACCTAGCTTGTTGGGAACACAAAGTTTCTTTTCAGTTGCAAACGCCATTCCATACATATATATGGGGAGGTACAAGCTCCAACTCGGTTTTACAGTGAAAACTGCAGGAACTTCAAACCGGCACTAGGAAACATACTGAGAAAGCAGAGAAAAAGTGTCTCCTGCAACCCGTTCCCTTGGGTCTAGATGAACGAACGTCTCTCCACTTGCTCACTTCTGAGAGATAAGTGTGTGTGAAAGCCGTCCTTCACCTAGCTTGTTGGGAACACAAAGTTTCTTTTCAGTTGCAAACTCCATTCCATACATATATATGGGGAGGTACAAGCTCCAACTCGGTTTTACAGTGAAAACTGCAGGAACTTCAAACCGGCACTAGGAAACAGACTGAGAAAGCAGAGAAAAAGTGTCTCCTGCAACCCGTTCCCTTGGTGCTAGATGAACGAACGTCTCTCCACTTGCTCAGTTCTGAGAGATAATTGTGCGTGAACGCCGTCCTTCACCTAGCTTGTTGGGAACACAAAGTTTCTTTTCAGTTGCAAACTCCATTCCATACATATATATGGGGAGGTACAAGCTCCAACTCGGTTTTACAGTGAAAACTGCAGGAACTTCAAACCGGCACTAGGAAACAGACTGAGAAAGCAGAGAAAAAGTGTCTCCTGCAACCCTTTCCCTTGGTGCTAGATGAACGAACGTCTCTCCACTTGCTCTGTTCTGAGAGATAAGTGTGTGTGAAAGCCGTCCTTCACCTAGCTTGTTGGGAACACAAAGTTTCTTTTCAGTTGCAAACTCCATTCCATACATATATATGGGGAGGTACAAGCTCCAACTCGGTTTTACAGTGAAAACTGCAGGAACTTCAAACCGGCACTAGGAAACAGACTGAGAAAGCAGAGAAAAAGTGTCTCCTGCAACCCGTTCCCTTGGTGCTAGATGAACGAACGTCTCTCCACTTGCTCAGTTCTGAGAGATAAGTGTGCGTGAATGCCGTCCTTCACCTAGCTTGTTGGGAACACAAAGTTTCTTTTCAGTTGCAAACTCCATTCCATACATATATATGGGGAGGTACAAGCTCCAACTCGGTTTTACAGTGAAAACTGCAGGAACTTCAAACCGGCACTAGGAAACAGACTGAGAAAGCAGAGAAAAAGTGTCTCCTGCAACCCTTTCCCTTGGTGCTAGATGAACGAACGTCTCTCCACTTGCTCAGTTTTGAGAGATAAGTGTGTGTGAAAGCCGTCCTTCACCTAGCTTGTTGGGAACACAAAGTTTCTTTTCAGTTGCAAACTCCATTCCATACATATATAAGGGGAGGTACAAGCTCCAACTCGGTTTTACAGTGAAAACTGCAGGAACTTCAAACCGGCACTAGGAAACAGACTGAGAAAGCAGAGAAAAATTGTCTCCTGCAACCCGTTCCCTTGGTGCTAGATGAACGAACGTCTCTCCACTTGCTCAGTTCTGAGAGATAAGTGTGTGTGAAAGCCGTCCTTCACCTAGCTTGTTGGGAACACAAAGTTTCTTTTCAGTTGCAAACGCCATTCCATACATATATATGGGGAGGTACAAGCTCCAACTCGGTTTTACAGTGAAAAGTGCAGGAACTTCAAACCGGCACTAGGAAACAGACTGAGAAAGCAGAGAAAAAGTGTCTCCTGCAACCCGTTCCCTTGGTGCTAGATGAACGAACGTCTCTCCACTTGCTCAGTTCTGAGAGATAAGTGTGTGTGAAAGCCGTCCTTCACCTAGCTTGTTGGGAACACAAAGTTTCTTTTCAGTTGCAAACTCCATTCCATACATATATATGGGGAGGTACAAGCTCCAACTCGGTTTTACAGTGAAAACTGCAGGAACTTCAAACCGGCACTAGGAAACAGACTGAGAAAGCAGAGAAAAAGTGTCTCCTGCAACCCGTTCCCTTGGTGCTAGATGAACGAACGTCTCTCCACTTGCTCAGTTCTGAGAGATAAGTGTGCGTGAACGCCGTCCTTCACCTAGCTTGTTGGGAACACAAAGTTTCTTTTCAGTTGCAAACTCCATTCCATACATATATAAGGGGAGGTACAAGCTCCAACTCGGTTTTACAGTTAAAACTGCAGGAACTTCAAACCGGCACTAAGAAACAGACTGAGAAAGCAGAGAAAAAGTGTCTCCTGCAACCCGTTCCCTTGGTGCTAGATGAACGAACGTCTCTCCACTTGCTCAGTTCTGAGAGATAAGTGTGTGTGAAAGCCGTCCTTCACCTAGCTTGTTGGGAACACAAAGTTTCTTTTCAGTTGCAAACGCCATTCCATACATATATATGGGGAGGTACAAGCTCCAACTCGGTTTTACAGTGAAAACTGCAGGAACTTCAAACCGGCACTAGGAAACAGACTGAGAAAGCAGAGAAAAAGTGTCTCCTGCAACCCGTACCCTTGGTGCTAGATGAACGAACGTCTCTCCACTTGCTACGTTCTGAGAGATAAGTGTGCGTGAACGCCGTCCTTCACCTAGCTTGTTGGGAACACAAAGTTTCTTTTCAGTTGCAAACTCCATTCCATACATATATAAGGTGAGGTACAAGCTCCAACTCGGTTTTACAGTGAAAACTGCAGGAACTTCAAACCGGCACTAGGAAACAGACTGAGAAAGCAGAGAAAAAGTGTCTCCTGCAACCCGTTCCCTTGGTGCTAGATGAACGAACGTCTCTCCACTTGCTCAGTTCTGAGAGATAAGTGTGCGTGAACGCCGTCCTTCACCTAGCTTGTTGGGAACACAAAGTTTCTTTTCAGTTGCAAACTCCATTCCATACATATATAAGGGGAGGTACAAGCTCCAACTCGGTTTTACAGTGAAAACTGAAGGAACTTCAAACCGGCACTAAGAAACAGACTGAGAAAGCAGAGAAAAAGTGTCTCCTGCAACCCGTTCCCTTGGTGCTAGATGAACGAACGTCTCTCCACTTGCTCAGTTCTGAGAGATAAGTGTGCGTGAACGCCGTCCTTCACCTAGCTTGTTGGGAACACAAAGTTTCTTTTCAGTTGCAAACTCCATTCCATACATATATATGGGGAGGTACAAGCTCCAACTCGGTTTTACAGTGAAAACTGCAGGAACTTCAAACCGGCACTAGGAAACAGACTGAGAAAGCAGAGAAAAAGTGTCTCCTGCAACCCTTTCCCTTGGTGCTAGATGAACGAACGTCTCTCCACTTGCTCAGTTTTGAGAGATAAGTGTGTGTGAAAGCCGTCCTTCACCTAGCTTGTTGGGAACACAAAGTTTCTTTTCAGTTGCAAACTCCATTCCATACATATATAAGGGGAGGTACAAGCTCCAACTCGGTTTTACAGTGAAAACTGCAGGAAATTCAAACCGGCACTAAGAAACAGACTGAGAAAGCAGAGAAAAAGTGTCTCCTGCAACCCGTTCCCTTGGTGCTAGATGAACGAACGTCTCTCCAATTGCTCAGTTCTGAGAGATAAGTGTGTGTGAAAGCCGTCCTTCACCTAGCTTGTTGGGAACACAAAGTTTCTTTTCAGTTGCAAACGCCATTCCATACATATATATGGGGAGGTACAAGCTCCAACTCGGTTTTACAGTGAAAACTGCAGGAACTTCAAACCGGCACTAGGAAACAGACTGAGAAAGCAGAGAAAAATTGTCTCCTGCAACCCGTTCCCTTGGTGCTAGATGAACGAACGTCTCTCCACTTGCTCAGTTCTGAGAGATAAGTGTGTGTGAAAGCCGTCCTTCACCTAGCTTGTTGGGAACACAAAGTTTCGTTTCAGTTGCAAACGCCATTCCATACATATATATGGGGAGGTACAAGCTCCAACTCGGTTTTACAGTGAAAACTGCAGGAACTTCAAACCGGCACTAGGAAACAGACTGAGAAAGCAGAGAAAAAGTGTCTCCTGCAACCCGTTCATTTGGTGCTAGATGAACGAACGTCTCTCCACTTGCTCAGTTCTGAGAGATAAGTGTGTGTGAAAGCCGTCCTTCACCTAGCTTGTTGGGAACACAAAGTTTCTTTTCAGTTGCAAACTCCATTCCATACATATATATGGGGAGGTACAAGCTCCAACTCGGTTTTACAGTGAAAACTGCAGGAACTTCAAACCGGCACTAGGAAACAGACAGAGAAAGCAGAGAAAAAGTGTCTCCTGCAACCCGTTCCCTTGGTGCTAGATGAACGAACGTCTCTCCACTTGCTCAGTTCTGAGAGATAAGTGTGTGTGAAAGCCGTCCTTCACCTAGCTTGTTGGGAACACAAAGTTTCTTTTCAGTTGCAAACGCCATTCCATACATATATATGGGGAGGTACAAGCTCCAACTCGGTTTTACAGTGAAAACTGCAGGAACTTCAAACCGGCACTAGGAAACAGACTGAGAAAGCAGAGAAAAAGTGTCTCCTGCAACCCGTTCCCTTGGTGCTAGATGAACGAACGTCTCTCCACTTGCTCAGTTCTGAGAGATAAGTGTGCGTGAACGCCGTCCTTCACCTAGCTTGTTGGGAACACAAAGTTTCTTTTCAGTTGCAAACTCCATTCCATACATATATATGGGGAGGTACAAGCTCCAACTCGGTTTTACAGTGAAAACTGCAGGAACTTCAAACCGGCACTAGGAAACAGACTGAGAAAGCAGAGAAAAAGTGTCTCCTGCAACCCTTTCCCTTGGTGCTAGATGAACGAACGTCTCTCCACTTCCTCAGTTTTGAGAGATAAGTGTGTGTGAAAGCCGTCCTTCACCTAGCTTGTAGGGAACACAAAGTTTCTTTTCAGTTGCAAACTCCATTCCATACATATATAAGGGGAGGTACAAGCTCCAACTCGGTTTTACAGTGAAAAGTGCAGGAACTTCAAACCGGCACTAAGAAACAGACTGAGAAAGCAGAGAAAAAGTGTCTCCTGCAACCCGTTCCCTTGGTGCTAGATGAACGAACGTCTCTCCAATTGCTCAGTTCTGAGAGATAAGTGTGTGTGAAAGCCGTCCTTCACCTAGCTTGTTGGGAACACAAAGTTTCTTTTCAGTTGCAAACGCCATTCCATACATATATATGGGGAGGTACAAGCTCCAACTCGGTTTTACAGTGAAAAGTGCAGGAACTTCAAACCGGCACTAGGAAACAGACTGAGAAAGCAGAGAAAAAGTGTCTCCTGCAACCCGTTCCCTTGGTGCTAGATGAACGAACGTCTCTCCACTTGCTCAGTTCTGAGAGATAAGTGTGTGTGAAAGCCGTCCTTCACCTAGCTTGTTGGGAACACAAAGTTTCTTTTCAGTTGCAAACTCCAATCCATACATATATATGGGGAGGTACAAGCTCCAACTCGGTTTTACAGTGAAAACTGCAGGAACTTCAAACCGGCACTAGGAAACAGACTGAGAAAGCAGAGAAAAAGTGTCTCCTGCAACCCGTTCCCTTGGTGCTAGATGAACGAACGTCTCTCCACTTGCTCAGTTCTGAGAGATAAGTGTGCGTGAACGCCGTCCTTCACCTAGCTTGTTGGGAACACAAAGTTTCTTTTCAGTTGCAAACTCCATTCCATACATATATAAGGGGAGGTACAAGCTCCAACTCGGTTTTACAGTGAAAACTGCAGGAACTTCAAACCGGCACTAAGAAACAGACTGAGAAAGCAGAGAAAAAGTGTCTCCTGCAACCCTTTCCCTTGGTGCTAGATGAACGAACGTCTCTCCAATTGCTCAGTTCTGAGAGATAAGTGTGTGTGAAAGCCGTCCTTCACCTAGCTTGTTGGGAACACAAAGTTTCTTTTCAGTTGCAAACGCCATTCCATACATATATATGGGGAGGTACAAGCTCCAACTCGGTTTTACAGTGAAAACTGCAGGAACTTCAAACCGGCACTAGGAAACAGACTGAGAAAGCAGAGAAAAAGTGTCTCCTGCAACCCGTTCCCTTGGTGCTAGATGAACGAACGTCTCTCCACTTGCTCAGTTCTGAGAGATAAGTGTGTGTGAAAGCCGTCCTTCACCTAGCTTGTTGGGAACACAAAGTTTCTTTTCAGTTGCAAACTCCATTCCATACATATATATGGGGAGGTACAAGCTCCAACTCGGTTTTACAGTGAAAACTGCAGGAACTTCAAACCGGCACTAGGAAACAGACTGAGAAAGCAGAGAAAAAGTGTCTCCTGCAACCCGTTCCCTTGGTGCTAGATGAACGAACGTCTCTCCACTTGCTCAGTTCTGAGAGATAAGTGTGCGTGAACGCCGTCCTTCACCTAGCTTGTTGGGAACACAAAGATTCTTTTCAGTTGCAAACTCCATTCCATACATATATAAGGGGAGGTACAAGCTCCAACTCGGTTTTACAGTGAAAACTGCAGGAAATTCAAACCGGCACTAAGAAACAGACTGAGAAAGCAGAGAAAAAGTGTCTCCTGCAACCCGTTCCCTTGGTGCTAGATGAACGAACGTCTCTCCACTTGCTCAGTTCTGAGAGATAAGTGTGTGTGAAAGCCGTCCTTCACCTAGCTTGTTGGGAACACAAAGTTTCTTTTCAGTTGCAAACGCCATTCCATACATATATATGGGGAGGTACAAGCTCCAACTCGGTTTTACAGTGAAAACTGCAGGAACTTCAAACCGGCACTAGGAAACAGACTGAGAAAGCAGAGAAAAAGTGTCTCCTGCAACCCGTTCCCTTGGTGCTAGATGAACGAACGTCTCTCCACTTGCTCAGTTCTGAGAGATAAGTGTGCGTGAACGCCGTCCTTCACCTAGCTTGTTGGGAACACAAAGTTTCTTTTCAGTTGCAAACTCCATTCCATACATATATATGGGGAGGTACAAGCTCCAACTCGGTTTTACAGTGAAAACTGCAGGAACTTCAAACCGGCACTAGGAAACAGACTGAGAAAGCAGAGAAAAAGTGTCTCCTGCAACCCTTTCCCTTGGTGCTAGATGAACGAACGTCTCTCCACTTGCTCAGTTCTGAGAGATAAGTGTGTGTGAAAGCCGTCCTTCACCTAGCTTGTTGGGAACACAAAGATTCTTTTCAGTTGCAAACGCCATTCCATACATATATATGGGGAGGTACAAGCTCCAACTCGGTTTTACAGTGAAAACTGCAGGAACTTCAAACCGGCACTAGGAAACAGACTGAGAAAGCAGAGAAAAAGTGTCTCCTGCAACCCGTTCCCTTGGTGCTAGATGAACGAACGTCTCTCCACTTGCTCAGTTCTGAGAGATAAGTGTGCGTGAACGCCGTCCTTCACCTAGCTTGTTGGGAACACAAAGTTTCTTTTCAGTTGCAAACTCCATTCCATACATATATATGGGGAGGTACAAGCTCCAACTCGGTTTTACAGTGAAAACTGCAGGAACTTCAAACCGGCACTAGGAAACAGACTGAGAAAGCAGAGAAAAAGTGTCTCCTGCAACCCTTTCCCTTGGTGCTAGATGAACGAACGTCTCTCCACTTGCTCAGTTTTGAGAGATAAGTGTGTGTGAAAGCCGTCCTTCACCTAGCTTGTTGGGAACACAAAGTTTCTTTTCAGTTGCAAACTCCATTCCATACATATATAAGGGGAGGTACAAGCTCCAACTCGGTTTTACAGTGAAAACTGCAGGAAATTCAAACCGGCACTAAGAAACAGACTGAGAAAGCAGAGAAAAAGTGTCTCCTGCAACCCGTTCCCTTGGTGCTAGATGAACGAACGTCTCTCCAATTGCTCAGTTCTGAGAGATAAGTGTGTGTGAAAGCCGTCCTTCACCTAGCTTGTTGGGAACACAAAGTTTCTTTTCAGTTGCAAACGCCATTCCATACATATATATGGGGAGGTACAAGCTCCAACTCGGTTTTACAGTGAAAACTGCAGGAACTTCAAACCGGCACTAGGAAACAGACTGAGAAAGCAGAGAAAAAGTGTCTCCTGCAACCCGTTCCCTTGGTGCTAGATGAACGAACGTCTCTCCACTTGCTCAGTTCTGAGAGATAAGTGTGTGTGAAAGCCGTCCTTCACCTAGCTTGTTGGGAACACAAAGTTTCTTTTCAGTTGCAAACGCCATTCCATACATATATATGGGGAGGTACAAGCTCCAACTCGGTTTTACAGTGAAAACTGCAGGAACTTCAAACCGGCACTAGGAAACAGACTGAGAAAGCAGAGAAAAAGTGTCTCCTGCAACCCGTTCCCTTGGTGCTAGATGAACGAACGTCTCTCCACTTGCTCAGTTCTGAGAGATAAGTGTGCGTGAACGCCGTCCTTCACCTAGCTTGTTGGGAACACAAAGTTTCTTTTCAGTTGCAAACTCCATTCCATACATATATATGGGGAGGTACAAGCTCCAACTCGGTTTTACAGTGAAAACTGCAGGAACTTCAAACCGGCACTAGGAAACAGACTGAGAAAGCAGAGAAAAAGTGTCTCCTGCAACCCTTTCCCTTGGTGCTAGATGAACGAACGTCTCTCCACTTCCTCAGTTTTGAGAGATAAGTGTGTGTGAAAGCCGTCCTTCACCTAGCTTGTAGGGAACACAAAGTTTCTTTTCAGTTGCAAACTCCATTCCATACATATATAAGGGGAGGTACAAGCTCCAACTCGGTTTTACAGTGAAAAGTGCAGGAACTTCAAACCGGCACTAAGAAACAGACTGAGAAAGCAGAGAAAAAGTGTCTCCTGCAACCCGTTCCCTTGGTGCTAGATGAACGAACGTCTCTCCAATTGCTCAGTTCTGAGAGATAAGTGTGTGTGAAAGCCGTCCTTCACCTAGCTTGTTGGGAACACAAAGTTTCTTTTCAGTTGCAAACGCCATTCCATACATATATATGGGGAGGTACAAGCTCCAACTCGGTTTTACAGTGAAAAGTGCAGGAACTTCAAACCGGCACTAGGAAACAGACTGAGAAAGCAGAGAAAAAGTGTCTCCTGCAACCCGTTCCCTTGGTGCTAGATGAACGAACGTCTCTCCACTTGCTCAGTTCTGAGAGATAAGTGTGTGTGAAAGCCGTCCTTCACCTAGCTTGTTGGGAACACAAAGTTTCTTTTCAGTTGCAAACTCCAATCCATACATATATATGGGGAGGTACAAGCTCCAACTCGGTTTTACAGTGAAAACTGCAGGAACTTCAAACCGGCACTAGGAAACAGACTGAGAAAGCAGAGAAAAAGTGTCTCCTGCAACCCGTTCCCTTGGTGCTAGATGAACGAACGTCTCTCCACTTGCTCAGTTCTGAGAGATAAGTGTGCGTGAACGCCGTCCTTCACCTAGCTTGTTGGGAACACAAAGTTTCTTTTCAGTTGCAAACTCCATTCCATACATATATAAGGGGAGGTACAAGCTCCAACTCGGTTTTACAGTGAAAACTGCAGGAACTTCAAACCGGCACTAAGAAACAGACTGAGAAAGCAGAGAAAAAGTGTCTCCTGCAACCCTTTCCCTTGGTGCTAGATGAACGAACGTCTCTCCAATTGCTCAGTTCTGAGAGATAAGTGTGTGTGAAAGCCGTCCTTCACCTAGCTTGTTGGGAACACAAAGTTTCTTTTCAGTTGCAAACGCCATTCCATACATATATATGGGGAGGTACAAGCTCCAACTCGGTTTTACAGTGAAAACTGCAGGAACTTCAAACCGGCACTAGGAAACAGACTGAGAAAGCAGAGAAAAAGTGTCTCCTGCAACCCGTTCCCTTGGTGCTAGATGAACGAACGTCTCTCCACTTGCTCAGTTCTGAGAGATAAGTGTGTGTGAAAGCCGTCCTTCACCTAGCTTGTTGGGAACACAAAGTTTCTTTTCAGTTGCAAACTCCATTCCATACATATATATGGGGAGGTACAAGCTCCAACTCGGTTTTACAGTGAAAACTGCAGGAACTTCAAACCGGCACTAGGAAACAGACTGAGAAAGCAGAGAAAAAGTGTCTCCTGCAACCCGTTCCCTTGGTGCTAGATGAACGAACGTCTCTCCACTTGCTCAGTTCTGAGAGATAAGTGTGCGTGAACGCCGTCCTTCACCTAGCTTGTTGGGAACACAAAGTTTCTTTTCAGTTGCAAACTCCATTCCATACATATATAAGGGGAGGTACAAGCTCCAACTCGGTTTTACAGTGAAAACTGCAGGAAATTCAAACCGGCACTAAGAAACAGACTGAGAAAGCAGAGAAAAAGTGTCTCCTGCAACCCGTTCCCTTGGTGCTAGATGAACGAACGTCTCTCCACTTGCTCAGTTCTGAGAGATAAGTGTGTGTGAAAGCCGTCCTTCACCTAGCTTGTTGGGAACACAAAGTTTCTTTTCAGTTGCAAACGCCATTCCATACATATATATGGGGAGGTACAAGCTCCAACTCGGTTTTACAGTGAAAACTGCAGGAACTTCAAACCGGCACTAGGAAACAGACTGAGAAAGCAGAGAAAAAGTGTCTCCTGCAACCCGTTCCCTTGGTGCTAGATGAACGAACGTCTCTCCACTTGCTCAGTTCTGAGAGATAAGTGTGCGTGAACGCCGTCCTTCACCTAGCTTGTTGGGAACACAAAGTTTCTTTTCAGTTGCAAACTCCATTCCATACATATATATGGGGAGGTACAAGCTCCAACTCGGTTTTACAGTGAAAACTGCAGGAACTTCAAACCGGCACTAGGAAACAGACTGAGAAAGCAGAGAAAAAGTGTCTCCTGCAACCCTTTCCCTTGGTGCTAGATGAACGAACGTCTCTCCACTTGCTCAGTTCTGAGAGATAAGTGTGTGTGAAAGCCGTCCTTCACCTAGCTTGTTGGGAACACAAAGTTTCTTTTCAGTTGCAAACGCCATTCCATACATATATATGGGGAGGTACAAGCTCCAACTCGGTTTTACAGTGAAAACTGCAGGAATTTCAAACCGGCACTAGGAAACAGACTGAGAAAGCAGAGAAAAAGTGTCTCCTGCAACCCGTTCCCTTGGTGCTAGATGAACGAACGTCTCTCCACTTGCTCAGTTCTGAGAGATAAGTGTGCGTGAACGCCGTCCTTCACCTAGCTTGTTGGGAACACAAAGTTTCTTTTCAGTTGCAAACTCCATTCCATACATATATATGGGGAGGTACAAGCTCCAACTCGGTTTTACAGTGAAAACTGCAGGAACTTCAAACCGGCACTAGGAAACAGACTGAGAAAGCAGAGAAAAAGTGTCTCCTGCAACCCTTTCCCTTGGTGCTAGATGAACGAACGTCTCTCCACTTGCTCAGTTTTGAGAGATAAGTGTGTGTGAAAGCCGTCCTTCACCTAGCTTGTTGGGAACACAAAGTTTCTTTTCAGTTGCAAACTCCATTCCATACATATATAAGGGGAGGTACAAGCTCCAACTCGGTTTTACAGTGAAAACTGCAGGAAATTCAAACCGGCACTAAGAAACAGACTGAGAAAGCAGAGAAAAAGTGTCTCCTGCAACCCGTTCCCTTGGTGCTAGATGAACGAACGTCTCTCCAATTGCTCAGTTCTGAGAGATAAGTGTGTGTGAAAGCCGTCCTTCACCTAGCTTGTTGGGAACACAAAGTTTCTTTTCAGTTGCAAACGCCATTCCATACATATATATGGGGAGGTACAAGCTCCAACTCGGTTTTACAGTGAAAACTGCAGGAACTTCAAACCGGCACTAGGAAACAGACTGAGAAAGCAGAGAAAAAGTGTCTCCTGCAACCCGTTCCCTTGGTGCTAGATGAACGAACGTCTCTCCACTTGCTCAGTTCTGAGAGATAAGTGTGTGTGAAAGCCGTCCTTCACCTAGCTTGTTGGGAACACAAAGTTTCTTTTCAGTTGCAAACGCCATTCCATACATATATATGGGGAGGTACAAGCTCCAACTCGGTTTTACAGTGAAAACTGCAGGAACTTCAAACCGGCACTAGGAAACAGACTGAGAAAGCAGAGAAAAAGTGTCTCCTGCAACCCGTTCCCTTGGTGCTAGATGAACGAACGTCTCTCCACTTGCTCAGTTCTGAGAGATAAGTGTGCGTGAACGCCGTCCTTCACCTAGCTTGTTGGGAACACAAAGTTTCTTTTCAGTTGCAAACTCCATTCCATACATATATAAGGGGAGGTACAAGCTCCAACTCGGTTTTACAGTGAAAACTGAAGGAACTTCAAACCGGCACTAGGAAACAGACTGAGAAAGCAGAGAAAAAGTGTCTCCTGCAACCCGTTCCCTTGGTGCTAGATGAACGAACGTCTCTCCACTTGCTCAGTTCTGAGAGATAAGTGTGCGTGAACGCCGTCCTTCACCTAGCTTGTTGGGAACACAAAGTTTCTTTTCAGTTGCATACGCCATTCCATACATATATATGGGGAGGTACAAGCTCCAACTCGGTTTTACAGTGAAAACTGCAGGAACTTCAAACCGGCACTAGGAAACAGACTGAGAAAGCAGAGAAAAAGTGTCTCCTGCAACCCGTTCCCTTGGTGCTAGATGAACGAACGTCTCTCCACTTGCTCAGTTCTGAGAGATAAGTGTGCGTGAACGCCGTCCTTCACCTAGCTTGTTGGGAACACAAAGTTTCTTTTCAGTTGCAAACTCCATTCCATACATATATATGGGGAGGTACAAGCTCCAACTCGGTTTTACAGTGAAAACTGCAGGAACTTCAAACCGGCACTAGGAAACAGACTGAGAAAGCAGAGAAAAAGTGTCTCCTGCAACCCTTTCCCTTGGTGCTAGATGAACGAACGTCTCTCCACTTGCTCAGTTTTGAGAGATAAGTGTGTGTGAAAGCCGTCCTTCACCTAGCTTGTTGGGAACACAAAGTTTCTTTTCAGTTGCAAACTCCATTCCATACATATATAAGGGGAGGTACAAGCTCCAACTCGGTTTTACAGTGAAAACTGCAGGAAATTCAAACCGGCACTAAGAAACAGACTGAGAAAGCAGAGAAAAAGTGTCTCCTGCAACCCGTTCCCTTGGTGCTAGATGAACGAACGTCTCTCCAATTGCTCAGTTCTGAGAGATAAGTGTGTGTGAAAGCCGTCCTTCACCTAGCTTGTTGGGAACACAAAGTTTCTTTTCAGTTGCAAACGCCATTCCATACATATATATGGGGAGGTACAAGCTCCAACTCGGTTTTACAGTGAAAACTGCAGGAACTTCAAACCGGCACTAGGAAACAGACTGAGAAAGCAGAGAAAAAGTGTCTCCTGCAACCCGTTCCCTTGGTGCTAGATGAACGAACGTCTCTCCACTTGCTCAGTTCTGAGAGATAAGTGTGTGTGAAAGCCGTCCTTCACCTAGCTTGTTGGGAACACAAAGTTTCTTTTCAGTTGCAAACGCCATTCCATACATATATATGGGGAGGTACAAGCTCCAACTCGGTTTTACAGTGAAAACTGCAGGAACTTCAAACCGGCACTAGGAAACAGACTGAGAAAGCAGAGAAAAAGTGTCTCCTGCAACCCGTTCCCTTGGTGCTAGATGAACGAACGTCTCTCCACTTGCTCAGTTCTGAGAGATAAGTGTGCGTGAACGCCGTCCTTCACCTAGCTTGTTGGGAACACAAAGTTTCTTTTCAGTTGCAAACTCCATTCCATACATATATCAGGGGAGATACAAGCTCCAACTCGGTTTTACAGTGAAAACTGCAGGAACTTCAAACCGGCACTAGGAAACAGACTGAGAAAGCAGAGAAAAAGTGTCTCCTGCAACCCGTTCCCTTGGTGCTAGATGAACGAACGTCTCTCCACTTGCTCAGTTCTGAGAGATAAGTGTGTGTGAAAGCCGTCCTTCACCTAGCTTGTTGGGAACACAAAGTTTCTTTTCAGTTGCAAACTCCATTCCATACATATATATGGGGAGGTACAAGCTCCAACTCGGTTTTACGGTGAAAAGTGCAGGAACTTCAAACCGGCACTAGAAAACAGACTGAGAAAGCAGAGAAAAAGTGTCTCCTGCAACCCGTTCCCTTGGTGCTAGATGAACGAACGTCTCTCCACTTGCTCAGTTCTGAGAGATAAGTGGGTGTGAAAGCCGTCCTTCACCTAGCTTGTTGGGAACACAAAGTTTCTTTTCAGTTGCAAACGCCATTCCATACATATATATGGGGAGGTACAAGCTCCAACTCGGTTTTACAGTGAAAACTGCAGGAACTTCAAACCGGCACTAGGAAACAGACTGAGAAAGCAGAGAAAAAGTGTCTCCTGCAACCCGTTCCCTTGGTGCTAGATGAACGAACGTCTCTCCACTTGCTCAGTTCTGAGAGATAAGTGTGTGTGAAAGCCGTCCTTCACCTAGCTTGTTGGGAACACAAAGTTTCTTTTCAGTTGCAAACGCCATTCCATACATATATATGGGGAGGTACAAGCTCCAACTCGGTTTTACAGTGAAAACTGCAGGAACTTCAAACCGGCACTAGGAAACAGACTGAGAAAGCAGAGAAAAAGTGTCTCCTGCAACCCGTTCCCTTGGTGCTAGATGAACGAACGTCTCTCCACTTGCTCAGTTCTGAGAGATAAGTGTGCGTGAACGCCGTCCTTCACCTAGCTTGTTGGGAACACAAAGTTTCTTTTCAGTTGCAAACTCCATTCCATACATATATAAGGGGAGGTTCAAGCTCCAACTCGGTTTTACAGTGAAAACTGAAGGAACTTCAAACCGGCACTAGGAAACAGACTGAGAAAGCAGAGAAAAAGTGTCTCCTGCAACCCGTTCCCTTGGTGCTAGATGAACGAACGTCTCTCCACTTGCTCAGTTCTGAGAGATAAGTGTGTGTGAACGCCGTCCTTCACCTAGCTTGTTGGGAACACAAAGTTTCTTTTCAGTTGCAAACGCCATTCCATACATATATATGGGGAGGTACAAGCTCCAACTCGGTTTTACAGTGAAAACTGCAGGAACTTCAAACCGGCACTAGGAAACAGACTGAGAAAGCAGAGAAAAAGTGTCTCCTGCAACCCGTTCCCTTGGTGCTAGATGAACGAACGTCTCTCCACTTGCTCAGTTCTGAGAGATAAGTGTGCGTGAACGCCGTCCTTCACCTAGCTTGTTGGGAACACAAAGTTTCTTTTCAGTTGCAAACTCCATTCCATACATATATATGGGGAGGTACAAGCTCCAACTCGGTTTTACAGTGAAAACTGCAGGAACTTCAAACCGGCACTAGGAAACAGACTGAGAAAGCAGAGAAAAAGTGTCTCCTGCAACCCTTTCCCTTGGTGCTAGATGAACGAACGTCTCTCCACTTGCTCAGTTTTGAGAGATAAGTGTGTGTGAAAGCCGTCCTTCACCTAGCTTGTTGGGAACACAAAGTTTCTTTTCAGTTGCAAACTCCATTCCATACATATATAAGGGGAGGTACAAGCTCCAACTCGGTTTTACAGTGAAAACTGCAGGAAATTCAAACCGGCACTAAGAAACAGACTGAGAAAGCAGAGAAAAAGTGTCTCCTGCAACCCGTTCCCTTGGTGCTAGATGAACGAACGTCTCTCCAATTGCTCAGTTCTGAGAGATAAGTGTGTGTGAAAGCCGTCCTTCACATAGCTTGTTGGGAACACAAAGTTTCTTTTCAGTTGCAAACGCCATTCCATACATATATATGGGGAGGTACAAGCTCCAACTCGGTTTTACAGTGAAAACTGCAGGAACTTCAAACCGGCACTAGGAAACAGACTGAGAAAGCAGAGAAAAAGTGTCTCCTGCAACCCGTTCCCTTGGTGCTAGATGAACGAACGTCTCTCCACTTGCTCAGTTCTGAGAGATAAGTGTGTGTGAAAGCCGTCCTTCACCTAGCTTGTTGGGAACACAAAGTTTCTTTTCAGTTGCAAACGCCATTCCATACATATATATGGGGAGGTACAAGCTCCAACTCGGTTTCACAGTGAAAACTGCAGGAACTTCAAACAGGCACTAGGAAACAGACTGAGAAAGCAGAGAAAAAGTGTCTCCTGCAACCCGTTCCCTTGGTGCTAGATGAACGAACGTCTCTCCACTTGCTATGTTCTGAGAGATAAGTGTGCGTGAACGCCGTCCTTCACCAAGCTTGTTGGGAAAACAAAGTTTCTTTTCAGTTGCAAACGCCATTCCATACATATATATGGGGAGGTACAAGCTCCAACTCGTTTTTACACTGAAAACTGCAGGAACTTCAAACCGGCACTAGGAAACAGACTGAGAAAGCAGAGAAAAAGTGTCTCCTGCAACCCGTTCCCTTGGTGCTAGATGAACGAACGTCTCTCCACTTGCTCAGTTCTGAGAGATAAGTGTGCGTGAACGCCGTCCTTCACCTAGCTTGTTGGGAACACAAAGTTTCTTTTCAGTTGCAAACTCCATTCCATACATATATAAGGGGAGGTACAAGCTCCAACTCGGTTTTACAGTGAAAACTGCAGGAAATTCAAACCGGCACTAAGAAACAGACTGAGAAAGCAGAGAAAAAGTGTCTCCTGCAACCCTTTCCCTTGGTGCTAGATGAACGAACGTCTCTCCACTTGCTCAGTTCTGAGAGATAAGTGTGTGTGAAAGCCGTCCTTCACCTAGCTTGTTGGGAACACAAAGTTTCTTTTCAGTTGCAAACGCCATTCCATACATATATATGGGGAGGTACAAGCTCCAACTCGGTTTTACAGTGAAAACTGCAGGAACTTCAAACAGGCACTAGGAAACAGACTGAGAAAGCAGAGAAAAAGTGTCTCCTGCAACCCGTTCCCTTGGTGCTAGATGAACGAACGTCTCTCAACTTGCTCAGTTCTGAGAGATAAGTGTGCGTGAACGCCGTCCTTCACCTAGCTTGTTGGGAACACAAAGTTTCTTTTCAGTTGCAAACTCCATTCCATACATATATAAGGGGAGGTTCAAGCTCCAACTCGGTTTTACAGTGAAAACTGAAGGAACTTCAAACCGGCACTAGGAAACAGACTGAGAAAGCAGAGAAAAAGTGTCTCCTGCAACCCGTTCCCTTGGTGCTAGATGAACGAACGTCTCTCCACTTGCTCAGTTCTGAGAGATAAGTGTGTGTGAACGCCGTCCTTCACCTAGCTTGTTGGGAACACAAAGTTTCTTTTCAGTTGCAAACGCCATTCCATACATATATATGGGGAGGTACAAGCTCCAACTCGGTTTTACAGTGAAAACTGCAGGAACTTCAAACCGGCACTAGGAAACAGACTGAGAAAGCAGAGAAAAAGTGTCTCCTGCAACCCGTTCCCTTGGTGCTAGATGAACGAACGTCTCTCCACTTGCTCAGTTCTGAGAGATAAGTGTGCGTGAACGCCGTCCTTCACCTAGCTTGTTGGGAACACAAAGTTTCTTTTCAGTTGCAAACTCCATTCCATACATATATATGGGGAGGTACAAGCTCCAACTCGGTTTTACAGTGAAAACTGCAGGAACTTCAAACCGGCACTAGGAAACAGACTGAGAAAGCAGAGAAAAAGTGTCTCCTGCAACCCTTTCCCTTGGTGCTAGATGAACGAACGTCTCTCCACTTGCTCAGTTTTGAGAGATAAGTGTGTGTGAAAGCCGTCCTTCACCTAGCTTGTTGGGAACACAAAGTTTCTTTTCAGTTGCAAACTCCATTCCATACATATATAAGGGGAGGTACAAGCTCCAACTCGGTTTTACAGTGAAAACTGCAGGAAATTCAAACCGGCACTAAGAAACAGACTGAGAAAGCAGAGAAAAAGTGTCTCCTGCAACCCGTTCCCTTGGTGCTAGATGAACGAACGTCTCTCCAATTGCTCAGTTCTGAGAGATAAGTGTGTGTGAAAGCCGTCCTTCACATAGCTTGTTGGGAACACAAAGTTTCTTTTCAGTTGCAAACGCCATTCCATACATATATATGGGGAGGTACAAGCTCCAACTCGGTTTTACAGTGAAAACTGCAGGAACTTCAAGCCGGCACTAGGAAACAGACAGAGAAAGCAGAGAAAAGTGTCTCCTGCAACCCGTTCCCTTGGTGCTAGATGAACGAACGTCTCTCCACTTGCTCAGTTCTGAGAGATAAGTGTGTGTGAAAGCCGTCCTTCACCTAGCTTGTTGGGAACACAAAGTTTCTTTTCAGTTGCAAACTCCATCCCATACATATATATGGGGAGGTATAAGCTCCAAATCGGTTTTACAGTGAAAACTGCAGGAACTTCAAACCGGCACTAAGAAACAGACTGAGAAAGCAGAGAAAAAGTGTCTCCTGCAACCCGTTCCCTTGGTGCTAAATGAACGAACGTCTCTCCACTTGCTCAGTTCTGAGAGATAAGTGTGTGTGAACGCCGTCCTTCACCTAGCTTGTTGAGAACACAAAGTTTCTTTTCAGTTGCAAACTCCATTCCATACATATATAAGGGGAGGTACAAGCTCCAACTCGGTTTTACAGTGAAAACTGCAGGAACTTCAAACCGGCACTAGGAAACAGACTAAGAAAGCAGAGAAAAAGTGTCTCCTGCAACCCGTTCCCTTGGTGCTAGATGAACGAACGTCTCTCCACTTGCTCAGTTCTTAGAGATAAGTGTGCGTGAATGCCGTCCTTCACCTAGCTTGTTGGGAACACAAAGTTTCTTTTCAGTTGCAAACGCCATTCCATACATATATATGGGGAGGTACAAGCTCCAACTCGGTTTTACAGTGAAAACTGCAGGAACTTCAAACCGGCACTAGGAAACAGACTGAGAAAGCAGAGAAAAAGTGTCTCCTGCAACCCGTTCCCTTGGTGCTAGATGAACGAACGTCTCTCCACTTGCTCAGTTCTGAGAGATAAGTGGGTGTGAAAGCCGTCCTTCACCTAGCTTGTTGGGAACACAAAGTTTCTTTTCAGTTGCAAACGCCATTCCATACATATATATGGGGAGGTACAAGCTCCAACTCGGTTTTACAGTGAAAACTGCAGGAACTTCAAACCGGCACTAGGAAACAGACTGAGAAAGCAGAGAAAAAGTGTCTCCTGCAACCCGTTCCCTTGGTGCTAGATGAACGAACGTCTCTCCACTTGCTCAGTTCTGAGAGATAAGTGTGTGTGAAAGCCGTCCTTCACCTAGCTTGTTGGGAACACAAAGTTTCTTTTCAGTTGCAAACGCCATTCCATACATATATATGGGGAGGTACAAGCTCCAACTTGGTTTTACAGTGAAAACTGCAGGAACTTCAAACCGGCACTAGGAAACAGACTGAGAAAGCAGAGAAAAAGTGTCTCCTGCAACCCGTTCCCTTGGTGCTAGATGAACGAACGTCTCTCCACTTGCTCAGTTCTGAGAGATAAGTGTGTGTGAACGCCGTCCTTCACCTAGCTTGTTGGGAACACAAAGTTTCTTTTCAGTTGCAAACGCCATTCCATATATATATATGGGGAGGTACAAGCTCCAACTCGGTTTTACAGTGAAAACTGCAGGAACTTCAAACCGGCACTAGGAAACAGACTGAGAAAGCAGAGAAAAAGTGTCTCCTGCAACCCGTTCCCTTGGTGCTAGATGAACGAACGTCTCTCCACTTGCTCAGTTCTGAGAGATAAGTGTGCGTGAACGCCGTCCTTCACCTAGCTTGTTGGGAACACAAAGTTTCTTTTCAGTTGCAAACTCCATTCCATACATATATATGGGGAGGTACAAGCTCCAACTCGGTTTTACAGTGAAAACTGCAGGAACTTCAAACCGGCACTAGGAAACAGACTGAGAAAGCAGAGAAAAAGTGTCTCCTGCAACCCTTTCCCTTGGTGCTAGATGAACGAACGTCTCTCCACTTGCTCAGTTTTGAGAGATAAGTGTGTGTGAAAGCCGTCCTTCACCTAGCTTGTTGGGAACACAAAGTTTCTTTTCAGTTGCAAACTCCATTCCATACATATATAAGGGGAGGTACAAGCTCCAACTCGGTTTTACAGTGAAAACTGCAGGAAATTCAAACCGGCACTAAGAAACAGACTGAGAAAGCAGAGAAAAAGTGTCTCCTGCAACCCGTTCCCTTGGTGCTAGATGAACGAACGTCTCTCCAATTGCTCAGTTCTGAGAGATAAGTGTGTGTGAAAGCCGTCCTTCACATAGCTTGTTGGGAACACAAAGTTTCTTTTCAGTTGCAAACGCCATTCCATACATATATATGGGGAGGTACAAGCTCCAACTCGGTTTTACAGTGAAAACTGCAGGAACTTCAAACCGGCACTAGGAAACAGACTGAGAAAGCAGAGAAAAAGTGTCTCCTGCAACCCGTTCCCTTGGTGCTAGATGAACGAACGTCTCTCCACTTGCTCAGTTCTGAGAGATAAGTGTGTGTGAAAGCCGTCCTTCACATAGCTTGTTGGGAACACAAAGTTTCTTTTCAGTTGCAAACGCCATTCCATACATATATATGGGGAGGTACAAGCTCCAACTCGGTTTTACAGTGAAAACTGCAGGAACTTCAAACCGGCACTAGGAAACAGACTGAGAAAGCAGAGAAAAAGTGTCTCCTGCAACCCGTTCCCTTGGTGCTAGATGAACGAACGTCTCTCCACTTGCTATGTTCTGAGAGATAAGTGTGCGTGAACGCCGTCCTTCACCTAGCTTGTTGGGAACACAAAGTTTCTTTTCAGTTGCAAACGCCATTCCATACATATATATGGGGAGGTACAAGCTCCAACTCGGTTTTACAGTGAAAACTGCAGGAACTTCAAACCGGCACTAGGAAACAGACTGAGAAAGCAGAGAAAAAGTGTCTCCTGCAACCCGTTCCCTTGGTGCTAGATGAACGAACGTCTCTCCACTTGCTCAGTTCTGAGAGATAAGTGTGCGTGAACGCCGTCCTTCACCTAGCTTGTTGGGAACACAAAGTTTCTTTTCAGTTGCAAACTCCATTCCATACATATATAAGGGGAGGTACAAGCTCCAACTCGGTTTTACAGTGAAAACTGCAGGAAATTCAAACCGGCACTAAGAAACAGACTGAGAAAGCAGAGAAAAAGTGTCTCCTGCAACCCTTTCCCTTGGTGCTAGATGAACGAACGTCTCTCCACTTGCTCAGTTCTGAGAGATAAGTGTGTGTGAAAGCCGTCCTTCACCTAGCTTGTTGGGAACACAAAGTTTCTTTTCAGTTGCAAACGCCATTCCATACATATATATGGGGAGGTACAAGCTCCAACTCGGTTTTACAGTGAAAACTGCAGGAACTTCAAACAGGCACTAGGAAACAGACTGAGAAAGCAGAGAAAAAGTGTCTCCTGCAACCCGTTCCCTTGGTTCTAGATGAACGAACGTCTCTCAACTTGCTCAGTTCTGAGAGATAAGTGTGCGTGAACGCCGTCCTTCACCTAGCTTGTTGGGAACACAAAGTTTCTTTTCAGTTGCAAACTCCATTCCATACATATATAAGGGGAGGTTCAAGCTCCAACTCGGTTTTACAGTGAAAACTGAAGGAACTTCAAACCGGCACTAGGAAACAGACTGAGAAAGCAGAGAAAAAGTGTCTCCTGCAACCCGTTCCCTTGGTGCTAGATGAACGAACGTCTCTCCACTTGCTCAGTTCTGAGAGATAAGTGTGTGTGAACGCCGTCCTTCACCTAGCTTGTTGGGAACACAAAGTTTCTTTTCAGTTGCAAACGCCATTCCATACATATATATGGGGAGGTACAAGCTCCAACTCGGTTTTACAGTGAAAACTGCAGGAACTTCAAACCGGCACTAGGAAACAGACTGAGAAAGCAGAGAAAAAGTGTCTCCTGCAACCCGTTCCCTTGGTGCTAGATGAACGAACGTCTCTCCACTTGCTCAGTTCTGAGAGATAAGTGTGCGTGAACGCCGTCCTTCACCTAGCTTGTTGGGAACACAAAGTTTCTTTTCAGTTGCAAACTCTATTCCATACATATATATGGGGAGGTACAAGCTCCAACTCGGTTTTACAGTGAAAACTGCAGGAACTTCAAACAGGCACTAGGAAACAGACTGAGAAAGCAGAGAAAAAGTGTCTCCTGCAACCCTTTCCCTTGGTGCTAGATGAACGAACGTCTCTCCACTTGCTCAGTTTTGAGAGATAAGTGTGTGTGAAAGCCGTCCTTCACCTAGCTTGTTGGGAACACAAAGTTTCTTTTCAGTTGCAAACTCCATTCCATACATATATAAGGGGAGGTACAAGCTCCAACTCGGTTTTACAGTGAAAACTGCAGGAAATTCAAACCGGCACTAAGAAACAGACTGAGAAAGCAGAGAAAAAGTGTCTCCTGCAACCCGTTCCCTTGGTGCTAGATGAACGAACGTCTCTCCAATTGCTCAGTTCTGAGAGATAAGTGTGTGTGAAAGCCGTCCTTCACATAGCTTGTTGGGAACACAAAGTTTCTTTTCAGTTGCAAACGCCATTCCATACATATATATGGGGAGGTACAAGCTCCAACTCGGTTTTACAGTGAAAACTGCAGGAACTTCAAACCGGCACTAGGAAACAGACTGAGAAAGCAGAGAAAAAGTGTCTCCTGCAACCCGTTCCCTTGGTGCTAGATGAACGAACGTCTCTCCACTTGCTCAGTTCTGAGAGATAAGTGTGTGTGAAAGCCGTCCTTCACCTAGCTTGTTGGGAACACAAAGTTTCTTTTCAGTTGCAAACGCCATTCCATACATATATATGGGGAGGTACAAGCTCCAACTCGGTTTTACAGTGAAAACTGCAGGAACTTCAAACAGGCACTAGGAAACAGACTGAGAAAGCAGAGAAAAAGTGTCTCCTGCAACCCGTTCCCTTGGTGCTAGATGAACGAACGTCTCTCCACTTGCTATGTTCTGAGAGATAAGTGTGCGTGAACGCCGTCCTTCACCTAGCTTGTTGGGAACACAAAGTTTCTTTTCAGTTGCAAACGCCATTCCATACATATATAAGGGGAGGTACAAGCTCCAACTCGGTTTTACAGTGAAAACTGCAGGAAATTCAAACCGGCACTAAGAAACAGACTGAGAAAGCAGAGAAAAAGTGTCTCCTGCAACCCGTTCCCTTGGTGCTAGATGAACGAACGTCTCTCCACTTGCTCAGTTCTGAGAGATAAGTGTGTGTGAAAGCCGTCCTTCAACTAGCTTGTTGGGAACACAAAGTTTCTTTTCAGTTGCAAACGCCATTCCATACATATATATGGGGAGGTACAAGCTCCAACTCGGTTTTACAGTGAAAACTGCAGGAACTTCAAACAGGCACTAGGAAACAGACTGAGAAAGCAGAGAAAAAGTGTCTCCTGCAACCCGTTCCCTTGGTGCTAGATGAACGAACGTCTCTCCACTTGCTATGTTCTGAGAGATAAGTGTGCGTGAACGCCGTCCTTCACCTAGCTTGTTGGGAACACAAAGTTTCTTTTCAGTTGCAAACTCCATTCCATACATATATAAGGGGAGGTACAAGCTCCAACTCGGTTTTACAGTGAAAACTGCAGGAACTTCAAACCGGCACTAGGAAACAGACTGAGAAAGCAGAGAAGAAGTGTCTCCTGCAACCCGTTCCCTTGGTGCTAGATGAACGAACGTCTCTCCACTTGCTCAGTTCTGAGAGATAAGTGTGCGTGAACGCCGTCCTTCACCTAGCTTGTTGGGAACACAAAGTTTCTTTTCAGTTGCAAACTCCATTCCATACATATATAAGGGGAGGTACAAGCTCCAACTCGGTTTTACAGTGAAAACTGCAGGAAATTCAAACCGGCACTAAGAAACAGACTGAGAAAGCAGAGAAAAAGTGTCTCCTGCAACCCGTTCCCTTGGTGCTAGATGAACGAACGTCTCTCCACTTGCTCAGTTCTGAGAGATAAGTGTGCGTGAACGCCGTCCTTCACCTAGCTTGTTGGGAACACAAAGTTTCTTTTCAGTTGCAAACTCCATTCCATACATATATATGGGGAGGTACAAGCTCCAACTCGGTTTTACAGTGAAAACTGCAGGAACTTCAAACCGGCACTAGGAAACAGACTGAGAAAGCACAGAAAAAGTGTCTCCTGCAAACCTTTCCCTTGGTGCTAGATGAACGAACGTCTCTCCACTTGCTCAGTTTTGAGAGATAAGTGTGTGTGAAAGCCGTCCTTCACCTAGCTTGTTGGGAACACAAAGTTTCTTTTCAGTTGCAAACTCCATTCCATACATATATAAGGGGAGGTACAAGCTCCAACTCGGTTTTACAGTGAAAACTGCAGGAAATTCAAACCGGCACTAAGAAACAGACTGAGAAAGCAGAGAAAAAGTGTCTCCTGCAACCCGTTCCCTTGGTGCTAGATGAACGAACGTCTCTCCACTTGCTATGTTCTGAGAGATAAGTGTGCGTGAACGCCGTCCTTCACCTAGCTTGTTGGGAACACAAAGTTTCTTTTCAGTTGCAAACTCCATTCCATACATATATAAGGGGAGGTACAAGCTCCAACTCGGTTTTACAGTGAAAACTGCAGGAACTTCAAACCGGCACTAGGAAACAGACTGAGAAAGCAGAGAAGAAGTGTCTCCTGCAACCCGTTCCCTTGGTGCTAGATGAACGAACGTCTCTCCACTTGCTCAGTTCTGAGAGATAAGTGTGCGTGAACGCCGTCCTTCACCTAGCTTGTTGGGAACACAAAGTTTCTTTTCAGTTGCAAACTCCATTCCATACATATATAAGGGGAGGTACAAGCTCCAACTCGGTTTTACAGTGAAAACTGCAGGAAATTCAAACCGGCACTAAGAAACAGACTGAGAAAGCAGAGAAAAAGTGTCTCCTGCAACCCGTTCCCTTGGTGCTAGATGAACGAACGTCTCTCCACTTGCTCAGTTCTGAGAGATAAGTGTGCGTGAACGCCGTCCTTCACCTAGCTTGTTGGGAACACAAAGTTTCTTTTCAGTTGCAAACTCCATTCCATACATATATATGGGGAGGTACAAGCTCCAACTCGGTTTTACAGTGAAAACTGCAGGAACTTCAAACCGGCACTAGGAAACAGACTGAGAAAGCACAGAAAAAGTGTCTCCTGCAACGCTTTCCCTTGGTGCTAGATGAACGAACGTCTCTCCACTTGCTCAGTTTTGAGAGATAAGTGTGTGTGAAAGCCGTCCTTCACCTAGCTTGTTGGGAACACAAAGTTTCTTTTCAGTTGCAAACTCCATTCCATACATATATAAGGGGAGGTACAAGCTCCAACTCGGTTTTACAGTGAAAACTGCAGGAAATTCAAACCGGCACTAAGAAACAGACTGAGAAAGCAGAGAAAAAGTGTCTCCTGCAACCCGTTCCCTTGGTGCTAGATGAACGAACGTCTCTCCAATTGCTCAGTTCTGAGAGATAAGTGTGTGTGAAAGCCGTCCTTCACCTAGCTTGTTGGGAACACAAAGTTTCTTTTCAGTTGCAAACTCCATTCCATACATATATATGGGGAGGTACAAGCTCCAACTCGGTTTTACAGTGAAAACTGCAGGAACTTCAAACCGGCACTAGGAAACAGACTGAGAAAGCAGAGAAAAAGTGTCTCCTGCAACCCGTTCATTTGCTGCTAGATGAACGAACGTCTCTCCACTTGCTCAGTTCTGAGAGATAAGTGTGTGTGAAAGCCGTCCTTCACCTAGCTTGTTGGGAACACAAAGTTTCTTTTCAGTTGCAAACTCCATTCCATACATATATATGGGGAGGTACAAGCTCCAACTCGGTTTTACAGTGAAAACTGCAGGAACTTCAAACCGGCACTAGGAAACAGACAGAGAAAGCAGAGAAAAAGTGTCTCCTGCAACCCGTTCCCTTGGTGCTAGATGAACGAACGTCTCTCCACTTGCTCAGTTCTGAGAGATAAGTGTGTGTGAAAGCCGTCCTTCACCTTGCTTGTTGGGAACACAAAGTTTCTTTTCAGTTGCAAACGCCATTCCATACATATATATGGGGAGGTACAAGCTCCAACTCGGTTTTACAGTGAAAACTGCAGGAACTTCAAACCGGCACTAGGAAACAGACTGAGAAAGCAGAGAAAAAGTGTCTCCTGCAACCCGTTCCCTTGGTGCTAGATGAACGAACGTCTCTCCACTTGCTCAGTTCTGAGAGATAAGTGTGTGTGAAAGCCGTCCTTCACCTAGCTTGTTGGGAACACAAAGTTTCTTTTCAGTTGCAAACTCCATTCCATACATATATATGGGGAGGTACAAGCTCCAACTCGGTTTTACAGTGAAAACTGCAGGAACTTCAAACCGGCACTAGGAAACAGACTGAGAAAGCAGAGAAAAAGTGTCTCCTGCAACCCGTTCATTTGGTGCTAGATGAACGAACGTCTCTCCACTTGCTCAGTTCTGAGAGATAAGTGTGTGTGAAAGCCGTCCTTCACCTAGCTTGTTGGGAACACAAAGTTTCTTTTCAGTTGCAAACTCCATTCCATACATATATATGGGGAGGTACAAGCTCCAACTCGGTTTTACAGTGAAAACTGCAGGAACTTCAAACCGGCACTAGGAAACAGACAGAGAAAGCAGAGAAAAAGTGTCTCCTGCAACCCGTTCCCTTGGTGCTAGATGAACGAACGTCTCTCCACTTGCTCAGTTCTGAGAGATAAGTGTGTGTGAAAGCCGTCCTTCACCTAGCTTGTTGGGAACACAAAGTTTCTTTTCAGTTGCAAACGCCATTCCATACATATATATGGGGAGGTACAAGCTCCAACTCGATTTTACAGTGAAAACTGCAGGAACTTCAAACCGGCACTAGGAAACAGACTGAGAAAGCAGAGAAAAAGTGTCTCCTGCAACCCGTTCCCTTGGTGCTAGATGAACGAACGTCTCTCCACTTGCTCAGTTCTGAGAGATAAGTGTGCGTGAACGCCGTCCTTCACCTAGCTTGTTGGGAACACAAAGTTTCTTTTCAGTTGCAAACTCCATTCCATACATATATATGGGGAGGTACAAGCTCCAACTCGGTTTTACAGTGAAAACTGCAGGAACTTCAAACCGGCACTAGGAAACAGACTGAGAAAGCAGAGAAAAAGTGTCTCCTGCAACCCTTTCCCTTGGTGCTAGATGAACGAACGTCTCTCCACTTGCTCAGTTTTGAGAGATAAGTGTGTGTGAAAGCCGTCCTTCACCTAGCTTGTAGGGAACACAAAGTTTCTTTTCAGTTGCAAACTCCATTCCATACATATATAAGGGGAGGTACAAGCTCCAACTCGGTTTTACAGTGAAAACTGCAGGAAATTCAAACCGGCACTAAGAAACAGACTGAGAAAGCAGAGAAAAAGTGTCTCCTGCAACCCGTTCCCTTGGTGCTAGATGAACGAACGTCTCTCCAATTGCTCAGTTCTGAGAGATAAGTGTGTGTGAAAGCCGTCCTTCACCTAGCTTGTTGGGAACACAAAGTTTCTTTTCAGTTGCAAACGCCATTCCATACATATATATGGGGAGGTACAAGCTCCAACTCGGTTTTACAGTGAAAACTGCAGGAACTTCAAACCGGCACTAGGAAACAGACTGAGAAAGCAGAGAAAAAGTGTCTCCTGCAACCCGTTCCCTTGGTGCTAGATGAACGAACGTCTCTCCACTTGCTCAGTTCTGAGAGATAAGTGTGTGTGAAAGCCGTCCTTCACCTAGCTTGTTGGGAACACAAAGTTTCGTTTCAGTTGCAAACGCCATTCCATACATATATATGGGGAGGTACAAGCTCCAACTCGGTTTTACAGTGAAAACTGCAGGAACTTCAAACCGGCACTAGGAAACAGACTGAGAAAGCAGAGAAAAAGTGTCTCCTGCAACCCGTTCCCTTGGTGCTAGATGAACGAACGTCTCTCCACTTGCTCAGTTCTGAGAGATAAGTGTGTGTGAAAGCCGTCCTTCACCTAGCTTGTTGGGAACACAAAGTTTCTTTTCAGTTGCAAACGCCATTCCATACATATATATGGGGAGGTACAAGCTCCAACTCTGTTTTACAGTGAAAACTGCAGGAACTTCAAACCGGCACTAGGAAACAGACTGAGAAAGCAGAGAAAAAGTGTCTCCTGCAACCCGTTCCCTTGGTGCTAGATGAACGAACGTCTCTCCACTTGCTATGTTCTGAGAGATAAGTGTGCGTGAACGCCGTCCTTCACCTAGCTTGTTGGGAACACAAAGTTTCTTTTCAGTTGCAAACTCCATTCCATACATATATAAGGGGAGGTACAAGCTCCAACTCGGTTTTACAGTGAAAACTGCAGGAACTTCAAACAGGCACTAGGAAACAGACTGAGAAAGCAGAGAAAAAGTGTCTCCTGCAACCCGTTCCCTTGGTGCTAGATGAACGAACGTCTCTCCACTTGCTCAGTTCTGAGAGATAAGTGTGCGTGAACGCCGTCCTTCACCTAGCTTGTTGGGAACACAAAGTTTCTTTTCAGTTGCAAACTCCATTCCATACATATATAAGGGGAGGTACAAGCTCCAACTCGGTTTTACAGTGAAAACTGCAGGAACTTCAAACCGGCACTAAGAAACAGACTGAGAAAGCAGAGAAAAAGTGTCTCCTGCAACCCGTTCCCTTGGTGCTAGATGAACGAACGTCTCTCCCCTTGCTCAGTTCTGAGAGATAAGTGTGCGTGAACGAAGTCCTTCACCTAGCTTGTTGGGAACACAAAGTTTCTTTTCAGTTGCAAACTCCATTCCATACATATATATGGGGAGGTACAAGCTCCAACTCGGTTTTACAGTGAAAACTGCAGGAACATCAAACCGGCACTAGGAAACAGACTGAGAAAGCAGAGAAAAAGTGTCTCCTGCAACCCTTTCCCTTGGTGCTAGATGAACGAACGTCTCTCCACTTGCTCAGTTTTGAGAGATAAGTGTGTGTGAAAGCCGTCCTTCACCTAGCTTGTTGGGAACACAAAGTTTCTTTTCAGTTGCAAACTCCATTCCATACATATATAAGGGGAGGTACAAGCTCCAACTCGGTTTTACAGTGAAAACTGCAGGAAATTCAAACCGGCACTAAGAAACAGACTGAGAAAGCAGAGAAAAAGTGTCTCCTGCAACCCGTTCCCTTGGTGCTAGATGAACGAACGTCTCTCCAATTGCTCAGTTCTGAGAGATAAGTGTGTGTGAAAGCCGTCCTTCACCTAGCTTGTTGGGAACAGAAAGTTTCTTTTCAGTTGCAAACGCCATTCCATACATATATATGGGGAGGTACAAGCTCCAACTCGGTTTTACAGTGAAAACTGCAGGAACTTCAAACCGGCACTAGGAAACAGACTGAGAAAGCAGAGAAAAAGTGTCTCCTGCAACCCGTTCCCTTGGTGCTAGATGAACGAACGTCTCTCCACTTGCTCAGTTCTGAGAGATAAGTGTGTGTGAAAGCCGTCATTCACCTAGCTTGTTGGGAACACAAAGTTTCGTTTCAGTTGCAAACGCCATTCCATACATATATATGGGGAGGTACAAGCTCCAACTCGGTTTTACAGTGAGAACTGCAGGAACTTCAAACCGGCACTAGGAAACAGACTGAGAAAGCAGAGAAAAAGTGTCTCCTGCAACCCGTTCCCTTGGTGCTAGATGAACGAACGTCTCTCCACTTGCTCAGTTCTGAGAGATAAGTGTGTGTGAAAGCCGTCCTTCACCTAGCTTGTTGGGAACACAAAGTTTCGTTTCAGTTGCAAACGCCATTCCATACATATATATGGGGAGGTACAAGCTCCAACTCGGTTTTACAGTGAAAACTGCAGGAACTTCAAACCGGCACTAGGAAACAGACTGAGAAAGCAGAGAAAAAGTGTCTCCTGCAACCCGTTCCCTTGGTGCTAGATGAACGAACGTCTCTCCACTTGCTCAGTTCTGAGAGATAAGTGTGCGTGAACGCCGTCCTTCACCTAGCTTGTTGGGAACACAAAGTTTCTTTTCAGTTGCAAACTCCATTCCATACATATATAAGGGGAGGTACAAGCTCCAACTCGGTTTTACAGTGAAAACTGCAGGAACTTCAAACCGGCACTAAGAAACAGACTGAGAAAGCAGAGAAAAAGTGTCTCCTGCAACCCGTTCCCTTGGTGCTAGATGAACGAACGTCTCTCCACTTGCTCAGTTCTGAGAGATAAGTGTGTGTGAAAGCCGTCCTTCACCTAGCTTGTTGGGAACACAAAGTTTCGTTTCAGTTGCAAACGCCATTCCATACATATATATGGGGAGGTACAAGCTCCAACTCGGTTTTACAGTGAAAACTGCAGGAACTTCAAACCGGCACTAGGAAACAGACTGAGAAAGCAGAGAAAAAGTGTCTCCTGCAACCCGTTCCCTTGGTGCTAGATGAACGAACGTCTCTCCACTTGCTCAGTTCTGAGAGATAAGTGTGTGTGAAAGCCGTCCTTCACCTAGCTTGTTGGGAACACAAAGTTTCTTTTCAGTTGCAAACGCCATTCCATACATATATATGGGGAGGTACAAGCTCCAACTCTGTTTTACAGTGAAAACTGCAGGAACTTCAAACCGGCACTAGGAAACAGACTGAGAAAGCAGAGAAAAAGTGTCTCCTGCAACCCGTTCCCTTGGTGCTAGATGAACGAACGTCTCTCCACTTGCTATGTTCTGAGAGATAAGTGTGCGTGAACGCCGTCCTTCACCTAGCTTGTTTGGAACACAAAGTTTCTTTTCAGTTGCAAACTCCATTCCATACATATATAAGGGGAGGTACAAGCTCCAACTCGGTTTTACAGTGAAAACTGCAGGAACTTCAAACAGGCACTAGGAAACAGACTGAGAAAGCAGAGAAAAAGTGTCTCCTGCAACCCGTTCCCTTGGTGCTAGATGAACGAACGTCTCTCCACTTGCTCAGTTCTGAGAGATAAGTGTGCGTGAACGCCGTCCTTCACCTAGCTTGTTGGGAACACAAAGTTTCTTTTCAGTTGCAAACTCCATTCCATACATATATAAGGGGAGGTACAAGCTCCAACTCGGTTTTACAGTGAAAACTGCAGGAACTTCAAACCGGCACTAAGAAACAGACTGAGAAAGCAGAGAAAAAGTGTCTCCTGCAACCCGTTCCCTTGGTGCTAGATGAACGAACGTCTCTCCACTTGCTCAGTTCTGAGAGATAAGTGTGCGTGAACGAAGTCCTTCACCTAGCTTGTTGGGAACACAAAGTTTCTTTTCAGTTGCAAACTCCATTCCATACATATATATGGGGAGGTACAAGCTCCAACTCGGTTTTACAGTGAAAACTGCAGGAACATCAAACCGGCACTAGGAAACAGACTGAGAAAGCAGAGAAAAAGTGTCTCCTGCAACCCTTTCCCTTGGTGCTAGATGAACGAACGTCTCTCCACTTGCTCAGTTTTGAGAGATAAGTGTGTGTGAAAGCCGTCCTTCACCTAGCTTGTTGGGAACACAAAGTTTCTTTTCAGTTGCAAACTCCATTCCATACATATATAAGGGGAGGTACAAGCTCCAACTCGGTTTTACAGTGAAAACTGCAGGAAATTCAAACCGGCACTAAGAAACAGACTGAGAAAGCAGAGAAAAAGTGTCTCCTGCAACCCGTTCCCTTGGTGCTAGATGAACGAACGTCTCTCCAATTGCTCAGTTCTGAGAGATAAGTGTGTGTGAAAGCCGTCCTTCACCTAGCTTGTTGGGAACAGAAAGTTTCTTTTCAGTTGCAAACGCCATTCCATACATATATATGGGGAGGTACAAGCTCCAACTCGGTTTTACAGTGAAAACTGCAGGAACTTCAAACCGGCACTAGGAAACAGACTGAGAAAGCAGAGAAAAAGTGTCTCCTGCAACCCGTTCCCTTGGTGCTAGATGAACGAACGTCTCTCCACTTGCTCAGTTCTGAGAGATAAGTGTGTGTGAAAGCCGTCATTCACCTACCTTGTTGGGAACACAAAGTTTCGTTTCAGTTGCAAACGCCATTCCATTCATATATATGGGGAGGTACAAGCTCCAACTCGGTTTTACAGTGAAAACTGCAGGAACTTCAAACCGGCACTAGGAAACAGACTGAGAAAGCAGAGAAAAAGTGTCTCCTGCAACCCGTTCCCTTGGTGCTAGATGAACGAACGTCTCTCCACTTGCTCAGTTCTGAGAGATAAGTGTGTGTGAAAGCCGTCCTTCACCTAGCTTGTTGGGAACACAAAGTTTCGTTTCAGTTGCAAACGCCATTCCATACATATATATGGGGAGGTACAAGCTCCAACTCGGTTTTACAGTGAAAACTGCAGGAACTTCAAACCGGCACTAGGAAACAGACTGAGAAAGCAGAGAAAAAGTGTCTCCTGCAACCCGTTCCCTTGGTGCTAGATGAACGAACGTCTCTCCACTTGCTCAGTTCTGAGAGATAAGTGTGTGTGAAAGCCGTCCTTCACCTAGCTTGTTGGGAACACAAAGCTTCTTTTCAGTTGCAAACGCCATTCCATACATATATATGGGGAGGTACAAGCTCCAACTCGGTTTTACAGTGAAAACTGCAGGAAATTCAAACCGGCACTAAGAAACAGACTGAGAAAGCAGAGAAAAAGTGTCTCCTGCAACCCGTTCCCTTGGTGCTAGATGAACGAACGTCTCTCCACTTGCTATGTTCTGAGAGATAAGTGTGCGTGAACGCCGTCCTTCACCTAGCTTGTTGGGAACACAAAGTTTCTTTTCAGTTGCAAACTCCATTCCATACATATATAAGGGGAGGTACAAGCTCCAACTCGGTTTTACAGTGAAAACTGCAGGAACTTCAAACCGGCACTAGGAAACAGACTGAGAAAGCAGAGAAAAAGTGTCTCCTGCAACCCGTTCCCTTGGTGCTAGATGAACGAACGTCTCTCCACTTGCTCAGTTCTGAGAGATAAGTGTGCGTGAACGCCGTCCTTCACCTAGCTTGTTGGGAACACAAAGTTTCTTTTCAGTTGCAAACTCCATTCCATACATATATAAGGGGAGGTACAAGCTCCAACTCGGTTTTACAGTGAAAACTGCAGGAACTTCAAACCGGCACTAAGAAACAGACTGAGAAAGCAGAGAAAAAGTGTCTCCTGCAACCCGTTCCCTTGGTGCTAGATGAACGAACGTCTCTCCAATTGCTCAGTTCTGAGAGATAAGTGTGTGTGAAAGCCGTCCTTCACCTAGCTTGTTGGGAACAGAAAGTTTCTTTTCAGTTGCAAACGCCATTCCATACATATATATGGGGAGGTACAAGCTCCAACTCGGTTTTACAGTGAAAACTGCAGGAACTTCAAACCGGCACTAGGAAACAGACTGAGAAAGCAGAGAAAAAGTGTCTCCTGCAACCCGTTCCCTTGGTGCTAGATGAACGAACGTCTCTCCACTTGCTCAGTTCTGAGAGATAAGTGTGTGTGAAAGCCGTCCTTCACCTAGCTTGTTGGGAACACAAAGTTTCGTTTCAGTTGCAAACGCCATTCCATACATATATATGGGGAGGTACAAGCTCCAACTCGGTTTTACAGTGAAAACTGCAGGAACTTCAAACCGGCACTAGGAAACAGACTGAGAAAGCAGAGAAAAAGTGTCTCCTGCAACCCGTTCCCTTGGTGCTAGATGAACGAACGTCTCTCCACTTGCTATGTTCTGAGAGATAAGTGTGCGTGAACGCCGTCCTTCACCTAGCTTGTTGGGAACACAAAGTTTCTTTTCAGTTGCAAACTCCATTCCATACATATATATGGGGAGGTACAAGCTCCAACTCGCTTTTACAGTGAAAACTGCAGGAACTTCAAACCGGCACTAGGAAACAGACTGAGAAAGCAGAGAAAAAGTGTCTCCTGCAACCCGTTCCCTTGGTGCTAGATGAACGAACGTCTCTCCACTTGCTCAGTTCTGAGAGATAAGTGTGTGTGAAAGCCGTCATTCACCTACCTTGTTGGGAACACAAAGTTTCGTTTCAGTTGCAAACGCCATTCCATACATATATATGGGGAGGTACAAGCTCCAACTCGGTTTTACAGTGAAAACTGCAGGAACTTCAAACCGGCACTAGGAAACAGACTGAGAAAGCAGAGAAAAAGTGTCTCCTGCAACCCGTTCCCTTGGTGCTAGATGAACGAACGTCTCTCCACTTGCTCAGTTCTGAGAGATAAGTGTGTGTGAAAGCCGTCCTTCACCTAGCTTGTTGGGAACACAAAGTTTCGTTTCAGTTGCAAACGCCATTCCATACATATATATGGGGAGGTACAAGCTCCAACTCGGTTTTACAGTGAAAACTGCAGGAACTTCAAACCGGCACTAGGAAACAGACTGAGAAAGCAGAGAAAAAGTGTCTCCTGCAACCCGTTCCCTTGGTGCTAGATGAACGAACGTCTCTCCACTTGCTCAGTTCTGAGAGATAAGTGTGTGTGAAAGCCGTCCTTCACCTAGCTTGTTGGGAACACAAAGCTTCTTTTCAGTTGCAAACGCCATTCCATACATATATATGGGGAGGTACAAGCTCCAACTCGGTTTTACAGTGAAAACTGCAGGAAATTCAAACCGGCACTAAGAAACAGACTGAGAAAGCAGAGAAAAAGTGTCTCCTGCAACCCGTTCCCTTGGTGCTAGATGAACGAACGTCTCTCCACTTGCTATGTTCTGAGAGATAAGTGTGCGTGAACGCCGTCCTTCACCTAGCTTGTTGGGAACACAAAGTTTCTTTTCAGTTGCAAACTCCATTCCATACATATATAAGGGGAGGTACAAGCTCCAACTCGGTTTTACAGTGAAAACTGCAGGAACTTCAAACCGGCACTAGGAAACAGACTGAGAAAGCAGAGAAAAAGTGTCTCCTGCAACCCGTTCCCTTGGTGCTAGATGAACGAACGTCTCTCCACTTGCTCAGTTCTGAGAGATAAGTGTGTGTGAAAGCCGTCCTTCACCTAGCTTGTTGGGAACAGAAAGTTTCTTTTCAGTTGCAAACGCCATTCCATACATATATATGGGGAGGTACAAGCTCCAACTCGGTTTTACAGTGAAAACTGCAGGAACTTCAAACCGGCACTAGGAAACAGACTGAGAAAGCAGAGAAAAAGTGTCTCCTGCAACCCGTTCCCTTGGTGCTAGATGAACGAACGTCTCTCCACTTGCTCAGTTCTGAGAGATAAGTGTGTGTGAAAGCCGTCCTTCACCTAGCTTGTTGGGAACACAAAGTTTCTTTTCAGTTGCAAACTCCATTCCATACATATATAAGGGGAGGTACAAGCTCCAACTCGGTTTTACAGTGAAAACTGCAGGAACTTCAAACCGGCACTAGGAAACAGACTGAGAAAGCAGAGAAAAAGTGTCTCCTGCAACCCGTTCCCTTGGTGCTAGATGAACGAACGTCTCTCCACTTGCTCAGTTCTGAGAGATAAGTGTGTGTGAAAGCCGTCCTTCACCTAGCTTGTTGGGAACAGAAAGTTTCTTTTCAGTTGCAAACGCCATTCCATACATATATATGGGGAGGTACAAGCTCCAACTCGGTTTTACAGTGAAAACTGCAGGAACTTCAAACCGGCACTAGGAAACAGACTGAGAAAGCAGAGAAAAAGTGTCTCCTGCAACCCGTTCCCTTGGTGCTAGATGAACGAACGTCTCTCCACTTGCTCAGTTCTGAGAGATAAGTGTGTGTGAAAGCCGTCCTTCACCTAGCTTGTTGGGAACACAAAGTTTCGTTTCAGTTGCAAACGCCATTCCATACATATATATGGGGAGGTACAAGCTCCAACTCGGTTTTACAGTGAAAACTGCAGGAACTTCAAACCGGCACTAGGAAACAGACTGAGAAAGCAGAGAAAAAGTGTCTCCTGCAACCCGTTCCCTTGGTGCTAGATGAACGAACGTCTCTCCACTTGCTCAGTTCTGAGAGATAAGTGTGTGTGAAAGCCGTCCTTCACCTAGCTTGTTGGGAACACAAAGTTTCTTTTCAGTTGCAAACTCCATTCCATACATATATATGGGGAGGTACAAGCTCCAACTCGGTTTTACAGTGAAAACTGCAGGAACTTCAAACCGGCACTAGGAAACAGACAGAGAAAGCAGAGAAAAAGTGTCTCCTGCAACCCGTTCCCTTGGTGCTAGATGAACGAACGTCTCTCCACTTGCTCAGTTCTGAGAGATAAGTGTGCGTGAACGCCGTCCTTCACCTAGCTTGTTGGGAACACAATGTTTCTTTTCAGTTGCAAACTCCATTCCATACATATATATGGGGAGGTACAAGCTCCAACTCGCTTTTACAGTGAAAACTGCAGGAACTTCAAACCGGCACTAGGAAACAGACTGAGAAAGCAGAGAAAAAGTGTCTCCTGCAACCCGTTCCCTTGGTGCTAGATGAACGAACGTCTCTCCACTTGCTCAGTTCTGAGAGATAAGTGTGTGTGAAAGCCGTCATTCACCTACCTTGTTGGGAACACAAAGTTTCGTTTCAGTTGCAAACGCCATTCCATACATATATATGGGGAGGTACAAGCTCCAACTCGGTTTTACAGTGAAAACTGCAGGAACTTCAAACCGGCACTAGGAAACAGACTGAGAAAGCAGAGAAAAAGTGTCTCCTGCAACCCGTTCCCTTGGTGCTAGATGAACGAACGTCTCTCCACTTGCTCAGTTCTGAGAGATAAGTGTGTGTGAAAGCCGTCCTTCACCTAGCTTGTTGGGAACACAAAGTTTCGTTTCAGTTGCAAACGCCATTCCATACATATATATGGGGAGGTACAAGCTCCAACTCGGTTTTACTGTGAAAACTGCAGGAACTTCAAACCGGCACTAGGAAACAGACTGAGAAAGCAGAGAAAAAGTGTCTCCTGCAACCCGTTCCCTTGGTGCTAGATGAACGAACGTCTCTCCACTTGCTCAGTTCTGAGAGATAAGTGTGTGTGAAAGCCGTCCTTCACCTAGCTTGTTGGGAACACAAAGCTTCTTTTCAGTTGCAAACGCCATTCCATACATATATATGGGGAGGTACAAGCTCCAACTCGGTTTTACAGTGAAAACTGCAGGAAATTCAAACCGGCACTAAGAAACAGACTGAGAAAGCAGAGAAAAAGTGTCTCCTGCAACCCGTTCCCTTGGTGCTAGATGAACGAACGTCTCTCCACTTGCTATGTTCTGAGAGATAAGTGTGCGTGAACGCCGTCCTTCACCTAGCTTGTTGGGAACACAAAGTTTCTTTTCAGTTGCAAACTCCATTCCATACATATATAAGGGGAGGTACAAGCTCCAACTCGGTTTTACAGTGAAAACTGCAGGAACTTCAAACCGGCACTAGGAAACAGACTGAGAAAGCAGAGAAAAAGTGTCTCCTGCAACCCGTTCCCTTGGTGCTAGATGAACGAACGTCTCTCCACTTGCTCAGTTCTGAGAGATAAGTGTGTGTGAAAGCCGTCCTTCACCTAGCTTGTTGGGAACAGAAAGTTTCTTTTCAGTTGCAAACGCCATTCCATACATATATATGGGGAGGTACAAGCTCCAACTCGGTTTTACAGTGAAAACTGCAGGAACTTCAAACCGGCACTAGGAAACAGACTGAGAAAGCAGAGAAAAAGTGTCTCCTGCAACCCGTTCCCTTGGTGCTAGATGAACGAACGTCTCTCCACTTGCTCAGTTCTGAGAGATAAGTGTGTGTGAAAGCCGTCCTTCACCTAGCTTGTTGGGAACACAAAGTTTCGTTTCAGTTGCAAACGCCATTCCATACATATATATGGGGAGGTACAAGCTCCAACTCGGTTTTACAGTGAAAACTGCAGGAACTTCAAACCGGCACTAGGAAACAGACTGAGAAAGCAGAGAAAAAGTGTCTCCTGCAACCCGTTCCCTTGGTGCTAGATGAACGAACGTCTCTCCACTTGCTCAGTTCTGAGAGATAAGTGTGTGTGAAAGCCGTCCTTCACCTAGCTTGTTGGGAACACAAAGATTCTTTTCAGTTGCAAACTCCATTCCATACATATATATGGGGAGGTACAAGCTCCAACTCGGTTTTACAGTGAAAACTGCAGGAACTTCAAACCGGCACTAGGAAACAGACTGAGAAAGCAGAGAAAAAGTGTCTCCTGCAACCCGTTCCCTTGGTGCTAGATGAACGAACGTCTCTCCACTTGCTCAGTTCTGAGAGATAAGTGTGTGTGAAAGCCGTCCTTCACCTAGCTTGTTGGGAACACAAAGTTTCTTTTCAGTTGCAAACTCCATTCCATACATATATATGGGGAGGTACAAGCTCCAACTCGGTTTTACAGTGAAAACTGCAGGAACTTCAAACCGGCACAAGGAAACAGACTGAGAAAGCAGAGAAAAAGTGTCTCCTGCAACCCGTTCCCTTGGTGCTAGATGAACGAACGTCTCTCCACTTGCTCAGTTCTGAGAGATAAGTGTGCGTGAACGCCGTCCTTCACCTAGCTTGTTGGGAACACAATGTTTCTTTTCAGTTGCAAACTCCATTCCATACATATATATGGGGAGGTACAAGCTCCAACTCGCTTTTACAGTGAAAACTGCAGGAACTTCAAACCGGCACTAGGAAACAGACTGAGAAAGCAGAGAAAAAGTGTCTCCTGCAACCCGTTCACTTGGTGCTAGATGAACGAACGTCTCTCCACTTGCTCAGTTTTGAGAGATAAGTGTGTGTGAAAGCCGTCCTTCACCTAGCTTGTTGGGAACACAAAGTTTCTTTTCAGTTGCAAACTCCATTCCATACATATATAAGGGGAGGTACAAGCTCCAACTCGGTTTTACAGTGAAAACTGCAGGAAATTCAAACCGGCACTAAGAAACAGACTGAGAAAGCAGAGAAAAAGTGTCTCCTGCAACCCGTTCCCTTGGTGCTAGATGAACGAACATCTCTCCAATTGCTCAGTTCTGAGAGATAAGTGTGTGTGAAAGCCGTCCTTCACCTAGCTTGTTGGGAACACAAAGTTTCTTTTCAGTTGCAAACGCCATTCCATACATATATATGGGGAGGTACAAGCTCCAACTCGGTTTTACAGTGAAAACTGCAGGAACTTCAAACCGGCACTAGGAAACAGACTGAGAAAGCAGAGAAAAAGTGTCTCCTGCAACCCGTTCCCTTGGTGCTAGATGAACGAACGTCTCTCCACTTGCTCAGTTCTGAGAGATAAGTGTGTGTGAAAGCCGTCCTTCACCTAGCTTGTTGGGAACACAAAGTTTCTTTTCAGTTGCAAACGCCATTCCATACATATATATGGGGAGGTACAAGCTCCAACTCGGTTTTACAGTGAAAACTGCAGGAACTTCAAAACGGCACTAGGAAACAGACTGAGAAAGCAGAGAAAAAGTGTCTCCTGCAACCCGTTCCCTTGGTGCTAGATGAACGAACGTCTCTCCACTTGCTATGTTCTGAGAGATAAGTGTGCGTGAACGCCGTCCTTCACCTAGCTTGTTGGGAACACAAAGTTTCTTTTCAGTTGCAAACTCCATTCCACACATATATAAGGGGAGGTACAAGCTCCAACTCGGTTTTACAGTGAAAACTGCAGGAACTTCAAACCGGCACTAGGAAACAGACTGAGAAAGCAGAGAAAAAGTGTCTCCTGCAACCCGTTCCCTTGGTGCTAGATGAACGAACGTCTCTCCAATTGCTCAGTTCTGAGAGATAAGTGTGTGTGAAAGCCGTCCTTCACCTAGCTTGTTGGGAACACAAAGTTTCTTTTCAGTTGCAAACTCCATTCCATACATATATATGGGGAGGTACAAGCTCCAACTCGGTTTTACAGTGAAAACTGCAGGAACTTCAAACCGGCACTAGGAAACAGACTGAGAAAGCAGAGAAAAAGTGTCTCCTGCAACCCTTTCCCTTGGTGCTAGATGAACGAACGTCTCTCCACTTGCTCAGTTTTGAGAGATAAGTGTGTGTGAAAGCCGTCCTTCACCTAGCTTGTTGGGAACACAAAGTTTCTTTTCAGTTGCAAACTCCATTCCATACATATATAAGGGGAGGTACAAGCTCCAACTCGGTTTTACAGTGAAAACTGCAGGAAATTCAAACCGGCACTAAGAAACAGACTGAGAAAGCAGAGAAAAAGTGTCTCCTGCAACCCGTTCCCTTGGTGCTAGATGAACGAACGTCTCTCCAATTGCTCAGTTCTGAGAGATAAGTGTGTGTGAAAGCCGTCCTTCACCTAGCTTGTTGGGAACACAAAGTTTCTTTTCAGTTGCAAACGCCATTCCATACATATATATGGGGAGGTACAAGCTCCAACTCGGTTTTACAGTGAAAACTGCAGGAACTTCAAACCGGCACTAGGAAACAGACTGAGAAAGCAGAGAAAAAGTGTCTCCTGCAACCCGTTCCCTTGGTGCTAGATGAACGAACGTCTCTCCACTTGCTCAGTTCTGAGAGATAAGTGTGTGTGAAAGCCGTCCTTCACCTAGCTTGTTGGGAACACAAAGTTTCTTTTCAGTTGCAAACGCCATTCCATACATACATATGGGGAGGTACAAGCTCCAACTCAGTTTTACAGTGAAAACTGCAGGAACTTCAAACCGGCACTAGGAAACAGACTGAGAAAGCAGAGAAAAAGTGTCTCCTGCAACCCGTTCCCTTGGTGCTAGATGAACGAACGTCTCTCCACTTGCTCAGTTCTGAGAGATAAGTGTGCGTGAACGCCGTCCTTCACCTAGCTTGTTGGGAACACAAAGTTTCTTTTCAGTTGAAAACTCCATTCCACACATATATAAGGGGAGGTACAAGCTCCAACTCGGTTTTACAGTGAAAACTGCAGGAACTTCAAACCGGCACTAGGAAACAGACTGAGAAAGCAGAGAAAAAGTGTCTCCTGCAACCCGTTCCCTTGGTGCTAGATGAACGAACGTCTCTCCAATTGCTCAGTTCTGAGAGATAAGTGTGTGTGAACGCCGTCCTTCACCTAGATTGTTGGGAACAGAAAGTTTCTTTTCAGTTGCAAACGCCATTCCATACATATATATGGGGAGGTAGAAGCTCCAACTCGGTTTTACAGTGAAAACTGCAGGAACTTCAAACCGGCACTAGGAAACAGACTGAGAAAGCAGAGAAACAGTGTCTCCTGCAACCCGTTCCCTTGGTGCTAGATGAACGAACGTCTCTCCACTTGCTCAGTTCTGAGAGATAAGTGTGTGTGAAAGCCGTCCTTCACCTAGCTTGTTGGGAACACAAAGTTTCTTTTCAGTTGCAAACGCCATTCCATACATATATATGGGGAGGTACAAGCTCCAACTCGGTTTTACAGTGAAAACTGCAGGAACTTCAAACCGGCACTAGGAAACAGACTGAGAAAGCAGAGAAAAAGTGTCTCCTGCAACCCGTTCCCTTGGTGCTAGATGAACGAACGTCTCTCCACTTGCTCAGTTCTGAGAGATAAGTGTGTGTGAAAGCCGTCCTTCACCTAGCTTGTTGGGAACACAAAGTTTCTTTTCAGTTGCAAACTCCATTCCATACATATATATGGGGAGGTACAAGCTCCAACTCGGTTTTACAGTGAAAACTGCAGGAACTTCAAACCGGCACTAGGAAACAGACTGAGAAAGCAGAGAAAAAGTGTCTCCTGCAACCCGTTCCCTTGGTGCTAGATGAACGAACGTCTCTCCACTTGCTCAGTTTTGAGAGATAAGTGTGTGTGAAAGCCGTCCTTCACATAGCTTGTTGGGAACACAAAGTTTCTTTTCAGTTGCAAACTCCATTCCATACATATATAAGGGGAGGTACAAGCTCCAACTCGGTATTACAGTGAAAACTGCAGGAAATTCAAACCGGCACTAAGAAACAGACTGAGAAAGCAGAGAAAAAGTGTCTCCTGCAACCCGTTCCCTTGGTGCTAGATGAACGAACGTCTCTCCAATTGCTCAGTTCTGAGAGATAAGTGTGCGTGAACGCCGTCCTTCACCTAGCTTGTTGGGAACACAAAGTTTCTTTTCAGTTGCAAACTCCATTCGATACATATATAAGGGGGGTAGAAGCTCCAACTCTGTTTTACAGTGAAAACTGCAGGAACTTCTAACCGGCACTAGGAAACAGACTGAGAAAGCAGAGAAAAAGTGTCTCCTGCAACCCGTTCCCTTGGTGCTGCATGAACAAACGTCTCTCCAATTGCTCAGTTCTGAGAGATAAGTGTGTGTGAAAGCCGTCCTTCACCTAGCTTGTTGGGAACACAAAGTTTCTTTTCAGTTGCAAACGCCATTCCATACATATATATGGGGAGGTACAAGCTCCAACTCAATTTTACAGTGAAAACTGCAGGAACTTCAAACCGGCACTAGGAAACAGACTGAGAAAGCAGAGAAAAAGTGTCTCCTGCAACCCGTTCCCTTGGTGCTAGATGAACGAATGTCTCTCCACTTGCTCATTTCTGAGAGATAAGTGTGTGTGAAAGCCGTCCTTCACCTAGCTTGTTGGGAACACAAAGTTTCTTTTCAGTTGCTAACTCCATTCCATACATATATGTGGGGAGGTACAAGCTCCAACTCGGTTTTACAGTGAAAACTGCAGGAACTTCAAACCGGCACTAGGAAACAGACTGAGAAAGCAGAGAAAAAGTGTCTCCTGCAACCCGTTCCCTTGGTGCTAGATGAACGAACGTCTCTCCACTTGCTCAGTTCTGAGAGATAAGTGTGTGAAAGCCGTCCTTCACCTAGCTTGTTGGGAACACAAAGTTTCTTTTCAGTTGCAAACGCCATTCCATACATATATAAGGGGAGGTATAAGCTCCAACTCGGTTTTACAGTGAAAACAGCAGGAACATCAAACCGGCACTAGGAAACAGACTGAGAAAGCAGAGAAAAAGTGTCTCCTGCAACCCTTTCCCTTGGTGCTAGATGAACGAACGTCTCTACACTTGCTCAGTTCTGAGAGATAAGTGTGTGTGAAAGCCGTCCTTCACCTAGCTTGTTGGGAACACAAAGTTTCTTTTCAGTTGCAAACTCCATTCCATACATATATATGGGGAGGTACAAGCTCCAACTCGGTTTTACAGTGAAAACTGCAGGAACTTCAAACCGGCACTAGGAAACAGACTGAGAAAGCAGAGAAAAAGTGTCTCCTGCAACCCGTTCCCTTGGTGCTAGATGAACGAACGTCTCTCCACTTGCTCAGTTTTGAGAGATAAGTGTGTGTGAAAGCCGTCCTTCACATAGCTTGTTGGGAACACAAAGTTTCTTTTCAGTTGCAAACTCCATTCCATACATATATAAGGGGAGGTACAAGCTCCAACTCGGTTTTACAGTGAAAACTGCAGGAAATTCAAACCGGCACTAAGAAACAGACTGAGAAAGCAGAGAAAAAGTGTCTCCTGCAACCCGTTCCCTTGGTGCTAGATGAACGAACGTCTCTCCAATTGCTCAGTTCTGAGAGATAAGTGTGCGTGAACGCCGTCCTTCACCTAGCTTGTTGGGAACACAAAGTTTCTTTTCAGTTGCAAACTCCATTCGATACATATATAAGGGGAGGTACAAGCTCCAACTCTGTTTTACAGTGAAAACTGCAGGAACTTCTAACCGGCACTAGGAAACAGACTGAGAAAGCAGAGAAAAAGTGTCTCCTGCAACCCGTTCCCTTGGTGCTACATGAACAAACGTCTCTCCACTTGCTCAGTTCTGAGAGATAAGTGTGTGTGAAAGCCGTCCTTCACCTAGCTTGTTGGGAACACAAAGTTTCTTTTCAGTTGCAAACGCCATTCCATACATATATATGGGGAGGTACAAGCTCCAACTCAATTTTACAGTGAAAACTGCAGGAACTTCAAACCGGCACTAGGAAACAGACTGAGAAAGCAGAGAAAAAGTGTCTCCTGCAACCCGTTCCCTTGGTGCTAGATGAACGAATGTCTCTCCACTTGCTCATTTCTGAGAGATAAGTGTGTGTGAAAGCCGTCCTTCACCTAGCTTGTTGGGAACACAAAGTTTCTTTTCAGTTGCTAACTCCATTCCATACATATATGTGGGGAGGTACAAGCTCCAACTCGGTTTTACAGTGAAAACTGCAGGAACTTCAAACCGGCACTAGGAAACAGACTGAGAAAGCAGAGAAAAAGTGTCTCCTGCAACCCGTTCCCTTGGTGCTAGATGAACGAACGTCTCTCCACTTGCTCAGTTCTGAGACATAAGTGTGTGAAAGCCGTCCTTCACCTAGCTTGTTGGGAACACAAAGTTTCTTTTCAGTTGCAAACGCCATTCCATACATATATAAGGGGAGGTATAAGCTCCAACTCGGTTTTACAGTGAAAACAGCAGGAACATCAAACCGGCACTAGGAAACAGACTGAGAAAGCAGAGAAAAAGTGTCTCCTGCAACCCTTTCCCTTGGTGCTAGATGAACGAACGTCTCTCCACTTGCTCAGTTCTGAGAGATAAGTGTGTGTGAAAGCCGTCCTTCACCTAGCTTGTTGGGAACACAAAGTTTCTTTTCTGTTGCAAACTCCATTCCATACATATATATGGGGAGGTACAAGCTCCAACTCGGTTTTACAGTGAAAACTGCAGGAACTTCAAACCGGCACTAGGAAACAGACTGAGAAAGCAGAGAAAAAGTGTCTCCTGCAACCCGTTCCCTTGGTGCTAGATGAACGAACGTCTCTCCACTTGCTCAGTTCTGAGAGATAAGTGTGTGTGAAAGCCGTCCTTCACCTAGCTTGTTGGGAACACAAAGTTTCTTTTCAGTTGCAAACTCCATTCCATATATATATATGGGGAGGTACAAGCTCCAACTCGGTTTTACAGTGAAAACTGCAGGAACTTCAAACCGGCACTAGGAAACAGACTGAGAAAGCAGAGAAAAAGTGTCTCCTGCAACCCGTTCCCTTGGTGCTAGATGAACGAACGTCTCTCCACTTGCTCAGTTCTGAGAGATAAGTGTGTGAAAGCCGTCCTTCACCTAATTTGTTGGGAACACATTTTCTTTTCAGTTGAAAACTCCATTCCATACATATATATGTGGAGGTACAAGCTCCAAACCGGTTTTACAGTGAAAACTGCAGGAACTTCAAAACGGCACTAGGAAACAGACTGAGAAAGCAGAGAAAAAGTGTCTCCTGCAACCCGTTCCCTTGGTGCTAGATGAACGAACGTCTCTCCACTTGCTCAGTTCTGAGCGATAAGTGTGTGTGAACGCCGTCCTTCACCAAGCTTGTTGGGAACACAAAGTTTCTTTTCAGTTGCAAACTCCATTCCATACATATATATGGGGAGGTACAAGCTCCAACTCGGTTTTACAGTGAAAACTGCAGGAACTTCAAACCGGCACAAGAAACAGACTGAGAAAGCAGAGAAAAAGTGTCTCCTGCAACCCGTTCCCTTGGTGCTAGATGAACGAACGTCTCTCCACTTGCTCAGTTCTGAGAGATAAGTGAGTGTGAAAGCCGTCCTTCACCTAGCTTGTTGGGAACACATAGATTCTTTTCAGTTGCAAACTCCATTCCATACATATATATGGGGAGGTACAAGCTCCAACTCGGTTTTACAGTGAAAACTGCAGGAACTTCAAACCGGCACTAGGAAACAGACTGAGAAAGCAGAGAAAAAGTGTCTCCTGCAACCCGTTCCCTTGGTGCTAGATGAACGAATGTCTCTCCACTTGCTCATTTCTGAGAGATAAGTGTGTGTGAAAGCCGTCCTTCACCTAGCTTGCTGGGAACACAAAGTTTCTTTTCAGTTGCTAACTCCATTCCATACATATATGTGGGGAGGTACAAGCTCCAACTCGGTTTTACAGTGAAAACTGCAGGAACTTCAAACCGGCACTAGGAAACAGACTGAGAAAGCAGAGAAAAAGTGTCTCCTGCAACCCGTTCCCTTGGTGCTAGATGAACGAACGTCTCTCCACTTGCTCAGTTCTGAGAGATAAGTGTGTGAAAGCCGTCCTTCACCTAGCTTGTTGGGAACACAAAGTTTCTTTTCAGTTGCAAACGCCATTCCATACATATATAAGGGGAGGTATAAGCTCCAACTCGGTTTTACAGTGAAAACAGCAGGAACATCAAACCGGCACTAGGAAACAGACTGAGAAAGCAGAGAAAAAGTGTCTCCTGCAACCCTTTCCCTTGGTGCTAGATGAACGAACGTCTCTCCACTTGCTCAGTTCTGAGAGATAAGTGTGTGTGAAAGCCGTCCTTCACCTAGCTTGTTGGGAACACAAAGTTTCTTTTCAGTTGCAAACTCCATTCCATACATATATATGGGGAGGTACAAGCTCCAACTCGGTTTTACAGTGAAAACTGCAGGAACTTCAAACCGGCACTAGGAAACAGACTGAGAAAGCAGAGAAAAAGTGTCTCCTGCAACCCGTTCCCTTGGTGCTAGATGAACGAACGTCTCTCCACTTGCTCAGTTCTGAGAGATAAGTGTGTGTGAAAGCCGTCCTTCACCTAGCTTGTTGGGAACACAAAGTTTCTTTTCAGTTGCAAACTCCATTCCATATATATATATGGGGAGGTACAAGCTCCAACTCGGTTTTACAGTGAAAACTGCAGGAACTTCAAACCGGCACTAGGAAACAGACTGAGAAAGCAGAGAAAAAGTGTCTCCTGCAACCCGTTCCCTTGGTGCTAGATGAACGAACGTCTCTCCACTTGCTCAGTTCTGAGAGATAAGTGTGTGAAAGCCGTCCTTCACCTAATTTGTTGGGAACACATTTTCTTTTCAGTGGAAAACTCCATTCCATACATATATATGTGGAGGTACAAGCTCCAAACCGGTTTTACTGTGAAAACTGCAGGAACTTCAAAACGGCACTAGGAAACAGACTGAGAAAGCAGAGAAAAAGTGTCTCCTGCAACCCGTTCCCTTGGTGCTAGATGAACGAACGTCTCTCCACTTGCTCAGTTCTGAGCGATAAGTGTGTTTGAACGCCGTCCTTCACCTAGCTTGTTGGGAACACAAAGTTTCTTTTCAGTTGCAAACTCCATTCCATACATATATATGGGGAGGTACAAGCTCCAACTCTGTTTTACAGTGAAAACTGCAGGAACTTCAAACCGGCACTAGGAAACAGACTGGGAAAGCAGAGAAAAAGTGTCTCCTGCAACCCTTTCCCTTGGTGCTAGATGAACGAACGTCTCTCCACTTGCTCAGTTCTGAGAGATAAGTGTGTGTGAAAGCCGTCCTTCACCTAGCTTGTTGGGAACACATAGATTCTTTTCAGTTGCAAACTCCATTCCATACATATATATGGGGAGGTATAGCTCCAAATCGGTTTTACAGTGAAAATTGCAGGAACTTCAAACCGGCACAAGAAACAGACTGAGAAAGCAGAGAAAAAGTGTCTCCTGCAACCCGTTCCCTTGGTGCTAGATGAACGAACGTCTCTCCACTTGCTCAGTTCTGAGAGATAAGTGAGTGTGAAAGCCGTCCTTCACCTAGCTTGTTGGGAACACATAGATTCTTTTCAGTTGCAAACTCCATTCCATACATATATATGGGGAGGTACAAGCTCCAACTCGGTTTTACAGTGAAAACTGCAGGAACTTCAAACCGGCACTAAGAAACAGACTGAGAAAGCAGAGAAAAAGTGTCTCCTGCAACCCGTTCCCTTGGTGCTAGATGAACGAACGTCTCTCCAATTGCTCAGTTCTGAGAGATAAGTGTGTGTGAAAGCCGTCCTTCACCTAGCTTGTTGGGAACAGAAAGTTTCTTTTCAGTTGCAAACGCCATTCCATACATATATATGGGGAGGTACAAGCTCCAACTCGGTTTTACAGTGAAAACTGCAGGAACTTCAAACCGGCACTAGGAAACAGACTGAGAAAGCAGAGAAAAAGTGTCTCCTGCAACCCGTTCCCTTGGTGCTAGATGAACGAACGTCTCTCCACTTGCTCAGTTCTGAGAGATAAGTGTGTGTGAAAGCCGTCCTTCACCTAGCTTGTTGGGAACACAAAGTTTCGTTTCAGTTGCAAACGCCATTCCATACATATATATGGGGAGGTACAAGCTCCAACTCGGTTTTACAGTGAAAACTGCAGGAACTTCAAACCGGCACTAGGAAACAGACTGAGAAAGCAGAGAAAAAGTGTCTCCTGCAACCCGTTCCCTTGGTGCTAGATGAACGAACGTCTCTCCACTTGCTCAGTTCTGAGAGATAAGTGTGTGTGAAAGCCGTCCTTCACCTAGCTTGTTGGGAACACAAAGTTTCTTTTCAGTTGCAAACTCCATTCCATACATATATATGGGGAGGTACAAGCTCCAACTCGCTTTTACAGTGAAAACTGCAGGATCTTCAAACCGGCACTAGGAAACAGACTGAGAAAGCAGAGAAAAAGTGTCTCCTGCAACCCTTTCCCTTGGTGCTAGATGAATGAACGTCTCTCCACTTGCTCAGTTTTGAGAGATAAGTGTGTGTGAAAGCCGTCCTTCACCTAGCTTGTTGGGAACACAAAGTTTCTTTTCAGTTGCAAACTCCATTCCATACATATATAAGGGGAGGTACAAGCTCCAACTCGGTTTTACAGTGAAAACTGCAGGAAATTCAAACCGGCACTAAGAAACAGACTGAGAAAGCAGAGAAAAAGTGTCTCCTGCAACCCGTTCCCTTGGTGCTAGATGAACGAACGTCTCTCCAATTGCTCAGTTCTGAGAGATAAGTGTGTGTGAAAGCCGTCCTTCACCTAGCTTGTTGGGAACACAAAGTTTCTTTTCAGTTGCAAACGCCATTCCATACATATATATGGGGAGGTACAAGCTCCAACTCGGTTTTACAGTGAAAACTGCAGGAACTTCAAACCGGCACTAGGAAACAGACTGAGAAAGCAGAGAAAAAGTGTCTCCTGCAACCCGTTCCCTTGGTGCTAGATGAACGAACGTCTCTCCACTTGCTCAGTTCTGAGAGATAAGTGTGTGTGAAAGCCGTCCTTCACCTAGCTTGTTGGGAACACAAAGTTTCTTTTCAGTTGCAAACGCCATTCCATACATATATATGGGGAGGTACAAGCTCCAACTCAGTTTTACAGTGAAAACTGCAGGAACTTCAAAACGGCACTAGGAAACAGACTGAGAAAGCAGAGAAAAAGTGTCTCCTGCAACCCGTTCCCTTGGTGCTAGATGAACGAACGTCTCTCCACTTGCTATGTTCTGAGAGATAAGTGTGCGTGAACGCCGTCCTTCACCTAGCTTGTTGGGAACACAAAGTTTCTTTTCAGTTGCAAACTCCATTCCATACATATATAAGGGGAGGTACAAGCTCCAACTCGGTTTTACAGTGAAAACTGCAGGAAATTCAAACCGGCACTAAGAAACAGACTGAGAAAGCAGAGAAAAAGTGTCTCCTGCAACCCGTTCCCTTGGTGCTAGATGAACGAACGTCTCTCCAATTGCTCAGTTCTGAGAGATAAGTGTGTGTGAAAGCCGTCCTTCACCTAGCTTGTTGGGAACACAAAGTTTCTTTTCAGTTGCAAACGCCATTCCATACATATATATGGGGAGGTACAAGCTCCAACTCGGTTTTACAGTGAAAACTGCAGGAACTTCAAACCGGTACTAGGAAACAGACTGAGAAAGCAGAGAAAAAGTGTCTCCTGCAACCCGTTCCCTTGGTGCTAGATGAACGAACGTCTCTCCACTTGCTCAGTTCTGAGAGATAAGTGTGTGTGAAAGCCGTCCTTCACCTAGCTTGTTGGGAACACAAAGTTTCTTTTCAGTTGCAAACGCCATTCCATACATATATATGGGGAGGTACAAGCTCCAACTCAGTTTTACAGTGAAAACTGCAGGAACTTCAAACCGGCACTAGGAAACAGACTGAGAAAGCAGAGAAAAAGTGTCTCCTGCAACCCGTTCCCTTGGTGCTAGATGAACGAACGTCTCTCCACTTGCTCAGTTCTGAGAGATAAGTGTGCGTGAACGCCGTCCTTCACCTAGCTTGTTGGGAACCAAAGTTTCTTTTCAGTTGAAAACTCCATTCCACACATATATAAGGGGAGGTACAAGCTCCAACTCGGTTTTACAGTGAAAACTGCAGGAAATTCAAACCGGCACTAGGAAACAGACTGAGAAAGCAGAGAAAAAGTGTCTCCTGCAACCCGTTCCCTTGGTGCTAGATGAACGAACGTCTCTCCAATTGCTCAGTTCTGAGAGATAAGTGTGTGTGAACGCCGTCCTTCACCTAGCTTGTTGGGAACAGAAAGTTTCTTTTCAGTTGCAAACGCCATTCCATACATATATATGGGGAGGTAGAAGCTCCAACTCGGTTTTACAGTGAAAACTGCAGGAACTTCAAACCGGCACTAGGAAACAGACTGAGAAAGCAGAGAAAAAGTGTCTCCTGCAACCCGTTCCCTTGGTGCTAGATGAACGAACGTCTCTCCACTTGCTCAGTTCTGAGAGATAAGTGTGTGTGAAAGCCGTCCTTCACCTAGCTTGTTGGGAACACAAAGTTTCTTTTCAGTTGCAAACGCCATTCCATACATATATATGGGGAGGTACAAGCTCCAACTCGGTTTTACAGTGAAAACTGCAGGAACTTCAAACCGGCACTAGGAAACAGACTGAGAAAGCAGAGAAAAAGTGTCTCCTGCAACCCGTTCCCTTGGTGCTAGATGAACGAACGTCTCTCCACTTGCTCAGTTCTGAGAGATAAGTGTGTGTGAAAGCCGTCCTTCACCTAGCTTGTTGGGAACACAAAGTTTCTTTTCAGTTGCAAACTCCATTCCATACATATATATGGGGAGGTACAAGCTCCAACTCGGTTTTACAGTGAAAACTGCAGGAACTTCAAACCGGCACTAGGAAACAGACTGAGAAAGCAGAGAAAAAGTGTCTCCTGCAACCCGTTCCCTTGGTGCTAGATGAACGAACGTCTCTCCACTTGCTCAGTTTTGAGAGATAAGTGTGTGTGAAAGCCGTCCTTCACATAGCTTGTTGGGAACACAAAGTTTCTTTTCAGTTGCAAACTCCATTCCATACATATATAAGGGGAGGTACAAGCTCCAACTCGGTTTTACAGTGAAAACTGCAGGAAATTCAAACCGGCACTAAGAAACAGACTGAGAAAGCAGAGAAAAAGTGTCTCCTGCAACCCGTTCCCTTGGTGCTAGATGAACGAACGTCTCTCCAATTGCTCAGTTCTGAGAGATAAGTGTGCGTGAACGCCGTCCTTCACCTAGCTTGTTGGGAACACAAAGTTTCTTTTCAGTTGCAAACTCCATTCGATACATATATAAGGGGAGGTACAAGCTCCAACTCTGTTTTACAGTGAAAACTGCAGGAACTTCTAACCGGCACTAGGAAACAGACTGAGAAAGCAGAGAAAAAGTGTCTCCTGCAACCCGTTCCCTTGGTGCTACATGAACAAACGTCTCTCCACTTGCTCAGTTCTGAGAGATAAGTGTGTGTGAAAGCCGTCCTTCACCTAGCTTGTTGGGAACACAAAGTTTCTTTTCAGTTGCAAACGCCATTCCATACATATATATGGGGAGGTACAAGCTCCAACTCAATTTTACAGTGAAAACTGCAGGAACTTCAAACCGGCACTAGGAAACAGACTGAGAAAGCAGAGAAAAAGTGTCTCCTGCAACCCGTTCCCTTGGTGCTAGATGAACGAATGTCTCTCCACTTGCTCATTTCTGAGAGATAAGTGTGTGTGAAAGCCGTCCTTCACCTAGCTTGTTGGGAACACAAAGTTTCTTTTCAGTTGCTAACTCCATTCCATACATATATGTGGGGAGGTACAAGCTCCAACTCGGTTTTACAGTGAAAACTGCAGGAACTTCAAACCGGCACTAGGAAACAGACTGAGAAAGCAGAGAAAAAGTGTCTCCTGCAACCCGTTCCCTTGGTGCTAGATGAACGAACGTCTCTCCACTTGCTCAGTTCTGAGAGATAAGTGTGTGTGAAAGCCGTCCTTCACCTAGCTTGTTGGGAACACAAAGTTTCTTTTCAGTTGCAAACTCCATTCCATACATATATATGGGGAGGTACAAGCTCCAACTCGGTTTTACAGTGAAAACTGCAGGAACTTCAAACCGGCACTAGGAAACAGACTGAGAAAGCAGAGAAAAAGTGTCTCCTGCAACCCGTTCCCTTGGTGCTAGATGAACGAACGTCTCTCCACTTGCTCAGTTTTGAGAGATAAGTGTGTGTGAAAGCCGTCCTTCACATAGCTTGTTGGGAACACAAAGTTTCTTTTCAGTTGCAAACTCCATTCCATACATATATAAGGGGAGGTACAAGCTCCAACTCGGTTTTACAGTGAAAACTGCAGGAAATTCAAACCGGCACTAAGAAACAGACTGAGAAAGCAGAGAAAAAGTGTCTCCTGCAACCCGTTCCCTTGGTGCTAGATGAACGAACGTCTCTCCAATTGCTCAGTTCTGAGAGATAAGTGTGCGTGAACGCCGTCCTTCACCTAGCTTGTTGGGAACACAAAGTTTCTTTTCAGTTGCAAACTCCATTCGATACATATATAAGGGGAGGTACAAGCTCCAACTCTGTTTTACAGTGAAAACTGCAGGAACTTCTAACCGGCACTAGGAAACAGACTGAGAAAGCAGAGAAAAAGTGTCTCCTGCAACCCGTTCCCTTGGTGCTACATGAACAAACGTCTCTCCACTTGCTCAGTTCTGAGAGATAAGTGTGTGTGAAAGCCGTCCTTCACCTAGCTTGTTGGGAACACAAAGTTTCTTTTCAGTTGCAAACGCCATTCCATACATATATATGGGGAGGTACAAGCTCCAACTCAATTTTACAGTGAAAACTGCAGGAACTTCAAACCGGCACTAGGAAACAGACTGAGAAAGCAGAGAAAAAGTGTCTCCTGCAACCCGTTCCCTTGGTGCTAGATGAACGAATGTCTCTCCACTTGCTCATTTCTGAGAGATAAGTGTGTGTGAAAGCCGTCCTTCACCTAGCTTGTTGGGAACACAAAGTTTCTTTTCAGTTGCTAACTCCATTCCATACATATATGTGGGGAGGTACAAGCTCCAACTCGGTTTTACAGTGAAAACTGCAGGAACTTCAAACCGGCACTAGGAAACAGACTGAGAAAGCAGAGAAAAAGTGTCTCCTGCAACCCGTTCCCTTGGTGCTAGATGAACGAACGTCTCTCCACTTGCTCAGTTCTGAGAGATAAGTGTGTGAAAGCCGTCCTTCACCTAGCTTGTTGGGAACACAAAGTTTCTTTTCAGTTGCAAACGCCATTCCATACATATATAAGGGGAGGTATAAGCTCCAACTCGGTTTTACAGTGAAAACAGCAGGAACATCAAACCGGCACTAGGAAACAGACTGAGAAAGCAGAGAAAAAGTGTCTCCTGCAACCCTTTCCCTTGGTGCTAGATGAACGAACGTCTCTCCACTTGCTCAGTTCTGAGAGATAAGTGTGTGTGAAAGCCGTCCTTCACCTAGCTTGTTGGGAACACAAAGTTTCTTTTCTGTTGCAAACTCCATTCCATACATATATATGGGGAGGTACAAGCTCCAACTCGGTTTTACAGTGAAAACAGCAGGAACTTCAAACCGGCACTAGGAAACAGACTGAGAAAGCAGAGAAAAAGTGTCTCCTGCAACCCGTTCCCTTGGTGCTAGATGAACGAACGTCTCTCCACTTGCTCAGTTCTGAGAGATAAGTGTGTGTGAAAGCCGTCTTTCACCTAGCTTGTTGGGAACACAAAGTTTCTTTTCAGTTGCAAACTCCATTCCATATATATATATGGGGAGGTACAAGCTCCAACTCGGTTTTACAGTGAAAACTGCAGGAACTTCAAACCGGCACTAGGAAACAGACTGAGAAAGCAGAGAAAAAGTGTCTCCTGCAACCCGTTCCCTTGGTGCTAGATGAACGAACGTCTCTCCACTTGCTCAGTTCTGAGAGATAAGTGTGTGAAAGCCGTCCTTCACCTAATTTGTTGGGAACACATTTTCTTTTCAGTTGAAAACTCCATTCCATACATATATATGTGGAGGTACAAGCTCCAAACCGGTTTTACAGTGAAAACTGCAGGAACTTCAAAACGGCACTAGGAAACAGACTGAGAAAGCAGAGAAAAAGTGTCTCCTGCAACCCGTTCCCTTGGTGCTAGATGAACGAACGTCTCTCCACTTGCTCAGTTCTGAGCGATAAGTGTGTGTGAACGCCGTCCTTCACCTAGCTTGTTGGGAACACAAAGTTTCTTTTCAGTTGCAAACTCCATTCCATACATATATATGGGGAGGTACAAGCTCCAACTCGGTTTTACAGTGAAAACTGCAGGAACTTCAAACCGGCACTAGGAAACAGACTGGGAAAGCAGAGAAAAAGTGTCTCCTGCAACCCTTTCCCTTGGTGCTAGATGAACGAACGTCTCTCCACTTGCTCAGTTCTGAGAGATAAGTGTGTGTGAAAGCCGTCCTTCACCTAGCTTGTTGGGAACACATAGATTCTTTTCAGTTGCAAACTCCATTCCATACATATATATGGGGAGGTATAAGCTCCAAATCGGTTTTACAGTGAAAATTGCAGGAACTTCAAACCGGCACAAGAAACAGACTGAGAAAGCAGAGAATAAGTGTCTCCTGCAACCCGTTCCCTTGGTGCTAGATGAACGAACGTCTCTCCACTTGCTCAGTTCTGAGAGATAAGTGAGTGTGAAAGCCGTCCTTCACCTAGCTTGTTGGGAACACATAGATTCTTTTCAGTTGCAAACTCCATTCCATACATATATATGGGGAGGTACAAGCTCCAACTCGGTTTTACAGTGAAAACTGCAGGAACTTCAAACCGGCACTAGGAAACAGACTGAGAAAGCAGAGAAAAAGTGTCTCCTGCAACCCGTTCCCTTGGTGCTAGATGAACGAACGTCTCTCCACTTGCTCAGTTCTGAGAGATAAGTGTGTGTGAAAGCCGTCCTTCACCTAACTTGTTGGGAACACAGTTTCTTTTCAGTTGAAAACACCATTCCATACATATATATGTGGAGGTACAAGCTCCAACCCGGTTTTACAGTGAAAACTGCAGGAACTTCAACACGGCACTAGGAAACAGACTGAGAAAGCAGAGAAAAAGTTTCTCATGCAACCCGTTCCCTTGGTGCTAGATGAACGAACGTCTCTCCACTTGCTCAGTTCTGAGCGATAAGTGTGTGTGAACGCCGTCCTTCACCTAGCTTGTTGGGAACACAAAGTTTCTTTTCAGTTGCAAACTCCATTCCATACATATATATGGGGAGGTACAAGCTCCAACTCGGTTTTACAGTGAAAACTGCAGGAACTTCAAACCGGCACTAGGTAAAAGACTGAGAAAGCAGAGAAAAAGTGTCTCCTGCAACCCGTTCCCTTGGTGCTAGATGAACGAACGTCTCTCCTCTTGCTCAGTAATGAGAGATAATTGTGTGTGAAAGCCGTCCTTCACCTAGCTTCTTGGGAACACATAGATTCTTTTCAGTTGCAAACTCCATTCCATACATATATATGGGGAGGTACAAGCTCCAACTCGGTTTTACAGTGAAAACTGCAGGAACTTCAAACCGGCACTAGGAAACAGAATGAGAAAGCAGAGAAAAAGTGTCTCCTGCAACCCGTTCCCTTGGTGCTAGATGAACGAACGTCTCTCCACTTGCTCAGTTCTGAGAGATAAGTGTGCGTGAACGCCGTTCTTCACCTAGCTTGTTGGGAACACAAAGTTTCTTTTCAGTTGCAAACTCCATTCCATACATATATATGGGGAGGTACAAGCTCCAACTCGGTTTTACAGTGAAAACTGCAGGAACTTCAAACCGGCACTAGGAAACAGACTGAGAAAGCAGAGAAAAAGTGTCTCCTACAACACTTTCCCTTGGTGCTAGATGAACGAACGTCTCTCCACTTGCTCAGTTCTGAGAGATAAGTGTGTGTGAAAGCCGTCCTTCACCTAGCTTGTTGGGAACACATAGATTCTTTTCAGTTGCAAACTCCATTCCATACATATATATGGGGAGGTACAAGCTCCAACTCGGTTTTAGAGTGAAAACTGCAGGAACTTCAAACCGGCACTAGGAAACAGACTGAGAAAGCAGAGAAAAAGTGTCTCCTGCAACCCGTTCCCTTGGTGCTAGATGAACGAACGTCTCTCCACTTGCTCAGTTCTGAGAGATAAGTGTGTGTGAAAGCCGTCCTTCACCTAATTTGTTGGGAACACATTTTCTTTTCAGTTGAAAACTCCATTCCATACATATATATGTGGAGGTTCAAGCTCCAAACCGGTTTTACAGTGAAAACTGCAGGAACTTCAAAACGGCACTAGGAAACAGACTGAGAAAGCAGAGAAAAAGAGTCTCCTGCAACCCGTTCCCTTGGTGCTAGATGAACGAACGTCTCTCCACTTGCTCAGTTCTGAGCGATAAGTGTGCGTGAACGCCGTCCTTCACCTAGCTTGTTGGGAACACAAAGTTTCTTTTCAGTTGCAAACTCCATTCCATACATATATATGGGGAGGTACAAGCTCCAACTCGGTTTTACAGTGAAAACTGCAGGAACTTCAAACCGGCACTAGGAAACAGACTGAGAAAGCAGAGAAAAAGTGTCTCCTGCAACCCGTTCCCTTGGTGCTAGATGAACGAAAGTCTCTCCACTTGCTCAGTTCTGAGAGATAAGTGTGTGTGAAAGCCGTCCTTCACCTAGCTTGTTGGGAACACAAAGTTTCTTTTCAGTTGCAAACGCCATTCCATACATATATATGGGGAGGTACAAGCTCCAACTCGGTTTTACAGTGAAAACTGCAGGAACTTCAAACCGGCACTAGGAAACAGACTGAGAAAGCAGAGAAAAAGTGTCTCCTGCAACCCGTTCCCTTGGTGCTAGATGAACGAACGTCTCTCCACTTGCTCAGTTCTGAGAGATAAGTGTGTGTGAAAGCCGTCCTTCACCTAGCTTGTTGGGAACACATAGATTCTTTTCAGTTGCAAACTCCATTCCATACATATATATGGGGAGGTACAAGCTCCAACTCGGTTTTACAGTGAAAACTGCAGGAACTTCAAACCGGCACTAGGAAACAGACTGAGAAAGCAGAGAAAAATTGTCTCCTGCAACCCGTTCCCTTGGTGCTAGATGAACGAACGTCTCTCCACTTGCTCAGTTCTGAGCGATAAGTGTGTGTGAACGCCGTCCTTCACCTAGCTTGTTGGGAACACAAAGTTTCTTTTCAGTTGCAAACTCCATTCCATACTTATATATGGGGAGGTACAAGCTCCAACTCGGTTTTACAGTGAAAACTGCAGGAACTTCAAACCGGCACTAGGAAACAGACTGAGAAAGCAGAGAAAAAGTGTCTCCTGCAACCCTTTCCCTTGGTGCTAGATGAACGAACGTCTCTCCACTTGCTCAGTTCTGAGAGATATGTGTGTGTGAAAGCCGTTCTTCACCTAGCTTGTTGGGAACACATAGATTCTTTTCAGTTGCAAACTCCATTCCATACATATATATGGGGAGGTACAAGCTCCAACTCGGTTTTACAGTGAAAACTGCAGGAACTTCAAACCGGCACTAGGAAAAAGACTGAGAAAGCAGAGAAAAAGTGTCTCCTGCAACCCGTTCCCTTGGTGCTAGATGAACGAACGTCTCTCCTCTTGCTCAGTTATGAGAGATAATTGTGTGTGAAAGCCGTCCTTCACCTAGCTTCTTGGGAACACATAGATTCTTTTCAGTTGCAAACTCCATTCCATAAATATATATGGGGAGGTACAAGCTCAAACTCGGTTTTACAGTGAAAACTGCAGGAACTTCAAACCGGCACTAGGAAACAGAATGAGAAAGCAGAGAAAAAGTGTCTCCTGCAACCCGTTCCCTTGGTGCTAGATGAACGAACGTCTCTCCACTTGCTCAGTTCTGAGAGATAAGTGTGCGTGAACGCCGTTCTTCACCTAGCTTGTTGGGAACACAAAGTTTCTTTTCAGTTGCAAACTCCATTCCATACATATATATGGGGAGGTACAAGCTCCAACTCGGTTTTACAGTGAAAACTGCAGGAACTTCAAATCGGCACTAGGAAACAGACTGAGAAAGCAGAGAAAAAGTGTCTCCTCAACCCTTTCCCTTGGTGCTAGATGAACGAACGTCTCTCCACTTGCTCAGTTCTGAGAGATAAGTGTGTGTGAAAGCCGTCCTTCACCTAGCTTGTTGGGAACACATAGATTCTTTTCAGTTGCAAACTCCATTCCATACATATATATGGGGAGGTACAAGCTCCAACTCGGTTTTACAGTGAAAACTGCAGGAACTTCAAACCGGCACTAGGAAACAGACTGAGAAAGCAGAGAAAAAGTGTCTCCTGCAACCCGTTCCCTTGGTGCTAGATGAACGAACGTCTCTCCACTTGCTCAGTTCTGAGAGATAAGTGTGCGTGAACGCCGTTCTTCACCTAGCTTGTTGGGAACACAAAGTTTCTTTTCAGTTGCAAACTCCATTCCATACATATATATGGGGAGGTACAAGCTCCAACTCGGTTTTACAGTGAAAACTGCAGGAACTTCAAACCGGCACTAGGAAACAGACTGAGAAAGCAGAGAAAAAGTGTCTCCTGCAACCCTTTCCCTTGGTGCTAGATGAACGAAAGTCTCTCCACTTGCTCAGTTCTGAGAGATAAGTGTGTGTGAAAGCCGTCCTTCACCTAGCTTGTTGGGAACACAAAGTTTCTTTTCAGTTGCAAACTCCATTCCATACATATATATGGGGAGGTACAAGCTCCAACTCGGTTTTACAGTGAAAACTGCAGGAACTTCAAACCGGCACTAGGAAACAGACTGAGAAAGCAGAGAAAAAGTGTCTCCTGCAACCCGTTCCCTTGGTGCTAGATGAACGAAAGTCTCTCCACTTGCTCAGTTATGAGAGATAAGTGTGTGTGAAAGCCGTCCTTCACCTAGCTTGTTGGGAACAGAAAGTTTCTTTTCAGTTGCAAACGCCATTCCATACATATATATGGGGAGGTACAAGCTCCAACTCGGTTTTACAGTGAAAACTGCAGGAACTTCAAACCGGCACTAGGACACAGACTGAGAAAGCAGAGAAAAAGTGTCTCTTGCAACCCGTTCCTTGGTGCTAGATGAACGAACGTCTCTCCACTTGCTCAGTTCTGAGAGATAAGTGTGTGTGAAAGCCGTCTTTCACCTAGCTTGTTGGGAACACAAAGTTTCTTTTCAGTTGCAAACTCCATTCCATACATATATATGGGGAGGTATAAGCTCCAAATAGGTTTTATAGTGAAAACTGCAGGAACTTCAAACCGGCACTAGGAAACAGACTGAGAAAGCAGAGAAAAAGTGTCTCCTGCAACCCGTTCCCTTGGTGCTAGATGAACGAACGTCTCTCCACTTGCTCAGTTATGAGATATAATTGTGTGTGAAAGCCGTCCTTCACCTAGCTTGTTGGGAACACATAGATTCTTTTCAGTTGCAAACTCCATTCCATACATATATATGGGGAGGTACAAGCTCCAACTCGGTTTTACAGTGAAAACTGCAGGAACTTCAAACCGGCACTAGGAAACAGACTGAGAAAGCAGAGAAAAAGTGTCTCCTGCAACCGGTTCCCTTGGTGCTAGATGAACGAACGTCTCTCCACTTGCTCAGTTCTGAGAGATAAGTGTGTGTGAACGCCTTCCTTCACCTAGCTTGTTGGGAACACAAAGTTTCTTTTCAGTTGCAAACTCCATTCCATACATATATATGGGGAGGTACAAGCTCCAACTCGATTTTACAGTGAAAACTGCAGGAACTTCAAACCGGCACTAGGAAACAGACTGAGAAAGCAGAGAAAAACTGTCTCCTGCAACCCGTTCCCTTGGTGCTAGATGAACGAACGTCTCTCCACTTGCTCAGTTCTGAGAGATAAGTGTGTGTGAAAGCCGTCCTTCACCTAGCTTGTTGGGAACACAAAGTTTATTTTCAGTTGCAAACTCCATTCCATACATATATATGGGGAGGTACAAGCTGCAACTCGGTTTTACAGTGAAAACTTCAGGAACTTCAAACCGACACTAGGAAACAGACTAAGAAAGCAGAGAAAAAGTGACTCCTGCAACCCGTTCCCTTGGTGCTAGATGAACGAACGTCTCTCCACTTGCTCAGTTCTGAGAGATAAGTGTGTGTGAAAGCCGTCCTTCACCTAGCTTGTTGGGAACACAAAGTTTCTTTTCAGTTGCAAACTCCATACCATACATATATATGGGGAGGTACAAGCTGCAACTCGGTTTTACAGTGAAAACTTCAGGAACTTCAAACCGACACTAGGAAACAGACTGAGAAAGCAGAGAAAAAGTGACTCCTGCAACCCGTTCCCTTGGTGCTAGATGAACGAACGTCTCTCCACTTGCTCAGTTCTGAGAGATAAGTGTGTGTGAAAGCCGTCCTTCACCTAACTTGTTGGTAACACAGTTTCTTTTCAGTTGAAAACTCCATTCCTTACATATATATGGGGAGGTACAAGCTCCAACTCGGTTTTACAGTGAAAACTGCAGGAACTTCAAACCGGCACTAGGAAACCGACTGATAAAGCAGAGAAAAAGTGTCTCCTGCAACCCGTTCCCTTGGTGCTAGATGAACGAACGTCTCTCCACTTGCTCAGTTCTGAGAGATAAGTGTGTGTGAAAGCCGTCCTTCACCTAGCTTGTTGGGAACACAAAGTTTCTTTTCAGTTGCAAACTCCATTCCATACATATATATGGGGAGGTACAAGCTCCAACTCGGTTTTACAGTGAAAACTGCAGGAACTTCAAACCGGCACTAGGAAACAGACTGAGAAAGCAGAGAAAAAGTGACTCCTGCAACCCGTTCCCTTGGTGCTAGATGAACGAACGTCTCTCCACTTGCTCAGTTCTGAGAGATAAGTGTGTGTGAAAGCCGTCCTTCACCTAGCTTGTTGGGAACACAAAGTTTCTTTTCAGTTGCAAACTCCATTCCATACATATATATGGGGAGGTACAAGCTGCAACTCGGTTTTACAGTGAAAACTTCAGGAACTTCAAACCGACACTAGGAAACAGACTGAGAAAGCAGAGAAAAAGTGACTCCTGCAAACCGTTCCCTTGGTGCTAGATGAACGAACGTCTCTCCACTTGCTCACTTCTGAGAGATAAGTGTGTGTGAAAGCCGTCCTTCACCTAACTTGTTGGGAACACAGTTTCTTTTCAGTTGAAATCTCCATTCAATACATATATATGGGGAGGTACAAGCTCCAACTCGGTTTTACAGTGAGAACTGCAGGAACTTCAAACCGGCAGTAGGAAACAGACTGAGAAAGCAGAGAAAAAGTGTCTCCTGCAACCCGTTCCCTTGGTGCTAGATGAACGAACGTCTCTCCACTTGCTCAGTTCTGAGAGATAAGTGTGCGTGAACGCCGTCCTTCACCTAGCTTGTTGGGAACACAAAGTTTCTTTTCAGTTGCAAACTCCATTCCATACATATATATGGGGAGGTACAAGCTCCAACTCGGTTTTACAGTGAAAACTGCAGGAACTTCAAACTGGCACTAGGAAACAGACTGAGAAAGCAGAGAAAAAGTGTCTCCTGCAACCCGTTCCCTTGGTGCTAGATGAACGAACGTCTGTCCACTTGTTCAGTTATGAGAGATAAGTGTGTGTGAAAGCCGACCTTCACCTAGCTTGTTGGGAACACATAGATTCTTTTCAGTTGCAAACTCCATTCCATAAATATATATGGGGAGGTACAAGCTCCAACTCGGTTTTACAGTGAAAACTGCAGGAACTTCAAACCGGCACTAGGAAACAGACTGAGAAAGCAGAGAAAAAGTGTCTCCTGCAACCCGTTCCCTTGGTGCTAGATGAACGAACGTCTCTCCACTTGCTCAGTTCTGAGAGATAAGTGTGTGTGAAAGCCGTCCTTCACCTAGCTTGTTGGGAACACAAAGTTTCTTTTCAGTTGCAAACTCCATTCCATAAATATATATGGGGAGGTACAAGCTGCAACTCGGTTTTACAGTGAAAACTTCAGGAACATCAAACCGACACTAGGAAACAGACTGAGAAAGCAGAGAAAAAGTGACTCCTGCAACCCGTTCCCTTGGTGCTAGATGAACGAACGTCTCTCCACTTGCTCAGTTCTGAGAGATAAGTGTGTGTGAAAGCCGTCCTTCACCTAACTTGTTGGGAACACAGTTTCTTTTCAGTTGAAATCTCCATTCCATACATATATATGGGGAGGTACAAGCTCCAACTCGGTTTTACAGTGAGAACTGCAGGAACTTCAAACCGGCAGTAGGAAACAGACTGAGAAAGCAGAGAAAAAGTGTCTCCTGCAACCCGTTCCCTTGGTGCTAGATGAACGAACGTCTCTCCACTTGCTCAGTTCTGAGAGATAAGTGTGCGTGAACGCCGTCCTTCACCTAGCTTGTTGGGAACACAAAGTTTCTTTTCAGTTGCAAACTCCATTCCATACATATATATGGGGAGGTACAAGCTCCAACTCGGTTTTACAGTGAAAACTGCAGGAACTTCAAACCGGCACTAGGAAACAGACTGAGAAAGCAGAGAAAAAGTGTCTCCTGCAACCCTTTCCCTTGGTGCTAGATGAACGAACGTCTCTCCACTTGCTCAGTTCTGAGAGATAAGTGTGTGTGAAAGCCGTCCTTCACCTAGCTTGTTGGGAACACAAAGTTTCTTTTCAGTTGCAAACTCCATTCCATACATATATATGGGGAGGTACAAGCTCTAACTCGGTTTTACAGTGAAAACTGCAGGAACTTCAAACCGGCACTAGGAAACAGACTGAGAAAGCAGAGAAAAAGTGTCTCCTGCAACCCGTTCCCTTGGTGCTAGATGAACGAACGTCTCTCCACTTGCTCAGTTCTGAGAGATAAGTGTGTGTGAAAGCCATCCTTCACCTAGCTTGTTGGGAACACAAAGTTTCTTTTCAGTTGCAAACGCCATTCCATACATATATATGGGGAGGTACAAGCTCCAACTCGGTTTTACAGTGAAAACTGCAGGAACTTCAAACCGGCACTAGGAAACAGACTGAGAAAGCAGAGAAAAAGTGTCTCCTGCAACCCGTTCCCTTGGTGCTAGATGAACGAACGTCTGTCCACTTGCTCAGTTATGAGAGATAAGTGTGTGTGAAAGCCGACCTTCACCTAGCTTGTTGGGAACACATAGATTCTTTTCAGTTGCAAACTCCATTCCATACATATATATGGGGAGGTACAAGCTCCAACTCGGTTTTACAGTGAAAACTGCAGGAACTTCAAACCGGCACTAGGAAACAGACTGAGAAAGCAGAGAAAAAGTGTCTCCTGCAACCCGTTCCCTTGGTGCTAGATGAACGAACGTCTGTCCACTTGTTCAGTTATGAGAGATAAGTGTGTGTGAAAGCCGACCTTCACCTAGCTTGTTGGGAACACATAGATTCTTTTCAGTTGCAAACTCCATTCCATAAATATATATGGGGAGGTACAAGCTCCAACTCGGTTTTACAGTGAAAACTGCAGGAACTTCAAACCGGCACTAGGAAACAGACTGAGAAAGCAGAGAAAAAGTGTCTCCTGCAACCCGTTCCCTTGGTGCTAGATGAACGAACGTCTCTCCACTTGCTCAGTTCTGAGAGATAAGTGTGTGTGAAAGCCGTCCTTCACCTAGCTTGTTGGGAACACAAAGTTTCTTTTCAGTTGCAAACTCCATTCCATAAATATATATGGGGAGGTACAAGCTGCAACTCGGTTTTACAGTGAAAACTTCAGGAACATCAAACCGACACTAGGAAACAGACTGAGAAAGCAGAGAAAAAGTGACTCCTGCAACCCGTTCCCTTGGTGCTAGATGAACGAACGTCTCTCCACTTGCTCAGTTCTGAGAGATAAGTGTGTGTGAAAGCCGTCCTTCACCTAACTTGTTGGGAACACAGTTTCTTTTCAGTTGAAATCTCCATTCCATACATATATATGGGGAGGTACAAGCTCCAACTCGGTTTTACAGTGAGAACTGCAGGAACTTCAAACCGGCAGTAGGAAACAGACTGAGAAAGCAGAGAAAAAGTGTCTCCTGCAACCCGTTCCCTTGGTGCTAGATGAACGAACGTCTCTCCACTTGCTCAGTTCTGAGAGATAAGTGTGCGTGAACGCCGTCCTTCACCTAGCTTGTTGGGAACACAAAGTTTCTTTTCAGTTGCAAACTCCATTCCATACATATATATGGGGAGGTACAAGCTCCAACTCGGTTTTACAGTGAAAACTGCAGGAACTTCAAACCGGCACTAGGAAACAGACTGAGAAAGCAGAGAAAAAGTGTCTCCTGCAACCCTTTCCCTTGGTGCTAGATGAACGAACGTCTCTCCACTTGCTCAGTTCTGAGAGATAAGTGTGTGTGAAAGCCGTCCTTCACCTAGCTTGTTGGGAACACAAAGTTTCTTTTCAGTTGCAAACTCCATTCCATACATATATATGGGGAGGTACAAGCTCTAACTCGGTTTTACAGTGAAAACTGCAGGAACTTCAAACCGGCACTAGGAAACAGACTGAGAAAGCAGAGAAAAAGTGTCTCCTGCAACCCGTTCCCTTGGTGCTAGATGAACGAACGTCTCTCCACTTGCTCAGTTCTGAGAGATAAGTGTGTGTGAAAGCCATCCTTCACCTAGCTTGTTGGGAACACAAAGTTTCTTTTCAGTTGCAAACGCCATTCCATACATATATATGGGGAGGTACAAGCTCCAACTCGGTTTTACAGTGAAAACTGCAGGAACTTCAAACCGGCACTAGGAAACAGACTGAGAAAGCAGAGAAAAAGTGTCTCCTGCAACCCGTTCCCTTGGTGCTAGATGAACGAACGTCTGTCCACTTGCTCAGTTATGAGAGATAAGTGTGTGTGAAAGCCGACCTTCACCTAGCTTGTTGGGAACACATAGATTCTTTTCAGTTGCAAACTCCATTCCATACATATATATGGGGAGGTACAAGCTCCAACTCGGTTTTACAGTGAAAACTGCAGGAACTTCAAACCGGCACTAGGAAACAGACTGAGAAAGCAGAGAAAAAGTGTCTCCTGCAACCCGTTCCCTTGGTGCTAGATGAACGAACGTCTCTCCACTTGCTCAGTTCTGAGAGATAAGTGTGTGTGAAAGCCGTCCTTCACCTAGCTTGTTGGGAACACAAAGTTTCTTTTCAGTTGCAAACTCCATTCCATACATATATATGGGGAGGTGTAAGCTCCAAATCGGTTTTACAGTGAAAACTGCAGGAACTTCAACCCGGCACTAGGAAACAGACTGAGAAAGCAGAGAAAAAGTGTCTCCTGCAACCCGTTCCCTTGGTGCTAGATGAACGAACGTCTCTCCACTTTCTCAGTTATGAGAGATAATTGTGTGTGAAAGCCGTCCTTCACCTAGCTTGTTGGGAACACAAAGTTTCTTTTCAGTTGCAAACTCCATTCCATACATATATATGGGGAGGTACAAGCTGCAACTCGGTTTTACAGTGAAAACTTCAGGAACTTCAAACCGACACTAGGAATCAGACGGAGAAAGCAGAGAAAAAGTGACTCCTGCAACCCGTTCCCTTGGTGCTAGATGAACGAACGTCTCTCCACTTGCTCAGTTCTGAGAGATAAGTGTGTGTGAAAGCCGTCCTTCACCTAGCTTGTTGGGAACACAAAGTTTCTTTTCAGTTGCAAACTCCATTCCATACATATATATGGGGAGGTACAAGCTGCAACTCGGTTTTACAGTGAAAACTTCAGGAACTTCAAACCGACACTAGGAAACAGACTGAGAAAGCAGAGAAAAAGTGTCTCCTGCAACCCGTTCCCTTGGTGCTAGATGAACGAACGTCTCTCCACTTGCTCAGTCTGAGAGATAAGTGTGCGTGAACGCCGTCCTTCACCTAGCTTGTTGGGAACACAAAGTTTCTTTTCAGTTGCAAACTCCATTCCATACATATATATGGGGAGGAACAAACTCCAACTCGGTTTTACAGTGAAAACTGCAGGAACTTCAAACCGGCACTAGGAAACAGACTGAGAAAGCAGAGAAAAAGTGTCTCCTGCAACCCGTTCCCTTGGTGCTAGATGAACGAACGTCTCTCCACTTGCTCAGTTCTGAGAGATAAGTGTGTGTGAAAGCCGTCCTTCACCTAGCTTGTTGGGAACACAAAGTTTCTTTTCAGTTGCAAACGCCATTCCATACATATATATGGGGAGGTACAAGCTCCAACTCGGTTTTACAGTGAAAACTGCAGGAACTTCAAACCGGCACTAGGAAACAGACTGAGAAAGCAGAGAAAAAGTGACTCCTGCAACCCGTTCCCTTGGTGCTAGATGAACGAACGTCTCTCCACTTGCTCAGTTCTGAGAGATAAGTGTGTGTGAAAGCCGTCCTTCACCTAGCTTGTTGGGAACACAAAGTTTCTTTTCAGTTGCAAACTCCATTCCATACATATATATGGGGAGGTACAAGCTGCAACTCGGTTTTACAGTGAAAACTTCAGGAACTTCAAACCGACACTAGGAAACAGACTGAGAAAGCAGAGAAAAAGTGTCTCCTGCAAACCGTTCCCTTGGTGCTAGATGAACGAACGTCTCTCCACTTGCTCAGTTCTGAGAGATAAGTGTGTGTGAAAGCCGTCCTTCACCTAACTTGTTGGGAACACAGTTTCTTTTCAGTTGAAATCTCCATTCCATACATATATATGGGGAGGTACAAGCTCCAACTCGGTTTTACAGTGAGAACTGCAGGAACTTCAAACCGGCAGTAGGAAACAGACTGAGAAAGCAGAGAAAAAGTGTCTCCTGCAACCCGTTCCCTTGGTGCTAGATGAACGAACGTCTCTCCACTTGCTCAGTTCTGAGAGATAAGTGTGCGTGAACGCCGTCCTTCACCTAGCTTGTTGGGAACACAAAGTTTCTTTTCAGTTGCAAACTCCATTCCATACATATATATGGGGAGGTACAAGCTCCAACTCGGTTTTACAATGAAAACTGCAGGAACTTCAAACCGGCACTAGGAAACAGACTGAGAAAGCAGAGAAAAAGTGTCTCCTGCAACCCGTTCCCTTGGTGCTAGATGAACGAACGTCTCTCCACTTGCTCAGTTCTGAGAGATAAGTGTGTGTGAAAGCCGTCCTTCACCTACCTTGTTGGGAACACAAAGTTTCTTTTCAGTTGCAAACTCCATTCCATAAATATATATGGGGAGGTACAAGCTGCAACTCGGTTTTACAGTGAAAACTTCAGGAACTTCAAACCGACACTAGGAAACAGACTGAGAAAGCAGAGAAAAAGTGACTCCTGCAACCCGTTCCCTTGGTGCTAGATGAACGAACGTCTCTCCACTTGCTCAGTTCTGAGAGATAAGTGTGTGTGAAAGCCGTCCTTCACCTAACTTGTTGGGAACACAGTTTCTTTTCAGTTGAAATCTCCATTCCATACATATATATGGGGAGGTACAAGCTCCAACTCGGTTTTACAGTGAGAACTGCAGGAACTTCAAACCGGCAGTAGGAAACAGACTGAGAATGCAGAGAAAAAGTGTCTCCTGCAACCCGTTCCCTTGGTGCTAGATGAACGAACGTCTCTCCACTTGCTCAGTTCTGAGAGATAAGTGTGCGTGAACGCCGTCCTTCACCTAGCTTGTTGGGAACACAAAGTTTCTTTTCAGTTGCAAACTCCATTCCATACATATATATGGGGAGGTACAAGCTCCAACTCGGTTTTACAGTGAAAACTGCAGGAACTTCAAACCGGCACTAGGAAACAGACTGAGAAAGCAGAGAAAAAGTGTCTCCTGCAACCCTTTCCCTTGGTGCTAGATGAACGAACGTCTCTCCACTTGCTCAGTTCTGAGAGATAAGTGTGTGTGAAAGCCGTCCTTCACCTAGCTTGTTGGGAACACAAAGTTTCTTTTCAGTTGCAAACTCCATTCCATACATATATATGGGGAGGTACAAGCTCTAACTCGGTTTTACAGTGAAAACTGCACGAACTTCAAACCGGCACTAGGAAACAGACTGAGAAAGCAGAGAAAAAGTGTCTCCTGCAACCCGTTCCCTTGGTGCTAGATGAACGAACGTCTCTCCACTTGCTCAGTTCTGAGAGATAAGTGTGTGTGAAAGCCATCCTTCACCTAGCTTGTTGGGAACACAAAGTTTCTTTTCAGTTGCAAACGCCATTCCATACATATATATGGGGAGGTACAAGCTCCAACTCGGTTTTACAGTGAAAACTGCAGGAACTTCAAACCGGCACTAGGAAACAGACTGAGAAAGCAGAGAAAAAGTGTCTCCTGCAACCCGTTCCCTTGGTGCTAGATGAACGAACGTCTGTCCACTTGCTCAGTTATGAGAGATAAGTGTGTGTGAACGCCGTCCTTCACCAAGCTTGTTGGGAACACAAAGTTTCTTTTCAGTTGAAATCTCCATTCCATACATATATATGGGGAGGTACAAGCTCCAACTCGGTTTTACAGTGAGAACTGCAGGAACTTCAAACCGACACTAGGAAACAGACTGAGAAAGCAGAGAAAAAGTGTCTCCTGCAAACCGTTCCCTTGGTGCTAGATGAACGAACGTCTCTCCACTTGCTCAGTTCTGAGAGATAAGTGTGTGTGAAAGCCGTCCTTCACCTAGCTTGTTGGGAACACAAAGTTTCTTTTCAGTTGCAAACTCCATTCCATACATATATATGGGGAGGTACAAGCTCTAACTCGGTTTTACAGTGAAAACTGCAGGAACTTCAAACCGGCACTAGGAAACAGACTGAGAAAGCAGAGAAAAAGTGTCTCCTGCAACCCGTTCCCTTGGTGCTAGATGAACGAACGTCTCTCCACTTGCTCAGTTCTGAGAGATAAGTGTGTGTGAAAGCCATCCTTCAACTAGCTTGTTGGGAACACAAAGTTTCTTTTCAGTTGCAAACGCCATTCCATACATATATATGGGGAGGTACAAGCTCCAACTCGGTTTTACAGTGAAAACTGCAGGAACTTCAAACCGGCACTAGGAAACAGACTGAGAAAGCAGAGAAAAAGTGTCTCCTGCAACCCGTTCCCTTGGTGCTAGATGAACGAACGTCTGTCCACTTGCTCAGTTATGAGAGATAAGTGTGTGTGAACGCCGTCCTTCACCAAGCTTGTTGGGAACACAAAGTTTCTTTTCAGTTGAAATCTCCATTCCATACATATATATGGGGAGGTACAAGCTCCAACTCGGTTTTACAGTGAGAACTGCAGGAACTTCAAACCGACACTAGGAAACAGACTGAGAAAGCAGAGAAAAAGTGTCTCCTGCAAACCGTTCCCTTGGTGCTAGATGAACGAACGTCTCTCCACTTGCTCAGTTCTGAGAGATAAGTGTGTGTGAAAGCCGTCCTTCACCTAACTTGTTGGGAACACAGTTTCTTTTCAGTTGAAATCTCCATTCCATACATATATATGGGGAGGTACAAGCTCCAACTCGGTTTTACAGTGAGAACTGCAGGAACTTCAAACCGGCAGTAGGAAACAGACTGAGAAAGCAGAGAAAAAGTGTCTCCTGCAACCCGTTCCCTTGGTGCTAGATGAACGAACGTCTCTCCACTTGCTCAGTTCTGAGAGATAAGTGTGCGTGAACGCCGTCCTTCACCTAGCTTGTTGGGAACACAAAGTTTCTTTTCAGTTGCAAACTCCATTCCATACATATATATGGGGAGGTACAAGCTCCAACTCGGTTTTACAATGAAAACTGCAGGAACTTCAAACCGGCACTAGGAAACAGACTGAGAAAGCAGAGAAAAAGTGTCTCCTGCAACCCGTTCCCTTGGTGCTAGATGAACGAACGTCTGTCCACTTGTTCAGTTATGAGAGATAAGTGTGTGTGAACGCCGACCTTCACCTAGCTTGTTGGGAACACAAAGTTTCTTTTCAGTTGCAAACTCCATTCCATACATATATATGGGGAGGTACAAGCTCCAACTCGGTTTTACAGTGAAAACTGCAGGAACTTCAAACCGGCACTAGGAAACAGACTGAGAAAGCAGAGAAAAAGTGTCTCCTGCAACCCGTTCCCTTGGTGCTAGATGAACGAACGTCTCTCCACTTGCTCAGTTCTGAGAGATAAGTGTGTGTGAAAGCCGTCCTTCACCTAGCTTGTTGGGAACACAAAGTTTCTTTTCAGTTGCAAACGCCATTCCATACATATATATGGGGAGGTACAAGCTCCAACTCGGTTTTACAGTGAAAACTGCAGGAACTTCAAACCGGCACTAGGAAACAGACTGAGAAAGCAGAGAAAAAGTGACTCCTGCAACCCGTTCCCTTGGTGCTAGATGAACGAACGTCTCTCCACTTGCTCAGTTCTGAGAGATAAGTGTGTGTGAAAGCCGTCCTTCACCTAGCTTGTTGGGAACACAAAGTTTCTTTTCAGTTGCAAACTCCATTCCATACATATATATGGGGAGGTACAAGCTGCAACTCGGTTTTACAGTGAAAACTTCAGGAACTTCAAACCGACACTAGGAAACAGACTGAGAAAGCAGAGAAAAAGTGTCTCCTGCAAACCGTTCCCTTGGTGCTAGATGAACGAACGTCTCTCCACTTGCTCAGTTCTGAGAGATAAGTGTGTGTGAAAGCCGTCCTTCACCTAACTTGTTGGGAACACAGTTTCTTTTCAGTTGAAATCTCCATTCCATACATATATATGGGGAGGTACAAGCTCCAACTCGGTTTTACAGTGAGAACTGCAGGAACTTCAAACCGGCAGTAGGAAACAGACTGAGAAAGCAGAGAAAAAGTGTCTCCTGCAACCCGTTCCCTTGGTGCTAGATGAACGAACGTCTCTCCACTTGCTCAGTTCTGAGAGATAAGTGTGCGTGAACGCCGTCCTTCACCTAGCTTGTTGGGAACACAAAGTTTCTTTTCAGTTGCAAACTCCATTCCATACATATATATGGGGAGGTACAAGCTCCAACTCGGTTTTACAATGAAAACTGCAGGAACTTCAAACCGGCACTAGGAAACAGACTGAGAAAGCAGAGAAAAAGTGTCTCCTGCAACCCGTTCCCTTGGTGCTAGATGAACGAACGTCTCTCCACTTGCTCAGTTCTGAGAGATAAGTGTGTGTGAAAGCCGTCCTTCACCTACCTTGTTGGGAACACAAAGTTTCTTTTCAGTTGCAAACTCCATTCCATAAATATATATGGGGAGGTACAAGCTGCAACTCGGTTTTACAGTGAAAACTTCAGGAACTTCAAACCGACACTAGGAAACAGACTGAGAAAGCAGAGAAAAAGTGACTCCTGCAACCCGTTCCCTTGGTGCTAGATGAACGAACGTCTCTCCACTTGCTCAGTTCTGAGAGATAAGTGTGTGTGAAAGCCGTCCTTCACCTAACTTGTTGGGAACACAGTTTCTTTTCAGTTGAAATCTCCATTCCATACATATATATGGGGAGGTACAAGCTCCAACTCGGTTTTACAGTGAGAACTGCAGGAACTTCAAACCGGCAGTAGGAAACAGACTGAGAATGCAGAGAAAAAGTGTCTCCTGCAACCCGTTCCCTTGGTGCTAGATGAACGAACGTCTCTCCACTTGCTCAGTTCTGAGAGATAAGTGTGCGTGAACGCCGTCCTTCACCTAGCTTGTTGGGAACACAAAGTTTCTTTTCAGTTGCAAACTCCATTCCATACATATATATGGGGAGGTACAAGCTCCAACTCGGTTTTACAGTGAAAACTGCAGGAACTTCAAACCGGCACTAGGAAACAGACTGAGAAAGCAGAGAAAAAGTGTCTCCTGCAACCCTTTCCCTTGGTGCTAGATGAACGAACGTCTCTCCACTTGCTCAGTTCTGAGAGATAAGTGTGTGTGAAAGCCGTCCTTCAACTAGCTTGTTGGGAACACAAAGTTTCTTTTCAGTTGCAAACTCCATTCCATACATATATATGGGGAGGTACAAGCTCTAACTCGGTTTTACAGTGAAAACTGCACGAACTTCAAACCGGCACTAGGAAACAGACTGAGAAAGCAGAGAAAAAGTGTCTCCTGCAACCCGTTCCCTTGGTGCTAGATGAACGAACGTCTCTCCACTTGCTCAGTTCTGAGAGATAAGTGTGTGTGAAAGCCATCCTTCACCTAGCTTGTTGGGAACACAAAGTTTCTTTTCAGTTGCAAACGCCATTCCATACATATATATGGGGAGGTACAAGCTCCAACTCGGTTTTACAGTGAAAACTGCAGGAACTTCAAACCGGCACTAGGAAACAGACTGAGAAAGCAGAGAAAAAGTGTCTCCTGCAACCCGTTCCCTTGGTGCTAGATGAACGAACGTCTGTCCACTTGCTCAGTTATGAGAGATAAGTGTGTGTGAACGCCGTCCTTCACCAAGCTTGTTGGGAACACAAAGTTTCTTTTCAGTTGAAATCTCCATTCCATACATATATATGGGGAGGTACAAGCTCCAACTCGGTTTTACAGTGAGAACTGCAGGAACTTCAAACCGACACTAGGAAACAGACTGAGAAAGCAGAGAAAAAGTGTCTCCTGCAAACCGTTCCCTTGGTGCTAGATGAACGAACGTCTCTCCACTTGCTCAGTTCTGAGAGATAAGTGTGTGTGAAAGCCGTCCTTCACCTAGCTTGTTGGGAACACAAAGTTTCTTTTCAGTTGCAAACTCCATTCCATACATATATATGGGGAGGTACAAGCTCTAACTCGGTTTTACAGTGAAAACTGCAGGAACTTCAAACCGGCACTAGGAAACAGACTGAGAAAGCAGAGAAAAAGTGTCTCCTGCAACCCGTTCCCTTGGTGCTAGATGAACGAACGTCTCTCCACTTGCTCAGTTCTGAGAGATAAGTGTGTGTGAAAGCCATCCTTCACCTAGCTTGTTGGGAACACAAAGTTTCTTTTCAGTTGCAAACGCCATTCCATACATATATATGGGGAGGTACAAGCTCCAACTCGGTTTTACAGTGAAAACTGCAGGAACTTCAAACCGGCACTAGGAAACAGACTGAGAAAGCAGAGAAAAAGTGTCTCCTGCAACCCGTTCCCTTGGTGCTAGATGAACGAACGTCTGTCCACTTGCTCAGTTATGAGAGATAAGTGTGTGTGAACGCCGTCCTTCACCAAGCTTGTTGGGAACACAAAGTTTCTTTTCAGTTGAAATCTCCATTCCATACATATATATGGGGAGGTACAAGCTCCAACTCGGTTTTACAGTGAGAACTGCAGGAACTTCAAACCGACACTAGGAAACAGACTGAGAAAGCAGAGAAAAAGTGTCTCCTGCAAACCGTTCCCTTGGTGCTAGATGAACGAACGTCTCTCCACTTGCTCAGTTCTGAGAGATAAGTGTGTGTGAAAGCCGTCCTTCACCTAACTTGTTGGGAACACAGTTTCTTTTCAGTTGAAATCTCCATTCCATACATATATATGGGGAGGTACAAGCTCCAACTCGGTTTTACAGTGAGAACTGCAGGAACTTCAAACCGGCAGTAGGAAACAGACTGAGAAAGCAGAGAAAAAGTGTCTCCTGCAACCCGTTCCCTTGGTGCTAGATGAACGAACGTCTCTCCACTTGCTCAGTTCTGAGAGATAAGTGTGCGTGAACGCCGTCCTTCACCTAGCTTGTTGGGAACACAAAGTTTCTTTTCAGTTGCAAACTCCATTCCATACATATATATGGGGAGGTACAAGCTCCAACTCGGTTTTACAATGAAAACTGCAGGAACTTCAAACCGGCACTAGGAAACAGACTGAGAAAGCAGAGAAAAAGTGTCTCCTGCAACCCGTTCCCTTGGTGCTAGATGAACGAACGTCTGTCCACTTGTTCAGTTATGAGAGATAAGTGTGTGTGAACGCCGACCTTCACCTAGCTTGTTGGGAACACAAAGTTTCTTTTCAGTTGCAAACTCCATTCCATACATATATATGGGGAGGTACAAGCTCCAACTCGGTTTTACAGTGAAAACTGCAGGAACTTCAAACCGGCACTAGGAAACAGACTGAGAAAGCAGAGAAAAAGTGTCTCCTGCAACCCTTTCCCTTGGTGCTAGATGAACGAACGTCTCTCCACTTGCTCAGTTCTGAGAGATAAGTGTGTGTGAAAGCCGTCCTTCACCTAGCTTGTTGGGAACACAAAGTTTCTTTTCAGTTGCAAACTCCATTCCATACATATATATGGGGAGGTACAAGCTCTAACTCGGTTTTACAGTGAAAACTGCAGGAACTTCAAACCGGCACTAGGAAACAGACTGAGAAAGCAGAGAAAAAGTGTCTCCTGCAACCCGTTCCCTTGGTGCTAGATGAACGAACGTCTCTCCACTTGCTCAGTTCTGAGAGATAAGTGTGTGTGAAAGCCATCCTTCACCTAGCTTGTTGGGAACACAAAGTTTCTTTTCAGTTGCAAACGCCATTCCATACATATATATGGGGAGGTACAAGCTCCAACTCGGTTTTACAGTGAAAACTGCAGGAACTTCAAACCGGCACTAGGAAACAGACTGAGAAAGCAGAGAAAAAGTGTCTCCTGCAACCCGTTCCCTTGGTGCTAGATGAACGAACGTCTGTCCACTTGCTCAGTTATGAGAGATAAGTGTGTGTGAACGCCGTCCTTCACCAAGCTTGTTGGGAACACAAAGTTTCTTTTCAGTTGAAATCTCCATTCCATACATATATATGGGGAGGTACAAGCTCCAACTCGGTTTTACAGTGAGAACTGCAGGAACTTCAAACCGGCAGTAGGAAACAGACTGAGAAAGCAGAGAAAAAGTGTCTCCTGCAACCCTTTCCCTTGGTGCTAGATGAACGAACGTCTCTCCACTTGCTCAGTTCTGAGAGATAAGTGTGTGTGAAAGCCGTCCTTCACCTAGCTTGTTGGGAACACAAAGTTTCTTTTCAGTTGCAAACTCCATTCCATACATATATATGGGAGGTACAAGCTCCAACTCGGTTTTACAGTGAAAACTGCAGGAACTTCAAACCGGCACTAGGAAACAGACTGAGAAAGCAGAGAAAAAGTGTCTCCTGCAACCCTTTCCCTTGGTGCTAGATGAACGAACGTCTCTCCACTTGCTCAGTTCTGAGAGATAAGTGTGTGTGAAAGCCGTCCTTCACCTAGCTTGTTGGGAACACAAAGTTTCTTTTCAGTTGCAAACTCCATTCCATACATATATATGGGGAGGTACAAGCTCTAACTCGGTTTTACAGTGAAAACTGCAGGAACTTCAAACCGGCACTAGGAAACAGACTGAGAAAGCAGAGAAAAAGTGTCTCCTGCAACCCGTTCCCTTGGTGCTAGATGAACGAACGTCTCTCCACTTGCTCAGTTCTGAGAGATAAGTGTGTGTGAAAGCCGTCCTTCACCTAGCTTGTTGGGAACACAAAGTTTCTTTTCAGTTGCAAACGCCATTCCATACATATATATGGGGAGGTACAAGCTCCAACTCGGTTTTACAGTGAAAACTGCAGGAACTTCAAACCGGCACTAGGAAACAGACTGAGAAAGCAGAGAAAAAGTGTCTCCTGCAACCCGTTCCCTTGGTGCTAGATGAACGAACGTCTGTCCACTTGCTCAGTTATGAGAGATAAGTGTGTGTGAACGCCGTCCTTCACCAAGCTTGTTGGGAACACAAAGTTTCTTTTCAGTTGAAATCTCCATTCCATACATATATATGGGGAGGTACAAGCTCCAACTCGGTTTTACAGTGAGAACTGCAGGAACTTCAAACCGGCAGTAGGAAACAGACTGAGAAAGCAGAGAAAAAGTGTCTCCTGCAACCCGTTCCCTTGGTGCTAGATGAACGAACGTCTCTCCACTTGCTCAGTTCTGAGAGATAAGTGTGCGTGAAAGCCGTCCTTCACCTAGCTTGTTGGGAACACAAAGTTTCTTTTCAGTTGCAAACTCCATTCCATACATATATATGGGGAGGTACAAGCTCTAACTCGGTTTTACAGTGAAAACTGCAGGAACTTCAAACCGGCACTAGGAAACAGACTGAGAAAGCAGAGAAAAAGTGTCTCCTGCAACCCGTTCCCTTGGTGCTAGATGAACGAACGTCTCTCCACTTGCTCAGTTCTGAGAGATAAGTGTGTGTGAAAGCCATCCTTCACCTAGCTTGTTGGGAACACAAAGTTTCTTTTCAGTTGCAAACGCCATTCCATACATATATATGGGGAGGTACAAGCTCCAACTCGGTTTTACAGTGAAAACTGCAGGAACTTCAAACCGGCACTAGGAAACAGACTGAGAAAGCAGAGAAAAAGTGTCTCCTGCAACCCGTTCCCTTGGTGCTAGATGAACGAACGTCTGTCCACTTGCTCAGTTATGAGAGATAAGTGTGTGTGAAAGCCGACCTTCACCTAGCTTGTTGGGAACACATAGATTCTTTTCAGTTGCAAACTCCATTCCATAAATATATATGGGGAGGTACAAGCTCCAACTCGGTTTTACAGTGAAAACTGCAGGAACTTCAAACCGGCACTAGGAAACAGACTGAGAAAGCAGAGAAAAAGTGTCTCCTGCAACCCGTTCCCTTGGTGCTAGATGAACGAACGTCTCTCCACTTGCTCAGTTCTGAGAGATAAGTGTGTGTGAAAGCCGTCCTTCACCTAGCTTGTTGGGAACACAAAGTTTCTTTTCAGTTGCAAACTCCATTCCATACATATATATGGGGAGGTATAAGCTCCAAATCGGTTTTACAGTGAAAACTGCAGGAACTTCAACCCGGCACTAGGAAACAGACTGAGAAAGCAGAGAAAAAGTGTCTCCTGCAACCCGTTCCCTTGGTGCTAGATGAACGAACGTCTCTCCACTTTCTCAGTTATGAGAGATAATTGTGTGTGAAAGCCGTCCTTCACCTAGCTTGTTGGGAACACAAAGTTTCTTTTCAGTTGCAAACTCCATTCCATACATATATATGGGGAGGTACAAGCTGCAACTCGGTTTTACAGTGAAAACTTCAGGAACTTCAAACCGACACTAGGAATCAGACGGAGAAAGCAGAGAAAAAGTGACTCCTGCAACCCGTTCCCTTGGTGCTAGATGAACGAACGTCTCTCCACTTGCTCAGTTCTGAGAGATAAGTGTGTGTGAAAGCCGTCCTTCACCTAGCTTGTTGGGAACACAAAGTTTCTTTTCAGTTGCAAACTCCATTCCATACATATATATGGGGAGGTACAAGCTGCAACTCGGTTTTACAGTGAAAACTTCAGGAACTTCAAACCGACACAAGGAAACAGACTGAGAAAGCAGAGAAAAAGTGTCTCCTGCAACCCGTTCCCTTGGTGCTAGATGAACGAACGTCTCTCCACTTGCTCAGTCTGAGAGATAAGTGTGCGTGAACGCCGTCCTTCACCTAGCTTGTTGGGAACACAAAGTTTCTTTTCAGTTGCAAACTCCATTCCATACATATATATGGGGAGGAACAAACTCCAACTCGGTTTTACAGTGAAAACTGCAGGAACTTCAAACCGGCACTAGGAAACAGACTGAGAAAGCAGAGAAAAAGTGTCTCCTGCAACCCGTTCCCTTGGTGCTAGATGAACGAACGTCTCTCCACTTGCTCAGTTCTGAGAGATAAGTGTGTGTGAAAGCCGTCCTTCACCTAGCTTGTTGGGAACACAAAGTTTCTTTTCAGTTGCAAACGCCATTCCATACATATATATGGGGAGGTACAAGCTCCAACTCGGTTTTACAGTGAAAACTGCAGGAACTTCAAACCGGCACTAGGAAACAGACTGAGAAAGCAGAGAAAAAGTGTCTCCTGCAACCCGTTCCCTTGGTGCTAGATGAACGGACGTCTGTCCACTTGCTCAGTTATGAGAGATAAGTGTGTGTGAAAGCCGACCTTCACCTAGCTTGTTGGGAACACATAGATTCTTTTCAGTTGCAAACTCCATTCCATACATATATATGGGGAGGTACAAGCTCCAACTCGGTTTTACAGTGAAAACTGCAGGAACTTCAAACCGGCACTAGGAAACAGACTGAGAAAGCAGAGAAAAAGTGTCTCCTGCAACCCGTTCCCTTGGTGCTAGATGAACGAACGTCTCTCCACTTGCTCAGCTCTGAGAGATAAGTGTGTGTGAAAGCCGACCTTCACCTAGCTTGTTGGGAACACAAAGTTTCTTTTCAGTTGCAAACTCCATTCCATACATATATATGGGGAGGTATAAGCTCCAAATCGGTTTTACAGTGAAAACTGCAGGAACTTCAACCCGGCACTAGGAAACAGACTGAGAAAGCAGAGAAAAAGTGTCTCCTGCAACCCGTTCCCTTGGTGCTAGATGAACGAACGTCTCTCCACTTGCTCAGTTATGAGAGATAATTGTGTGTGAAAGCCGTCCTTCACCTAGCTTGTTGGGAACACAAAGTTTCTTTTCAGTTGCAAACTCCATTCCATACATATATATGGGGAGGTACAAGCTGCAACTCGGTTTTACAGTGAAAACTTCAGGAACTTCAAACCGACACTAGGAAACAGACGGAGAAAGCAGAGAAAAAGTGACTCCTGCAACCCGTTCCCTTGGTGCTAGATGAACGAACGTCTCTCCACTTGCTCAGTTCTGAGAGATAAGTGTGTGTGAAAGCCGTCCTTCACCTAGCTTGTTGGGAACACAAAGTTTCTTTTCAGTTGCAAACTCCATTCCATACATATATATGGGGAGGTACAAGCTGCAACTCGGTTTTACAGTGAAAACTTCAGGAACTTCAAACCGACACTAGGAAACAGACTGAGAAAGCAGAGAAAAAGTGTCTCCTGCAACCCGTTCCCTTGGTGCTAGATGAACGAACGTCTCTCCACTTGCTCAGTTCTGAGAGATAAGTGTGTGTGAAAGCCGTCCTTCACCTAGCTTGTTGGGAACACAGTTTCTTTTCAGTTGAAAACTCCATTCCATACATATATATGGGGAGGTACAAGCTCCAACTCGGTTTTACAGTGAAAACTGCAGGAACTTCAAACCGGCACTAGGAAACAGACTGAGAAAGCAGAGAAAAAGTGTCTCCTGCAACCCGTTCCCTTGGTGCTAGATGAACGAACGTCTCTCCACTTGCTCAGCTCTGAGAGATAAGTGTGTGTGAAAGCCGACCTTCACCTAGCTTGTTGGGAACACAAAGTTTCTTTTCAGTTGCAAACTCCATTCCATACATATATATGGGGAGGTATAAGCTCCAAATCGGTTTTACAGTGAAAACTGCAGGAACTTCAACCCGGCACTAGGAAACAGACTGAGAAAGCAGAGAAAAAGTGTCTCCTGCAACCCGTTCCCTTGGTGCTAGATGAACGAACGTCTCTCCACTTGCTCAGTTCTGAGAGATAATTGTGTGTGAAAGCCGTCCTTCACCTAGCTTGTTGGGAACACAAAGTTTCTTTTCAGTTGCAAACTCCATTCCATACATATATATGGGGAGGTACAAGCTGCAACTCGGTTTTACAGTGAAAACTTCAGGAACTTCAAACCGACACTAGGAAACAGACGGAGAAAGCAGAGAAAAAGTGACTCCTGCAACCCGTTCCCTTGGTGCTAGATGAACGAACGTCTCTCCACTTGCTCAGTTCTGAGAGATAAGTGTGTGTGAAAGCCGTCCTTCACCTAGCTTGTTGGGAACACAAAGTTTCTTTTCAGTTGCAAACTCCATTCCATACATATATATGGGGAGGTACAAGCTGCAACTCGGTTTTACAGTGAAAACTTCAGGAACTTCAAACCGACACTAGGAAACAGACTGAGAAAGCAGAGAAAAAGTGTCTCCTGCAACCCGTTCCCTTGGTGCTAGATGAACGAACGTCTCTCCACTTGCTCAGTTCTGAGAGATAAGTGTGTGTGAAAGCCGTCCTTCACCTAGCTTGTTGGGAACACAGTTTCTTTTCAGTTGAAAACTCCATTCCATACATATATATGGGGAGGTACAAGCTCCAACTCGGTTTTACAGTGAGAACTGCAGGAACTTCAAACCGGCACTAGGAAACAGACTGAGAAAGCAGAGAAAAAGTGTCTCCTGCAACCCGTTCCCTTGGTGCTAGATGAACGAACGTCTCTCCACTTGCTCAGTTCTGAGAGATAAGTGTGCGTGAACGCTGTCCTTCACCTAGCTTGTTGGGAACACAAAGTTTCTTTTCAGTTGCAAACTCCATTCCATACATATATATGGGGAGGAACAAACTCCAACTCGGTTTTACAGTGAAAACTGCAGGAACTTCAAACCGGCACTAGGAAAAAGACTGAGAAAGCAGAGAAAAAGTGTCTCCTGCAACCCTTTCCCTTGGTGCTAGATGAACGAACGTCTCTCCACTTGCTCAGTTCTGAGAGATAAGTGTGTGTGAAAGCCGTCCTTCACCTAGCTTTTTGGGAACACAAAGTTTCTTTTCAGTTGCAAACTCCATTCCATGCATATATATGGGGAGGTACAAGCTCCAACTCGGTTTTACAGTGAAAACTGCAGGAACTTCAAACCGGCACTAGGAAACAGACTGAGAAAGCAGAGAAAAAGTGTCTCCTGCAACCCGTTCCCTTGGTGCTAGATGAACGAACGTCTCTCCACTTGCTCAGTTCTGAGAGATAAGTGTGTGTGAAAGCCGTCCTTCACCTAGCTTGTTGGGAACACAAAGTTTCTTTTCAGTTGCAAACTCCATTCCATAAATATATATGGGGAGGTACAAGCTCCAACTCGGTTTTACAGTGAAAACTGCAGGAACTTCTAACCGGCACTAGGAAACAGACTGAGAAAGCAGAGAAAAAGAGTCTCCTGCAACCCGTTCCCTTGGTGCTAGATGAACGAACGTCTGTCCACTTGCTCAGTTATGAGAGATAAGTGTGTGTGAAAGCCGAACTTCACCTAGCTTGTTGGGAACACATAGATTCTTTTCAGTTGCAAACTCCATTCCATACATATATATGGGGAGGTACAAGCTCCAACTCGGTTTTACAGTGAAAACTGCAGGAACTTCAAACCGGCACTAGGAAACAGACTGAGAAAGCAGAGAAAAAGTGTCTCCTGCAACCCGTTCCCTTGGTGCTAGATGAACGAACGTCTCTCCACTTGCTCAGTTCTGAGAGATAAGTGTGTGTGAAAGCCGTCCTTCACCTAGCTTGTTTGGAACACAGTTTCTTTTCAGTTGAAAACTCCATTCCATACATATATATGGGGAGGTACAAGCTCCAACTCGGTTTTACAGTGAGAACTGCAGGAACTTCAAACCGGCACTAGGAAACAGACTGAGAAAGCAGAGAAAAAGTGTCTCCTGCAACCCGTTCCCTTGGTGCTAGATGAACGAACGTCTCTCCACTTGCTCAGTTCTGAGAGATAAGTGTGCGTGAACGCCGTCCTTCACCTAGCTTGTTGGGAACACAAAGTTTCTTTTCAGTTGCAAACTCCATTCCATACATATATATGGGGAGGAACAAACTCCAACTCGGTTTTACAGTGAAAACTGCAGGAACTTCAAACCGGCACTAGGAAACAGACTGAGAAAGCAGAGAAAAAGTGTCTCCTGCAACCCTTTCCCTTGGTGCTAGATGAACGAACGTCTCTCCACTTGCTCAGTTCTGAGAGATTAGTGTGTGTGAAAGCCGTCCTTCACCTAGCTTGTTGGGAACACAAAGTTTCTTTTCAGTTGCAAACGCCATTCCATACATATATATGGGGAGGTACAAGCTCCAACTCGGTTTTACAGTGAAAACTGCAGGAACTTCAAACCGGCACTAGGAAACAGACTGAGAAAGCAGAGAAAAAGTGTCTCCTGCAAACCGTTCCCTTGGTGCTAGATGAACGAACGTCTCTCCACTTGCTCAGTTCTGAGAGATAAGTGTGTGTGAAAGCCGTCCTTCACCTAGCTTGTTGGGAACACAAAGTTTCTTTTCAGTTGCAAACGCCATTCCATACATATATATGGGGAGGTACAAGCTCCAACTCGGTTTTACAGTGAAAACTGCAGGAACTTCAAACCGGCACTAGGAAACAGACTGAGAAAGCAGAGAAAAAGTGTCTCCTGCCACCCGTTCCCTTGGTGCTAGATGAACGAACGTCTGTCCACTTGCTCAGTTATGAGAGATAAGTGTGTGTGAAAGCCGACCTTCACCTAGCTTGTTGGGAACACATAGATTCTTTTCAGTTGCAAACTCCATTCCATACATATATATGGGGAGGTACAAGCTGCAACTCGGTTTTACAGTGAAAACTTCAGGAACTTCAAACCGACACTAGGAAACAGACTGAGAAAGCAGAGAAATAGTGTCTCCTGCAACCCGTTCCCTTGGTGCTAGATGAACGAACGTCTCTCCACTTGCTCAGTTCTGAGAGATAAGTGTGTGTGAAAGCCGTCCTTCACCTAGCTTGTTGGGAACACAGTTTCTTTTCAGTTGAAAACTCCATTCCATACATATATATGGGGAGGTACAAGCTCCAACTCGGTTTTACAGTGAGAACTGCAGGAACTTCAAACCGGCACTAGGAAACAGACTGAGAAAGCAGAGAAAAAGTGTCTCCTGCAACCCGTTCCCTTGGTGCTAGATGAACGAACGTCTCTCCACTTGCTCAGTTCTGAGAGATAAGAGTGCGTGAACGCCGTCCTTCACCTAGCTTGTTGGGAACACAAAGTTTCTTTTCAGTTGCAAACTCCATTCCATACATATATATGGGGAGGAACAAACTCCAACTCGGTTTTACAGTGAAAACTGCAGGAACTTCAAACCGGCACTAGGAAACAGACTGAGAAAGCAGAGAAAAAGTGTCTCCTGCAACCCTTTCCCTTGGTGCTAGATGAACGAACGTCTCTCCACTTGCTCAGTTCTGAGAGATAAGTGTGTGTGAAAGCCGTCCTTCACCTAGCTTTTTGGGAACACAAAGTTTCTTTTCAGTTGCAAACTCCATTCCATGCATATATATGGGGAGGTACAAGCTCCAACTCGGTTTTACAGTGAAAACTGCAGGAACTTCAAACCGGCACTAGGAAACAGACTGAGAAAGCAGAGAAAAAGTGTCTCCTGCAACCCTTTCCCTTGGTGCTAGATGAACGAACGTCTCTCCACTTGCTCAGTTCTGAGAGATTAGTGTGTGTGAAAGCCGTCCTTCACCTAGCTTTTTGGGAACACAAAGTTTCTTTTCAGTTGCAAACTCCATTCCATGCATATATATGGGGAGGTACAAACTCCAACTCGGTTTTACAGTGAAAACTGCAGGAACTTCAAACCGGCACTAGGAAACAGACTGAGAAAGCAGAGAAAAAGTGTCTCCTGCAACCCTTTCCCTTGGTGCTAGATGAACGAACGTCTCTCCACTTGCTCAGTTCTGAGAGATTAGTGTGTGTGAAAGCCGTCCTTCACCTAGCTTGTTGGGAACACAAAGTTTCTTTTCAGTTGCAAACGCCATTCCATACATATATATGGGGAGGTACAAGCTCCAACTCGGTTTTACAGTGAAAACTGCAGGAACTTCAAACCGGCACTAGGAAACAGACTGAGAAAGCAGAGAAAAAGTGTCTCCTGCAACCCGTTCCCTTGGTGCTAGATGAACGAACGTCTCTCCACTTGCTCAGTTCTGAGAGATAAGTGTGTGTGAAAGCCGTCCTTCACCTAGCTTGTTGGGAACACAAAGTTTCTTTTCAGTTGCAAACGCCATTCCATACATATATATGGGGAGGTACAAGCTCCAACTCGGTTTTACAGTGAAAACTGCAGGAACTTCAAACCGGCACTAGGAAACAGACTGAGAAAGCAGAGAAAAAGTGTCTCCTGCAACCCGTTCCCTTGGTGCTAGATGAACGAACGTCTGTCCACTTGCTCAGTTATGAGAGATAAGTGTGTGTGAAAGCCGACCTTCACCTAGCTTGTTGGGAACACATAGATTGTTTTCAGTTGCAAACTCCATTCCATACATATATATGGGGAGGTACAAGCTCCAACTCGGTTTTACAGTGAAAACTGCAGGAACTTCAAACCGGCACTAGGAAACAGACTGAGAAAGCAGAGAAAAAGTGTCTCCTGCAACCCGTTCCCTTGGTGCTAGATGAACGAACGTCTCTCCACTTGCTCAGTTCTGAGAGATAAGTGTGCGTGAACGCCGTCCTTCACCTAGCTTGTTGGGAACACAAAGTTTCTTTTCAGTTGCAAACTCCATTCCATACATATATATGGGGAGGAACAAACTCCAACTCGGTTTACAGTGAAAACTGCAGGAACTTCAAACCGGCACTAGGAAACAGACTGAGAAAGCAGAGAAAAAGTGTCTCCTGCAACCCTTTCCCTTGGTGCTAGATGAACGAACGTCTCTCCACTTGCTCAGTTCTGAGAGATAAGTGTGTGTGAAAGCCGTCCTTCACCTAGCTTTTTGGGAACACAAAGTTTCTTTTCAGTTGCAAACTCCATTCCATGCATATATATGGGGAGGTACAAGCTCCAACTCGGTTTTACAGTGAAAACTGCAGGAACTTCAAACCGGCACTAGGAAACAGACTGAGAAAGCAGAGAAAAAGTGTCTCCTGCAACCCGTTCCCTTGGTGCTAGATGAACGAACGTCTCTCCACTTGCTCAGTTCTGAGAGATAAGTGTGTGTGAAAGCCGTACTTCACCTAGCTTGTTGGGAACACAAAGTTTCTTTTCAGTTGCAAACTCCATTCCATAAATATATATGGGGAGGTACAAGCTCCAACTCGGTTTTACAGTGAAAACTGCAGGAACTTCAAACCGGCACTAGGAAACAGACTGAGAAAGCAGAGAAAAAGAGTCTCCTGCAACCCGTTCCCTTGGTGCTAGATGAACGAACGTCTGTCCACTTGCTCAGTTATGAGAGATAAGTGTGTGTGAAAGCCGAACTTCACCTAGCTTGTTGGGAACACATAGATTCTTTTCAGTTGCAAACTCCATTCCATACATATATATGGGGAGGTACAAGCTCCAACTCGGTTTTACAGTGAAAACTGCAGGAACTTCAAACCGGCACTAGGAAACAGACTGAGAAAGCAGAGAAAAAGTGTCTCCTGCAACCCGTTCCCTTGGTGCTAGATGAACGAACGTCTCTCCACTTGCTCAGTTCTGAGAGATAAGTGTGCGTGAACGCCGTCCTTCACCTAGCTTGTTGGGAACACAAAGTTTCTTTTCAGTTGCAAACTCCATTCCATACATATATATGGGGAGGAACAAACTCCAACTCGGTTTTACAGTGAAAACTGCAGGAACTTCAAACCGGCACTAGGAAACAGACTGAGAAAGCAGAGAAAAAGTGTCTCCTGCAACCCTTTCCCTTGGTGCTAGATGAACGAACGTCTCTCCACTTGCTCAGTTCTGAGAGATTAGTGTGTGTGAAAGCCGTCCTTCACCTAGCTTGTTGGGAACACAAAGTTTCTTTTCAGTTGCAAACGCCATTCCATACATATATATGGGGAGGTACAAGCTCCAACTCGGTTTTACAGTGAAAACTGCAGGAACTTCAAACCGGCACTAGGAAACAGACTGAGAAAGCAGAGAAAAAGTGTCTCCTGCAACCCGTTCCCTTGGTGCTAGATGAACGAACGTCTCTCCACTTGCTCAGTTCTGAGAGATAAGTGTGTGTGAAAGCCGTCCTTCACCTAGCTTGTTGGGAACACAAAGTTTCTTTTCAGTTGCAAACGCCATTCCATACATATATATGGGGAGGTACAAGCTCCAACTCGGTTTTACAGTGAAAACTGCAGGAACTTCAAACCGGCACTAGGAAACAGACTGAGAAAGCAGAGAAAAAGTGTCTCCTGCAACCCGTTCCCTTGGTGCTAGATGAACGAACGTCTGTCCACTTGCTCAGTTATGAGAGATAAGTGTGTGTGAAAGCCGACCTTCACCTAGCTTGTTGGGAACACATAGATTCTTTTCATTTGCAAACTCCATTCCATACATATATATGGGGAGGTACAAGCTCCAACTCGGTTTTACAGTGAAAACTGCAGGAACTTCAAACCGGCACTAGGAAACAGACTGAGAAAGCAGAGAAAAAGTGTCTCCTGCAACCCGTTCCCTTGGTGCTAGATGAACGAACGTCTCTCCACTTGCTCAGTTCTGAGAGATAAGTGTGTGTGAAAGCCGTCCTTCACCTAGCTTGTTTGGAACACAAAGTTTCTTTTCAGTTGCAAACTCCATTCCATACATATATATGGGCACGTATAAGCTCCAAATCGGTTTTACAGTGAAAACTGCAGGAACTTCAACCCGGCACTAGGAAACAGACTGTGAAAGCAGAGAAAAAGTGTCTCCTGCAACCCGTTCCCTTAGTGCTATATGAACGAACGTCTCTCCACTTGCTCAGTTATGAGAGATAAGTGTGCGTGAACGCCGTCCTTCACCTAGCTTGTTGGGAACACAAAGTTTCTTTTCAGTTGCAAACTCCATTCCATACATATATATGGGTAGGTACAAGCTCCAACTCGGTTTTACAGTGAAAACTGCAGGAACTTCAAACCGGCACTAGGAAACAGACTGAGAAAGCAGAGAAAAAGTGTCTCCTGCAACCCTTTCCCTTGGTGCTAGATGAACGAACGTCTCTCCACTTGCTCAGTTCTGAGAGATAAGTGTGTGTGAAAGCCGTCCTTCAAATAGCTTGTTGGGAACACAAAGTTTCTTTTCAGTTGCAAACTCCATTCCATACATATATATGGGGAGGTACAAGCTCTAACTCGGTTTTACAGTGAAAACTGCAGGAACTTCAAACCGGCACTAGGAAACAGACTGAGAAAGCAGAGAAAAAGTGTCTCCTGCAAAACGTTCCCTTGGTGCTAGATGAACGAACGTCTCTCCACTTGCTCAGTTCTGAGAGATAAGTGTGTGTGAAAGCCATCCTTCACCTAGCTTGTTGGGAACACAAAGTTTCTTTTCAGTTGCAAACGCCATTCCATACATATATATGGGGAGGTACAAGCTCCAACTCGGTTTTACAGTGAAAACTGCAGGAACTTCAAACCGGCACTAGGAAACAGACTGAGAAAGCAGAGAAAAAGTGTCTCCTGCAACCCGTTCCCTTGGTGCTAGATGAACGAACGTCTGTCCACTTGCTCAGTTATGAGAGATAAGTGTGTGTGAAAGCCGACCTTCACCTAGCTTGTTGGGAACACATAGATTCTTTTCAGTTGCAAACTGCATTCCATAAATATATATGGGGAGGTACAAGCTCCAACTCGGTTTTACAGTGAAAACTGCAGGAACTTCAAACCGGCACTAGGAAACAGACTGAGAAAGCAGAGAAAAAGTGTCTCCTGCAACCCGTTCCCTTGGTGCTAGATGAACGAACGTCTCTCCACTTGCTCAGTTCTGAGAGATAAGTGTGTGTGAAAGCCGTCCTTCACCTAGCTTGTTGGGAACACAAAGTTTCTTTTCAGTTGCAAACTCCATTCCATACATATATATGGGGAGGTATAAGCTCCAAATCGGTTTTACAGTGAAAACTGCAGGAACTTCAACCCGGCACTAGGAAACAGACTGAGAAAGCAGAGAAAAAGTGTCTCCTGCAACCCGTTCCCTTGGTGCTAGATGAACGAACGTCTCTCCACTTTCTCAGTTATGAGAGATAATTGTGTGTGAAAGCCGTCCTTCACCTAGCTTGTTGGGAACACAAAGTTTCTTTTCAGTTGCAAACTCCATTCCATACATATATATGGGGAGGTACAAGCTGCAACTCGGTTTTACAGTGAAAACTTCAGGAACTTCAAACCGACACTAGGAATCAGACGGAGAAAGCAGAGAAAAAGTGACTCCTGCAACCCGTTCCCTTGGTGCTAGATGAACGAACGTCTCTCCACTTGCTCAGTTCTGAGAGATAAGTGTGTGTGAAAGCCGTCCTTCACCTAGCTTGTTGGGAAAACAAAGTTTCTTTTCAGTTGCAAACTCCATTCCATACATATATATGGGGAGGAACAAACTCCAACTCGGTTTTACAGTGAAAACTGCAGGAACTTCAAACCGGCACTAGGAAACAGACTGAGAAAGCAGAGAAAAAGTGTCTCCTGCAACCCGTTCCCTTGGTGCTAGATGAACGAACGTCTATCCACTTGCTCAGTTCTGAGAGATAAGTGTGTGTGAAAGCCGTCCTTCACCTAGCTTGTTGGGAACACAAAGTTTCTTTTCAGTTGCAAACGCCATTCCATACATATATATGGGGAGGTACAAGCTCCAACTCGGTTTTACAGTGAAAACTGCAGGAACTTCAAACCGGCACTAGGAAACAGACTGAGAAAGCAGAGAAAAAGTGTCTCCTGCAACCCGTTCCCTTGGTGCTAGATGAACGGACGTCTGTCCACTTGCTCAGTTATGAGAGATAAGTGTGTGTGAAAGCCGACCTTCACCTAGCTTGTTGGGAACACATAGATTCTTTTCAGTTGCAAACTCCATTCCATACATATATATGGGGAGGTACAAGCTCCAACTCGGTTTTACAGTGAAAACTGCAGGAACTTCAAACCGGCACTAGGAAACAGACTGAGAAAGCAGAGAAAAAGTGTCTCCTGCAACCCGTTCCCTTGGTGCTAGATGAACGAACGTCTCTCCACTTGCTCAGTTCTGAGAGATAAGTGTGTGTGAAAGCCGTCCTTCACCTAGCTTGTTGGGAACACAAAGTTTCTTTTCAGTTGCAAACTCCATTCCATACATATATATGGGGAGGTATAAGCTCCAAATCGGTTTTACAGTGAAAACTGCAGGAACTTCAACCCGGCACTAGGAAACAGACTGAGAAAGCAGAGAAAAAGTGTCTCCTGCAACCCGTTCCCTTGGTGCTAGATGAACGAACGTCTCTCCACTTGCTCAGTTATGAGAGATAATTGTGTGTGAAAGCCGTCCTTCACCTAGCTTGTTGGGAACACAAAGTTTCTTTTCAGTTGCAAACTCCATTCCATACATATATATGGGGAGGTACAAGCTGCAACTCGGTTTTACAGTGAAAACTTCAGGAACTTCAAACCGACACTAGGAAACAGACGGAGAAAGCAGAGAAAAAGTGACTCCTGCAACCCGTTCCCTTGGTGCTAGATGAACGAACGTCTCTCCACTTGCTCAGTTCTGAGAGATAAGTGTGTGTGAAAGCCGTCCTTCACCTAGCTTGTTGGGAACACAAAGTTTCTTTTCAGTTGCAAACTCCATTCCATACATATATATGGGGAGGTACAAGCTGCAACTCGGTTTTACAGTGAAAACTTCAGGAACTTCAAACCGACACTAGGAAACAGACTGAGAAAGCAGAGAAAAAGTGTCTCCTGCAACCCGTTCCCTTGGTGCTAGATGAACGAACGTCTCTCCACTTGCTCAGTTCTGAGAGATAAGTGTGTGTGAACGCCGTCCTTCACCTAGCTTGTTGGGAACACAGTTTCTTTTCAGTTGAAAACTCCATTCCATACATATATATGGGGAGGTACAAGCTCCAACTCGGTTTTACAGTGAGAACTGCAGGAACTTCAAACCGGCACTAGGAAACAGACTGAGAAAGCAGAGAAAAAGTGTCTCCTGCAACCCGTTCCCTTGGTGCTAGATGAACGAACGTCTCTCCACTTGCTCAGTTCTGAGAGATAAGTGTGCGTGAACGCCGTCCTTCACCTAGCTTGTTGGGAACACAAAGTTTCTTTTCAGTTGCAAACTCCATTCCATACATATATATGGGGAGGAACAAACTCCAACTCGGTTTTACAGTGAAAACTGCAGGAACTTCAAACCGGCACTAGGAAACAGACTGAGAAAGCAGAGAAAAAGAGTCTCCTGCAACCCGTTCCCTTGGTGCTAGATGAACGAACGTCTGTCCACTTGCTCAGTTATGAGAGATAAGTGTGTGTGAAAGCCGAACTTCACCTAGCTTGTTGGGAACACATAGATTCTTTTCAGTTGCAAACTCCATTCCATACATATATATGGGGAGGTACAAGCTCCAACTCGGTTTTACAGTGAAAACTGCAGGAACTTCAAACCGGCACTAGGAAACAGACTGAGAAAGCAGAGAAAAAGTGTCTCCTGCAACCCGTTCCCTTGGTGCTAGATGAACGAACGTCTCTCCACTTGCTCAGTTCTGAGAGATAAGTGTGTGTGAAAGCCGTCCTTCACCTAGCTTGTTTGGAACACAGTTTCTTTTCAGTTGAAAACTCCATTCCATACATATATATGGGGAGGTACAAGCTCCAACTCGGTTTTACAGTGAGAACTGCAGGAACTTCAAACCGGCACTAGGAAACAGACTGAGAAAGCAGAGAAAAAGTGTCTCCTGCAACCCGTTCCCTTGGTGCTAGATGAACGAACGTCTCTCCACTTGCTCAGTTCTGAGAGATAAGTGTGCGTGAACGCCGTCCTTCACCTAGCTTGTTGGGAACACAAAGTTTCTTTTCAGTTGCAAACTCCATTCCATACATATATATGGGGAGGAACAAACTCCAACTCGGTTTTACAGTGAAAACTGCAGGAACTTCAAACCGGCACTAGGAAACAGACTGAGAAAGCAGAGAAAAAGTGTCTCCAGCAACCCTTTCCCTTGGTGCTAGATGAACGAACGTCTCTCCACTTGCTCAGTTCTGAGAGATAAGTGTGTGTGAAAGCCGTCCTTCACCTAGCTTGTTGGGAACACAAAGTTTCTTTTCAGTTGCAAACGCCATTCCATACATATATATGGGGAGGTACAAGCTCCAACTCGGTTTTACAGTGAAAACTGCAGGAACTTCAAACCGGCACTAGGAAACAGACTGAGAAAGCAGAGAAAAAGTGTCTCCTGCAACCCGTTCCCTTGGTGCTAGATGAACGAACGTCTCTCCACTTGCTCAGTTCTGAGAGATAAGTGTGTGTGAAAGCCGTCCTTCACCTAGCTTGTTGGGAACACAAAGTTTCTTTTCAGTTGCAAACGCCATTCCATACATATATATGGGGAGGTACAAGCTCCAACTCGGTTTTACAGTGAAAACTGCAGGAACTTCAAACCGGCACTAGGAAACAGACTGAGAAAGCAGAGAAAAAGTGTCTCCTGCAACCCGTTCCCTTGGTGCTAGATGAACGAACGTCTGTCCACTTGCTCAGTTATGAGAGATAAGTGTGTGTGAAAGCCGACCTTCACCTAGCTTGTTGGGAACACATAGATTCTTTTCAGTTGCAAACTCCATTCCATACATATATATGGGGAGGTACAAGCTCCAACTCGGTTTTACAGTGAAAACTGCAGGAACTTCAAACCGGCACTAGGAAAGAGACTGAGAAAGCAGAGAAAAAGTGTCTCCTGCAACCCGTTCCCTTGGTGCTAGATGAACGAACGTCTCTCCACTTGCTCATTTCTGAGAGATAAGTGTGTGTGAAAGCCGTCCTTCACCTAGCTTGTTGGGAACACAAAGTTTCTTTTCAGTTGCAAACTCCATTCCATACATATATATGGGCACGTATAAGCTCCAAATGGGTTTTACAGTGAAAACTGCAGGAACTTCAACCCGGCACTAGGAAACAGACTGTGAAAGCAGAGAAAAAGTGTCTCCTGCAACCCGTTCCCTTAGTGCTATATGAACGAACGTCTCTCCACTTGCTCAGTTATGAGAGATAATTGTGTGTGAAAGCCGTCCTTCACCTAGCTTGTTGGGAACACATAGATTCTTTTCAGTTGCAAACTCCATTCCATACATATATATGGGGAGGTACAAGCTCCAACTCGGTTTTACAGTGAAAACTGCAGGAACTTCAAACCGGCACTAGGAAACAAACTGAGAAAGCAGAGAAAAAGTGACCCCTGCAACCCGTTCCCTTGGTGCTAGATGAACGAACGTCTCTCCACTTGCTCAGTTCTGAGAGATAAGTGTGTGTGAAAGCCGTCCTTCACCTAGCTTGTTGGGAACACAAAGTTTCTTTTCAGTTGCAAACTCCATTCCATACATATATATGGGGAGGTACAAGCTGCAACTCGGTTTTACAGTGAAAACTTCAGGAACTTCAAACCGACACTAGGAAACAGACTGAGAAAGCAGAGAAAAAGTGACTCCTGCAACCCGTTCCCTTGGTGCTAGATGAACGAACGTCTCTCCACTTGCTCAGTTCTGAGAGATAAGTGTGTGTGAAAGCCGACCTTCACCTAACTTGTTGGGAACACAGTTTCTTTTGCGTTGCAAACGCCATTCCATACATATATATGGGGAGGTACAAGCTCCAACTCGGTTTTACAGTGAAAACTGCAGGAACTTCAAACCGGCACTAGGAAACAGACTGAGAAAGCAGAGAAAAAGTGTCTCCTGCAACCCGTTCCCTTGGTGCTAGATGAACGAACGTCTGTCCACTTGCTCAGTTATGAGAGATAAGTGTGTGTGAAAGCCGACCTTCACCTAGCTTGTTGGGAACACATAGATTCTTTTCAGTTGCAAACTCCATTCCATACATATATATGGGGAGGTACAAGCTCCAACTCGGTTTTACAGTGAAAACTGCAGGAACTTCAAACCGGCACTAGGAAACAGACTGAGAAAGCAGAGAAAAAGTGTCTCCTGCAACCCGTTCCCTTGGTGCTAGATGAACGAACGTCTCTCCACTTGCTCAGTTCTGAGAGATAAGTGTGTGTGAAAGCCGTCCTTCACCTAGCTTGTTGGGAACACAAAGTTTCTTTTCAGTTGCAAACTCCATTCCATACATATATATGGGGAGGTATAAGCTCCAAATCGGTTTTACAGTGAAAACTGCAGGAACTTCAACCCGGCACTAGGAAACAGACTGTGAAAGCAGAGAAAAAGTGTCTCCTGCAACCCGTTCCCTTGGTGCTATATGAACGAACGTCTCTCCACTTGCTCAGTTATGAGAGATAATTGTGTGTGATAGCCGTCCTTCACCTAGCTTGTTGGGAACACATAGATTCTTTTCAGTTGCAAACTCCATTCCATACATATATATGGGGAGGTACAAGCTCCAACTCGGTTTTACAGTGAAAACTGCAGGAACTTCAAACCGGCACTAGGAAACAGACTGAGAAAGCAGAGAAAAAGTGTCTCCTGCAACCCGTTCCCTTGGTGCTAGATGAACGAACGTCTCTCCACTTGCTCAGTTCTGAGAGATAAGTGTGTGTGAAAGCCGTCCTTCACCTAACTTGTTGGGAACACAGTTTCTTTTCAGTTGAAAACCCCATTCCATACATATATATGGGGAGGTACAAGCTCCAACTCGGTTTTACAGTGAGAACTGCAGGAACTTCAAACCGGCACTAGGAAACAGACTGAGAAAGCAGAGAAAAAGTGTCTCCTGCAACCCGTTCCCTTGGTGCTAGATGAACGAACGTCTGTCCACTTGCTCAGTTATGAGAGATAAGTGTGTGTGAAAGCCGTCCTTCACCTAGCTTGTTGGGAACACATGGATTCTTTTCAGTTGCAAACTCTATTCCATACATATATATGGGGAGGTACAAGCTCCAACTCGGTTTTACAGTGAAAACAGCAGGAACTTCATACCGGCACTAGGAAACAGACTGAGAAAGCAGAGAAAAAGTGTCTCCTGCAACCCGTTCCCTTGGTGCTAGATGAACGAACGTCTCTCCACTTGCTCAGTTCTGAGAGATAAGTGTGTGTGAAAGCCGTCCTTCACCTAGCTTGTTGGGAACACAAAGTTTCTTTTCAGTTGAAAACCCCATTCCATACATATATATGGGGAGGTACAAGCTCCAACTCGGTTTTACAGTGAGAACTGCAGGAACTTCAAACCGGCACTAGGAAACAGACTGAGAAAGCAGAGAAAAAGTGTCTCCTGCAACCCTTTCCCTTGGTGCTAGATGAACGAACGTCTGTCCACTTGCTCAGTTATGAGAGATAAGTGTGTGTGAAAGCCGTCCTTCACCTAGCTTGTTGGGAACACATAGATTCTTTTCAGTTGCAAACTCTATTCCATACATATATATGGGGAGGTACAAGCTCCAACTCGGTTTTACAGTGAAAACTGCAGGAACTTCATACCGGCACTAGGAAACAGACTGAGAAAGCAGAGAAAAAGTGTCTCCTGCAACCCGTTCCCTTGGTGCTAGATGAACGAACGTCTGTCCACTTGCTCAGTTATGAGAGATAAGTGTGTGTGAAAGCCGACCTTCACCTAGCTTGTTGGGAACACATAGATTCTTTTCAGTTGCAAACTCCATTCCATACATATATTTGGGGAGGTACAAGCTCCAACTCGGTTTTACAGTGAAAACTGCAGGAACTTCAAACCGGCACTAGGAAACAGACTGAGAAAGCAGAGAAAAAGTGTCTCCTGCAACCCGTTCCCTTGGTGCTAGATGAACGAACGTCTCTCCACTTGCTCAGTTCTGAGAGATAAGTGTGTGTGAAAGCCGTCCTTCACCTAACTTGTTGGGAACACAAAGTTTCTTTTCAGTTGCAAACTCCATTCCATACATATATATGGGGAGGTATAAGCTCCAAATCGGTTTTACAGTGAAAACTGCAGGAACTTCAAACCGGCACTAGGAAACAGACTGAGAAAGCAGAGAAAAAGTGTCTCCTGCAACCCGTTCCCTTGGTGCTAGATGAACGAACGTCTCTCCACTTGCTCAGTTCTGAGAGATAAGTGTGTGTGAAAGCCGTCCTTCACCTAGCTTGTTGGGAACACAAAGTTTCTTTTCAGTTGCAAACTCCATTCCATACATATATATGGGGAGGTATAAGCTCCAAATCGGTTTTACAGTGAAAACTGCAGGAACTTCAACCCGGCACTAGGAAACAGACTGAGAAAGCAGAGAAAAAGTGTCTCCTGCAACCCGTTCCCCTGGTGCTAGATGAACGAACGTCTCTCCACTTTCTCAGTTATGAGAGATAATTGTGTGTGAAAGCCGTCCTTCACCTAGCTTGTTGGGAACACAAAGTTTCTTTTCAGTTGCAAACTCCATTCCACACATATATATGGGGAGGTACAAGCTGCAACTCGGTTTTACAGTGAAAATTTCAGGAACTTCAAACCGACACTAGGAAACAGACGGAGAAAGCAGAGAAAAAGTGACTCCTGCAACCCGTTCCCTTGGTGCTAGATGAACGAACGTCTCTCCACTTGCTCAGTTCTGAGAGATAAGTGTGTGTGAAAGCCGTCCTTCACCTAGCTTGTTGGGAACACAAAGTTTCTTTTCAGTTGCAAACTCCATTCCATACATATATATGGGGAGGTACAAGCTGCAACTCGGTTTTACAGTGAAAACTTCAGGAACTTCAAACCGACACTAGGAAACAGACTGAGAAAGCAGAGAAAAAGTGACTCCTGCAACCCGTTCCCTTGGTGCTAGATGAACGAACGTCTCTCCACTTGCTCATTTCTGAGAGATAAGTGTGTGTGAAAGCCGTCCTTCACCTAACTTGTTGGGAACACAGTTTCTTTTCAGTTGAAAACTCCATTCCATACATATATATGGGGAGGTACAAGCTCCAACTCGGTTTTACAGTGAGAACTGCAGTAACTTCAAACCGGCACTAGGAAACAGACTGAGAAAGCAGAGAAAAAGTGTCTCCTGCAACCCGTTCCCTTGGTGCTAGATGAACGAACGTCTCTCCACTTGCTCAGTCTGAGAGATAAGTGTGCGTGAACGCCGTCCTTCACCTAGCTTGTTGGGAACACAAAGTTTCTTTTCAGTTGCAAACTCCATTCCATACATATATATGGGGAGGAACAAACTCCAACTCGGTTTTACAGTGAAAACTGCAGGAACTTCAAACCGGCACTAGGAAACAGACTGATAAAGCAGAGAAAAAGTGTCTCCTGCAACCCGTTCCCTTGGTGCTAGATGAACGAACGTCTCTCCACTTGCTCAGTTCTGAGAGATAAGTGTGTGTGAAAGCCGTCCTTCACCTAGCTTGTTGGGAACACAAAGTTTCTTTTCAGTTGCAAACGCCATTCCATACATATATATGGGGAGGTACAAGCTCCAACTCGGTTTTACAGTGAAAACTGCAGGAACTTCAAACCGGCACTAGGAAACAGACTGAGAAAGCAGAGAAAAAGTGTCTCCTGCAACCCGTTCCCTTGGTGCTAGATGAACGGACGTCTGTCCACTTGCTCAGTTATGAGAGATAAGTGTGTGTGAAAGCCGACCTTCACCTAGCTTGTTGGGAACACATAGATTCTTTTCAGTTGCAAACTCCATTCCATACATATATTTGGGGAGGTACAAGCTCCAACTCGGTTTTACAGTGAAAACTGCAGGAACTTCAAACCGGCACTAGGAAACAGACTGAGAAAGCAGAGAAAAAGTGTCTCCTGCAACCCGTTCCCTTGGTGCTAGATGAACGAACTTCTCTCCACTTGCTCAGTTCTGAGAGATAAGTGTGTGTGAAAGCCGTCCTTCACCTAGCTTTTTGGGAACACAAAGTTTCTTTTCAGTTGCAAACTCCATTCCATACATATATATGGGGAGGTATAAGCTCCAAATCGGTTTTACAGTGAAAACTGCAGGAACTTCAACCCGGCACTAGGAAACAGACTGAGAAAGCAGAGAATAAGTGTCTCCTGCAACCCGTTCCCTTGGTGCTAGATGAACGAACGTCTCTCCACTTGCTCAGTTATGAGAGATAATTGTGTGTGAAAGCCGTCCTTCACCTAGCTTGTTGGGAACACAAAGTTTCTTTTCAGTTGCAAACTCCATTCCATACATATATATGGGGAGGTACAAGCTGCAACTCGGTTTTACAGTGAAAACTTCAGGAACTTCAAACCGACACTAGGAAACAGACGGAGAAAGCAGAGAAAAAGTGACTCCTGCAACCCGTTCCCTTGGTGCTAGATGAACCAACGTCTCTCCACTTGCTCAGTTCTGAGAGATAAGTGTGTGTGAAAGCCGTCCTTCACCTAGCTTGTTGGGAACACAAAGTTTCTTTTCAGTTGCAAACTCCATTCCATACATATATATGGGGAGGTACAAGCTGCAACTCGGTTTTACAGTGAAAACTTCAGGAACTTCAAACCGGCACTAGGAAACAGACTGAGAAAGCAGAGAAAAAGTGTCTCCTGCAACCCTTTCCCTTGGTGCTAGATGAACGAACGTCTCTCCACTTGCTCAGTTCTGAGAGATAAGTGTGTGTGAAAGCCGTCCTTCACCTAGCTTGTTGGGAACACAAAGTTTCTTTTCAGTTGCAAACTCCATTCCATGCATATATATGGGGAGGTACAAGCTCCAACTCGGTTTTACAGTGAAAACTGCAGGAACTTCAAACCGGCACTAGGAAACAGACTGAGAAAGCAGAGAAAAAGTGTCTCCTGCAACCCGTTACCTTGGTGCTAGATGAACGAACGTCTCTCCACTTGCTCAGTTCTGAGAGATAAGTGTGTGTGAAAGCCGTCCTTCACCTAGCTTGTTGGGAACACAAAGTTTCTTTTCAGTTGCAAGCGCCATTCCATACATATATATGGGGAGGTACAAGCTCCAACTCGGTTTTACAGTGAAAACTGCAGGAACTTCAAACCGGCACTAGGAAACAGACTGAGAAAGCAGAGAAAAAGTGTCTCCTGCAACCCGTTCCCTTGGTGCTAGATGAACGAACGTCTGTCCACTTGCTCAGTTATGAGAGATAAGTGTGTGTGAAAGCCGAACTTCAACTAGCTTGTTGGGAACACATAGATTCTTTTCAGTTGCAAACTCCATTCCATACATATATATGGGGAGGTACAAGCTCCAACTCGGTTTTACAGTGAAAACTGCAGGAACTTCAAACCGGCACTAGGAAACAGACTGAGAAAGCAGAGAAAAAGTGTCTCCTGCAACCCGTTCCCTTGGTGCTAGATGAACGAACGTCTCTCCACTTGCTCAGTTCTGAGAGATAAGTGTGTGTGAAAGCCGTCCTTCACCTAGCTTGTTGGGAACACAGTTTCTTTTCAGTTGAAAACTCCATTCCATACATATATATGGGGAGGTACAAGCTCCAACTCGGTTTTACAGTGAGAACTGCAGGAACCTCAAACCGGCACTAGGAAACAGACTGAGAAAGCAGAGAAAAAGTGTCTCCTGCAACCCGTTCCCTTGGTGCTAGATGAACGATCGTCTCTCCACTTGCTCAGTTCTGAGAGATAAGTGTGCGTGAACGCCGTCCTTCACCTAGCTTGTTGGGAACACAAAGTTTCTTTTCAGTTGCAAACTCCATTCCATACATATATATGGGGAGGAACAAACTCCAACTCGTTTTTACAGTGAAAACTGCAGGAACTTCAAACCGGCACTAGGAAACAGACTGAGAAAGCAGAGAAAAAGTGTCTCCTGCAACCCTTTCCCTTGGTGCTAGATGAACGAACGTCTCTCCACTTGCTCAGTTCTGAGAGATAAGTGTGTGTGAAAGCCGTCCTTCACCTAGCTTGTTGGGAACACAAAGTTTCTTTTCAGTTGCAAACGCCATTCCATACATATATATGGGGAGGTACAAGCTCCAACTCGGTTTTACAGTGAAAACTGCAGGAACTTCAAACCGGCACTAGGAAACAGACTGAGAAAGCAGAGAAAAAGTGTCTCCTGCAACCCGTTCCCTTGGTGCTAGATGAACGAACGTCTCTCCACTTGCTCAGTTCTGAGAGATAAGTGTGTGTGAAAGCCGTCCTTCACCTAGCTTGTTGGGAACACAAAGTTTCTTTTCAGTTGCAAACGCCATTCCATACATATATATGGGGAGGTACAAGCTCCAACTCGGTTTTACAGTGAAAACTGCAGGAACTTCAAACCGGCACTAGGAAACAGACTGAGAAAGCAGAGAAAAAGTGTCTCCTGCAACCCGTTCCCTTGCTGCTAGATGAACGAACCTCTGTCCTCTTGCTCAGTTATGAGAGATAAGTGTGTGTGAAAGCCGACCTTCACCTAGCTTGTTGGGAACACATAGATTCTTTTCAGTTGCAAACTCCATTCCATACATATATATGGGGAGGTACAAGCTCCAACTCGGTTTTACAGTGAAAACTGCAGGAACTTCAAACCGGCACTAGGAAACAGACTGAGAAAGCAGAGAAAAAGTGTCTCCTGCAACCCGTTCCCTTGGTGCTAGATGAACGAACGTCTCTCCACTTGCTCAGTTCTGAGAGATAAGTGTGTGTGAAAGCCGTCCTTCACCTAGCTTGTTGGGAACACAAAGTTTCTTTTCAGTTGCAAACTCCATTCCATACATATATATGGGGAGGTATAAGCTCCAAATCGGTTTTACAGTGAAAACTGCAGGAACTTCAACCCGGCACTAGGAAACAGACTGTGAAAGCAGAGAAAAAGTGTCTCCTGCAACCCGTTCCCTTAGTGCTATATGAACGAACGTCTCTCCACTTGCTCAGTTATGAGAGATAATTGTGTGTGAAAGCCGTCCTTCACCTAGCTTGTTGGGAACACATAGATTCTTTTCAGTTGCAAACTCCATTCCATACATATATATGGGGAGGTACAAGCTCCAACTCGGTTTTACAGTGAAAACTGCAGGAACTTCAAACCGGCACTAGGAAACAAACTGAGAAAGCAGAGAAAAAGTGACCCCTGCAACCCGTTCCCTTGGTGCTAGATGAACGAACGTCTCTCCACTTGCTCAGTTCTGAGAGATAAGTGTGTGTGAAAGCTGTCCTTCACCTAGCTTGTTGGGAACACAAAGTTTCTTTTCAGTTGCAAACTCCATTCCATACATATATATGGGGAGGTACAAGCTGCAACTCGGTTTTACAGTGAAAACTTCAGGAACTTCAAACCGACACTAGGAAACAGACTGAGAAAGCAGAGAAAAAGTGACTCCTGCAACCCGTTCCCTTGGTGCTAGATGAACGAACGTCTCTCCACTTGCTCAGTTCTGAGAGATAAGTGTGTGTGAAAGCCGACCTTCACCTAACTTGTTGGGAACACAGTTTCTTTTCCGTTGCAAACGCCATTCCATACATATATATGGGGAGGTACAAGCTCCAACTCGGTTTTACAGTGAAAACTGCAGGAAATTCAAACCGGCACTAGGAAACAGACTGAGAAAGCAGAGAAAAAGTGTCTCCTGCAACCCGTTCCCTTGGTGCTAGATGAACGAACGTCTGTCCACTTGCTCAGTTATGAGAGATAAGTGTGTGTGAAAGCCGACCTTCACCTAGCTTGTTGGGAACACATAGATTCTTTTCAGTTGCAAACTCCATTCCATACATATATATGGGGAGGTACAAGCTCCAACTCGGTTTTACAGTGAAAACTGCAGGAACTTCAAACCGGCACTAGGAAACAGACTGAGAAAGCAGAGAAAAAGTGTCTCCTGCAACCCGTTCCCTTGGTGCTAGATGAACGAACGTCTCTCCACTTGCTCAGTTCTGAGAGATAAGTGTGTGTGAAAGCCGTCCTTCACCTAGCTTGTTGGGAACACAAAGTTTCTTTTCAGTTGCAAACTCCATTCCATACATATATATGGGGAGGTATAAGCTCCAAATCGGTTTTACAGTGAAAACTGCAGGAACTTCAACCCGGCACAAGGAAACAGACTGTGAAAGCAGAGAAAAAGTGTCTCCTGCAACCCGTTCCCTTGGTGCTATATGAACGAACGTCTCTCCACTTGCTCAGTTATGAGAGATAATTGTGTGTGATAGCCGTCCTTCACCTAGCTTGTTGGGAACACATAGATTCTTTTCAGTTGCAAACTCCATTCCATACATATATATGGGGAGGTACAAGCTCCAACTCGGTTTTACAGTGAAAACTGCAGGAACTTCAAACCGGCACTAGGAAACAGACTGAGAAAGCAGAGAAAAAGTGTCTCCTGCAACCCGTTCCCTTGGTGCTAGATGAACGAACGTCTCTCCACTTGCTCAGTTCTGAGAGATAAGTGTGTGTGAAAGCCGTCCTTCACCTAACTTGTTGGGAACACAGTTTCTTTTCAGTTGAAAACCCCATTCCATACATATATATGGGGAGGTACAAGCTCCAACTCGGTTTTACAGTGAGAACTGCAGGAACTTCAAACCGGCACTAGGAAACAGACTGAGAAAGCAGAGAAAAAGTGTCTCCTGCAACCCGTTCCCTTGGTGCTAGATGAACGAACGTCTGTCCACTTGCTCAGTTATGAGAGACAAGTGTGTGTGAAAGCCGTCCTTCACCTAGCTTGTTGGGAACACATAGATTCTTTTCAGTTGCAAACGCCATTCCATACATATATATGGGGAGGTACAAGCTCCAACTCGGTTTTACAGTGAAAACAGCAGGAACTTCATACCGGCACTAGGAAACAGACTGAGAAAGCAGAGAAAAAGTGTCTCCTGCAACCCGTTCCCTTGGTGCTAGATGAACGAACGTCTCTCCACTTGCTCAGTTCTGAGAGATAAGTGTGTGTGAAAGCCGTCCTTCACCTAGCTTGTTGGGAACAGAAAGTTTCTTTTCAGTTGCAAACTCCATTCCATACATATATATGGGGAGGTACAAGCTGCAACTCGGTTTTACAGTGAAAACTTCAGGAACTTCAAACCGACACTAGGAAACAGACTGAGAAAGCAGAGAAAAAGTGACTCCTGCAACCCGTTCCCTTGGTGCTAGATGAACGAACGTCTCTCCACTTGCTCAGTTCTGAGAGATAAGTGTGTGTGAAAGCCGTCCTTCACCTAACTTGTTGGGAACACAGTTTCTTTTCAGTTGAAAACCCCATTCCATACATATATATGGGGAGGTACAAGCTCCAACTCGGTTTTACAGTGAGAACTGCAGGAACTTCAAACCGGCACTAGGAAACAGACTGAGAAAGCAGAGAAAAAGTGTCTCCTGCAACCCGTTCCCTTGGTGCTAGATGAACGAACGTCTGTCCACTTGCTCAGTTATGAGAGATAAGTGTGTGTGAAAGCCGTCCTTCACCTAGCTTGTTGGGAACACATAGATTCTTTTCAGTTGCAAACTCTATTCCATACATATATATGGGGAGGTACAAGCTCCAACTCGGTTTTACAGTGAAAACTGCAGGAACTTCATACCGGCACTAGGAAACAGACTGAGAAAGCAGAGAAAAAGTGTCTCCTGCAACCCGTTCCCTTGGTGCTAGATGAACGAACGTCTGTCCACTTGCTCAGTTATGAGAGATAAGTGTGTGTGAAAGCCGACCTTCACCTAGCTTGTTGGGAACACATAGATTCTTTTCAGTTGCAAACTCCATTCCATACATATATATGGGGAGGTACAAGCTCCAACTCGGTTTTACACTGAAAACTGCAGGAACTTCAAACCGGCACTAGGAAACAGACTGAGAAAGCAGAGAAAAAGTGTCTCCTGCAACCCGTTCCCTTGGTGCTAGATGAACGAACGTCTCTCCACTTGCTCAGTTCTGAGAGATAAGTGTGTGTGAAAGCCGTCCTTCACCTAGCTTGTTGGGAACACAAAGTTTCTTTTCAGTTGCAAACTCCATTCCATACATATATATGGGGAGGTATAAGCTCCAAATCGGTTTTACAGTGAAAACTGCAGGAACTTCAAACCGGCACTAGGAAACAGACTGAGAAAGCAGAGAAAAAGTGTCTCCTGCAACCCGTTCCCTTGGTGCTAGATGAACGAACGTCTCTCCACTTGCTCAGTTCTGAGAGATAAGTGTGTGTGAAAGCCGTCCTTCACCTAACTTGTTGGGAACACAAAGTTTCTTTTCAGTTGCAAACTCCATTCCATACATATATATGGGGAGGTATAAGCTCCAAATCGGTTTTACAGTGAAAACTGCAGGAACTTCAACCCGGCACTAGGAAACAGACTGTGAAAGCAGAGAAAAAGTGTCTCCTGCAACCCGTTCCCTTGGTGCTAGATGAACGAACGTCTCTCCACTTGCTCAGTTCTGAGAGATAAGTGTGCGTGAACGCCGTCCTTCACCTAGCTTGTTGGGAACACATAGATTCTTTTCAGTTGCAAACTCTATTCCATACATATATATGGGGAGGTACAAGCTCCAACTCGGTTTTACAATGAAAACTGCAGGAACTTCAAACCGGCACTAGGAAACAGACTGAGAAAGCAGAGAAAAAGTGTCTCCTGCAACCCTTTCCCTTGGTGCTAGATGAACGAACGTCTCTCCACTTGCTCAGTTCTGAGAGATAAGTGTGCGTGAACGCCGTCCTTCACCTAGCTTGTTGGGAACACAAAGTTTCTTTTCAGTTGCAAACTCCATTCCATACATATATATGGGGAGGTACAAGCTCCAACTCGGTTTTACAGTGAAAACTGCAGGAACTTCAAACCGGCACTAGGAAACAGACTGAGAAAGCAGAGAAAAAGTGTCCCCTGCAACCCTTTCCCTTGGTGCTAGATGAACGAACGTCTCTCCACTTGCTCAGTTCTGAGAGATAAGTGTGTGTGAAAGCCGTCCTTCACCTAGCTTGTTGGGAACACAAAGTTTCTTTTCAGTTGCAAACGCCATTCCATACATATATATGTGGAGGTTCAAGCTCCAACTCGGTTTTACATTGGAAACTGCAGGAACTTCAAACCGGCACTAGGACACAGACTGAGAAAGCAGAGAAAAAGTGTCTCCTGCAACCCGTTCCCTTGGTGCTAGATGAACGAACGTCTCTCCACTTGCTCACTTCTGAGAGATAAGTGTGTGTGAAAGCCGTCCTTCACCTAGCTTGTTGGGAAGACATAGATTCTTTTCAGTTGCAAACTCTATTCCATACATATATATGGGGAGGTACAAGCTCCAACTCGGTTTTACAGTGAAAACTGCTGGAACTTCATACCGGCACTAGGAAACAGACTGAGAAAGCAGAGAAAAAGTGTCTCCTGCAACCCGTTCCCTTGGTGCTAGATGAACGAACGTCTGTCCACTTGCTCAGTTATGAGAGATAAGTGTGTGTGAAAGCCGACCTTCACCTAGCTTGTTGGGAACACATAGATTCTTTTCAGTTGCAAACTCCATTCCATACATATATATGGGGAGGTACAAGCTGCAACTCGGTTTTACAGTGAAAACTGCAGGAACTTCAAACCGGCACTAGGAAACAGACTGAGAAAGCAGAGAAAAAGTGTCTCCTGCAACCCGTTCCCTTGGTGCTAGATGAACGAACGTCTCTCCACTTGCTCAGTTCTGAGAGATAAGTGTGTGTGAAAGCCGTCCTTCACCTAACTTGTTGGGAACACAAAGTTTCTTTTCAGTTGCAAACTCCATTCCATACATATATATGGGGAGGTATAAGCTCCAAATCGGTTTTACAGTGAAAACTGCAGGAACTTCAAACCGGCACTAGGAAACAGACTGAGAAAGCAGAGAAAAAGTGACTCCTGCAACCCGTTCCCTTGGTGCTAGATGAACGAACGTCTCTCCACTTGCTCAGTTCTGAGAGATAAGTGTGTGTGAAAGCCGTCCTTCACCTAACTTGTTGGGAACACAAAGTTTCTTTTCAGTTGCAAACTCCATTCCATACATATATATGGGGAGGTATAAGCTCCAAATCGGTTTTACAGTGAAAACTGCAGGAACTTCAACCCGGCACTAGGAAACAGACTGTGAAAGCAGAGAAAAAGTGTCTCCTGCAACCCGTTCCCTTGGTGCTAGAAGAACGAACGTCTCTCCACTTGCTCAGTTCTGAGAGATAAGTGTGCGTGAACGCCGTCCTTCACCTAGCTTGTTGGGAACACAAAGTTTCTTTTCAGTTGCAAACTCCATTCCATACATATATATGGGGAGGTACAAGCTCCAACTCGGTTTTACAGTGAAAACTGCATGAACTTCAAACCGGCACTAGGAAACAGACTGAGAAAGCAGAGAAAAAGTGTCCCCTGCAACCCTTTCCCTTGGTGCTAGATGAACGAACGTCTCTCCTCTTGCTCAGTTCTGAGAGATAAGTGTGTGTGAAAGCCGTCCTTCACCTAGCTTGTTGGGAACACAAAGTTTCTTTTCAGTTGCAAACGCCATTCCATACATATATATGTGGAGGTTCAAGCTCCAACTCGGTTTTACATTGGAAACTGCAGGAACTTCAAACCGGCACTAGGACACAGACTGAGAAAGCAGAGAAAAAGTGTCTCCTGCAACCCGTTCCCTTGGTGCTAGATGAACGAACGTCTCTCCACTTGCTCAGTTCTGAGAGATAAGTGTGTGTGAAAGCCGTCCTTCACCTAGCTTGTTGGGAACACAAAGTTTCTTTTCAGTTGCAAACTCCATTCCATACATATATATGGGGAGGTAAAAGCTGCAACTCGGTTTTACAGTGAAAACTTCAGGAACTTCAAACCGGCACTAGGAAACAGACTGAGAAAGCAGAGAAAAAGTGACTCCTGCAACCCGTTCCCTTGGTGCTAGATGAACGAACGTCTCTCCACTTGCTCAGTTCTGAGAGATAAGAGTGTGTGTAAGCCGTCCTTCACCTAGCTTGTTGGGAACACAAAGTTTCTTTTCAGTTGCAAACGCCATTCCATACATATATATGGGGAGGTACAAGCTCCAACTCGGTTTTACAGTGAAAACTGCAGGAACTTCAAACCGGCACTAGGAAACAGGCTTAGGAAGCAGAGAAAAAGTGTCTCCTGCAACCAGTTCCCTTGGTCCTAGATGAACGAACGTCTCTCCACTTGCTCAGTTCTGAGAGATAAGTGTGTGTGAACGCCGTCCTTCACCTAGCTTGTTGGGAACACAAAGTTTCTTTTCAGTTGCAAACTCCATTCCATACATATATATGGGGAGGTAGAAGCTCCAACTCGGTTTTACAGTGAAAACTGCAGGAACTTCAAACCGGCACTAGGAAACAGACTGAGAAAGCAGAGAAAAAGTGTCTCCTGCAACCCTTTCCCTTGGTGCTAGATGAACGAACGTCTCTCCACTTGCTCAGTTCTGAGAGATAAGTGTGTGTGAAAGCCGTCCTTCACCTAACTTGTTGGGAACACAGTTTCTTTTCAGTTGCAAACTCCATTCCATACATATATATGGGGAGGTACAAGCTCCAACTCGGTTTTACAGTGAGAACTGCAGGAACTTCAAACCGGCACTAGGAAACAGACTGAGAAAGCAGAGAAAAAGTGTCTCCTGCAACCCGTTCCCTTGGTGCTAGATGAACGAACGTCTGTCCACTTGCTCAGTTATGAGAGATAAGTGTGTGTGAAAGCCGTCCTTCACCTAGCTTGTTGGGAACACATAGATTCTTTTCAGTTGCAAACTCTATTCCATACATATATATGGGGAGGTACAAGCTCCAACTCGGTTTTACAGTGAAAACTGCAGGAACTTCATACCGGCACTAGGAAACAGACTGAGAAAGCAGAGAAAAAGTGTCTCCTGCAACCCGTTCCCTTGGTGCTAGATGAACGAACGTCTGTCCACTTGCTCAGTTATGAGAGATAAGTGTGTGTGAAAGCCGACCTTCACCTAGCTTGTTGGGAACACATAGATTCTTTTCAGTTGCAAACTCCATTCCATACATATATATGGGGAGGTACAAGCTCCAACTCGGTTTTACAGTGAAAACTGCAGGAACTTCAAACCGGCACTAGGAAACAGACTGAGAAAGCAGAGAAAAAGTGTCTCCTGCAACCCGTTCCCTTGGTGCTAGATGAACGAACGTCTCTCCACTTGCTCAGTTCTGAGAGATAAGTGTGTGTGAAAGCCGTCCTTCACCTAACTTGTTGGGAACACAAAGTTTCTTTTCAGTTGCAAACTCCATTCCATACATATATATGGGGAGGTATAAGCTCCAAATCGGTTTTACAGTGAAAACTGCAGGAACTTCAAACCGGCACTAGGAAACAGACTGAGAAAGCAGAGAAAAAGTGTCTCCTGCAACCCGTTCCCTTGGTGCTAGATGAACGAACGTCTCTCCACTTGCTCAGTTCTGAGCGATAAGTGTGTGTGAAAGCCGTCCTTCACCTAACTTGTTGGGAACACAAAGTTTCTTTTCAGTTGCAAACTCCATTCCATACATATATATGGGGAGGTATAAGCTCCAAATCGGTTTTACAGTGAAAACTGCAGGAACTTCAACCCGGCACTAGGAAACAGACTGTGAAAGCAGAGAAAAAGTGTCTCCTGCAACCCGTTCCCTTGGTGCTAGATGAACGAACGTCTCTCCACTTGCTCAGTTCTGAGAGATAAGTGTGCGTGAACGCCGTCCTTCACCTAGCTTGTTGGGAACACATAGATTCTTTTCAGTTGCAAACTCTATTCCATACATATATATGGGGAGGTACAAGCTCCAACTCGGTTTTACAGTGAAAACTGCAGGAACTTCAAACCGGCACTAGGAAACAGACTGAGAAAGCAGAGAAAAAGTGTCTCCTGCAACCCTTTCCCTTGGTGCTAGATGAACGAACGTCTCTCCACTTGCTCAGTTCTGAGAGATAAGTGTGCGTGAACGCCGTCCTTCACCTAGCTTGTTGGGAACACAAAGTTTCTTTTCAGTTGCAAACTCCATTCCATACATATATATGGGGAGGTACAAGCTCCAACTCGGTTTTACAGTGAAAACTGCAGGAACTTCAAACCGGCACTAGGAAACAGACTGAGAAAGCAGAGAAAAAGTGTCCCCTGCAACCCTTTCCCTTGGTGCTAGATGAACGAACGTCTCTCCACTTGCTCAGTTCTGAGAGATAAGTGTGTGTGAAAGCCGTCCTTCACCTAGCTTGTTGGGAACACAAAGTTTCTTTTCAGTTGCAAACGCCATTCCATACATATATATGTGGAGGTTCAAGCTCCAACTCGGTTTTACATTGGAAACTGCAGGAACTTCAAACCGGCACTAGGACACAGACTGAGAAAGCAGAGAAAAAGTGTCTCCTGCAACCCGTTCCCTTGGTGCTAGATGAACGAACGTCTCTCCACTTGCTCAGTTCTGAGAGATAAGTGTGTGTGAAAGCCGTCCTTCACCTAGCTTGTTGGGAACACATAGATTCTTTTCAGTTGCAAACTCTATTCCATACATATATATGGGGAGGTACAAGCTCCAACTCGGTTTTACAGTGAAAACTGCAGGAACTTCATACCGGCACTAGGAAACAGACTGAGAAAGCAGAGAAAAAGTGTCTCCTGCAACCCGTTCCCTTGGTGCTAGATGAACGAACGTCTGTCCACTTGCTCAGTTATGAGAGATAAGTGTGTGTGAAAGCCGACCTTCACCTAGCTTGTTGGGAACACATAGATTCTTTTCAGTTGCAAACTCCATTCCATACATATATATGGGGAGGTACAAGCTCCAACTCGGTTTTACAGTGAAAACTGCAGGAACTTCAAACCGGCACTAGGAAACAGACTGAGAAAGCAGAGAAAAAGTGTCTCCTGCAACCCGTTCCCTTGGTGCTAGATGAACGAACGTCTCTCCACTTGCTCAGTTCTGAGAGATAAGTGTGTGTGAAAGCCGTCCTTCACCTAACTTGTTGGGAACACAAAGTTTCTTTTCAGTTGCAAACTCCATTCCATACATATATATGGGGAGGTATAAGCTCCAAATCGGTTTTACAGTGAAAACTGCAGGAACTTCAAACCGGCACTAGGAAACAGACTGAGAAAGCAGAGAAAAAGTGTCTCCTGCAACCCGTTCCCTTGGTGCTAGATGAACGAACGTCTCTCCACTTGCTCAGTTCTGAGAGATAAGTGTGTGTGAAAGCCGTCCTTCACCTAACTTGTTGGGAACACAAAGTTTCTTTTCAGTTGCAAACTCCATTCCATACATATATATGGGGAGGTATAAGCTCCAAATCGGTTTTACAGTGAAAACTGCAGGAACTACAACCCGGCACTAGGAAACAGACTGTGAAAGCAGAGAAAAAGTGTCTCCTGCAACCCGTTCCCTTGGTGCTAGATGAACGAACGTCTCTCCACTTGCTCAGTTCTGAGAGATAAGTGTGCGTGAACGCCGTCCTTCACCTAGCTTGTTGGGAACACAAAGTTTCTTTTCAGTTGCAAACTCCATTCCATACATATATATGGGGAGGTACAAGCTCCAACTCGGTTTTACAGTGAAAACTGCATGAACTTCAAACCGGCACTAGGAAACAGACTGAGAAAACAGAGAAAAAGTGTCCCCTGCAACCCTTTCCCTTGGTGCTAGATGAACGAACGTCTCTCCACTTGCTCAGTTCTGAGAGATAAGTGTGTGTGAAAGCCGTCCTTCACCTAGCTTGTTGGGAACACAAAGTTTCTTTTCAGTTGCAAACGCCATTCCATACATATATATGTGGAGGTTCAAGCTCCAACTCGGTTTTACATTGGAAACTGCAGGAACTTCAAACCGGCACTAGGACACAGACTGAGAAAGCAGAGAAAAAGTGTCTCCTGCAACCCGTTCCCTTGGTGCTAGATGAACGAACGTCTCTCCACTTGCTCAGTTCTGAGAGATAAGTGTGTGTGAAAGCCGTCCTTCACCTAGCTTGTTGGGAACACAAAGTTTCTTTTCAGTTGCAAACTCCATTCCATACATATATATGGGGAGGTAAAAGCTGCAACTCGGTTTTACAGTGAAAACTTCAGGAACTTCAAACCGGCACTAGGAAACAGACTGAGAAAGCAGAGAAAAAGTGACTCCTGCAACCCGTTCCCTTGGTGCTAGATGAACAAACGTCTCTCCACTTGCTCAGTTCTGAGAGATAAGTGTGTGTGAAAGCCGTCCTTCACCTAGCTTGTTGGGAACACAAAGTTTCTTTTCAGTTGCAAACGCCATTCCATACATATATATGGGGAGGTACAAGCTCCAACTCGGTTTTACAGTGAAAACTGCAGGAACTTCAAACCGGCACTAGGAAACAGGCTTAGGAAGCAGAGAAAAAGTGACTCCTGCAACCAGTTCCCTTGGTCCTAGATGAACGAACGTCTCTCCACTTGCTCAGTTCTGAGAGATAAGTGTGTGTGAACGCCGTCCTTCACCTAGCTTGTTGGGAACACAAAGTTTCTTTTCAGTTGCAAACTCCATTCCATACATATATATGGGGAGGTACAAGCTCCAACACGGTTTTACAGTGAAAACTGCAGGAACTTCAAACCGGCACTAGGAAATAGACTGAGAAAGCAGAGAAAAAGTGTCTCCTGCAAACCGTTCCCTTGGTGCTAGATGAACGAACGTCTCTCCACTTGCTCAGTTCTGAGAGATAAGTGTGCGTGAACGCCGTCCTTCACCTAGCTTGTTGGGAACACAAAGTTTCTTTTCAGTTGCAAACTCCATTCCATACATATATATGGGGAGGTAGAAGCTCCAACTCGGTTTTACAGTGAAAACTGCAGGAACTTCAAACCGGCACTAGGAAACAGACTGAGAAAGCAGAGAAAAAGTGTCTCCTGCAACCCTTTCCCTTGGTGCTAGATGAACGAACGTCTCTCCACTTGCTAAGTTCTGAGAGATAAGTGTGTGTGAAAGCCGTCCTTCACCTAACTTGTTGGGAAAACAGTTTCTTTTCAGTTGCAAACTCCATTCCATACATATATATGGGGAGGTACAAGCTCCAACCCGGTTTTACAGTGAAAACTGCAGGAACTTCAAACCGGCACTAGGAAACAGACTGAGAAAGCAGAGAAAAAGTGACTCCTGCAACCCGTTCCCTTGGTGCTAGATGAACGAACGTCTCTCCACTTGCTCAGTTCTGAGATATAAGTGTGTGTGAACGCCGTCCTTGACGTAGCTTGTTGGGAACACAAAGTTTCTTTTCAGTTGCTAACTCCATTCCATACATATATATGGGGAGGTCCAAGCTCCAACCCGGTTTTACAGTGAAAACTTCAGGAACTTCAAACCGACACTAGGAAACAGAGTGAGAAAGCAGAGAAAAAGTGTCTCCTGCAACCCGTTCCCTTGGTGCTAGATGAACGAACGTCTCTCCACTTGCTCAGTTCTGAGAGATAATTGTGTGTGAAAGCCGTCCTTCAACTAACTTGTTGGGAACACAGTTTCTTTTCAGTTGCAAACTCCATTCCATACATATATATGGGGAGGTACAAGCTCCAACCCGGTTTTACAGTGAAAACTGCAGGAACTTCAAACCGGCACTAGGAAACAGACTGAGAAAGCAGAGAAAAAGTGTCTCCTGCAACCCGTTCCCTTGGTGCTAGATGAACGAACGTCTCTCCACTTGCTCAGTTCTGAGAGATATGTGTGTGTGAAGCCGTCCATCACCTAGCTTGTTGGGAAAACAAAGTTTCTTTTCAGTTGCAAACTCCATTCCATACATATATATGGGGAGGTACAAGCTCCAACTCGGTTTTACAGTGAAAACTGCAGGAAGTTCAAACCGGCACTAGGAAACAGACTTAGGAAGCAGGGAAAAAGTGTCTCCTGCTACCCGTTCCCTTGGTGCTAGATGAACGAACGTCTCTCCACTTGCTCAGTTCTGAGAGATAAGTTTGTGTGAAAGCCGTCCTTCACCTAGCTTGTTGGGAACACAAAATTCCTTTTCAGTTGCTAACTCCATTCCATAAATATATATGGGGAGGTACAAGCTCCAACTCGGTTTTACAGTGAAAACTGCAGGAACTTTAAACCGGCACTAGGAAACAGACTGAGAAAGCAGAGAAAAAGTGTCTCCTGCAACTCGTTCCCTTGGTGCTAGATGAACGAACGTCTCTCCAATTGCTCAGTTCTGAGAGATAAGTGTGTGTGAAAGCCGTCCTTCACCTAGCTTATTGGGAACACAAAGTTTCTTTTCAGTTTCTAACTCCATTCCATACATATATATGGGGAGGTACAAGCTCCAACTCGGTTTTACAGTGAAAACTGCAGGAACTTCAAACCGGCACTAGGAAACAGACTGAGAAAGCAGAGAAAAAGTGTCTCCTGCAACCCGTTCCCTTGGTGCTAGATGAACGAACGTCTCTCCACTTGCTCCGTTCTGAGAGATAAGTGTGTGTGAAAGCCGTCCTTCACCTAGCTTGTTGGGAACACAAAGTTTCTTTTCAGTTGCAAACGCCATTCCATACATATATATGGGTAGGTACAAGCTCCAACTCGGTTTTACAGTGAAAACTGCAGGAACTTCAAACCGGCACTAGGAAACAGACTGAGAAAGCAGAGAAAAAGTGTCTCCTGCAACCCGTTCCCTTGGTGCTAGATGAACGAACGTCTCTCCACTTGCTCAGTTCTGAGAGATAAGTGTGCGTGAACGCCGTCCTTCACCTAGCTTGTTGGGAACACAAAGTTACTTTTCAGTTGCAAACTCCATTCCATACATATATATGGGGAGGTACAAGCTCCAAGTCGGTTTTACAGTGAAAACTGCAGGAACTTCAAACCGGCACTAGGAAACAGACTGAGAAAGCAGAGAAAAAGTGTCCCCTGCAACCCTTTCTCTTGGTGCTAGATGAACGAACGTCTCTCCACTTGCTCAGTTCTGAGAGATAAGTGTGTGTGAAAGCCGTCCTTCACCTAGCTTGTTGGGAACACAAAGTTTCTTTTCAGTTGCAAACGCCATTCTATACATATATATGGGGAGGTACAAGCTCCAACTCGGTTTTACATTGGAAACTTCAGGAACTTCAAACCGGCACTAGGAAACAGACTGAGAAAGCAGAGAAAAAGTGTCTCCTGCAACCCGTTCCCTTGGTGCTAGATGAACGAACGTCTCTCCACTTGCTCAGTTCTGAGAGATAAGTGTGCGTGAACGCCGTCCTTCACCTAGCTTGTTGGGAACACAAAGTTTCTTTTCAGTTGCAAACTCCATTCCATACATATATATGGGGAGGTACAAGCTGCAACTCGGTTTTTCAGTGAAAACATCAGGAACTTCAAACCGGCACTAGGAAACAGACTGAGAAAGCAGAGAAAAAGTGACTCCTGCAACCCGTTCCCTTGGTGCTAGATGAACGAACGTCTCTCCACTTGCTCAGTTCTGAGAGATAAGTGTGTGTGAAAGCCGTCCTTCACCTAGCTTGTTGGGAACACAAAGTTTCTTTTCAGTTGCAAACGCCATTCCATACATATATATGGGGAGGTACAAGCTCCAACTCGGTTTTACAGTGAAAACTGTAGGAACTTCAAACCGGCACTAGGAAACAGACTTAGGAAGCAGAGAAAAAGTGTCTCCTGCAACCCGTTCCCTTGGTGCTAGATGAACGAACGTCTCTTAACTTGCTCAGTTCTGAGAGATAAGTGTGTGTGAACGCCGTCCTTCACCTAGCTTGTTGGGAACACAAAGTTTCTTTTCAGTTGCAAACTCCATTCCATACATATATATGGGGAGGTACAAGCTCCAACTCGGTTTTACAGTGAAAACTGCAGGAACTTCAAACCGGCACTAGGAAACAGACTGAGAAAGCAGAGAAAAAGTGTCTCCTACAACCCGTTCCCTTGGTGCTAGATGAACGAACGTCTCTCCACTTGCTCAGTTCTGAGAGATAAGTGTGTGTGAAAGCCGTCCTTCACCTAACTTGTTGGGAACACAAAGTTTCTTTTCAGTTGCAAACTCCATTCCATACATATATATGGGGAGGTATAAGCTCCAAATCGGTTTTACAGTGAAAACTGCAGGAACTTCAACCCGGCACTAGGAAACAGACTGTGAAAGCAGAGAAAAAGTGTCTCCTGCAACCCGTTCCCTTGGTGCTAGATGAACGAACGTCTCTCCACTTGCTCAGTTCTGAGAGATAAGTGTGCGTGAACGCCATCCTTCACCTAGCTTGTTGGGAACACATAGATTCTTTTCAGTTGCAAACTCTATTCCATACATATATATGGGGAGGTAGAAGCTCCAACTCGGTTTTACAGTGAAAACTGCAGGAACTTCAAACCGGCACTAGGAAACAGACTGAGAAAGCAGAGAAAAAGTGTCTCCTGCAACCCTTTCCCTTGGTGCTAGATGAACGAACGTCTCTCCACTTGCTCAGTTCTGAGAGATAAGTGTGCGTGAACGCCGTCCTTCACCTAGCTTGTTGGGAACACAAAGTTTCTTTTCAGTTGCAAACTCCATTCCATACATATATATGGGGAGGTACAAGCTCCAACTCGGTTTTACAGTGAAAACTGCAGGAACTTCAAACCGGCACTAGGAAACAGACTGAGAAAGCAGAGAAAAAGTGTCCCCTGCAACCCTTTCCCTTGGTGCTAGATGAACGAACGTCTCTCCACTTGCTCAGTTCTGAGAGATAAGTGTGTGTGAAAGCCGTACTTCACCTAGCTTGTTGGGAACACAAAGTTTCTTTTCAGTTGCAAACGCCATTCCATACATATATATGTGGAGGTTCAAGCTCCAACTCTGTTTTACATTGGAAACTGCAGGAACTTCAAACCGGCACTAGGACACAGACTGAGAAAGCAGAGAAAAAGTGTCTCCTGCAAACCGTTCCCTTGGTGCTAGATGAACGAACGTCTCTCCACTTGCTCAGTTCTGAGAGATAAGTGTGTTTGAAAGCCGTCCTTCACCTAGCTTGTTGGGAACACATAGATTCTTTTCAGTTGCAAACTCTATTCCATACATATATATGGGGAGGTACAAGCTCCAACTCGGTTTTACAGTGAAAACTGCAGGAACTTCATACCGGCACTAGGAAACAGACTGAGAAAGCAGAGAAAAAGTGTCTCCTGCAACCCGTTCCCTTGGTGCTAGATGAACGAACGTCTGTCCACTTGCTCAGTTATGAGAGATAAGTGTGTGTGAAAGCCGACCTTCACCTAGCTTGTTGGGAACACATAGATTCTTTTCAGTTGCAAACTCCATTCCATACATATATATGGGGAGGTACAAGCTCCAACTCGGTTTTACAGTGAAAACTGCAGGAACTTCAAACCGGCACTAGGAAACAGACTGAGAAAGCAGAGAAAAAGTGTCTCCTGCAACCCGTTCCCTTGGTGCTAGATGAACGAACGTCTCTCCACTTGCTCAGTTCTGAGAGATAAGTGTGTGTGAAAGCCGTCCTTCACCTAACTTGTTGGGAACACAAAGTTTCTTTTCAGTTGCAAACTCCATTCCATACATATATATGGGGAGGTATAAGCTCCAAATCGGTTTTACAGTGAAAACTGCAGGAACTTCAAACCGGCACTAGGAAACAGACTGAGAAAGCAGAGAAAAAGTGTCTCCTGCAACCCGTTCCCTTGGTGCTAGATGAACGAACGTCTCTCCACTTGCTCAGTTCTGAGAGATAAGTGTGTGTGAAAGCCGTCCTTCACCTAACTTGTTGGGAACACAAAGTTTCTTTTCAGTTGCAAACTCCATTCCATACATATATATGGGGAGGTATAAGCTCCAAATCGGTTTTACAGTGAAAACTGCAGGAACTTCAACCCGGCACTAGGAAACAGACTGTGAAAGCAGAGAAAAAGTGTCTCCTGCAACCCGTTCCCTTGGTGCTAGATGAACGAACGTCTCTCCACTTGCTCAGTTCTGAGAGATAAGTGTGCGTGAACGCCGTCCTTCACCTAGCTTGTTGGGAACACATAGATTCTTTTCAGTTGCAAACTCTATTCCATACATATATATGGGGAGGTACAAGCTCCAACTCGGTTTTACAGTGAAAACTGCAGGAACTTCAAACCGGCACTAGGAAACAGACTGAGAAAGCAGAGAAAAAGTGTCTCCTGCAACCCTTTCCCTTGGTGCTAGATGAACGAACGTCTCTCCACTTGCTCAGTTCTGAGAGATAAGTGTGCGTGAACGCCGTCCTTCACCTAGCTTGTTGGGAACACAAAGTTTCTTTTCAGTTGCAAACTCCATTCCATACATATATATGGGGAGGTACAAGCTCCAACTCGGTTTTACAGTGAAAACTGCATGAACTTCAAACCGGCACTAGGAAACAGACTGAGAAAGCAGCGAAAAAGTGTCCCCTGCAACCCTTTCCCTTGGTGCTAGATGAACGAACGTCTCTCCACTTGCTCAGTTCTGAGAGATAAGTGTGTGTGAAAGCCGTCCTTCACCTAGCTTGTTGGGAACACAAAGTTTCTTTTCAGTTGCAAACGCCATTCCATACATATATATGTGGAGGTTCAAGCTCCAACTCGGTTTTACATTGGAAACTGCAGGAACTTCAAACCGGCACTAGGACACAGACTGAGAAAGCAGAGAAAAAGTGTCTCCTGCAACCCGTTCCCTTGGTGCTAGATGAACGAACGTCTCTCCACTTGCTCAGTTCTGAGAGATAAGTGTGTGTGAAAGCCGTCCTTCACCTAGCTTGTTGGGAACACAAAGTTTCTTTTCAGTTGCAAACTCCATTCCATACATATATATGGGGAGGTACAAGCTGCAACTCGGTTTTACAGTGAAAACTTCAGGAACTTCAAACCGGCACTAGGAAACAGACTGAGAAAGCAGAGAAAAAGTGACTCCTGCATCCCGTTCCCTTGGTGCTAGATGAACGAACGTCTCTCCACTTGCTCAGTTCTAAGAGATAAGTGTGTGTGAAAGCCGTCCTTCACCTAGCTTGTTGGGAACACAAAGTTTCTTTTCAGTTGCAAACGCCATTCCATACATATATATGGGGAGGTACAAGCTCCAACTCGGTTTTACAGTGAAAACTGCAGGAACTTCAAACCGGCACTAAGAAACAGACTGAGAAAGCAGAGAAAAAGTGTCTCCTGCAACCAGTTCCCTTGGTCCTAGATGAACGAACGTCTCTCCACTTGCTCAGTTCTGACAGATAAGTGTGTGTGAACGCCGTCCTTCACCTAGCTTGTTGGGAACACAAAGTTTCTTTTCAGTTGCAAACTCCATTCCATACATATATATGGGGAGGTACAAGCTCCAACTCGGTTTTACAGTGAAAACTGCAGGAACTTCAAACCGGCACTAGGAAACAGACTGAGAAAGCAGAGAAAAAGTGTCTCCTGCAACCCGTTCCCTTGGTGCTAGATGAACGAACGTCTCTCCACTTGCTCAGTTCTGAGAGATAAGTGTGCGTGAACGCCGTCCTTCACCTAGCTTGTTGGGAACACAAAGTTTCTTTTCAGTTGCAAACTCCATTCCATACATATATATGGGGAGGTAGAAGCTCCAACTCGGTTTTACAGTGAAAACTGCAGGAACTTCAAACCGGCACTAGGAAACAGACTGAGAAAGCAGAGAAAAAGTGTCTCCTGCAACCCTTTCCCTTGGTGCTAGATGAACGAACGTCTCTCCACTTGCTAAGTTCTGAGAGATAAGTGTGTGTGAAAGCCGTCCTTCACCTAACTTGTTGGGAAAACAGTTTCTTTTCAGTTGCAAACTCCATTCCATACATATATATGGGGAGGTACAAGCTGCAACTCGGTTTTACAGTGAAAACTGCAGGAACTTCAAACCGGCACTAGGAAACAGACTAAGAAGCAGAGAAAAAGTGTCTCCTGCAACCCGTTCCCTTGGTGCTAGATGAACGAACGTCTCTCCACTTGCTCAGTTCTGAGAGATAAGTGTGTGTGAAAGCCGTCCTTCACCTAGCTTGTTGGGAACACAAAGTTTCTTTTCAGTTGCTAACTCCATTCCATACATATATATGGGGAGGTACAAGCTCCAACCCGGTTTTACAGTGAAAACTTCAGGAACTTCAAACCGACACTAGGAAACAGAGTGAGAAAGCAGAGAAAAAGTGACTCCTGCAACCCGTTCCATTGGTGCTAGATGAACGAACGTCTCTCCATTTGCTCAGTTCTGAGAGATATGTGTGTGTGAAGCCGTCCATCACCTAGCTTGTTGGGAAAACAAAGTTTCTTTTCAGTTGCAAACTCCATTCCATACATATATATGGGGAGGTACAAGCTCCAACTCGGTTTTACAGTGAAAACTGCAGGAAGTTCAAACCGGCACTAGGAAACAGACTTAGGAAGCAGGGAAAAAGTGTCTCCTGCAACCCGTTCCCTTGGTGCTAGATGAACGAACGTCTCTCCACTTGCTCAGTTCTGAGAGATAAGTTTGTGTGAAAGCCGTCCTTCACCTAGCTTGTTGGGAACACAAAATTCCTTTTCAGTTGCTAACTCCATTCCATAAATATATATGGGGAGGTACAAGCTCCAACTCGGTTTTACAGTGAAAACTGCAGGAACTTCAAACCGGCACTAGGAAACAGACTGAGAAAGCAGAGAAAAAGTGTCTCCTGCAACTCGTTCCCTTGGTGCTAGATGAACGAACGTCTCTCCAATTGCTCAGTTCTGAGAGATAAGTGTGTGTGAAAGCCGTCCTTCACCTAGCTTGTTGGGAACACAAAGTTTCTTTTCAGTTTCAAACTCCATTCCATACATATATATGGGGAGGTACAAGCTCCAACTCGGTTTTACAGTGAAAACTGCAGGAACTTCAAACCGGCACTAGGAAACAGACTGAGAAAGCAGAGAAAAAGTGTCTCCTGCAACCCGTTCCCTTGGTGCTAGATGAACGAACGTCTCTCCACTTGCTCCGTTCTGAGAGATAAGTGTGTGTGAAAGCCGTCCTTCACCTAGCTTGTTGGGAACACAAAGTTTCTTTTCAGTTGCAAACGCCATTCCATACATATATATGGGTAGGTACAAGCTCCAACTCGGTTTTACAGTGAAAACTGCAGGAACTTCAAACCGGCACTAGGAAACAGACTGAGAAAGCAGAGAAAAAGTGTCTCCTGCAACCCGTTCCCTTGGTGCTAGATGAACGAACGTCTCTCCACTTGCTCAGTTCTGAGAGATAAGTGTGCGTGAACGCCGTCCTTCACCTAGCTTGTTGGGAACACAAAGTTACTTTTCAGTTGCAAACTCCATTCCATACATATATATGGGGAGGTACAAGCTCCAACTCGGTTTTACAGTGAAAACTGCAGGAACTTCAAACCGGCACTAGGAAACAGACTGAGAAAGCAGAGAAAAAGTGTCCCCTGCAACCCTTTCTCTTGGTGCTAGATGAACGAACGTCTCTCCACTTGCTCAGTTCTGAGAGATAAGTGTGTGTGAAAGCCGTCCTTCACCTAGCTTGTTGGGAACACAAAGTTTCTTTTCAGTTGCAAACGCCATTCCATACATATATATGGGGAGGTACAAGCTCCAACTCGGTTTTACAGTGAAAACTGTAGGAACTTCAAACCGGCACTAGGAAACAGACTTAGGAAGCAGAGAAAAAGTGTCTCCTGCAACCCGTTCCCTTGGTGCTAGATGAACGAACGTCTCTTAACTTGCTCAGTTCTGAGAGATAAGTGTGTGTGAACGCCGTCCTTCACCTAGCTTGTTGGGAACACAAAGTTTCTTTTAAGTTGCAAACTCCATTCCATACATATATATGGGGAGGTACAAGCTCCAACTCGGTTTTACAGTGAAAACTGCAGGAACTTCAAACCGGCACTAGGAAACAGACTGAGAAAGCAGAGAAAAAGTGTCTCCTACAACCCGTTCCCTTGGTGCTAGATGAACGAACGTCTCTCCACTTGCTCAGTTCTGAGAGATAAGTGTGTGTGAAAGCCGTCCTTCACATAGCTTGTTGGGAACACAAAGTTTCTTTTCAGTTGCAAACTCCATTCCATACATATATATGGGGAGGTACAAGCTGCAACTCGGTTTTACAGTGAAAACTTCAGGAACTTCAAACCGACACTAGGAAACAGACTGAGAAAGCAGAGAAAAAGTGACTCCTGCACCCGTTCCCTTGGTGCTAGATGAACGAACGTCTCTCCACTTGCTCAGTTCTGAGAGATAAGTGTGTGTGAAAGACGTCCTTCACCTAACTTGTTGGGAACACAGTTTCTTTTCAGTTGCAAACTCCATTCCATACATATATATGGGGAGGTACAAGCTCCAACCCGGTTTTACAGTGAAAAGTGCAGGAACTTCAAACCGGCACTAGGAAACAGACTGAGAAAGCAGAGAAAAAGTGTCTCCTGCAACCCGTTCCCTTGGTGCTAGATGAACGAACGTCTCTCCAATTGCTCAGTTCTGAGAGATATGTGTGTGTGAACGCCGTACTTCACCTAGCTTGTTGGGAACACAAAGTTTCTTTTCAGTTGCAAACTCCATTCCATACATATATATGGGGAGGTACAAGCTCTAACTCGGTTTTACAGTGAAAACTGCAGGAACTTCAAACCGGCACTAGGAAACAGACTGAGAAAGGAGAGAAAAAGTGTCTCCTGCAACCCTTTCCCTTGGTGCTAGATGAACGAACGTCTCTCCATTTGCTAAGTTCTGAGAGATAAGTGTGTGTGAAAGCCGTCCTTCACCTAACTTGTTGGGAAAACAGTTTCTTTTCAGTTGCAAACTCCATTCCATACATATATATGGGGAGGTACAAGCTCCAACCCGGTTTTACAGTGAAAACTGCAGGAACTTCAAACCGGCACTAGGAAACAGACTGAGAAAGCAGAGAAAAAGTGTCTCCTGCAACCCGTTCCCTTGGTGCTAGATGAACGAACGTCTCTCCACTTGCTCAGTTCTGAGATATAAGTGTGTGTGAAAGCCGTCCTTCACGTAGCTTGTTTGGAACACAAAGTTTCTTTTCAGTTGCTAACTCCATTCCATACATATATATGGGGAGGTACAAGCTCCAAACCGGTTTTACAGTGAAAACTGCAGGAACTTCAAACCGGCACTAGGAATCAGACTGAGAAAGCAGAGAAAAAGTGTCTCCTACAACCCGTTCCCTTGGTGCTAGATGAACGAACGTCTCTCCACTTGCTCAGTTCTGAGAGATAAGTGTGTGTGAAAGCCGTCCTTCACCTAGCTTGTTGGGAACACAAAGTTTCTTTTCAGTTGCAAACTCCATTCCATACATATATATGGGGAGGTACAAGCTGCAACTCGGTTTTACAGTGAAAACTTCAGGAACTTCAAACCGACACTAGGAAACAGACTGAGAAAGCAGAGAAAAAGTGACTCCTGCAACCCGTTCCCTTGGTGCTAGATGAACGAACGTCTCTCCACTTGCTCAGTTCTGAGAGATAAGTGTGTGTGAAAGCCGTCCTTCAACTAACTTGTTGGGAACACAGTTTCTTTTCAGTTGCAAACTCCATTCCATACATATATATGGGGAGGTACAAGCTCCAACCCGGTTTTACAGTGAAAACTGCAGGTACTTCAAACCGGCACTAGGAAACAGACTGAGAAAGCAGAGAAAAAGTGTCTCCTGCAACCCGTTCCCTTGGTGCTAGATGAACGAACGTCTCTCCACTTGCTCAGTTCTGAGAGATATGTGTGTGTGAACGCCGTCCTTCACCTAGCTTGTTTGGAAAACAAAGTTTCTTTTCAGTTGCAAACTCCATTCCATACATATATATGGGGAGGTACAAGCTGCAACTCGGTTTTACAGTGAAAACTTCAGGAACTTCAAACCGACACTAGGAAACAGACTGAGAAAGCAGAGAAAAAGTGTCTCCTGCAACCCGTTCCCTTGGTGCTAGATGAACGAACGTCTCTCCACTTGCTCAGTTCTGAGAGATAAGTGTGTGTGAAAGCCGTCCTTCACCTAACTTGTTGGGAACACAGTTTCTTTTCAGTTGCAAACTCCATTCCATACATATATATGGGGAGGTACAAGCTCCAACCCGGTTTTACAGTGAAAACTGCAGGAACTTCAAACCGGCACTAGGAAACAGACTGAGAAAGCAGAGAAAAAGTGTCTCCTGCAACCCGTTCCCTTGGTGCTAGATGAACGAACGTCTCTCCACTTGCTCAGTTCTGAGATATAAGTGTGTGTGAAAGCCGTCCTTCACGTAGCTTGTTTGGAACACAAAGTTTCTTTTCAGTTGCTAACTCCATTCCATACATATATATGGGGAGGTACAAGCTCCAACCCGGTTTTACAGTGAAAACTGCAGGAACTTCAAACCGGCACTAGGAAACAGACTGAGAAAGCAGAGAAAAAGTGTCTCCTACAACCCGTTCCCTTGGTGCTAGATGAACGAACGTCTCTCCACTTGCTCAGTTCTGAGAGATAAGTGTGTGTGAAAGCCGTCCTTCACCTAGCTTGTTGGGAACACAAAGTTTCTTTTCAGTTGCAAACTCCATTCCATACATATATATGGGGAGGTACAAGCTGCAACTCGGTTTTACAGTGAAAACTTCAGGAACTTCAAACCGACACTAGGAAACAGACTGAGAAAGCAGAGAAAAAGTGACTCCTGCAACCCGTTCCCTTGGTGCTAGATGAACGAACGTCTCTCCACTTGCTCAGTTCTGAGAGATAAGTGTGTGTGAAAGCCGTCCTTCACCTAACTTGTTGGGAACACAGTTTCTTTTCAGTTGCAAACTCCATTCCATACATATATATGGGGAGGTACAAGCTCCAACCCGGTTTTACAGTGAAAACTGCAGGAACTTCAAACCGGCACTAGGAAACAGACTGAGAAAGCAGAGAAAAAGTGTCTCCTGCAACCCGTTCCCTTGGTGCTAGATGAACGAACGTCTCTCCACTTGCTCAGTTCTGAGAGATATGTGTGTGTGAAAGCCGTCCTTCACCTAGCTTGTTGGGAACACAAAGTTTCTTTTCAGTTGCAAACTCCATTCCATACATATACATGGGGAGGTACAAGCTCTAACTCGGTTTTACAGTGAAAACTGCATGAACTTCAAACCGGCACTAGGAAACAGACTGAGAAAGCAGAGAAAAAGTGTCTCCTGCAACCCTTTCCCTTGGTGCTAGATGAACGAACGTCTCTCCACTTGCTAAGTTCTGAGAGATAAGTGTGTGTGAAAGCCGTCCTTCACCTAACTTGTTGGGAAAACAGTTTCTTTTCAGTTGCAAACTCCATTCCATACATATATATGGGGAGGTACAAGCTCCAACCCGGTTTTACAGTGAAAACTGCAGGAACTTCAAACCGGCACTAGGAAACAGACTGAGAAAGCAGAGAAAAAGTGTCTCCTGCAACCCGTTCCCTTGGTGCTAGATGAACGAACGTCTCTCCACTTGCTCAGTTCTGAGATATAAGTGTGTGTGAAAGCCGTCCTTCACGTAGCTTGTTTGGAACACAAAGTTTCTTTTCAGTTGCTAACTCCATTCCATACATATATATGGGGAGGTACAAGCTCCAACCCGGTTTTACAGTGAAAACTGCAGGAACTTCAAACCGGCACTAGGAAACAGACTGAGAAAGCAGAGAAAAAGTGTCTCCTGCAACCCGTTCCCTTGGTGCTAGATGAACGAACGTCTCTCCACTTGCTCAGTTCTGAGAGATAAGTGTGTGTGAAAGCCGTCCTTCACCTAGCTTGTTGGGAACACAAAGTTTCTTTTCAGTTGCAAACTCCATTCCATACATATATATGGGGAGGTACAAGCTGCAACTCGGTTTTACAGTGAAAACTTCAGGAACTTCAAACCGACACTAGGAAACAGACTGAGAAAGCAGAGAAAAAGTGACTCCTGCAACCCGTTCCCTTGGTGCTAGATGAACGAACGTCTCTCCACTTGCTCAGTTCTGAGAGATAAGTGTGTGTGAAAGCCGTCCTTCAACTAACTTGTTGGGAACACAGTTTCTTTTCAGTTGCAAACTCCATTCCATACATATATATGGGGAGGTACAAGCTCCAACCCGGTTTTACAGTGAAAACTGCAGGTACTTCAAACCGGCACTAGGAAACAGACTGAGAAAGCAGAGAAAAAGTGTCTCCTGCAACCCGTTCCCTTGGTGCTAGATGAACGAACGTCTCTCCACTTGCTCAGTTCTGAGAGATATGTGTGTGTGAACGCCGTCCTTCACCTAGCTTGTTGGGAAAACAAAGTTTCTTTTCAGTTGCAAACTCCATTCCATACATATATATGGGGAGGTACAAGCTCCAACTCGGTTTTACAGTGAAAACTGCAGGAACTTCAAACCGGCACTAGGAAACAGACTTAGGAACAGGGAAAAAGTGTCCCCTGCAACCCTTTCCCTTGGTTCTAGATGAACGAACGTCTCTCCACTTGCTAAGTTCTGAGAGATAAGTGTGTGTGAAAGCTGTCCTTCACCTAACTTGTTGGGAAAACAGTTTCTTTTCAGTTGCAAACTCCATTCCATACATATATATGGGGAGGTACAAGCTCCAACCCGGTTTTACAGTGAAAACTGCAGGAACTTCAAACCGGCACTAGGAAACAGACTGAGAAAGCAGAGAAAAAGTGTCTCCTGCAACCCGTTCCCTTGGTGCTAGATGAACGAACGTCTCTCCACTTGCTCAGTTCTGAGATATAAGTGTGTGTGAAAGCCGTCCTTCACGTAGCTTGTTTGGAACACAAAGTTTCTTTTCAGTTGCTAACTCCATTCCATACATATATATGGGGAGGTACAAGCTCCAACCCGGTTTTACAGTGAAAACTGCAGGAACTTCAAACCGGCACTAGGAAACAGACTGAGAAAGCAGAGAAAAAGTGTCTCCTACAACCCGTTCCCTTGGTGCTAGATGAACGAACGTCTCTCCACTTGCTCAGTTCTGAGAGATAAGTGTGTGTGAAAGCCGTCCTTCACCTAGCTTGTTGGGAACACAAAGTTTCTTTTCAGTTGCAAACTCCATTCCATACATATATATGGGGAGGTACAAGCTGCAACTCGGTTTTACAGTGAAAACTTCAGGAACTTCAAACCGACACTAGGAAACAGACTGAGAAAGCAGAGAAAAAGTGACTCCTGCAACCCGTTCCCTTGGTGCTAGATGAACGAACGTCTCTCCACTTGCTCAGTTCTGAGAGATAAGTGTGTGTGAAAGCCGTCCTTCAACTAACTTGTTGGGAACACAGTTTCTTTTCAGTTGCAAACTCCATTCCATACATATATATGGGGAGGTACAAGCTCCAACCCGGTTTTACAGTGAAAACTGCAGGTACTTCAAACCGGCACTAGGAAACAGACTGAGAAAGCAGAGAAAAAGTGTCTCCTGCAACCCGTTCCCTTGGTGCTAGATGAACGAACGTCTCTCCACTTGCTCAGTTCTGAGAGATATGTGTGTGTGAACGCCGTCCTTCACCTAGCTTGTTGGGAAAACAAAGTTTCTTTTCAGTTGCAAACTCCATTCCATACATATATATGGGGAGGTACAAGCTCCAACTCGGTTTTACAGTGAAAACTGCAGGAACTTCAAACCGGCACTAGGAAACAGACTTAGGAACAGGGAAAAAGTGTCCCCTGCAACCCTTTCCCTTGGTTCTAGATGAATGAACGTCTCTCCACTTGCTAAGTTCTGAGAGATAAGTGTGTGTGAAAGCTGTCCTTCACCTAACTTGTTGGGAAAACAGTTTCTTTTCAGTTGCAAACTCCATTCCATACATATATATGGGGAGGTACAAGCTCCAACCCGGTTTTACAGTGAAAACTGCAGGAACTTCAAACCGGCACTAGGAAACAGACTGAGAAAGCAGAGAAAATGTGTCTCCTGCAACCCGTTCCCTTGGTGCTAGATGAACGAACGTCTCTCCACTTGCTCAGTTCTGAGAGATAAGTGTGTGTGAACGCCGTCCTTCACGTAGCTTGTTTGGAACACAAAGTTTCTTTTCAGTTGCTAACTCCATTCCATACATATATATGGGGAGGTACAAGCTCCAACCCGGTTTTACAGTGAAAACTGCAGGAACTTCAAACCGGCACTAGGAAACAGACTGAGAAAGCAGAGAAAAAGTGTCTCCTGCAACCCGTTCCCTTGGTGCTAGATAAACGAACGTCTCTCCACTTGCTAAGTTTTGAGAGATAAGTGTGTGGGAAAGCCGTCCTTCACCTAGCTTGTTGGGAACACAAAGTTTCTTTTCAGTTGCAAACTCCATTCCATACATATATATGGGGAGGTACAAGCTCCAACTCGGTTTTACAGTGAAAACTGCAGGAACTTCAAACCGGCACTAGGAAACAGACTGAGAAAGAAGAGAAAAAGTGTCTCCTGCAACCCGTTCCCTTGGTGGTAGATGAACGAACGTCTCTCCACTTTCTCAGTTCTGAGAGAAAAGTGTGTGTGAAAGCCGTCCTTCAACTATCTTGTTGGGAACACAAAGTTTCTTTTCAGTTGCAAACTCCATTCCATACATATATATGGGGAGGTACAAGCTCCAACTCGGTTTTACAGTGAAAACTGCAGGAACTTCAAACCGGCACTAGGAAACAGACTGAGAAAGCAGAGAAAAAGTGTCTCCTGCAACCCGTTCCCTTGGTGCTAGATGAACGAACGTCTCTCCACTTGCTCAGTTCTGAGATATAAGTGTGTGTGAATGCCGTCCTTCACCTAGCTTGTTGGGAACACAAAGTTTCTTTTCAGTTGCAAACTCCATTCCATACATATATATGGGGAGGTACAAGCTCCAACTCGGTTTTACAGTGAAAACTGCAGGAACTTCAAACCGGCACTAGGAAACAGACTTAGGAAGCAGGGAAATAGTGTCTCCTGCAACCCGTTCCCTTGGTGCTAGATGAACGAACGTCTCTCCACTTGCTCAGTTCTGAGAGATAAGTTTGTGTGAAAGCCGTCCTTCACCTAGCTTGTTGGGAACACAAAGTTTCTTTTCAGTTGCAAACTCCATTCCATACATATATATGGGGAGGTACAAGCTCCAAATCGGTTTTACAGTGAAAAATGCAGGAACTTCAAACCGGCACTAGGAAACAGACTGAGAAAGCAGAGAAAAAGTGTCTCCTGCAACCCGTTCACTTGGTGCTAGATGAACGAACGTCTCTCCTCTTGCTCATTTCGGAGAGATAAGTGTGTGTGAGAGCCGTCCTTCACCTAGCTTGTTGGGAACACAAAATTCCTTTTCAGTTGCTAACTCCATTCCATACATATATATGGGGAGGTACAAGCTCCAACTCGGTTTTACAGTGAAAACTGCAGGAACTTCAAACCGGCACTAGGAAACAGACTGAGAAAGCAGAGAAAAAGTGTCTCCTGCAACTCGTTCCCTTGGTGCTAGATGAACGAACGTCTCTCCAATTGCTCAGTTCTGAGAGATAAGTGTGTGTGAAAGCCGTCCTTCACCTAGCTTGTTGGGAACACAAAGTTTCTTTTCAGTTGCAAACTCCATTCCATACATATATATGGGGAGGTACAAGCTGCAACTCGGTTTTACAGTGAAAACTTCAGGAACTTCAAACCGACACTAGGAAACAGACTGAGAAAGCAGAGAAAAAGTGACTCCTGCAACCCGTTCCCTTGGTGCTAGATGAACGAACATCTCTCCACTTGCTCAGTTCTGAGAGATAAGTGTGTGTGAAAGCCGTCCTTCAACTAACTTGTTGGGAACACAGTTTCTTTTCAGTTGCAAACTCCATTCCATACATATATATGGGGAGGTACAAGCTCCAACCCGGTTTTACAGTGAAAACTGCAGGTACTTCAAACCGGCACTAGGAAACAGACTGAGAAAGCAGAGAAAAAGTGTCTCCTGCAACCCGTTCCCTTGGTGCTAGATGAACGAACGTCTCTCCACTTGCTCAGTTCTGAGAGATATGTGTGTGTGAACGCCGTCCTTCACCTAGCTTGTTGGGAAAACAAAGTTTCTTTTCAGTTGCAAACTCCATTCCATACATATATATGGGGAGGTACAAGCTCCAACTCGGTTTTACAGTGAAAACTGCAGGAACTTCAAACCGGCACTAGGAAACAGACTTAGGAACAGGGAAAAAGTGTCCCCTGCAACCCTTTCCCTTGGTGCTAGATGAACGAACGTCTCTCCACTTGCTAAGTTCTGAGAGATAAGTGTGTGTGAAAGCTGTCCTTCACCTAACTTGTTGGGAAAACAGTTTCTTTTCAGTTGCAAACTCCATTCCATACATATATATGGGGAGGTACAAGCTCCAACCCGGTTTTACAGTGAAAACTGCAGGAACTTCAAACCGGCACTAGGAAACAGACTGAGAAAGCAGAGAAAAAGTGTCTCCTGCAACCCGTTCCCTTGGTGCTAGATGAACGAACGTCTCTCCACTTGCTCAGTTCTGAGATATAAGTGTGTGTGAACGCCGTCCTTCACGTAGCTTGTTTGGAACACAAAGTTTCTTTTCAGTTGCTAACTCCATTCCATACATATATATGGGGAGGTACAAGCTCCAACCCGGTTTTACAGTGAAAACTGCAGGAACTTCAAACCGGCACTAGGAAACAGACTGAGAAAGCAGAGAAAAAGTGTCTCCTGCAACCCGTTCCCTTGGTGCTAGATAAACGAACGTCTATCCACTTGCTCAGTTCTGAGAGATAAGTGTGTGTGAAAGCCGTCCTTCACCTAGCTTGTTGGGAACACAAAGTTTCTTTTCAGTTGCAAACTCCATTCCATACATATATATGGGGAGGTACAAGCTCCAACTCGGTTTTACAGTGAAAACTGCAGGAACTTCAAACCGGCACTAGGAAACAAACTGAGAAAGCAGAGAAAAAGTGTCTCCTGCAACCCGTTCCCTTGGTGCTAGATGAACGAACGTCTCTCCTCTTGCTCATTTCTGAGAGATAAGTGTGTGTGAGAGCCGTCCTTCACCTAGCTTGTTGGGAACACAAAATTCCTTTTCAGTTGCTAACTCCATTCCATACATATATATGGGGAGGTACAAGCTCCAACTCGGTTTTACAGTGAAAACTGCAGGAACTTCAAACCGGCACTAGGAAACAGACTGAGAAAGCAGAGAAAAAGTGTCTCCTTCAACTCGTTCCCTTGGTGCTAGATGAACGAACGTCTCTCCAATTGCTCAGTTCTGAGAGATAAGTGTGTGTGAAAGCCGTCCTTCACCTAGCTTGTTGTTAACACAAAGTTTCTTTTCAGTTGCAAACTCCATTCCATACATATATATGGGGAGGTACAAGCTCCAACTCGGTTTTACAGTGAAAACTGCAGGAACTTCAAACCGGCACTAGGAAACAGACTGAGAAAGCAGAGAAAAAGTGTCTCCTGCAACCTGTTCCCTTGGTGCTAGATGAACGAACGTCTCTCCACTTGCTCCGTTCTGAGAGATTAGTGTGTGTGAAAGCCGTCCTTCACCTAGCTTGTTGGGAACACAAAGTTTCTTTTCAGTTGCAAACTCCATTCCATACATATATATGGGGAGGTACAAGCTGCAACTCGGTTTTACAGTGAAAACTTCAGGAACTTCAAACCGGCACTAGGAAACAGACTGAGAAAGCAGAGAAAAAGTGATTCCTGCAACCCGTTCTCTTGGTGCTAGATGAACGAACGTCTCTCCACTTGCTCAGTTCTGAGAGATAAGTGTGTGTGAAAGCCGTCCTTCAACTAACTTGTTGGGAACACAGTTTCTTTTCAGTTGCAAACTCCATTCCATACATATATATGGGGAGGTACAAGCTCCAACCCGGTTTTACATTGAAAACTGCAGGTACTTCAAACCGGCACTAGGAAACAGACTGAGAAAGCAGAGAAAAAGTGTCTCCTGCAACCCGTTCCCTTGGTGCTAGATGAACGAACGTCTCTCCACTTGCTCAGTTCTGAGAGATATGTGTGTGTGAACGCCGTCCTTCACCTAGCTTGTTGGGAAAACAAAGTTTCTTTTCAGTTGCAAACTCCATTCCATACATATATATGGGGAGGTACAAGCTCCATCTCGGTTTTACAGTGAAAACTGCAGGAACTTCAAACCGGCACTAGGAAACAGACTTAGGAAGCAGGGAAAAAGTGTCACCTGCCACCCTTTCCCTTGGTGCTAGATGAACGAACGTCTCTCCACTTGCTAAGTTCTGAGAGATAAGTGTGTGTGAAAGCCGTCCTTCACCTAACTTGTTGGGAAAACAGTTTCTTTTCAGTTGCAAACTCCATTCCATACATATATATGGGGAGGTACAAGCTCCAACCCGGTTTTACAGTGAAAACTGCAGGAACTTCAAACCGGCACTAGGAAACAGACTGAGAAAGCAGAGAAAAAGTGTCTCCTGCAACCCGTTCCCTTGGTGCTAGATGAACGAACGTCTCTCCACTTGCTCAGTTCTGAGATATAAGTGTGTGTGAATGCCATCCTTCACCTAGCTTGTTGGGAACACAAAGTTTCTTTTCAGTTGCAAACTCCATTCCATACATATATATGGGGAGGTACAAGCTTCAACTCGGTTTTACAGTGAAAACTGCAGGAACTTCAAACCGGCACTAGGAAACAGACTGAGAAAGCAGAGAAAAAGTGTCTCCTGCAACTCGTTCCCTTGGTGCTAGATGAACGAACGTCTCTCCAATTGCTCAGTTCTGAGAGATAAGTGTGTGTGAAAGCCGTCCTTCACCTAGCTTGTTGGGAACACAAAGTTTCTTTTCAGTTGCAAACTCCATTCCATACATATATATGGGGAGGTACAAGCTCCAACTCGGTTTTACAGTGAAAACTGCAGGAACTTCAAACCGGCACTAGGAAACAGACTGAGAAAGCAGAGAAAAAGTGTCTCCTGCAACCCGTTCCCTTGGTGCTAGATGAACGAACGTCTCTCCACTTGCTCCGTTCTGAGAGATAAGTGTGTGTGAAAGCCGTCCTTCACCTAGCTTGTTGGGAACACAAAGTTTCTTTTCAGTTGCAAACTCCATTCCATACATATATATGGGGAGGTATAAGCTCCAAATCGGTTTTATAGTGAAAACTGCAGGAACTTCAAACCGGCACTAGGAAACAGACTGAGACAACAGAGAAAAAGTGTCTCCTGCAACCCGTTCCCTTGGTGCTAGATGAACGAACGTCTCTCCACTTGCTCAGTTCTGAGAGATAAGTGTGCGTGAACGCCTTCCTTCACCTAGCTTGTTGGGAACACAAAGTTACTTTTCAGTTGCAAACTCCATTCCATACATATATATGGGGAGGTACAAGCTCCAACTCGGTTTTACAGTGAAAACTGCAGGAACTTCAAACCGGCACTAGGAAACAGACTGAGAAAGCAGAGAAAAAGTGTCCCCTGCAACCCTTTCTCTTGGTGCTAGATGAACGAACGTCTCTCCACTTGCTCAGTTCTGAGAGATAAGTGTGTGTGAAAGCCGTCCTTCACCTAGCTTGTTGGGAACACAAAGTTTCTTTTCAGTTGCAAACGCCATTCCATACATATATATGGGGAGGTACAAGCTCCAACTCGGTTTTACATTGGAAACTGCAGGAACTTCAAACCGGCACTAGGAAACAGACTGAGAAAGCAGAGAAAAAGTGACTCCTGCAACCCATTCCCTTGGTGCTAGATGAACGAACGTCTCTCCACTTGCTCAGTTCTGAGAGATAAGTGTGTGTGAACGCCGTCCTTCACCTAGCTTGTTGGGAACACAAAGTTTCTTTTCAGTTGCAAACTCCATTCCATACATATATATGGGGAGGTACAAGCTCCAACTCGGTTTTACAGTGAAAACTGCAGGAACTTCAAACCGGCACTAGGAAATAGACTGAGAAAGCAGAGAAAAAGTGTCTCCTGCAACCGGTTCCCTTGGTGCTAGATGAACGAACGTCTCTCCACTTGCTCAGTTCTGAGAGATAAGTGTGCGTGAACGCCGTCCTTCACCTAGCTTGTTGGGAACACAAAGTTTCTTTTCAGTTGCAAACTCCATTCCATACATATATATGGGGAGGTACAAGCTCCAACTCGGTTTTACAGTGAAAACTGCAGGAACTTCAAACCGGCACTAGGAAACAGACTGAGAAAGCAGAGAAAAAGTGTCTCCTGCAACCCTTTCCCTTGGTGCTAGATGAACGAACGTCTCTCCACTTGCTAAGTTCTGAGAGATAAGTGTGTGTGAAAGCCGTCCTTCACCTAGCTTGTTGGGAACACAAAGTTTCTTTTCAGTTGCAAACTCCATTCCATACATATATATGGGGAGGTACAAGCTCCAACTCGGTTTTACAGTGAAAACTGCAGGAACTTCAAACCGGCACTAGGAAATAGACTGAGAAAGCAGAGAAAAAGTGTCTCCTGCAACCGGTTCCCTTGGTGCTAGATGAACGAACGTCTCTCCACTTGCTCAGTTCTGAGAGATAAGTGTGCGTGAACGCCGTCCTTCACCTAGCTTGTTGGGAACACAAAGTTTCTTTTCAGTTGCAAACTCCATTCCATACATATATATGGGGAGGTACAAGCTCCAACTCGGTTTTACAGTGAAAACTGCAGGAACTTCAAACCGGCACTAGGAAATAGACTGAGAAAGCAGAGAAAAAGTGTCTCCTGCAACCGGTTCCCTTGGTGCTAGATGAACGAACGTCTCTCCACTTGCTCAGTTCTGAGAGATAAGTGTGCGTGAACGCCGTCCTTCACCTAGCTTGTTGGGAACACAAAGTTTCTTTTCAGTTGCAAACTCCATTCCATACATATATATGGGGAGGTACAAGCTCCAACTCGGTTTTACAGTGAAAACTGCAGGAACTTCAAACCGGCACTAGGAAACAGACTGAGAAAGCAGAGAAAAAGTGTCTCCTGCAACCCTTTCCCTTGGTGCTAGATGAACGAACGTCTCTCCACTTGCTAAGTTCTGAGAGATAAGTGTGTGTGAAAGCCGTCCTTCACCTAGCTTGTTGGGAACACAAAGTTTCTTTTCAGTTGCAAACTCCATTCCATACATATATATGGGGAGGTACAAGCTGCAACTCGGTTTTTCAGTGAAAACATCAGGAACTTCAAACCGGCACTAGGAAACAGACTGAGAAAGCAGAGAAAAAGTGACTCCTGCAACCCGTTCCCTTGGTGCTAGATGAACGAACGTCTCTCCACTTGCTCAGTTCTGAGAGATAAGTGTGTGTGATAGCCATCCTTCACCAAGCTTGTTGTGAACACAAAGTATCTTTTCAGTTGCAAACTCCATTCCATACATATATATGGGGAGGTACAAGCTCCAACTCGGTTTTACAGTGAAAACTGCAGGAACTTCAAACCGGCACTAGGAAACAGACTGAGAAAACGGAGAAAAAGTGTCTCCTGCAACCCTTTCCCTTGGTGCTAGATGAACGAACGTCTCTCCACTTGCTCAGTTCTGAGAGATAAGTGTGCGTGAACGCCGTCCTTCACCTAGCTTGTTGGGAACACAAAGTTACTTTTCAGTTGCAAACTCCATTCCATACATATATATGGGGAGGTACAAGCTCCAACTCGGTTTTACAGTGAAAACTGCAGGAACTTCAAACCGGCACTAGGAAACAGACTGAGAAAGCAGAGAAAAAGTGACTCCTGCAACCCGTTCCCTTGGTGCTAGATGAACGAACGTCTCTCCACTTGCTCAGTTCTGAGAGATAAGTGTGCGTGAATGCCGTCCTTCACCTAGCTTGTTGGGAACACAAAGTTTCGTTTCACTTGCAAACGCAATTCCATACATATATATGGGGAGGTACAAGCTGCAATTCGGTTTTTCAGTGAAAACATCAGGAACTTCAAACCGGCAATAGGAAACAGACTGAGAAAGCAGAGAAAAAGTGACTCCTGCAACCCGTTCCCTTGGTGCTAGATGAACGAACGTCTCTCCACTTGCTCAGTTCTAAGAGATAAGTGTGTGTGAAAGCCGTCCTTCACCTAGCTTGTTGGGAACACAAAGTTTCTTTTCAGTTGCAAACGCCATTCCATACATATATATGGGGAGGTACAAGCTCCAACTCGGTTTTACATTGGAAACTGCAGGTACTTCAAACCGGCACTAGGAAACAGACTGAGAAAGCAGAGAAAAAGTGACTCCTGCAACCCGTTCCCTTGGTGCTAGATGAACGAACGTCTCTCCACTTGCTCAGTTCTGAGAGATAAGTGTGCGTGAATGCCGTCCTTCACCTAGCTTGTTGGGAACACAAAGTTTCTTTTCAGTTGCAAACTCCATTCCATACATATATATGGGGAGGTACAAGCTGCAACTCGGTTTTTCAGTGAAAACATCAGGAACTTCAAACCGGCACTAGGAAACAGACTGAGAAAGCAGAGAAAAAGTGACTCCTGCAACCCGTTCCCTTGGTGCTAGATGAACGAACGTCTCTCCACTTGCTCAGTTCTGAGAGATAAGTGTGTGTGAAAGCCGTCCTTCACCTAGCTTGTTGGGAACACAAAGTTTCTTTTCAGTTGCAAACGCCATTCCATACATATATATGGGGAGGTACAAGCTCCAACTCGGTTTTACAGTGAAAACTGTAGGAACTTAAAACCGGCACTAGGAAACAGACTTAGGAAGCAGAGAAAAAGTGTCCCCTGCAACCCGTTCCCTTGGTGCTAGATGAACGAACGTCTCTCCACTTGCTCAGTTCTGAGAGATAAGTGTGTGTGAACGCCGTCCTTCACCTAGCTTGTTGGGAACACAAAGTTTCTTTTCAGTTGCAAACTCCATTCCATACATATATATGGGGAGGTACAAGCTCCAACTCGGTTTTACAGTGAAAACTGCAGGAACTTCAAACCGGCACTAGGAAATAGACTGAGAATGCAGAGAAAAAGTGTCTCCTGCAACCGGTTCCCTTGGTGCTAGATGAACGAACGTCTCTCCACTTGCTCAGTTCTGAGAGATAAGTGTGCGTGAACGCCGTCCTTCACCTAGCTTGTTGGGAACACAAAGTTTCTTTTCAGTTGCAAACTCCATTCCATACATATATATGGGGAGGTACAAGCTCCAACTCGGTTTTACAGTGAAAACTGCAGGAACTTCAAACCGGCACTAGGAAACAGACTGAGAAAGCAGAGAAAAAGTGTCTCCTGCAACCCTTTCCCTTGGTGCTAGATGAACGAACGTCTCTCCACTTGCTAAGTTCTGAGAGATAAGTGTGTGTGAAAGCCGTCCTTCACCTAGCTTGTTGGGAACACAAAGTTTCTTTTCAGTTGCAAACTCCATTCCATACATATATATGGGGAGGTACAAGCTGCAACTCGGTTTTACAGTGAAAACTGCAGGAACTTCAAACCGGCACTAGGAAACAGACTGAGAAAACGGAGAAAAAGTGTCTCCTGCAACCCTTTCCCTTGGTGCTAGATGAACGAACGTCTCTCCACTTGCTCAGTTCTGAGAGATAAGTGTGCGTGAACGCCGTCCTTCACCTAGCTTGTTGGGAACACAAAGTTACTTTTCAGTTGCAAACTCCATTCCATACATATATATGGGGAGGTACAAGCTCCAACTCGGTTTTACAGTGAAAACTGCAGGAACTTCAAACCGGCACTAGGAAACAGACTGAGAAAGCAGAGAAAAAGTGTCCCCTGCAACCCTTTCTCTTGGTGCTAGATGAACGAACGTCTCTCCACTTGCTCAGTTCTGAGAGATAAGTGTGTGTGAAAGCCGTCCTTCACCTAGCTTGTTGGGAACACAAAGTTTCTTTTCAGTTGCAAACGCCATTCCATACATATATATGGGGAGGTACAAGCTCCAACTCGGTTTTACATTGGAAACTGCAGGAACTTCAAACCGGCACTAGGAAACAGACTGAGAAAGCAGAGAAAAAGTGACTCCTGCAACCCGTTCCCTTGGTGCTATATGAACGAACGTCTCTCCACTTGCTCAGTTATGAGAGATAATTGTGTGTGAAAGCCGTCCTTCACCTAGCTTGTTGGGAACACATAGATTCTTTTCAGTTGCAAACTCCATTCCATACATATATATGGGGAGGTACAAGCTCCAACTCGGTTTTACAGTGAAAACTGCAGGAACTTCAAACCGGCACTAGGAAACAAACTGAGAAAGCAGAGAAAAAGTGACCCCTGCAACCCGTTCCCTTGGTGCTAGATGAACGAACGTCTCTCCACTTGCTCAGTTCTGAGAGATAAGTGTGTGTGAAAGCTGTCCTTCACCTAGCTTGTTGGGAACACAAAGTTTCTTTTCAGTTGCAAACTCCATTCCATACATATATATGGGGAGGTACAAGCTGCAACTCGGTTTTACAGTGAAAACTTCAGGAACTTCAAACCGACACTAGGAAACAGACTGAGAATGCAGAGAAAAAGTGACTCCTGCAACCCGTTCCCTTGGTGCTAGATGAACGAACGTCTCTCCACTTGCTCAGTTCTGAGAGATAAGTGTGTGTGAAAGCCGACCTTCACCTAACTTGTTGGGAACACAGTTTCTTTTCCTTTGCAAACGCCATTCCATACATATATATGGGGAGGTACAAGCTCCAACTCGGTTTTACAGTGAAAACTGCAGGAAATTCAAACCGGCACTAGGAAACAGACTGAGAAAGCAGAGAAAAAGTGTCTCCTGCAACCCGTTCCCTTGGTGCTAGATGAACGAACGTCTGTCCACTTGCTCAGTTATGAGAGATAAGTGTGTGTGAAAGCCGACCTTCACCTAGCTTGTTGGGAACACATAGATTCTTTTCAGTTGCAAACTCCATTCCATACATATATATGGGGAGGTACAAGCTCCAACTCGGTTTTACAGTGAAAACTGCAGGAACTTCAAACCGGCACTAGGAAACAGACTGAGAAAGCAGAGAAAAAGTGTCTCCTGCAACCCGTTCCCTTGGTGCTAGATGAACGAACGTCTCTCCACTTGCTCAGTTCTGAGAGATAAGTGTGTGTGAAAGCCGTCCTTCACCTAGCTTGTTGGGAACACAAAGTTTCTTTTCAGTTGCAAACTCCATTCCATACATATATATGGGGAGGTATAAGCTCCAAATCGGTTTTACAGTGAAAACTGCAGGAACTTCAACCCGGCACAAGGAAACAGACTGTGAAAGCAGAGAAAAAGTGTCTCCTGCAACCCGTTCCCTTGGTGCTATATGAACGAACGTCTCTCCACTTGCTCAGTTATGAGAGATAATTGTGTGTGATAGCCGTCCTTCACCTAGCTTGTTGGGAACACATAGATTCTTTTCAGTTGCAAACTCCATTCCATACATATATATGGGGAGGTACAAGCTCCAACTCGGTTTTACAGTGAAAACTGCAGGAACTTCAAACCGGCACTAGGAAACAGACTGAGAAAGCAGAGAAAAAGTGTCTCCTGCAACCCGTTCCCTTGGTGCTAGATGAACGAACGTCTCTCCACTTGCTCAGTTCTGAGAGATAAGTGTGTGTGAAAGCCGTCCTTCACCTAACTTGTTGGGAACACAGTTTCTTTTCAGTTGAAAACCCCATTCCATACATATATATGGGGAGGTACAAGCTCCAACTCGGTTTTACAGTGAGAACTGCAGGAACTTCAAACCGGCACTAGGAAACAGACTGAGAAAGCAGAGAAAAAGTGTCTCCTGCAACCCGTTCCCTTGGTGCTAGATGAACGAACGTCTGTCCACTTGCTCAGTTATGAGAGACAAGTGTGTGTGAAAGCCGTCCTTCACCTAGCTTGTTGGGAACACATAGATTCTTTTCAGTTGCAAACGCCATTCCATACATATATATGGGGAGGTACAAGCTCCAACTCGGTTTTACAGTGAAAACAGCAGGAACTTCATACCGGCACTAGGAAACAGACTGAGAAAGCAGAGAAAAAGTGTCTCCTGCAACCCGTTCCCTTGGTGCTAGATGAACGAACGTCTCTCCACTTGCTCAGTTCTGAGAGATAAGTGTGTGTGAAAGCCGTCCTTCACCTAGCTTGTTGGGAACAGAAAGTTTCTTTTCAGTTGCAAACTCCATTCCATACATATATATGGGGAGGTACAAGCTGCAACTCGGTTTTACAGTGAAAACTTCAGGAACTTCAAACCGACACTAGGAAACAGACTGAGAAAGCAGAGAAAAAGTGACTCCTGCAACCCGTTCCCTTGGTGCTAGATGAACGAACGTCTCTCCACTTGCTCAGTTCTGAGAGATAAGTGTGTGTGAAAGCCGTCCTTCACCTAACTTGTTGGGAACACAGTTTCTTTTCAGTTGAAAACCCCATTCCATACATATATATGGGGAGGTACAAGCTCCAACTCGGTTTTACAGTGAGAACTGCAGGAACTTCAAACCGGCACTAGGAAACAGACTGAGAAAGCAGAGAAAAAGTGTCTCCTGCAACCCGTTCCCTTGGTGCTAGATGAACGAACGTCTGTCCACTTGCTCAGTTATGAGAGATAAGTGTGTGTGAAAGCCGTCCTTCACCTAGCTTGTTGGGAACACATAGATTCTTTTCAGTTGCAAACTCTATTCCATACATATATATGGGGAGGTACAAGCTCCAACTCGGTTTTACAGTGAAAACTGCAGGAACTTCATACCGGCACTAGGAAACAGACTGAGAAAGCAGAGAAAAAGTGTCTCCTGCAACCCGTTCCCTTGGTGCTAGATGAACGAACGTCTGTCCACTTGCTCAGTTATGAGAGATAAGTGTGTGTGAAAGCCGACCTTCACCTAGCTTGTTGGGAACACATAGATTCTTTTCAGTTGCAAACTCCATTCCATACATATATATGGGGAGGTACAAGCTCCAACTCGGTTTTACACTGAAAACTGCAGGAACTTCAAACCGGCACTAGGAAACAGACTGAGAAAGCAGAGAAAAAGTGTCTCCTGCAACCCGTTCCCTTGGTGCTAGATGAACGAACGTCTCTCCACTTGCTCAGTTCTGAGAGATAAGTGTGTGTGAAAGCCGTCCTTCACCTAGCTTGTTGGGAACACAAAGTTTCTTTTCAGTTGCAAACTCCATTCCATACATATATATGGGGAGGTATAAGCTCCAAATCGGTTTTACAGTGAAAACTGCAGGAACTTCAAACCGGCACTAGGAAACAGACTGAGAAAGCAGAGAAAAAGTGTCTCCTGCAACCCGTTCCCTTGGTGCTAGATGAACGAACGTCTCTCCACTTGCTCAGTTCTGAGAGATAAGTGTGTGTGAAAGCCGTCCTTCACCTAACTTGTTGGGAACACAAAGTTTCTTTTCAGTTGCAAACTCCATTCCATACATATATATGGGGAGGTATAAGCTCCAAATCGGTTTTACAGTGAAAACTGCAGGAACTTCAACCCGGCACTAGGAAACAGACTGTGAAAGCAGAGAAAAAGTGTCTCCTGCAACCCGTTCCCTTGGTGCTAGATGAACGAACGTCTCTCCACTTGCTCAGTTCTGAGAGATAAGTGTGCGTGAACGCCGTCCTTCACCTAGCTTGTTGGGAACACATAGATTCTTTTCAGTTGCAAACTCTATTCCATACATATATATGGGGAGGTACAAGCTCCAACTCGGTTTTACAATGAAAACTGCAGGAACTTCAAACCGGCACTAGGAAACAGACTGAGAAAGCAGAGAAAAAGTGTCTCCTGCAACCCTTTCCCTTGGTGCTAGATGAACGAACGTCTCTCCACTTGCTCAGTTCTGAGAGATAAGTGTGCGTGAACGCCGTCCTTCACCTAGCTTGTTGGGAACACAAAGTTTCTTTTCAGTTGCAAACTCCATTCCATACATATATATGGGGAGGTACAAGCTCCAACTCGGTTTTACAGTGAAAACTGCAGGAACTTCAAACCGGCACTAGGAAACAGACTGAGAAAGCAGAGAAAAAGTGTCCCCTGCAACCCTTTCCCTTGGTGCTAGATGAACGAACGTCTCTCCACTTGCTCAGTTCTGAGAGATAAGTGTGTGTGAAAGCCGTCCTTCACCTAGCTTGTTGGGAACACAAAGTTTCTTTTCAGTTGCAAACGCCATTCCATACATATATATGTGGAGGTTCAAGCTCCAACTCGGTTTTACATTGGAAACTGCAGGAACTTCAAACCGGCACTAGGACACAGACTGAGAAAGCAGAGAAAAAGTGTCTCCTGCAACCCGTTCCCTTGGTGCTAGATGAACGAACGTCTCTCCACTTGCTCACTTCTGAGAGATAAGTGTGTGTGAAAGCCGTCCTTCACCTAGCTTGTTGGGAAGACATAGATTCTTTTCAGTTGCAAACTCTATTCCATACATATATATGGGGAGGTACAAGCTCCAACTCGGTTTTACAGTGAAAACTGCTGGAACTTCATACCGGCACTAGGAAACAGACTGAGAAAGCAGAGAAAAAGTGTCTCCTGCAACCCGTTCCCTTGGTGCTAGATGAACGAACGTCTGTCCACTTGCTCAGTTATGAGAGATAAGTGTGTGTGAAAGCCGACCTTCACCTAGCTTGTTGGGAACACATAGATTCTTTTCAGTTGCAAACTCCATTCCATACATATATATGGGGAGGTACAAGCTGCAACTCGGTTTTACAGTGAAAACTGCAGGAACTTCAAACCGGCACTAGGAAACAGACTGAGAAAGCAGAGAAAAAGTGTCTCCTGCAACCCGTTCCCTTGGTGCTAGATGAACGAACGTCTCTCCACTTGCTCAGTTCTGAGAGATAAGTGTGTGTGAAAGCCGTCCTTCACCTAACTTGTTGGGAACACAAAGTTTCTTTTCAGTTGCAAACTCCATTCCATACATATATATGGGGAGGTATAAGCTCCAAATCGGTTTTACAGTGAAAACTGCAGGAACTTCAAACCGGCACTAGGAAACAGACTGAGAAAGCAGAGAAAAAGTGACTCCTGCAACCCGTTCCCTTGGTGCTAGATGAACGAACGTCTCTCCACTTGCTCAGTTCTGAGAGATAAGTGTGTGTGAAAGCCGTCCTTCACCTAACTTGTTGGGAACACAAAGTTTCTTTTCAGTTGCAAACTCCATTCCATACATATATATGGGGAGGTATAAGCTCCAAATCGGTTTTACAGTGAAAACTGCAGGAACTTCAACCCGGCACTAGGAAACAGACTGTGAAAGCAGAGAAAAAGTGTCTCCTGCAACCCGTTCCCTTGGTGCTAGAAGAACGAACGTCTCTCCACTTGCTCAGTTCTGAGAGATAAGTGTGCGTGAACGCCGTCCTTCACCTAGCTTGTTGGGAACACAAAGTTTCTTTTCAGTTGCAAACTCCATTCCATACATATATATGGGGAGGTACAAGCTCCAACTCGGTTTTACAGTGAAAACTGCATGAACTTCAAACCGGCACTAGGAAACAGACTGAGAAAGCAGAGAAAAAGTGTCCCCTGCAACCCTTTCCCTTGGTGCTAGATGAACGAACGTCTCTCCTCTTGCTCAGTTCTGAGAGATAAGTGTGTGTGAAAGCCGTCCTTCACCTAGCTTGTTGGGAACACAAAGTTTCTTTTCAGTTGCAAACGCCATTCCATACATATATATGTGGAGGTTCAAGCTCCAACTCGGTTTTACATTGGAAACTGCAGGAACTTCAAACCGGCACTAGGACACAGACTGAGAAAGCAGAGAAAAAGTGTCTCCTGCAACCCGTTCCCTTGGTGCTAGATGAACGAACGTCTCTCCACTTGCTCAGTTCTGAGAGATAAGTGTGTGTGAAAGCCGTCCTTCACCTAGCTTGTTGGGAACACAAAGTTTCTTTTCAGTTGCAAACTCCATTCCATACATATATATGGGGAGGTAAAAGCTGCAACTCGGTTTTACAGTGAAAACTTCAGGAACTTCAAACCGGCACTAGGAAACAGACTGAGAAAGCAGAGAAAAAGTGACTCCTGCAACCCGTTCCCTTGGTGCTAGATGAACGAACGTCTCTCCACTTGCTCAGTTCTGAGAGATAAGAGTGTGTGTAAGCCGTCCTTCACCTAGCTTGTTGGGAACACAAAGTTTCTTTTCAGTTGCAAACGCCATTCCATACATATATATGGGGAGGTACAAGCTCCAACTCGGTTTTACAGTGAAAACTGCAGGAACTTCAAACCGGCACTAGGAAACAGGCTTAGGAAGCAGAGAAAAAGTGTCTCCTGCAACCAGTTCCCTTGGTCCTAGATGAACGAACGTCTCTCCACTTGCTCAGTTCTGAGAGATAAGTGTGTGTGAACGCCGTCCTTCACCTAGCTTGTTGGGAACACAAAGTTTCTTTTCAGTTGCAAACTCCATTCCATACATATATATGGGGAGGTAGAAGCTCCAACTCGGTTTTACAGTGAAAACTGCAGGAACTTCAAACCGGCACTAGGAAACAGACTGAGAAAGCAGAGAAAAAGTGTCTCCTGCAACCCTTTCCCTTGGTGCTAGATGAACGAACGTCTCTCCACTTGCTCAGTTCTGAGAGATAAGTGTGTGTGAAAGCCGTCCTTCACCTAACTTGTTGGGAACACAGTTTCTTTTCAGTTGCAAACTCCATTCCATACATATATATGGGGAGGTACAAGCTCCAACTCGGTTTTACAGTGAGAACTGCAGGAACTTCAAACCGGCACTAGGAAACAGACTGAGAAAGCAGAGAAAAAGTGTCTCCTGCAACCCGTTCCCTTGGTGCTAGATGAACGAACGTCTGTCCACTTGCTCAGTTATGAGAGATAAGTGTGTGTGAAAGCCGTCCTTCACCTAGCTTGTTGGGAACACATAGATTCTTTTCAGTTGCAAACTCTATTCCATACATATATATGGGGAGGTACAAGCTCCAACTCGGTTTTACAGTGAAAACTGCAGGAACTTCATACCGGCACTAGGAAACAGACTGAGAAAGCAGAGAAAAAGTGTCTCCTGCAACCCGTTCCCTTGGTGCTAGATGAACGAACGTCTGTCCACTTGCTCAGTTATGAGAGATAAGTGTGTGTGAAAGCCGACCTTCACCTAGCTTGTTGGGAACACATAGATTCTTTTCAGTTGCAAACTCCATTCCATACATATATATGGGGAGGTACAAGCTCCAACTCGGTTTTACAGTGAAAACTGCAGGAACTTCAAACCGGCACTAGGAAACAGACTGAGAAAGCAGAGAAAAAGTGTCTCCTGCAACCCGTTCCCTTGGTGCTAGATGAACGAACGTCTCTCCACTTGCTCAGTTCTGAGAGATAAGTGTGTGTGAAAGCCGTCCTTCACCTAACTTGTTGGGAACACAAAGTTTCTTTTCAGTTGCAAACTCCATTCCATACATATATATGGGGAGGTATAAGCTCCAAATCGGTTTTACAGTGAAAACTGCAGGAACTTCAAACCGGCACTAGGAAACAGACTGAGAAAGCAGAGAAAAAGTGTCTCCTGCAACCCGTTCCCTTGGTGCTAGATGAACGAACGTCTCTCCACTTGCTCAGTTCTGAGCGATAAGTGTGTGTGAAAGCCGTCCTTCACCTAACTTGTTGGGAACACAAAGTTTCTTTTCAGTTGCAAACTCCATTCCATACATATATATGGGGAGGTATAAGCTCCAAATCGGTTTTACAGTGAAAACTGCAGGAACTTCAACCCGGCACTAGGAAACAGACTGTGAAAGCAGAGAAAAAGTGTCTCCTGCAACCCGTTCCCTTGGTGCTAGATGAACGAACGTCTCTCCACTTGCTCAGTTCTGAGAGATAAGTGTGCGTGAACGCCGTCCTTCACCTAGCTTGTTGGGAACACATAGATTCTTTTCAGTTGCAAACTCTATTCCATACATATATATGGGGAGGTACAAGCTCCAACTCGGTTTTACAGTGAAAACTGCAGGAACTTCAAACCGGCACTAGGAAACAGACTGAGAAAGCAGAGAAAAAGTGTCTCCTGCAACCCTTTCCCTTGGTGCTAGATGAACGAACGTCTCTCCACTTGCTCAGTTCTGAGAGATAAGTGTGCGTGAACGCCGTCCTTCACCTAGCTTGTTGGGAACACAAAGTTTCTTTTCAGTTGCAAACTCCATTCCATACATATATATGGGGAGGTACAAGCTCCAACTCGGTTTTACAGTGAAAACTGCAGGAACTTCAAACCGGCACTAGGAAACAGACTGAGAAAGCAGAGAAAAAGTGTCCCCTGCAACCCTTTCCCTTGGTGCTAGATGAACGAACGTCTCTCCACTTGCTCAGTTCTGAGAGATAAGTGTGTGTGAAAGCCGTCCTTCACCTAGCTTGTTGGGAACACAAAGTTTCTTTTCAGTTGCAAACGCCATTCCATACATATATATGTGGAGGTTCAAGCTCCAACTCGGTTTTACATTGGAAACTGCAGGAACTTCAAACCGGCACTAGGACACAGACTGAGAAAGCAGAGAAAAAGTGTCTCCTGCAACCCGTTCCCTTGGTGCTAGATGAACGAACGTCTCTCCACTTGCTCAGTTCTGAGAGATAAGTGTGTGTGAAAGCCGTCCTTCACCTAGCTTGTTGGGAACACATAGATTCTTTTCAGTTGCAAACTCTATTCCATACATATATATGGGGAGGTACAAGCTCCAACTCGGTTTTACAGTGAAAACTGCAGGAACTTCATACCGGCACTAGGAAACAGACTGAGAAAGCAGAGAAAAAGTGTCTCCTGCAACCCGTTCCCTTGGTGCTAGATGAACGAACGTCTGTCCACTTGCTCAGTTATGAGAGATAAGTGTGTGTGAAAGCCGACCTTCACCTAGCTTGTTGGGAACACATAGATTCTTTTCAGTTGCAAACTCCATTCCATACATATATATGGGGAGGTACAAGCTCCAACTCGGTTTTACAGTGAAAACTGCAGGAACTTCAAACCGGCACTAGGAAACAGACTGAGAAAGCAGAGAAAAAGTGTCTCCTGCAACCCGTTCCCTTGGTGCTAGATGAACGAACGTCTCTCCACTTGCTCAGTTCTGAGAGATAAGTGTGTGTGAAAGCCGTCCTTCACCTAACTTGTTGGGAACACAAAGTTTCTTTTCAGTTGCAAACTCCATTCCATACATATATATGGGGAGGTATAAGCTCCAAATCGGTTTTACAGTGAAAACTGCAGGAACTTCAAACCGGCACTAGGAAACAGACTGAGAAAGCAGAGAAAAAGTGTCTCCTGCAACCCGTTCCCTTGGTGCTAGATGAACGAACGTCTCTCCACTTGCTCAGTTCTGAGAGATAAGTGTGTGTGAAAGCCGTCCTTCACCTAACTTGTTGGGAACACAAAGTTTCTTTTCAGTTGCAAACTCCATTCCATACATATATATGGGGAGGTATAAGCTCCAAATCGGTTTTACAGTGAAAACTGCAGGAACTACAACCCGGCACTAGGAAACAGACTGTGAAAGCAGAGAAAAAGTGTCTCCTGCAACCCGTTCCCTTGGTGCTAGATGAACGAACGTCTCTCCACTTGCTCAGTTCTGAGAGATAAGTGTGCGTGAACGCCGTCCTTCACCTAGCTTGTTGGGAACACAAAGTTTCTTTTCAGTTGCAAACTCCATTCCATACATATATATGGGGAGGTACAAGCTCCAACTCGGTTTTACAGTGAAAACTGCATGAACTTCAAACCGGCACTAGGAAACAGACTGAGAAAACAGAGAAAAAGTGTCCCCTGCAACCCTTTCCCTTGGTGCTAGATGAACGAACGTCTCTCCACTTGCTCAGTTCTGAGAGATAAGTGTGTGTGAAAGCCGTCCTTCACCTAGCTTGTTGGGAACACAAAGTTTCTTTTCAGTTGCAAACGCCATTCCATACATATATATGTGGAGGTTCAAGCTCCAACTCGGTTTTACATTGGAAACTGCAGGAACTTCAAACCGGCACTAGGACACAGACTGAGAAAGCAGAGAAAAAGTGTCTCCTGCAACCCGTTCCCTTGGTGCTAGATGAACGAACGTCTCTCCACTTGCTCAGTTCTGAGAGATAAGTGTGTGTGAAAGCCGTCCTTCACCTAGCTTGTTGGGAACACAAAGTTTCTTTTCAGTTGCAAACTCCATTCCATACATATATATGGGGAGGTAAAAGCTGCAACTCGGTTTTACAGTGAAAACTTCAGGAACTTCAAACCGGCACTAGGAAACAGACTGAGAAAGCAGAGAAAAAGTGACTCCTGCAACCCGTTCCCTTGGTGCTAGATGAACAAACGTCTCTCCACTTGCTCAGTTCTGAGAGATAAGTGTGTGTGAAAGCCGTCCTTCACCTAGCTTGTTGGGAACACAAAGTTTCTTTTCAGTTGCAAACGCCATTCCATACATATATATGGGGAGGTACAAGCTCCAACTCGGTTTTACAGTGAAAACTGCAGGAACTTCAAACCGGCACTAGGAAACAGGCTTAGGAAGCAGAGAAAAAGTGACTCCTGCAACCAGTTCCCTTGGTCCTAGATGAACGAACGTCTCTCCACTTGCTCAGTTCTGAGAGATAAGTGTGTGTGAACGCCGTCCTTCACCTAGCTTGTTGGGAACACAAAGTTTCTTTTCAGTTGCAAACTCCATTCCATACATATATATGGGGAGGTACAAGCTCCAACACGGTTTTACAGTGAAAACTGCAGGAACTTCAAACCGGCACTAGGAAATAGACTGAGAAAGCAGAGAAAAAGTGTCTCCTGCAAACCGTTCCCTTGGTGCTAGATGAACGAACGTCTCTCCACTTGCTCAGTTCTGAGAGATAAGTGTGCGTGAACGCCGTCCTTCACCTAGCTTGTTGGGAACACAAAGTTTCTTTTCAGTTGCAAACTCCATTCCATACATATATATGGGGAGGTAGAAGCTCCAACTCGGTTTTACAGTGAAAACTGCAGGAACTTCAAACCGGCACTAGGAAACAGACTGAGAAAGCAGAGAAAAAGTGTCTCCTGCAACCCTTTCCCTTGGTGCTAGATGAACGAACGTCTCTCCACTTGCTAAGTTCTGAGAGATAAGTGTGTGTGAAAGCCGTCCTTCACCTAACTTGTTGGGAAAACAGTTTCTTTTCAGTTGCAAACTCCATTCCATACATATATATGGGGAGGTACAAGCTCCAACCCGGTTTTACAGTGAAAACTGCAGGAACTTCAAACCGGCACTAGGAAACAGACTGAGAAAGCAGAGAAAAAGTGACTCCTGCAACCCGTTCCCTTGGTGCTAGATGAACGAACGTCTCTCCACTTGCTCAGTTCTGAGATATAAGTGTGTGTGAACGCCGTCCTTGACGTAGCTTGTTGGGAACACAAAGTTTCTTTTCAGTTGCTAACTCCATTCCATACATATATATGGGGAGGTCCAAGCTCCAACCCGGTTTTACAGTGAAAACTTCAGGAACTTCAAACCGACACTAGGAAACAGAGTGAGAAAGCAGAGAAAAAGTGTCTCCTGCAACCCGTTCCCTTGGTGCTAGATGAACGAACGTCTCTCCACTTGCTCAGTTCTGAGAGATAATTGTGTGTGAAAGCCGTCCTTCAACTAACTTGTTGGGAACACAGTTTCTTTTCAGTTGCAAACTCCATTCCATACATATATATGGGGAGGTACAAGCTCCAACCCGGTTTTACAGTGAAAACTGCAGGAACTTCAAACCGGCACTAGGAAACAGACTGAGAAAGCAGAGAAAAAGTGTCTCCTGCAACCCGTTCCCTTGGTGCTAGATGAACGAACGTCTCTCCACTTGCTCAGTTCTGAGAGATATGTGTGTGTGAAGCCGTCCATCACCTAGCTTGTTGGGAAAACAAAGTTTCTTTTCAGTTGCAAACTCCATTCCATACATATATATGGGGAGGTACAAGCTCCAACTCGGTTTTACAGTGAAAACTGCAGGAAGTTCAAACCGGCACTAGGAAACAGACTTAGGAAGCAGGGAAAAAGTGTCTCCTGCTACCCGTTCCCTTGGTGCTAGATGAACGAACGTCTCTCCACTTGCTCAGTTCTGAGAGATAAGTTTGTGTGAAAGCCGTCCTTCACCTAGCTTGTTGGGAACACAAAATTCCTTTTCAGTTGCTAACTCCATTCCATAAATATATATGGGGAGGTACAAGCTCCAACTCGGTTTTACAGTGAAAACTGCAGGAACTTTAAACCGGCACTAGGAAACAGACTGAGAAAGCAGAGAAAAAGTGTCTCCTGCAACTCGTTCCCTTGGTGCTAGATGAACGAACGTCTCTCCAATTGCTCAGTTCTGAGAGATAAGTGTGTGTGAAAGCCGTCCTTCACCTAGCTTATTGGGAACACAAAGTTTCTTTTCAGTTTCTAACTCCATTCCATACATATATATGGGGAGGTACAAGCTCCAACTCGGTTTTACAGTGAAAACTGCAGGAACTTCAAACCGGCACTAGGAAACAGACTGAGAAAGCAGAGAAAAAGTGTCTCCTGCAACCCGTTCCCTTGGTGCTAGATGAACGAACGTCTCTCCACTTGCTCCGTTCTGAGAGATAAGTGTGTGTGAAAGCCGTCCTTCACCTAGCTTGTTGGGAACACAAAGTTTCTTTTCAGTTGCAAACGCCATTCCATACATATATATGGGTAGGTACAAGCTCCAACTCGGTTTTACAGTGAAAACTGCAGGAACTTCAAACCGGCACTAGGAAACAGACTGAGAAAGCAGAGAAAAAGTGTCTCCTGCAACCCGTTCCCTTGGTGCTAGATGAACGAACGTCTCTCCACTTGCTCAGTTCTGAGAGATAAGTGTGCGTGAACGCCGTCCTTCACCTAGCTTGTTGGGAACACAAAGTTACTTTTCAGTTGCAAACTCCATTCCATACATATATATGGGGAGGTACAAGCTCCAAGTCGGTTTTACAGTGAAAACTGCAGGAACTTCAAACCGGCACTAGGAAACAGACTGAGAAAGCAGAGAAAAAGTGTCCCCTGCAACCCTTTCTCTTGGTGCTAGATGAACGAACGTCTCTCCACTTGCTCAGTTCTGAGAGATAAGTGTGTGTGAAAGCCGTCCTTCACCTAGCTTGTTGGGAACACAAAGTTTCTTTTCAGTTGCAAACGCCATTCTATACATATATATGGGGAGGTACAAGCTCCAACTCGGTTTTACATTGGAAACTTCAGGAACTTCAAACCGGCACTAGGAAACAGACTGAGAAAGCAGAGAAAAAGTGTCTCCTGCAACCCGTTCCCTTGGTGCTAGATGAACGAACGTCTCTCCACTTGCTCAGTTCTGAGAGATAAGTGTGCGTGAACGCCGTCCTTCACCTAGCTTGTTGGGAACACAAAGTTTCTTTTCAGTTGCAAACTCCATTCCATACATATATATGGGGAGGTACAAGCTGCAACTCGGTTTTTCAGTGAAAACATCAGGAACTTCAAACCGGCACTAGGAAACAGACTGAGAAAGCAGAGAAAAAGTGACTCCTGCAACCCGTTCCCTTGGTGCTAGATGAACGAACGTCTCTCCACTTGCTCAGTTCTGAGAGATAAGTGTGTGTGAAAGCCGTCCTTCACCTAGCTTGTTGGGAACACAAAGTTTCTTTTCAGTTGCAAACGCCATTCCATACATATATATGGGGAGGTACAAGCTCCAACTCGGTTTTACAGTGAAAACTGTAGGAACTTCAAACCGGCACTAGGAAACAGACTTAGGAAGCAGAGAAAAAGTGTCTCCTGCAACCCGTTCCCTTGGTGCTAGATGAACGAACGTCTCTTAACTTGCTCAGTTCTGAGAGATAAGTGTGTGTGAACGCCGTCCTTCACCTAGCTTGTTGGGAACACAAAGTTTCTTTTCAGTTGCAAACTCCATTCCATACATATATATGGGGAGGTACAAGCTCCAACTCGGTTTTACAGTGAAAACTGCAGGAACTTCAAACCGGCACTAGGAAACAGACTGAGAAAGCAGAGAAAAAGTGTCTCCTACAACCCGTTCCCTTGGTGCTAGATGAACGAACGTCTCTCCACTTGCTCAGTTCTGAGAGATAAGTGTGTGTGAAAGCCGTCCTTCACCTAACTTGTTGGGAACACAAAGTTTCTTTTCAGTTGCAAACTCCATTCCATACATATATATGGGGAGGTATAAGCTCCAAATCGGTTTTACAGTGAAAACTGCAGGAACTTCAACCCGGCACTAGGAAACAGACTGTGAAAGCAGAGAAAAAGTGTCTCCTGCAACCCGTTCCCTTGGTGCTAGATGAACGAACGTCTCTCCACTTGCTCAGTTCTGAGAGATAAGTGTGCGTGAACGCCATCCTTCACCTAGCTTGTTGGGAACACATAGATTCTTTTCAGTTGCAAACTCTATTCCATACATATATATGGGGAGGTAGAAGCTCCAACTCGGTTTTACAGTGAAAACTGCAGGAACTTCAAACCGGCACTAGGAAACAGACTGAGAAAGCAGAGAAAAAGTGTCTCCTGCAACCCTTTCCCTTGGTGCTAGATGAACGAACGTCTCTCCACTTGCTCAGTTCTGAGAGATAAGTGTGCGTGAACGCCGTCCTTCACCTAGCTTGTTGGGAACACAAAGTTTCTTTTCAGTTGCAAACTCCATTCCATACATATATATGGGGAGGTACAAGCTCCAACTCGGTTTTACAGTGAAAACTGCAGGAACTTCAAACCGGCACTAGGAAACAGACTGAGAAAGCAGAGAAAAAGTGTCCCCTGCAACCCTTTCCCTTGGTGCTAGATGAACGAACGTCTCTCCACTTGCTCAGTTCTGAGAGATAAGTGTGTGTGAAAGCCGTACTTCACCTAGCTTGTTGGGAACACAAAGTTTCTTTTCAGTTGCAAACGCCATTCCATACATATATATGTGGAGGTTCAAGCTCCAACTCTGTTTTACATTGGAAACTGCAGGAACTTCAAACCGGCACTAGGACACAGACTGAGAAAGCAGAGAAAAAGTGTCTCCTGCAAACCGTTCCCTTGGTGCTAGATGAACGAACGTCTCTCCACTTGCTCAGTTCTGAGAGATAAGTGTGTTTGAAAGCCGTCCTTCACCTAGCTTGTTGGGAACACATAGATTCTTTTCAGTTGCAAACTCTATTCCATACATATATATGGGGAGGTACAAGCTCCAACTCGGTTTTACAGTGAAAACTGCAGGAACTTCATACCGGCACTAGGAAACAGACTGAGAAAGCAGAGAAAAAGTGTCTCCTGCAACCCGTTCCCTTGGTGCTAGATGAACGAACGTCTGTCCACTTGCTCAGTTATGAGAGATAAGTGTGTGTGAAAGCCGACCTTCACCTAGCTTGTTGGGAACACATAGATTCTTTTCAGTTGCAAACTCCATTCCATACATATATATGGGGAGGTACAAGCTCCAACTCGGTTTTACAGTGAAAACTGCAGGAACTTCAAACCGGCACTAGGAAACAGACTGAGAAAGCAGAGAAAAAGTGTCTCCTGCAACCCGTTCCCTTGGTGCTAGATGAACGAACGTCTCTCCACTTGCTCAGTTCTGAGAGATAAGTGTGTGTGAAAGCCGTCCTTCACCTAACTTGTTGGGAACACAAAGTTTCTTTTCAGTTGCAAACTCCATTCCATACATATATATGGGGAGGTATAAGCTCCAAATCGGTTTTACAGTGAAAACTGCAGGAACTTCAAACCGGCACTAGGAAACAGACTGAGAAAGCAGAGAAAAAGTGTCTCCTGCAACCCGTTCCCTTGGTGCTAGATGAACGAACGTCTCTCCACTTGCTCAGTTCTGAGAGATAAGTGTGTGTGAAAGCCGTCCTTCACCTAACTTGTTGGGAACACAAAGTTTCTTTTCAGTTGCAAACTCCATTCCATACATATATATGGGGAGGTATAAGCTCCAAATCGGTTTTACAGTGAAAACTGCAGGAACTTCAACCCGGCACTAGGAAACAGACTGTGAAAGCAGAGAAAAAGTGTCTCCTGCAACCCGTTCCCTTGGTGCTAGATGAACGAACGTCTCTCCACTTGCTCAGTTCTGAGAGATAAGTGTGCGTGAACGCCGTCCTTCACCTAGCTTGTTGGGAACACATAGATTCTTTTCAGTTGCAAACTCTATTCCATACATATATATGGGGAGGTACAAGCTCCAACTCGGTTTTACAGTGAAAACTGCAGGAACTTCAAACCGGCACTAGGAAACAGACTGAGAAAGCAGAGAAAAAGTGTCTCCTGCAACCCTTTCCCTTGGTGCTAGATGAACGAACGTCTCTCCACTTGCTCAGTTCTGAGAGATAAGTGTGCGTGAACGCCGTCCTTCACCTAGCTTGTTGGGAACACAAAGTTTCTTTTCAGTTGCAAACTCCATTCCATACATATATATGGGGAGGTACAAGCTCCAACTCGGTTTTACAGTGAAAACTGCATGAACTTCAAACCGGCACTAGGAAACAGACTGAGAAAGCAGCGAAAAAGTGTCCCCTGCAACCCTTTCCCTTGGTGCTAGATGAACGAACGTCTCTCCACTTGCTCAGTTCTGAGAGATAAGTGTGTGTGAAAGCCGTCCTTCACCTAGCTTGTTGGGAACACAAAGTTTCTTTTCAGTTGCAAACGCCATTCCATACATATATATGTGGAGGTTCAAGCTCCAACTCGGTTTTACATTGGAAACTGCAGGAACTTCAAACCGGCACTAGGACACAGACTGAGAAAGCAGAGAAAAAGTGTCTCCTGCAACCCGTTCCCTTGGTGCTAGATGAACGAACGTCTCTCCACTTGCTCAGTTCTGAGAGATAAGTGTGTGTGAAAGCCGTCCTTCACCTAGCTTGTTGGGAACACAAAGTTTCTTTTCAGTTGCAAACTCCATTCCATACATATATATGGGGAGGTACAAGCTGCAACTCGGTTTTACAGTGAAAACTTCAGGAACTTCAAACCGGCACTAGGAAACAGACTGAGAAAGCAGAGAAAAAGTGACTCCTGCATCCCGTTCCCTTGGTGCTAGATGAACGAACGTCTCTCCACTTGCTCAGTTCTAAGAGATAAGTGTGTGTGAAAGCCGTCCTTCACCTAGCTTGTTGGGAACACAAAGTTTCTTTTCAGTTGCAAACGCCATTCCATACATATATATGGGGAGGTACAAGCTCCAACTCGGTTTTACAGTGAAAACTGCAGGAACTTCAAACCGGCACTAAGAAACAGACTGAGAAAGCAGAGAAAAAGTGTCTCCTGCAACCAGTTCCCTTGGTCCTAGATGAACGAACGTCTCTCCACTTGCTCAGTTCTGACAGATAAGTGTGTGTGAACGCCGTCCTTCACCTAGCTTGTTGGGAACACAAAGTTTCTTTTCAGTTGCAAACTCCATTCCATACATATATATGGGGAGGTACAAGCTCCAACTCGGTTTTACAGTGAAAACTGCAGGAACTTCAAACCGGCACTAGGAAACAGACTGAGAAAGCAGAGAAAAAGTGTCTCCTGCAACCCGTTCCCTTGGTGCTAGATGAACGAACGTCTCTCCACTTGCTCAGTTCTGAGAGATAAGTGTGCGTGAACGCCGTCCTTCACCTAGCTTGTTGGGAACACAAAGTTTCTTTTCAGTTGCAAACTCCATTCCATACATATATATGGGGAGGTAGAAGCTCCAACTCGGTTTTACAGTGAAAACTGCAGGAACTTCAAACCGGCACTAGGAAACAGACTGAGAAAGCAGAGAAAAAGTGTCTCCTGCAACCCTTTCCCTTGGTGCTAGATGAACGAACGTCTCTCCACTTGCTAAGTTCTGAGAGATAAGTGTGTGTGAAAGCCGTCCTTCACCTAACTTGTTGGGAAAACAGTTTCTTTTCAGTTGCAAACTCCATTCCATACATATATATGGGGAGGTACAAGCTGCAACTCGGTTTTACAGTGAAAACTGCAGGAACTTCAAACCGGCACTAGGAAACAGACTAAGAAGCAGAGAAAAAGTGTCTCCTGCAACCCGTTCCCTTGGTGCTAGATGAACGAACGTCTCTCCACTTGCTCAGTTCTGAGAGATAAGTGTGTGTGAAAGCCGTCCTTCACCTAGCTTGTTGGGAACACAAAGTTTCTTTTCAGTTGCTAACTCCATTCCATACATATATATGGGGAGGTACAAGCTCCAACCCGGTTTTACAGTGAAAACTTCAGGAACTTCAAACCGACACTAGGAAACAGAGTGAGAAAGCAGAGAAAAAGTGACTCCTGCAACCCGTTCCATTGGTGCTAGATGAACGAACGTCTCTCCATTTGCTCAGTTCTGAGAGATATGTGTGTGTGAAGCCGTCCATCACCTAGCTTGTTGGGAAAACAAAGTTTCTTTTCAGTTGCAAACTCCATTCCATACATATATATGGGGAGGTACAAGCTCCAACTCGGTTTTACAGTGAAAACTGCAGGAAGTTCAAACCGGCACTAGGAAACAGACTTAGGAAGCAGGGAAAAAGTGTCTCCTGCAACCCGTTCCCTTGGTGCTAGATGAACGAACGTCTCTCCACTTGCTCAGTTCTGAGAGATAAGTTTGTGTGAAAGCCGTCCTTCACCTAGCTTGTTGGGAACACAAAATTCCTTTTCAGTTGCTAACTCCATTCCATAAATATATATGGGGAGGTACAAGCTCCAACTCGGTTTTACAGTGAAAACTGCAGGAACTTCAAACCGGCACTAGGAAACAGACTGAGAAAGCAGAGAAAAAGTGTCTCCTGCAACTCGTTCCCTTGGTGCTAGATGAACGAACGTCTCTCCAATTGCTCAGTTCTGAGAGATAAGTGTGTGTGAAAGCCGTCCTTCACCTAGCTTGTTGGGAACACAAAGTTTCTTTTCAGTTTCAAACTCCATTCCATACATATATATGGGGAGGTACAAGCTCCAACTCGGTTTTACAGTGAAAACTGCAGGAACTTCAAACCGGCACTAGGAAACAGACTGAGAAAGCAGAGAAAAAGTGTCTCCTGCAACCCGTTCCCTTGGTGCTAGATGAACGAACGTCTCTCCACTTGCTCCGTTCTGAGAGATAAGTGTGTGTGAAAGCCGTCCTTCACCTAGCTTGTTGGGAACACAAAGTTTCTTTTCAGTTGCAAACGCCATTCCATACATATATATGGGTAGGTACAAGCTCCAACTCGGTTTTACAGTGAAAACTGCAGGAACTTCAAACCGGCACTAGGAAACAGACTGAGAAAGCAGAGAAAAAGTGTCTCCTGCAACCCGTTCCCTTGGTGCTAGATGAACGAACGTCTCTCCACTTGCTCAGTTCTGAGAGATAAGTGTGCGTGAACGCCGTCCTTCACCTAGCTTGTTGGGAACACAAAGTTACTTTTCAGTTGCAAACTCCATTCCATACATATATATGGGGAGGTACAAGCTCCAACTCGGTTTTACAGTGAAAACTGCAGGAACTTCAAACCGGCACTAGGAAACAGACTGAGAAAGCAGAGAAAAAGTGTCCCCTGCAACCCTTTCTCTTGGTGCTAGATGAACGAACGTCTCTCCACTTGCTCAGTTCTGAGAGATAAGTGTGTGTGAAAGCCGTCCTTCACCTAGCTTGTTGGGAACACAAAGTTTCTTTTCAGTTGCAAACGCCATTCCATACATATATATGGGGAGGTACAAGCTCCAACTCGGTTTTACAGTGAAAACTGTAGGAACTTCAAACCGGCACTAGGAAACAGACTTAGGAAGCAGAGAAAAAGTGTCTCCTGCAACCCGTTCCCTTGGTGCTAGATGAACGAACGTCTCTTAACTTGCTCAGTTCTGAGAGATAAGTGTGTGTGAACGCCGTCCTTCACCTAGCTTGTTGGGAACACAAAGTTTCTTTTAAGTTGCAAACTCCATTCCATACATATATATGGGGAGGTACAAGCTCCAACTCGGTTTTACAGTGAAAACTGCAGGAACTTCAAACCGGCACTAGGAAACAGACTGAGAAAGCAGAGAAAAAGTGTCTCCTACAACCCGTTCCCTTGGTGCTAGATGAACGAACGTCTCTCCACTTGCTCAGTTCTGAGAGATAAGTGTGTGTGAAAGCCGTCCTTCACATAGCTTGTTGGGAACACAAAGTTTCTTTTCAGTTGCAAACTCCATTCCATACATATATATGGGGAGGTACAAGCTGCAACTCGGTTTTACAGTGAAAACTTCAGGAACTTCAAACCGACACTAGGAAACAGACTGAGAAAGCAGAGAAAAAGTGACTCCTGCACCCGTTCCCTTGGTGCTAGATGAACGAACGTCTCTCCACTTGCTCAGTTCTGAGAGATAAGTGTGTGTGAAAGACGTCCTTCACCTAACTTGTTGGGAACACAGTTTCTTTTCAGTTGCAAACTCCATTCCATACATATATATGGGGAGGTACAAGCTCCAACCCGGTTTTACAGTGAAAAGTGCAGGAACTTCAAACCGGCACTAGGAAACAGACTGAGAAAGCAGAGAAAAAGTGTCTCCTGCAACCCGTTCCCTTGGTGCTAGATGAACGAACGTCTCTCCAATTGCTCAGTTCTGAGAGATATGTGTGTGTGAACGCCGTACTTCACCTAGCTTGTTGGGAACACAAAGTTTCTTTTCAGTTGCAAACTCCATTCCATACATATATATGGGGAGGTACAAGCTCTAACTCGGTTTTACAGTGAAAACTGCAGGAACTTCAAACCGGCACTAGGAAACAGACTGAGAAAGGAGAGAAAAAGTGTCTCCTGCAACCCTTTCCCTTGGTGCTAGATGAACGAACGTCTCTCCATTTGCTAAGTTCTGAGAGATAAGTGTGTGTGAAAGCCGTCCTTCACCTAACTTGTTGGGAAAACAGTTTCTTTTCAGTTGCAAACTCCATTCCATACATATATATGGGGAGGTACAAGCTCCAACCCGGTTTTACAGTGAAAACTGCAGGAACTTCAAACCGGCACTAGGAAACAGACTGAGAAAGCAGAGAAAAAGTGTCTCCTGCAACCCGTTCCCTTGGTGCTAGATGAACGAACGTCTCTCCACTTGCTCAGTTCTGAGATATAAGTGTGTGTGAAAGCCGTCCTTCACGTAGCTTGTTTGGAACACAAAGTTTCTTTTCAGTTGCTAACTCCATTCCATACATATATATGGGGAGGTACAAGCTCCAAACCGGTTTTACAGTGAAAACTGCAGGAACTTCAAACCGGCACTAGGAATCAGACTGAGAAAGCAGAGAAAAAGTGTCTCCTACAACCCGTTCCCTTGGTGCTAGATGAACGAACGTCTCTCCACTTGCTCAGTTCTGAGAGATAAGTGTGTGTGAAAGCCGTCCTTCACCTAGCTTGTTGGGAACACAAAGTTTCTTTTCAGTTGCAAACTCCATTCCATACATATATATGGGGAGGTACAAGCTGCAACTCGGTTTTACAGTGAAAACTTCAGGAACTTCAAACCGACACTAGGAAACAGACTGAGAAAGCAGAGAAAAAGTGACTCCTGCAACCCGTTCCCTTGGTGCTAGATGAACGAACGTCTCTCCACTTGCTCAGTTCTGAGAGATAAGTGTGTGTGAAAGCCGTCCTTCAACTAACTTGTTGGGAACACAGTTTCTTTTCAGTTGCAAACTCCATTCCATACATATATATGGGGAGGTACAAGCTCCAACCCGGTTTTACAGTGAAAACTGCAGGTACTTCAAACCGGCACTAGGAAACAGACTGAGAAAGCAGAGAAAAAGTGTCTCCTGCAACCCGTTCCCTTGGTGCTAGATGAACGAACGTCTCTCCACTTGCTCAGTTCTGAGAGATATGTGTGTGTGAACGCCGTCCTTCACCTAGCTTGTTTGGAAAACAAAGTTTCTTTTCAGTTGCAAACTCCATTCCATACATATATATGGGGAGGTACAAGCTGCAACTCGGTTTTACAGTGAAAACTTCAGGAACTTCAAACCGACACTAGGAAACAGACTGAGAAAGCAGAGAAAAAGTGTCTCCTGCAACCCGTTCCCTTGGTGCTAGATGAACGAACGTCTCTCCACTTGCTCAGTTCTGAGAGATAAGTGTGTGTGAAAGCCGTCCTTCACCTAACTTGTTGGGAACACAGTTTCTTTTCAGTTGCAAACTCCATTCCATACATATATATGGGGAGGTACAAGCTCCAACCCGGTTTTACAGTGAAAACTGCAGGAACTTCAAACCGGCACTAGGAAACAGACTGAGAAAGCAGAGAAAAAGTGTCTCCTGCAACCCGTTCCCTTGGTGCTAGATGAACGAACGTCTCTCCACTTGCTCAGTTCTGAGATATAAGTGTGTGTGAAAGCCGTCCTTCACGTAGCTTGTTTGGAACACAAAGTTTCTTTTCAGTTGCTAACTCCATTCCATACATATATATGGGGAGGTACAAGCTCCAACCCGGTTTTACAGTGAAAACTGCAGGAACTTCAAACCGGCACTAGGAAACAGACTGAGAAAGCAGAGAAAAAGTGTCTCCTACAACCCGTTCCCTTGGTGCTAGATGAACGAACGTCTCTCCACTTGCTCAGTTCTGAGAGATAAGTGTGTGTGAAAGCCGTCCTTCACCTAGCTTGTTGGGAACACAAAGTTTCTTTTCAGTTGCAAACTCCATTCCATACATATATATGGGGAGGTACAAGCTGCAACTCGGTTTTACAGTGAAAACTTCAGGAACTTCAAACCGACACTAGGAAACAGACTGAGAAAGCAGAGAAAAAGTGACTCCTGCAACCCGTTCCCTTGGTGCTAGATGAACGAACGTCTCTCCACTTGCTCAGTTCTGAGAGATAAGTGTGTGTGAAAGCCGTCCTTCACCTAACTTGTTGGGAACACAGTTTCTTTTCAGTTGCAAACTCCATTCCATACATATATATGGGGAGGTACAAGCTCCAACCCGGTTTTACAGTGAAAACTGCAGGAACTTCAAACCGGCACTAGGAAACAGACTGAGAAAGCAGAGAAAAAGTGTCTCCTGCAACCCGTTCCCTTGGTGCTAGATGAACGAACGTCTCTCCACTTGCTCAGTTCTGAGAGATATGTGTGTGTGAAAGCCGTCCTTCACCTAGCTTGTTGGGAACACAAAGTTTCTTTTCAGTTGCAAACTCCATTCCATACATATACATGGGGAGGTACAAGCTCTAACTCGGTTTTACAGTGAAAACTGCATGAACTTCAAACCGGCACTAGGAAACAGACTGAGAAAGCAGAGAAAAAGTGTCTCCTGCAACCCTTTCCCTTGGTGCTAGATGAACGAACGTCTCTCCACTTGCTAAGTTCTGAGAGATAAGTGTGTGTGAAAGCCGTCCTTCACCTAACTTGTTGGGAAAACAGTTTCTTTTCAGTTGCAAACTCCATTCCATACATATATATGGGGAGGTACAAGCTCCAACCCGGTTTTACAGTGAAAACTGCAGGAACTTCAAACCGGCACTAGGAAACAGACTGAGAAAGCAGAGAAAAAGTGTCTCCTGCAACCCGTTCCCTTGGTGCTAGATGAACGAACGTCTCTCCACTTGCTCAGTTCTGAGATATAAGTGTGTGTGAAAGCCGTCCTTCACGTAGCTTGTTTGGAACACAAAGTTTCTTTTCAGTTGCTAACTCCATTCCATACATATATATGGGGAGGTACAAGCTCCAACCCGGTTTTACAGTGAAAACTGCAGGAACTTCAAACCGGCACTAGGAAACAGACTGAGAAAGCAGAGAAAAAGTGTCTCCTGCAACCCGTTCCCTTGGTGCTAGATGAACGAACGTCTCTCCACTTGCTCAGTTCTGAGAGATAAGTGTGTGTGAAAGCCGTCCTTCACCTAGCTTGTTGGGAACACAAAGTTTCTTTTCAGTTGCAAACTCCATTCCATACATATATATGGGGAGGTACAAGCTGCAACTCGGTTTTACAGTGAAAACTTCAGGAACTTCAAACCGACACTAGGAAACAGACTGAGAAAGCAGAGAAAAAGTGACTCCTGCAACCCGTTCCCTTGGTGCTAGATGAACGAACGTCTCTCCACTTGCTCAGTTCTGAGAGATAAGTGTGTGTGAAAGGCGTCCTTCAACTAACTTGTTGGGAACACAGTTTCTTTTCAGTTGCAAACTCCATTCCATACATATATATGGGGAGGTACAAGCTCCAACCCGGTTTTACAGTGAAAACTGCAGGTACTTCAAACCGGCACTAGGAAACAGACTGAGAAAGCAGAGAAAAAGTGTCTCCTGCAACCCGTTCCCTTGGTGCTAGATGAACGAACGTCTCTCCACTTGCTCAGTTCTGAGAGATATGTGTGTGTGAACGCCGTCCTTCACCTAGCTTGTTGGGAAAACAAAGTTTCTTTTCAGTTGCAAACTCCATTCCATACATATATATGGGGAGGTACAAGCTCCAACTCGGTTTTACAGTGAAAACTGCAGGAACTTCAAACCGGCACTAGGAAACAGACTTAGGAACAGGGAAAAAGTGTCCCCTGCAACCCTTTCCCTTGGTTCTAGATGAACGAACGTCTCTCCACTTGCTAAGTTCTGAGAGATAAGTGTGTGTGAAAGCTGTCCTTCACCTAACTTGTTGGGAAAACAGTTTCTTTTCAGTTGCAAACTCCATTCCATACATATATATGGGGAGGTACAAGCTCCAACCCGGTTTTACAGTGAAAACTGCAGGAACTTCAAACCGGCACTAGGAAACAGACTGAGAAAGCAGAGAAAAAGTGTCTCCTGCAACCCGTTCCCTTGGTGCTAGATGAACGAACGTCTCTCCACTTGCTCAGTTCTGAGATATAAGTGTGTGTGAAAGCCGTCCTTCACGTAGCTTGTTTGGAACACAAAGTTTCTTTTCAGTTGCTAACTCCATTCCATACATATATATGGGGAGGTACAAGCTCCAACCCGGTTTTACAGTGAAAACTGCAGGAACTTCAAACCGGCACTAGGAAACAGACTGAGAAAGCAGAGAAAAAGTGTCTCCTACAACCCGTTCCCTTGGTGCTAGATGAACGAACGTCTCTCCACTTGCTCAGTTCTGAGAGATAAGTGTGTGTGAAAGCCGTCCTTCACCTAGCTTGTTGGGAACACAAAGTTTCTTTTCAGTTGCAAACTCCATTCCATACATATATATGGGGAGGTACAAGCTGCAACTCGGTTTTACAGTGAAAACTTCAGGAACTTCAAACCGACACTAGGAAACAGACTGAGAAAGCAGAGAAAAAGTGACTCCTGCAACCCGTTCCCTTGGTGCTAGATGAACGAACGTCTCTCCACTTGCTCAGTTCTGAGAGATAAGTGTGTGTGAAAGCCGTCCTTCAACTAACTTGTTGGGAACACAGTTTCTTTTCAGTTGCAAACTCCATTCCATACATATATATGGGGAGGTACAAGCTCCAACCCGGTTTTACAGTGAAAACTGCAGGTACTTCAAACCGGCACTAGGAAACAGACTGAGAAAGCAGAGAAAAAGTGTCTCCTGCAACCCGTTCCCTTGGTGCTAGATGAACGAACGTCTCTCCACTTGCTCAGTTCTGAGAGATATGTGTGTGTGAACGCCGTCCTTCACCTAGCTTGTTGGGAAAACAAAGTTTCTTTTCAGTTGCAAACTCCATTCCATACATATATATGGGGAGGTACAAGCTCCAACTCGGTTTTACAGTGAAAACTGCAGGAACTTCAAACCGGCACTAGGAAACAGACTTAGGAACAGGGAAAAAGTGTCCCCTGCAACCCTTTCCCTTGGTTCTAGATGAATGAACGTCTCTCCACTTGCTAAGTTCTGAGAGATAAGTGTGTGTGAAAGCTGTCCTTCACCTAACTTGTTGGGAAAACAGTTTCTTTTCAGTTGCAAACTCCATTCCATACATATATATGGGGAGGTACAAGCTCCAACCCGGTTTTACAGTGAAAACTGCAGGAACTTCAAACCGGCACTAGGAAACAGACTGAGAAAGCAGAGAAAATGTGTCTCCTGCAACCCGTTCCCTTGGTGCTAGATGAACGAACGTCTCTCCACTTGCTCAGTTCTGAGAGATAAGTGTGTGTGAACGCCGTCCTTCACGTAGCTTGTTTGGAACACAAAGTTTCTTTTCAGTTGCTAACTCCATTCCATACATATATATGGGGAGGTACAAGCTCCAACCCGGTTTTACAGTGAAAACTGCAGGAACTTCAAACCGGCACTAGGAAACAGACTGAGAAAGCAGAGAAAAAGTGTCTCCTGCAACCCGTTCCCTTGGTGCTAGATAAACGAACGTCTCTCCACTTGCTAAGTTTTGAGAGATAAGTGTGTGGGAAAGCCGTCCTTCACCTAGCTTGTTGGGAACACAAAGTTTCTTTTCAGTTGCAAACTCCATTCCATACATATATATGGGGAGGTACAAGCTCCAACTCGGTTTTACAGTGAAAACTGCAGGAACTTCAAACCGGCACTAGGAAACAGACTGAGAAAGAAGAGAAAAAGTGTCTCCTGCAACCCGTTCCCTTGGTGGTAGATGAACGAACGTCTCTCCACTTTCTCAGTTCTGAGAGAAAAGTGTGTGTGAAAGCCGTCCTTCAACTATCTTGTTGGGAACACAAAGTTTCTTTTCAGTTGCAAACTCCATTCCATACATATATATGGGGAGGTACAAGCTCCAACTCGGTTTTACAGTGAAAACTGCAGGAACTTCAAACCGGCACTAGGAAACAGACTGAGAAAGCAGAGAAAAAGTGTCTCCTGCAACCCGTTCCCTTGGTGCTAGATGAACGAACGTCTCTCCACTTGCTCAGTTCTGAGATATAAGTGTGTGTGAATGCCGTCCTTCACCTAGCTTGTTGGGAACACAAAGTTTCTTTTCAGTTGCAAACTCCATTCCATACATATATATGGGGAGGTACAAGCTCCAACTCGGTTTTACAGTGAAAACTGCAGGAACTTCAAACCGGCACTAGGAAACAGACTTAGGAAGCAGGGAAATAGTGTCTCCTGCAACCCGTTCCCTTGGTGCTAGATGAACGAACGTCTCTCCACTTGCTCAGTTCTGAGAGATAAGTTTGTGTGAAAGCCGTCCTTCACCTAGCTTGTTGGGAACACAAAGTTTCTTTTCAGTTGCAAACTCCATTCCATACATATATATGGGGAGGTACAAGCTCCAAATCGGTTTTACAGTGAAAAATGCAGGAACTTCAAACCGGCACTAGGAAACAGACTGAGAAAGCAGAGAAAAAGTGTCTCCTGCAACCCGTTCACTTGGTGCTAGATGAACGAACGTCTCTCCTCTTGCTCATTTCGGAGAGATAAGTGTGTGTGAGAGCCGTCCTTCACCTAGCTTGTTGGGAACACAAAATTCCTTTTCAGTTGCTAACTCCATTCCATACATATATATGGGGAGGTACAAGCTCCAACTCGGTTTTACAGTGAAAACTGCAGGAACTTCAAACCGGCACTAGGAAACAGACTGAGAAAGCAGAGAAAAAGTGTCTCCTGCAACTCGTTCCCTTGGTGCTAGATGAACGAACGTCTCTCCAATTGCTCAGTTCTGAGAGATAAGTGTGTGTGAAAGCCGTCCTTCACCTAGCTTGTTGGGAACACAAAGTTTCTTTTCAGTTGCAAACTCCATTCCATACATATATATGGGGAGGTACAAGCTGCAACTCGGTTTTACAGTGAAAACTTCAGGAACTTCAAACCGACACTAGGAAACAGACTGAGAAAGCAGAGAAAAAGTGACTCCTGCAACCCGTTCCCTTGGTGCTAGATGAACGAACATCTCTCCACTTGCTCAGTTCTGAGAGATAAGTGTGTGTGAAAGCCGTCCTTCAACTAACTTGTTGGGAACACAGTTTCTTTTCAGTTGCAAACTCCATTCCATACATATATATGGGGAGGTACAAGCTCCAACCCGGTTTTACAGTGAAAACTGCAGGTACTTCAAACCGGCACTAGGAAACAGACTGAGAAAGCAGAGAAAAAGTGTCTCCTGCAACCCGTTCCCTTGGTGCTAGATGAACGAACGTCTCTCCACTTGCTCAGTTCTGAGAGATATGTGTGTGTGAACGCCGTCCTTCACCTAGCTTGTTGGGAAAACAAAGTTTCTTTTCAGTTGCAAACTCCATTCCATACATATATATGGGGAGGTACAAGCTCCAACTCGGTTTTACAGTGAAAACTGCAGGAACTTCAAACCGGCACTAGGAAACAGACTTAGGAACAGGGAAAAAGTGTCCCCTGCAACCCTTTCCCTTGGTGCTAGATGAACGAACGTCTCTCCACTTGCTAAGTTCTGAGAGATAAGTGTGTGTGAAAGCTGTCCTTCACCTAACTTGTTGGGAAAACAGTTTCTTTTCAGTTGCAAACTCCATTCCATACATATATATGGGGAGGTACAAGCTCCAACCCGGTTTTACAGTGAAAACTGCAGGAACTTCAAACCGGCACTAGGAAACAGACTGAGAAAGCAGAGAAAAAGTGTCTCCTGCAACCCGTTCCCTTGGTGCTAGATGAACGAACGTCTCTCCACTTGCTCAGTTCTGAGATATAAGTGTGTGTGAACGCCGTCCTTCACGTAGCTTGTTTGGAACACAAAGTTTCTTTTCAGTTGCTAACTCCATTCCATACATATATATGGGGAGGTACAAGCTCCAACCCGGTTTTACAGTGAAAACTGCAGGAACTTCAAACCGGCACTAGGAAACAGACTGAGAAAGCAGAGAAAAAGTGTCTCCTGCAACCCGTTCCCTTGGTGCTAGATAAACGAACGTCTATCCACTTGCTCAGTTCTGAGAGATAAGTGTGTGTGAAAGCCGTCCTTCACCTAGCTTGTTGGGAACACAAAGATTCTTTTCAGTTGCAAACTCCATTCCATACATATATATGGGGAGGTACAAGCTCCAACTCGGTTTTACAGTGAAAACTGCAGGAACTTCAAACCGGCACTAGGAAACAAACTGAGAAAGCAGAGAAAAAGTGTCTCCTGCAACCCGTTCCCTTGGTGCTAGATGAACGAACGTCTCTCCTCTTGCTCATTTCTGAGAGATAAGTGTGTGTGAGAGCCGTCCTTCACCTAGCTTGTTGGGAACACAAAATTCCTTTTCAGTTGCTAACTCCATTCCATACATATATATGGGGAGGTACAAGCTCCAACTCGGTTTTACAGTGAAAACTGCAGGAACTTCAAACCGGCACTAGGAAACAGACTGAGAAAGCAGAGAAAAAGTGTCTCCTTCAACTCGTTCCCTTGGTGCTAGATGAACGAACGTCTCTCCAATTGCTCAGTTCTGAGAGATAAGTGTGTGTGAAAGCCGTCCTTCACCTAGCTTGTTGTTAACACAAAGTTTCTTTTCAGTTGCAAACTCCATTCCATACATATATATGGGGAGGTACAAGCTCCAACTCGGTTTTACAGTGAAAACTGCAGGAACTTCAAACCGGCACTAGGAAACAGACTGAGAAAGCAGAGAAAAAGTGTCTCCTGCAACCTGTTCCCTTGGTGCTAGATGAACGAACGTCTCTCCACTTGCTCCGTTCTGAGAGATTAGTGTGTGTGAAAGCCGTCCTTCACCTAGCTTGTTGGGAACACAAAGTTTCTTTTCAGTTGCAAACTCCATTCCATACATATATATGGGGAGGTACAAGCTGCAACTCGGTTTTACAGTGAAAACTTCAGGAACTTCAAACCGGCACTAGGAAACAGACTGAGAAAGCAGAGAAAAAGTGATTCCTGCAACCCGTTCTCTTGGTGCTAGATGAACGAACGTCTCTCCACTTGCTCAGTTCTGAGAGATAAGTGTGTGTGAAAGCCGTCCTTCAACTAACTTGTTGGGAACACAGTTTCTTTTCAGTTGCAAACTCCATTCCATACATATATATGGGGAGGTACAAGCTCCAACCCGGTTTTACATTGAAAACTGCAGGTACTTCAAACCGGCACTAGGAAACAGACTGAGAAAGCAGAGAAAAAGTGTCTCCTGCAACCCGTTCCCTTGGTGCTAGATGAACGAACGTCTCTCCACTTGCTCAGTTCTGAGAGATATGTGTGTGTGAACGCCGTCCTTCACCTAGCTTGTTGGGAAAACAAAGTTTCTTTTCAGTTGCAAACTCCATTCCATACATATATATGGGGAGGTACAAGCTCCATCTCGGTTTTACAGTGAAAACTGCAGGAACTTCAAACCGGCACTAGGAAACAGACTTAGGAAGCAGGGAAAAAGTGTCACCTGCCACCCTTTCCCTTGGTGCTAGATGAACGAACGTCTCTCCACTTGCTAAGTTCTGAGAGATAAGTGTGTGTGAAAGCCGTCCTTCACCTAACTTGTTGGGAAAACAGTTTCTTTTCAGTTGCAAACTCCATTCCATACATATATATGGGGAGGTACAAGCTCCAACCCGGTTTTACAGTGAAAACTGCAGGAACTTCAAACCGGCACTAGGAAACAGACTGAGAAAGCAGAGAAAAAGTGTCTCCTGCAACCCGTTCCCTTGGTGCTAGATGAACGAACGTCTCTCCACTTGCTCAGTTCTGAGATATAAGTGTGTGTGAATGCCATCCTTCACCTAGCTTGTTGGGAACACAAAGTTTCTTTTCAGTTGCAAACTCCATTCCATACATATATATGGGGAGGTACAAGCTTCAACTCGGTTTTACAGTGAAAACTGCAGGAACTTCAAACCGGCACTAGGAAACAGACTGAGAAAGCAGAGAAAAAGTGTCTCCTGCAACTCGTTCCCTTGGTGCTAGATGAACGAACGTCTCTCCAATTGCTCAGTTCTGAGAGATAAGTGTGTGTGAAAGCCGTCCTTCACCTAGCTTGTTGGGAACACAAAGTTTCTTTTCAGTTGCAAACTCCATTCCATACATATATATGGGGAGGTACAAGCTCCAACTCGGTTTTACAGTGAAAACTGCAGGAACTTCAAACCGGCACTAGGAAACAGACTGAGAAAGCAGAGAAAAAGTGTCTCCTGCAACCCGTTCCCTTGGTGCTAGATGAACGAACGTCTCTCCACTTGCTCCGTTCTGAGAGATAAGTGTGTGTGAAAGCCGTCCTTCACCTAGCTTGTTGGGAACACAAAGTTTCTTTTCAGTTGCAAACTCCATTCCATACATATATATGGGGAGGTATAAGCTCCAAATCGGTTTTATAGTGAAAACTGCAGGAACTTCAAACCGGCACTAGGAAACAGACTGAGACAACAGAGAAAAAGTGTCTCCTGCAACCCGTTCCCTTGGTGCTAGATGAACGAACGTCTCTCCACTTGCTCAGTTCTGAGAGATAAGTGTGCGTGAACGCCTTCCTTCACCTAGCTTGTTGGGAACACAAAGTTACTTTTCAGTTGCAAACTCCATTCCATACATATATATGGGGAGGTACAAGCTCCAACTCGGTTTTACAGTGAAAACTGCAGGAACTTCAAACCGGCACTAGGAAACAGACTGAGAAAGCAGAGAAAAAGTGTCCCCTGCAACCCTTTCTCTTGGTGCTAGATGAACGAACGTCTCTCCACTTGCTCAGTTCTGAGAGATAAGTGTGTGTGAAAGCCGTCCTTCACCTAGCTTGTTGGGAACACAAAGTTTCTTTTCAGTTGCAAACGCCATTCCATACATATATATGGGGAGGTACAAGCTCCAACTCGGTTTTACATTGGAAACTGCAGGAACTTCAAACCGGCACTAGGAAACAGACTGAGAAAGCAGAGAAAAAGTGACTCCTGCAACCCATTCCCTTGGTGCTAGATGAACGAACGTCTCTCCACTTGCTCAGTTCTGAGAGATAAGTGTGTGTGAACGCCGTCCTTCACCTAGCTTGTTGGGAACACAAAGTTTCTTTTCAGTTGCAAACTCCATTCCATACATATATATGGGGAGGTACAAGCTCCAACTCGGTTTTACAGTGAAAACTGCAGGAACTTCAAACCGGCACTAGGAAATAGACTGAGAAAGCAGAGAAAAAGTGTCTCCTGCAACCGGTTCCCTTGGTGCTAGATGAACGAACGTCTCTCCACTTGCTCAGTTCTGAGAGATAAGTGTGCGTGAACGCCGTCCTTCACCTAGCTTGTTGGGAACACAAAGTTTCTTTTCAGTTGCAAACTCCATTCCATACATATATATGGGGAGGTACAAGCTCCAACTCGGTTTTACAGTGAAAACTGCAGGAACTTCAAACCGGCACTAGGAAACAGACTGAGAAAGCAGAGAAAAAGTGTCTCCTGCAACCCTTTCCCTTGGTGCTAGATGAACGAACGTCTCTCCACTTGCTAAGTTCTGAGAGATAAGTGTGTGTGAAAGCCGTCCTTCACCTAGCTTGTTGGGAACACAAAGTTTCTTTTCAGTTGCAAACTCCATTCCATACATATATATGGGGAGGTACAAGCTCCAACTCGGTTTTACAGTGAAAACTGCAGGAACTTCAAACCGGCACTAGGAAATAGACTGAGAAAGCAGAGAAAAAGTGTCTCCTGCAACCGGTTCCCTTGGTGCTAGATGAACGAACGTCTCTCCACTTGCTCAGTTCTGAGAGATAAGTGTGCGTGAACGCCGTCCTTCACCTAGCTTGTTGGGAACACAAAGTTTCTTTTCAGTTGCAAACTCCATTCCATACATATATATGGGGAGGTACAAGCTCCAACTCGGTTTTACAGTGAAAACTGCAGGAACTTCAAACCGGCACTAGGAAATAGACTGAGAAAGCAGAGAAAAAGTGTCTCCTGCAACCGGTTCCCTTGGTGCTAGATGAACGAACGTCTCTCCACTTGCTCAGTTCTGAGAGATAAGTGTGCGTGAACGCCGTCCTTCACCTAGCTTGTTGGGAACACAAAGTTTCTTTTCAGTTGCAAACTCCATTCCATACATATATATGGGGAGGTACAAGCTCCAACTCGGTTTTACAGTGAAAACTGCAGGAACTTCAAACCGGCACTAGGAAACAGACTGAGAAAGCAGAGAAAAAGTGTCTCCTGCAACCCTTTCCCTTGGTGCTAGATGAACGAACGTCTCTCCACTTGCTAAGTTCTGAGAGATAAGTGTGTGTGAAAGCCGTCCTTCACCTAGCTTGTTGGGAACACAAAGTTTCTTTTCAGTTGCAAACTCCATTCCATACATATATATGGGGAGGTACAAGCTGCAACTCGGTTTTTCAGTGAAAACATCAGGAACTTCAAACCGGCACTAGGAAACAGACTGAGAAAGCAGAGAAAAAGTGACTCCTGCAACCCGTTCCCTTGGTGCTAGATGAACGAACGTCTCTCCACTTGCTCAGTTCTGAGAGATAAGTGTGTGTGATAGCCATCCTTCACCAAGCTTGTTGTGAACACAAAGTATCTTTTCAGTTGCAAACTCCATTCCATACATATATATGGGGAGGTACAAGCTCCAACTCGGTTTTACAGTGAAAACTGCAGGAACTTCAAACCGGCACTAGGAAACAGACTGAGAAAACGGAGAAAAAGTGTCTCCTGCAACCCTTTCCCTTGGTGCTAGATGAACGAACGTCTCTCCACTTGCTCAGTTCTGAGAGATAAGTGTGCGTGAACGCCGTCCTTCACCTAGCTTGTTGGGAACACAAAGTTACTTTTCAGTTGCAAACTCCATTCCATACATATATATGGGGAGGTACAAGCTCCAACTCGGTTTTACAGTGAAAACTGCAGGAACTTCAAACCGGCACTAGGAAACAGACTGAGAAAGCAGAGAAAAAGTGACTCCTGCAACCCGTTCCCTTGGTGCTAGATGAACGAACGTCTCTCCACTTGCTCAGTTCTGAGAGATAAGTGTGCGTGAATGCCGTCCTTCACCTAGCTTGTTGGGAACACAAAGTTTCGTTTCACTTGCAAACGCAATTCCATACATATATATGGGGAGGTACAAGCTGCAATTCGGTTTTTCAGTGAAAACATCAGGAACTTCAAACCGGCAATAGGAAACAGACTGAGAAAGCAGAGAAAAAGTGACTCCTGCAACCCGTTCCCTTGGTGCTAGATGAACGAACGTCTCTCCACTTGCTCAGTTCTAAGAGATAAGTGTGTGTGAAAGCCGTCCTTCACCTAGCTTGTTGGGAACACAAAGTTTCTTTTCAGTTGCAAACGCCATTCCATACATATATATGGGGAGGTACAAGCTCCAACTCGGTTTTACATTGGAAACTGCAGGTACTTCAAACCGGCACTAGGAAACAGACTGAGAAAGCAGAGAAAAAGTGACTCCTGCAACCCGTTCCCTTGGTGCTAGATGAACGAACGTCTCTCCACTTGCTCAGTTCTGAGAGATAAGTGTGCGTGAATGCCGTCCTTCACCTAGCTTGTTGGGAACACAAAGTTTCTTTTCAGTTGCAAACTCCATTCCATACATATATATGGGGAGGTACAAGCTGCAACTCGGTTTTTCAGTGAAAACATCAGGAACTTCAAACCGGCACTAGGAAACAGACTGAGAAAGCAGAGAAAAAGTGACTCCTGCAACCCGTTCCCTTGGTGCTAGATGAACGAACGTCTCTCCACTTGCTCAGTTCTGAGAGATAAGTGTGTGTGAAAGCCGTCCTTCACCTAGCTTGTTGGGAACACAAAGTTTCTTTTCAGTTGCAAACGCCATTCCATACATATATATGGGGAGGTACAAGCTCCAACTCGGTTTTACAGTGAAAACTGTAGGAACTTAAAACCGGCACTAGGAAACAGACTTAGGAAGCAGAGAAAAAGTGTCCCCTGCAACCCGTTCCCTTGGTGCTAGATGAACGAACGTCTCTCCACTTGCTCAGTTCTGAGAGATAAGTGTGTGTGAACGCCGTCCTTCACCTAGCTTGTTGGGAACACAAAGTTTCTTTTCAGTTGCAAACTCCATTCCATACATATATATGGGGAGGTACAAGCTCCAACTCGGTTTTACAGTGAAAACTGCAGGAACTTCAAACCGGCACTAGGAAATAGACTGAGAATGCAGAGAAAAAGTGTCTCCTGCAACCGGTTCCCTTGGTGCTAGATGAACGAACGTCTCTCCACTTGCTCAGTTCTGAGAGATAAGTGTGCGTGAACGCCGTCCTTCACCTAGCTTGTTGGGAACACAAAGTTTCTTTTCAGTTGCAAACTCCATTCCATACATATATATGGGGAGGTACAAGCTCCAACTCGGTTTTACAGTGAAAACTGCAGGAACTTCAAACCGGCACTAGGAAACAGACTGAGAAAGCAGAGAAAAAGTGTCTCCTGCAACCCTTTCCCTTGGTGCTAGATGAACGAACGTCTCTCCACTTGCTAAGTTCTGAGAGATAAGTGTGTGTGAAAGCCGTCCTTCACCTAGCTTGTTGGGAACACAAAGTTTCTTTTCAGTTGCAAACTCCATTCCATACATATATATGGGGAGGTACAAGCTGCAACTCGGTTTTACAGTGAAAACTGCAGGAACTTCAAACCGGCACTAGGAAACAGACTGAGAAAACGGAGAAAAAGTGTCTCCTGCAACCCTTTCCCTTGGTGCTAGATGAACGAACGTCTCTCCACTTGCTCAGTTCTGAGAGATAAGTGTGCGTGAACGCCGTCCTTCACCTAGCTTGTTGGGAACACAAAGTTACTTTTCAGTTGCAAACTCCATTCCATACATATATATGGGGAGGTACAAGCTCCAACTCGGTTTTACAGTGAAAACTGCAGGAACTTCAAACCGGCACTAGGAAACAGACTGAGAAAGCAGAGAAAAAGTGTCCCCTGCAACCCTTTCTCTTGGTGCTAGATGAACGAACGTCTCTCCACTTGCTCAGTTCTGAGAGATAAGTGTGTGTGAAAGCCGTCCTTCACCTAGCTTGTTGGGAACACAAAGTTTCTTTTCAGTTGCAAACGCCATTCCATACATATATATGGGGAGGTACAAGCTCCAACTCGGTTTTACATTGGAAACTGCAGGAACTTCAAACCGGCACTAGGAAACAGACTGAGAAAGCAGAGAAAAAGTGACTCCTGCAACCCGTTCCCTTGGTGCTAGATGAACGAACGTCTCTCCACTTGCTCAGTTCTGAGAGATAAGTGTGCGTGAATGCCGTCCTTCACCTAGCTTGTTGGGAACACAAAGTTTCTTTTCAGTTGCAAACTCCATTCCATACATATATATGGGGAGGTACAAGCTGTAATTCGGTTTTTCAGTGAAAACATCAGGAACTTCAAACCGGCACTAGGAAACAGACTGAGAAAGCAGAGAAAAAGTGACTCCTGCAACCCGTTCCCTTGGTGCTAGATGAACGAACGTCTCTCCACTTGCTCAGTTCTGAGAGATAAGTGTGCGTGAACGAAGTCCTTCACCTAGCTTGTTGGGAACACAAAGTTTCTTTTCAGTTGCAAACTCCATTCCATACATATATATGGGGAGGTACAAGCTCCAACCCGGTTTTACAGTGAAAACTGCAGGAACTTCAAACCGGCACTAGGAAACAGACTGAGAAAGTAGAGAAAAAGTGTCTCCTGCAACCCTTTCCCTTGGTGCTAGATGAACGAACGTCTCTCCACTTGCTAAGTTCTGAGAGATAAGTGTGTGTGAAAGCCGTCCTTCACCTAGCTTGTTGGGAACACAAAGTTTCTTTTCAGTTGCAAACTCCATTCCATACATATATATGGGGAGGTACAAGCTGCAACTCGGTTTTTCAGTGAAAACATCAGGAACTTCAAACCGGCACTAGGAAACAGACTGAGAAAGCAGAGAAAAAGTGACTCCTGCAACCCGTTCCCTTGGTGCTAGATGAACGAACGTCTCTCCACTTGCTCAGTTCTGAGAGATAAGTGTGTGTGATAGCCATCCTTCACCAAGCTTGTTGTGAACACAAAGTATCTTTTCAGTTGCAAACTCCATTCCATACATATATATGGGGAGGTACAAGCTCCAACTCGGTTTTACAGTGAAAACTGCAGGAACTTCAAACCGGCACTAGGAAACAGACTGAGAAAACGGAGAAAAAGTGTCTCCTGCAACCCTTTCCCTTGGTGCTAGATGAACGAACGTCTCTCCACTTGCTCAGTTCTGAGAGATAAGTGTGCGTGAACGCCGTCCTTCACCTAGCTTGTTGGGAACACAAAGTTACTTTTCAGTTGCAAACTCCATTCCATACATATATATGGGGAGGTACAAGCTCCAACTCGGTTTTACAGTGAAAACTGCAGGAACTTCAAACCGGCACTAGGAAACAGACTGAGAAAGCAGAGAAAAAGTGTCCCCTGCAACCCTTTCTCTTGGTGCTAGATGAACGAACGTCTCTCCACTTGCTCAGTTCTGAGAGATAAGTGTGTGTGAAAGCCGTCCTTCACCTAGCTTGTTGGGAACACAAAGTTTCTTTTCAGTTGCAAACGCCATTCCATACATATATATGGGGAGGTACAAGCTCCAACTCGGTTTTACATTGGAAACTGCAGGAACTTCAAACCGGCACTAGGAAACAGACTGAGAAAGCAGAGAAAAAGTGACTCCTGCAACCCGTTCCCTTGGTGCTAGATGAACGAACGTCTCTCCACTTGCTCAGTTCTGAGAGATAAGTGTGCGTGAATGCCGTCCTTCACCTAGCTTGTTGGGAACACAAAGTTTCGTTTCACTTGCAAACGCCATTCCATACATATATATGGGGAGGTACAAGCTGTAATTCGGTTTTTCAGTGAAAACATCAGGAACTTCAAACCGGCACTAGGAAACAGACTGAGAAAGCAGAGAAAAAGTGACTCCTGCAACCCGTTCCCTTGGTGCTAGATGAACGAACGTCTCTCCACTTGCTCAGTTCTGAGAGATAAGTGTGTGTGAAAGCCGTCCTTCACCTAGCTTGTTGGGAACACAAAGTTTCTTTTCAGTTGCAAACGCCATTCCATACATATATATGGGGAGGTACAAGCTCCAACTCGGTTTTACAGTGAAAACTGTAGGAACTTCAAACCGGCACTAGGAAACAGACTTAGGAAGCAGAGAAAAAGTGTCTCCTGCAACCCGTTCCCTTGGTGCTAGATGAACGAACGTCTCTCCACTTGCTCAGTTCTGAGAGATAAGTGTGTGTGAAAGCCGTCCTTCACCTAGCTTGTTGGGAACACAAAGTTTCTTTTCAGTTGCAAACGCCATTCCATACATATATATGGGGAGGTACAAGCTCCAACTCGGTTTTACATTGGAAACTGCAGGAACTTCAAACCGGCACTAGGAAACAGACTGAGAAAGCAGAGAAAAAGTGACTCCTGCAACCCGTTCCCTTGGTGCTAGATGAACGAACGTCTCTCCACTTGCTCAGTTCTGAGAGATAAGTGTGTGTGAACGCCGTCCTTCACCTAGCTTGTTGGGAACACAAAGTTTCTTTTCAGTTGCAAACTCCATTCCATACATATATATGGGGAGGTACAAGCTCCAACTCGGTTTTACAGTGAAAACTGCAGGAACTTCAAACCGGCACTAGGAAATAGACTGAGAAAGCAGAGAAAAAGTGTCTCCTGCAACCGGTTCCCTTGGTGCTAGATGAACGAACGTCTCTCCACTTGCTCAGTTCTGAGAGATAAGTGTGCGTGAACGCCGTCCTTCACCTAGCTTGTTGGGAACACAAAGTTTCTTTTCAGTTGCAAACTCCATTCCATACATATATATGGGGAGGTACAAGCTCCAACTCGGTTTTACAGTGAAAACTGCAGGAACTTAAAACCGGCACTAGGAAACAGACTGAGAAAGCAGAGAAAAAGTGTCTCCTGCAACCCTTTCCCTTGGTGCTAGATGAACGAACGTCTCTCCACTTGCTAAGTTCTGAGAGATAAGTGTGTGTGAAAGCCATCCTTCACCTAGCTTGTTGGGAACACAAAGTTTCTTTTCAGTTGCAAACTCCATTCCATACATATATATGGGGAGGTACAAGCTGCAACTCGGTTTTTCAGTGAAAACATCAGGAACTTCAAACCGGCACTAGGAAACAGACTGAGAAAGCAGAGAAAAAGTGACTCCTGCAACCCGTTCCCTTGGTGCTAGATGAACGAACGTCTCTCCACTTGCTCAGTTCTGAGAGATAAGTGTGTGTGATAGCCATCCTTCACCAAGCTTGTTGTGAACACAAAGTATCTTTTCAGTTGCAAACTCCATTCCATACATATATATGGGGAGGTACAAGCTCCAACTCGGTTTTACAGTGAAAACTGCAGGAACTTCAAACCGGCACTAGGAAACAGACTGAGAAAACGGAGAAAAAGTGTCTCCTGCAACCCTTTCCCTTGGTGCTAGATGAACGAACGTCTCTCCACTTGCTCAGTTCTGAGAGATAAGTGTGCGTGAACGCCGTCCTTCACCTAGCTTGTTGGGAACACAAAGTTACTTTTCAGTTGCAAACTCCATTCCATACATATATATGGGGAGGTACAAGCTCCAACTCGGTTTTACAGTGAAAACTGCAGGAACTTCAAACCGGCACTAGGAAACAGACTGAGAAAGCAGAGAAAAAGTGACTCCTGCAACCCGTTCCCTTGGTGCTAGATGAACGAACGTCTCTCCACTTGCTCAGTTCTGAGAGATAAGTGTGCGTGAATGCCGTCCTTCACCTAGCTTGTTGGGAACACAAAGTTTCGTTTCACTTGCAAACGCCATTCCATACATATATATGGGGAGGTACAAGCTGCAATTCGGTTTTTCAGTGAAAACATCAGGAACTTCAAACCGGCAATAGGAAACAGACTGAGAAAGCAGAGAAAAAGTGACTCCTGCAACCCGTTCCCTTGGTGCTAGATGAACGAACGTCTCTCCACTTGCTCAGTTCTAAGAGATAAGTGTGTGTGAAAGCCGTCCTTCACCTAGCTTGTTGGGAACACAAAGTTTCTTTTCAGTTGCAAACGCCATTCCATACATATATATGGGGAGGTACAAGCTCCAACTCGGTTTTACATTGGAAACTGCAGGAACTTCAAACCGGCACTAGGAAACAGACTGAGAAAGCAGAGAAAAAGTGACTCCTGCAACCCGTTCCCTTGGTGCTAGATGAACGAACGTCTCTCCACTTGCTCAGTTCTGAGAGATAAGTGTGCGTGAATGCCGTCCTTCACCTAGCTTGTTGGGAACACAAAGTTTCTTTTCAGTTGCAAACTCCATTCCATACATATATATGGGGAGGTACAAGCTGCAACTCGGTTTTTCAGTGAAAACATCAGGAACTTCAAACCGGCACTAGGAAACAGACTGAGAAAGCAGAGAAAAAGTGACTCCTGCAACCCGTTCCCTTGGTGCTAGATGAACGAACGTCTCTCCACTTGCTCAGTTCTGAGAGATAAGTGTGTGTGAAAGCCGTCCTTCACCTAGCTTGTTGGGAACACAAAGTTTCTTTTCAGTTGCAAACGCCATTCCATACATATATATGGGGAGGTACAAGCTCCAACTCGGTTTTACAGTGAAAACTGTAGGAACTTAAAACCGGCACTAGGAAACAGACTTAGGAAGCAGAGAAAAAGTGTCCCCTGCAACCCGTTCCCTTGGTGCTAGATGAACGAACGTCTCTCCACTTGCTCAGTTCTGAGAGATAAGTGTGTGTGAACGCCGTCCTTCACCTAGCTTGTTGGGAACACAAAGTTTCTTTTCAGTTGCAAACTCCATTCCATACATATATATGGGGAGGTACAAGCTCCAACTCGGTTTTACAGTGAAAACTGCAGGAACTTCAAACCGGCACTAGGAAATAGACTGAGAAAGCAGAGAAAAAGTGTCTCCTGCAACCGGTTCCCTTGGTGCTAGATGAACGAACGTCTCTCCACTTGCTCAGTTCTGAGAGATAAGTGTGCGTGAACGCCGTCCTTCACCTAGCTTGTTGGGAACACAAAGTTTCTTTTCAGTTGCAAACTCCATTCCATACATATATATGGGGAGGTACAAGCTGCAACTCGGTTTTTCAGTGAAAACATCAGGAACTTCAAACCGGCACTAGGAAACAGACTGAGAAAGCAGAGAAAAAGTGACTCCTGCAACCCGTTCCCTTGGTGCTAGATGAACGAACGTCTCTCCACTTGCTCAGTTCTGAGAGATAAGTGTGTGTGATAGCCATCCTTCACCAAGCTTGTTGTGAACACAAAGTATCTTTTCAGTTGCAAACTCCATTCCATACATATATATGGGGAGGTACAAGCTCCAACTCGGTTTTACAGTGAAAACTGCAGGAACTTCAAACCGGCACTAGGAAACAGACTGAGAAAACGGAGAAAAAGTGTCTCCTGCAACCCTTTCCCTTGGTGCTAGATGAACGAACGTCTCTCCACTTGCTCAGTTCTGAGAGATAAGTGTGCGTGAACGCCGTCCTTCACCTAGCTTGTTGGGAACACAAAGTTACTTTTCAGTTGCAAACTCCATTCCATACATATATATGGGGAGGTACAAGCTCCAACTCGGTTTTACAGTGAAAACTGCAGGAACTTCAAACCGGCACTAGGAAACAGACTGAGAAAGCAGAGAAAAAGTGTCCCCTGCAACCCTTTCTCTTGGTGCTAGATGAACGAACGTCTCTCCACTTGCTCAGTTCTGAGAGATAAGTGTGTGTGAAAGCCGTCCTTCACCTAGCTTGTTGGGAACACAAGGTTTCTTTTCAGTTGCAAACGCCATTCCATACATATATATGGGGAGGTACAAGCTCCAACTCGGTTTTACATTGGAAACTGCAGGAACTTCAAACCGGCACTAGGAAACAGACTGAGAAAGCAGAGAAAAAGTGACTCCTGCAACCCGTTCCCTTGGTGCTAGATGAACGAACGTCTCTCCACTTGCTCAGTTCTGAGAGATAAGTGTGCGTGAATGCCGTCCTTCACCTAGCTTGTTGGGAACACAAAGTTTCGTTTCACTTGCAAACGCCATTCCATACATATATATGGGGAGGTACAAGCTGTAATTCGGTTTTTCAGTGAAAACATCAGGAACTTCAAACCGGCACTAGGAAACAGACTGAGAAAGCAGAGAAAAAGTGACTCCTGCAACCCGTTCCCTTGGTGCTAGATGAACGAACGTCTCTCCACTTGCTCAGTTCTGAGAGATAAGTGTGTGTGAAAGCCGTCCTTCACCTAGCTTGTTGGGAACACAAAGTTTCTTTTCAGTTGCAAACGCCATTCCATACATATATATGGGGAGGTACAAGCTCCAACTCGGTTTTACAGTGAAAACTGTAGGAACTTCAAACCGGCACTTGGAAACAGACTTAGGAAGCAGAGAAAAAGTGTCTCCTGCAACCCGTTCCCTTGGTGCTAGATGAACGAACGTCTCTCCACTTGCTCAGTTCTGAGAGATAAGTGTGTGTGAACGCCGTCCTTCACCTAGCTTGTTGGGAACACAAAGTTTCTTTTCAGTTGCAAACTCCATTCCATACATATATATGGGGAGGTACAAGCTCCAACTCGGTTTTACAGTGAAAACTGCAGGAACTTCAAACCGGCACTAGGAAATAGACTGAGAAAGCAGAGAAAAAGTGTCTCCTGCAACCGGTTCCCTTGGTGCTAGATGAACGAACGTCTCTCCACTTGCTCAGTTCTGAGAGATAAGTGTGCGTGAACGCCGTCCTTCACCTAGCTTGTTGGGAACACAAAGTTTCTTTTCAGTTGCAAACTCCATTCCATACATATATATGGGGAGGTACAAGCTCCAACTCGGTTTTACAGTGAAAACTGCAGGAACTTCAAACCGGCACTAGGAAACAGACTGAGAAAGCAGAGAAAAAGTGTCTCCTGCAACCCTTTCCCTTGGTGCTAGATGAACGAACGTCTCTCCACTTGCTAAGTTCTGAGAGATAAGTGTGTGTGAAAGCCGTCCTTCACCTAACTTGTTGGGAAAACAGTTTCTTTTCAGTTGCAAACTCCATTCCATACATATATATGGGGAGGTACAAGCTCCAACACGGTTTTACAGTGAAAACCGCAGGAACTTCAAACCGGCACTAGGAAACAGACTGAGAAAGCAGAGAAAAATTGTCTCCTGCAACCCGTTCCCTTGGTGCTAGATGAACGAACGTCTCTCCACTTGCTCAGTTCTGAGATATAAGTGTGTGTGAACGCCGTCATTCACGTAGCTTGTTTGGAACACAAAGTTTCTTTTCAGTTGCAAACTCCATTCCATACATATATATGGGGAGGTACAAGCTCCAACCCGGTTTTACAGTGAAAAGTGCAGGAACTTCAAACCGGCACTAGGAAACAGACTGAGAAAGCAGAGAAAAAGTGTCTCCTACAACCCGTTCCCTTGGTGCTAGATGAACGAACGTCTCTCCACTTGCTCAGTTCTGAGAAATAAGTGTGTGTGAAAGCCGTCCTTCACCTAGCTTGTTGGGAACACAAAGTTTCTTTTCAGTTGCAAACGCCATTCCATACATATATATGGGGAGGTACAAGCTCCAACTCGGTTTTACATTGGAAACTGCAGGAACTTCAAACCGGCACTAGGAAACAGACTGAGAAAGCAGAGAAAAAGTGACTCCTGCAACCCGTTCCCTTGGTGCTAGATGAACGAACGTCTCTCCACTTGCTCAGTTCTGAGAGATAAGTGTGCGTGAATGCCGTCCTTCACCTAGCTTGTTGGGAACACAAAGTTTCTTTTCAGTTGCAAACTCCATTCCATACATATATATGGGGAGGTACAAGCTGCAACTCGGTTTTACAGTGAAAACTGCAGGAACTTCAAACCGGCACTAGGAAACAGACTGAGAAAGCAGAGAAAAAGTGACTCCTGCAACCCGTTCCCTTGGTGCTAGATGAACGAACGTCTCTCCACTTGCTCAGTTCTGAGAGATAAGTGTGTGTGAAAGCCGTCCTTCACCTAGCTTGTTGGGAACACAAAGTTTCTTTTCAGTTGCAAACGCCATTCCATACATATATATGGGGAGGTACAAGCTCCAACTCGGTTTTACAGTGAAAACTGTAGGAACTTAAAACCGGCACTAGGAAACAGACTTAGGAAGCAGAGAAAAAGTGTCCCCTGCAACCCGTTCCCTTGGTGCTAGATGAACGAACGTCTCTCCACTTGCTCAGTTCTGAGAGATAAGTGTGTGTGAACGCCGTCCTTCACCTAGCTTGTTGGGAACACAAAGTTTCTTTTCAGTTGCAAACTCCATTCCATACATATATATGGGGAGGTACAAGCTCCAACTCGGTTTTACAGTGAAAACTGCAGGAACTTCAAACCGGCACTAGGAAATAGACTGAGAAAGCAGAGAAAAAGTGTCTCCTGCAACCGGTTCCCTTGGTGCTAGATGAACGAACGTCTCTCCACTTGCTCAGTTCTGAGAGATAAGTGTGCGTGAACGCCGTCCTTCACCTAGCTTGTTGGGAACACAAAGTTTCTTTTCAGTTGCAAACTCCATTCCATACATATATATGGGGAGGTACAAGCTCCAACTCGGTTTTACAGTGAAAACTGCAGGAACTTCAAACCGGCACTAGGAAACAGACTGAGAAAGCAGAGAAAAAGTGTCTCCTGCAACCCTTTCACTTGGTGCTAGATGAACGAACGTCTCTCCACTTGCTAAGTTCTGAGAGATAAGTGTGTGTGAAAGCCGTCCTTCACCTAGCTTGTTGGGAACACAAAGTTTCTTTTCAGTTGCAAACTCCATTCCATACATATATATGGGGAGGTACAAGCTGCAACTCGGTTTTTCAGTGAAAACATCAGGAACTTCAAACCGGCACTACGAAACAGACTGAGAAAGCAGAGAAAAAGTGACTCCTGCAACCCGTTCCCTTGGTGCTAGATGAACGAACGTCTCTCCACTTGCTCAGTTCTGAGAGATAAGTGTGTGTGATAGCCATCCTTCACCAAGCTTGTTGTGAACACAAAGTATCTTTTCAGTTGCAAACTCCATTCCATACATATATATGGGGAGGTACAAGCTCCAACTCGGTTTTACAGTGAAAACTGCAGGAACTTCAAACCGGCACTAGGAAACAGACTGAGAAAACGGAGAAAAAGTGTCTCCTGCAACCCTTTCCCTTGGTGCTAGATGAACGAACGTCTCTCCACTTGCTCAGTTCTGAGAGATAAGTGTGCGTGAACGCCGTCCTTCACCTAGCTTGTTGGGAACACAAAGTTACTTTTCAGTTGCAAACTCCATTCCATACATATATATGGGGAGGTACAAGCTCCAACTCGGTTTTACAGTGAAAACTGCAGGAACTTCAAACCGGCACTAGGAAACAGACTGAGAAAGCAGAGAAAAAGTGACTCCTGCAACCCGTTCCCTTGGTGCTAGATGAACGAACGTCTCTCCACTTGCTCAGTTCTGAGAGATAAGTGTGCGTGAATGCCGTCCTTCACCTAGCTTGTTGGGAACACAAAGTTTCGTTTCACTTGCAAACGCCATTCCATACATATATATGGGGAGGTACAAGCTGCAATTCGGTTTTTCAGTGAAAACATCAGGAACTTCAAACCGGCACTAGGAAACAGACTGAGAAAGCAGAGAAAAAGTGACTCCTGCAAACCGTTCCCTTGGTGCTAGATGAACGAACGTCTCTCCACTTGCTCAGTTCTAAGAGATAAGTGTGTGTGAAAGCCGTCCTTCACCTAGCTTGTTGGGAACACAAAGTTTCTTTTCAGTTGCAAACGCCATTCCATACATATATATGGGGAGGTACAAGCTCCAACTCGGTTTTACATTGGAAACTGCAGGAACTTCAAACCGGCACTAGGAAACAGACTGAGAAAGCAGAGAAAAAGTGACTCCTGCAACCCGTTCCCTTGGTGCTAGATGAACGAACGTCTCTCCACTTGCTCAGTTCTGAGAGATAAGTGTGCGTGAATGCCGTCCTTCACCTAGCTTGTTGGGAACACAAAGTTTCTTTTCAGTTGCAAACTCCATTCCATACATATATATGGGGAGGTACAAGCTGCAACTCGGTTTTTCAGTGAAAACATCAGGAACTTCAAACCGGCACTAGGAAACAGACTGAGAAAGCAGAGAAAAAGTGACTCCTGCAACCCGTTCCCTTGGTGCTAGATGAACGAACGTCTCTCCACTTGCTCAGTTCTGAGAGATAAGTGTGTGTGAAAGCCGTCCTTCACCTAGCTTGTTGGGAACACAAAGTTTCTTTTCAGTTGCAAACGCCATTCCATACATATATATGGGGAGGTACAAGCTCCAACTCGGTTTTACAGTGAAAACTGTAGGAACTTAAAACCGGCACTAGGAAACAGACTTAGGAAGCAGAGAAAAAGTGTCCCCTGCAACCCGTTCCCTTGGTGCTAGATGAACGAACGTCTCTCCACTTGCTCAGTTCTGAGAGATAAGTGTGTGTGAACGCCGTCCTTCACCTAGCTTGTTGGGAACACAAAGTTTCTTTTCAGTTGCAAACTCCATTCCATACATATATATGGGGAGGTACAAGCTCCAACTCGGTTTTACAGTGAAAACTGCAGGAACTTCAAACCGGCACTAGGAAATAGACTGAGAAAGCAGAGAAAAAGTGTCTCCTGCAACCCGTTCCCTTGGTGCTAGATGAACGAACGTCTCTCCACTTGCTCAGTTCTGAGAGATAAGTGTGTGTGAAAGCCGTCCTTCACCTAGCTTGTTGGGAACACAAAGTTTCTTTTCAGTTGCAAACTCCATTCCATACATATATATGGGGAGGTACAAGCTCCAACTCGGTTTTACAGTGAAAACTGCAGGAACTTCAAACCGGCACTAGGAAACAGACTGAGAAAGCAGAGAAAAAGTGTCTCCTGCAACCCTTTCCCTTGGTGCTAGATGAACGAACGTCTCTCCACTTGCTAAGTTCTGAGAGATAAGTGTGTGTGAAAGCCGTCCTTCACCTAGCTTGTTGGGAACACAAAGTTTCTTTTCAGTTGCAAACTCCATTCCATACATATATATGGGGAGGTACAAGCTGCAACTCGGTTTTTCAGTGAAAACATCAGGAACTTCAAACCGGCACTAGGAAACAGACTGAGAAAGCAGAGAAAAAGTGACTCCTGCAACCCGTTCCCTTGGTGCTAGATGAACGAACGTCTCTCCACTTGCTCAGTTCTGAGAGATAAGTGTGTGTGATAGCCATCCTTCACCAAGCTTGTTGTGAACACAAAGTATCTTTTCAGTTGCAAACTCCATTCCATACATATATATGGGGAGGTACAAGCTCCAACTCGGTTTTACAGTGAAAACTGCAGGAACTTCAAACCGGCACTAGGAAACAGACTGAGAAAACGGAGAAAAAGTGTCTCCTGCAACCCTTTCCCTTGGTGCTAGATGAACGAACGTCTCTCCACTTGCTCAGTTCTGAGAGATAAGTGTGCGTGAACGCCGTCCTTCACCTAGCTTGTTGGGAACACAAAGTTACTTTTCAGTTGCAGACTCCATTCCATACATATATATGGGGAGGTACAAGCTCCAACTCGGTTTTACAGTGAAAACTGCAGGAACTTCAAACCGGCACTAGGAAACAGACTGAGAAAGCAGAGAAAAAGTGTCCCCTGCAACCCTTTCTCTTGGTGCTAGATGAACGAACGTCTCTCCACTTGCTCAGTTCTGAGAGATAAGTGTGTGTGAAAGCCGTCCTTCACCTAGCTTGTTGGGAACACAAAGTTTCTTTTCAGTTGCAAACGCCATTCCATACATATATATGGGGAGGTACAAGCTCCAACTCGGTTTTACATTGGAAACTGCAGGAACTTCAAACCGGCACTAGGAAACAGACTGAGAAAGCAGAGAAAAAGTGACTCCTGCAACCCGTTCCCTTGGTGCTAGATGAACGAACGTCTCTCCACTTGCTCAGTTCTGAGAGATAAGTGTGTGTGAAAGCCGTCCTTCACCTAGCTTGTTGGGAACACAAAGTTTCTTTTCAGTTGCAAACGCCATTCCATACATATATATGGGGAGGTACAAGCTCCAACTCGGTTTTACAGTGAAAACTGTAGGAACTTCCAACCGGCACTAGGAAACAGACTTAGGAAGCAGAGAAAAAGTGTCTCCTGCAACCCGTTCCCTTGGTGCTAGATGAACGAACGTCTCTCCACTTGCTCAGTTCTGAGAGATAAGTGTGTGTGAACGCCGTCCTTCACCTAGCTTGTTGGGAACACAAAGTTTCTTTTCAGTTGCAAACTCCATTCCATACATATATATGGGGAGGTACAAGCTCCAACTCGGTTTTACAGTGAAAACTGCAGGAACTTCAAACCGGCACTAGGAAATAGACTGAGAAAGCAGAGAAAAAGTGTCTCCTGCAACCCGTTCCCTTGGTGCTAGATGAACGAACGTCTCTCCACTTGCTCAGTTCTGAGAGATAAGTGTGCGTGAACGCCGTCCTTCACCTAGCTTGTTGGGAACACAAAGTTTCTTTTCAGTTGCAAACTCCATTCCATACATATATATGGGGAGGTACAAGCTCCAACTCGGTTTTACAGTGAAAACTGCAGGAACTTCAAACCGGCACTAGGAAACAGACTGAGAAAGCAGAGAAAAAGTGTCTCCTGCAACCCTTTCCCTTGGTGCTAGATGAACGAACGTCTCTCCACTTGCTAAGTTCTGAGAGATAAGTGTGTGTGAAAGCCGTCCTTCACCTAACTTGTTGGGAAAACAGTTTCTTTTCAGTTGCAAACTCCATTCCATACATATATATGGGGAGGTACAAGCTCCAACACGGTTTTACAGTGAAAACCGCAGGAACTTCAAACCGGCACTAGGAAACAGACTGAGAAAGCAGAGAAAAATTGTCTCCTGCAACCCGTTCCCTTGGTGCTAGATGAACGAACGTCTCTCCACTTGCTCAGTTCTGAGATATAAGTGTGTGTGAACGCCGTCCTTCACGTAGCTTGTTTGGAACACAAAGTTTCTTTTCAGTTGCAAACTCCATTCCATACATATATATGGGGAGGTACAAGCTCCAACCCGGTTTTACAGTGAAAAGTGCAGGAACTTCAAACCGGCACTAGGAAACAGACTGAGAAAGCAGAGAAAAAGTGTCTCCTACAACCCGTTCCCTTGGTGCTAGATGAACGAACGTCTCTCCACTTGCTCAGTTCTGAGAAATAAGTGTGTGTGAAAGCCGTCCTTCACCTAGCTTGTTGGGAACACAAAGTTTCTTTTCAGTTGCAAACTCCATTCCATACATATATATGGGGAGGTACAAGCTCCAACCCGGTTTTACAGTGAAAACTGCAGGAACTTCAAACCGGCACTAGGAAACAGACTGAGAAAGCAGAGAAAAAGTGTCTCCTGCAACCCGTTCCCTTGGTGCTAGATGAACGAACGTCTCTCCACTTGCTCAGTTCTGAGATATAAGTGTGTGTGAACGCCGTCCTTCACGTAGCTTGTTTGGAACACAAAGTTTCTTTTCAGTTGCTAACTCCATTCCATACATATATATGGGGAGGTACAAGCTCCAACCAGGTTTTACAGTGAAAACTGCAGGAACTTCAAACCGGCACTAGGAAACAGACTGAGAAAGCAGAGAAAAAGTGTCTCCTACAACCCGTTCCCTTGGTGCTAGATGAACGAACGTCTCTCCACTTGCTCAGTTCTGAGAGATAAGTGTGTGTGAAAGCCGTCCTTCACCTAGCTTGTTGGGAACACAAAGTTTTTTTTCAGTTGCAAACTCCATTCCATACATATATATGGGGAGGTACAAGCTGCAACTCGGTTTTACAGTGAAAACTTCAGGAACTTCAAACTGACACTAGTAAACAGACTGAGAAAGCAGAGAAAAAGTGACTCCTGCAACGCGTTCCCTTGGTGCTAGATGAACGAACGTCTCTCCACTTGCTCAGTTCTGAGAGATAAGTGTGTGTGAAAGCCGTCCTTCAACTAACTTGTTGGGAACACAGTTTCTTTTCAGTTGCAAACTCCATTCCATACATATATATGGGGAGGTACAAGCTCCAACCCGGTTTTACAGTGAAAACTGCAGGTACTTCAAACCGGCACTAGGAAACAGACTGAGAAAGCAGAGAAAAAGTGTCTCCTGCAACCCGTTCCCTTGGTGCTAGATGAACGAACGTCTCTCCACTTGCTCAGTTCTGAGAGATATGTGTGTGTGAACGCCGTCCTTCACCTAGCTTGTTGGGAAAACAAAGTTTCTTTCAGTTGCAAACTCCATTCCATACATATATATGGGGAGGTACAAGCTCCAACTCGGTTTTACAGTGAAAACTGCAGGAACTTCAAACCGGCACTAGGAAACAGACTTAGGAAGCAGGGAAAAAGTGTCTCCTGCAACCCGTTCCCTTGGTGCTAGATGAACGAACGTCTCTCCACTTGCTCAGTTCTGAGAGATAAGTTTGTGTGAAAGCCGTCCATCACCTAGCTTGTTGGGAACACAAAGTTACTTTTCAGTTGCAAACTCCATTCCATACATATATATGGGGAGGTACAAGCTCCAACTCGGTTTTACAGTGAAAACTGCAGGAACTTCAAACCGGCACTAGGAAACAGACTGAGAAAGCAGAGAAAAAGTGTCCCCTGCAACCCTTTCTCTTGGTGCTAGATGAACGAACGTCTCTCCACTTGCTCAGTTCTGAGAGATAAGTGTGTGTGAAAGCCGTCCTTCACCTAGCTTGTTGGGAACACAAAGTTTCTTTTCAGTTGCAAACGCCATTCCATACATATATATGGGGAGGTACAAGCTCCAACTCGGTTTTACATTGGAAACTGCAGGAACTTCAAACCGGCACTAGGAAACAGACTGAGAAAGCAGAGAAAAAGTGACTCCTGCAACCCGTTCCCTTGGTGCTAGATGAACGAACGTCTCTCCACTTGCTCAGTTCTGAGAGATAACTGTGCGTGAATGCCGTCCTTCACCTAGCTTGTTGGGAACACAAAGTTTCTTTTCAGTTGCAAACTCCATTCCATACATATATATGGGGAGGTACAAGCTGCAACTCGGTTTTTCAGTGAAAACATCAGGAACTTCAAACCGGCACTAGGAAACAGACTGAGAAAGCAGAGAAAAAGTGACTCCTGCAACCCGTTCCCTTGGTGCTAGATGAACGAACGTCTCTCCACTTGCTCAGTTCTGAGAGATAAGTGTGTGTGATAGCCATCCTTCACCAAGCTTGTTGTGAACACAAAGTTTCTTTTCAGTTGCAAACTCCATTCCATACATATATATGGGGAGGTACAAGCTCCAACTCGGTTTTACAGTGAAAACTGCAGGAACTTCAAACCGGCACTAGGAAACAGACTGAGAAAACGGAGAAAAAGTGTCTCCTGCAACCCTTTCCCTTGGTGCTAGATGAACGAACGTCTCTCCACTTGCTCAGTTCTGAGAGATAAGTGTGCGTGAACGCCGTCCTTCACCTAGCTTGTTGGGAACACAAAGTTACTTTTCAGTTGCAAACTCCATTCCATACATATATATGGGGAGGTACAAGCTCCAACTCGGTTTTACAGTGAAAACTGCAGGAACTTCAAACCGGCACTAGGAAACAGACTGAGAAAGCAGAGAAAAAGTGTCCCCTGCAATCCTTTCTCTTGGTGCTAGATGAACGAACGTCTCTCCACTTGCTCAGTTCTGAGAGATAAGTGTGTGTGAAAGCCGTCCTTCACCTAGCTTGTTGGGAACACAAAGATTCTTTTCAGTTGCAAACGCCATTCCATACATATATATGGGGAGGTACAAGCTCCAACTCGGTTTTACATTGGAAACTGCAGGAACTTCAAACCGGCACTAGGAAACAGACTGAGAAAGCAGAGAAAAAGTGACTCCTGCAACCCGTTCCCTTGGTGCTAGATGAACGAACGTCTCTCAACTTGCTCAGTTCTGAGAGATAAGTGTGCGTGAATGCCGTCCTTCACCTAGCTTGTTGGGAACACAAAGTTTCTTTTCAGTTGCAAACTCCATTCCATACATATATATGGGGAGGTACAAGCTGCAACTCGGTTTTTCAGTGAAAACATCAGGAACTTCAAACCGGCACTAGGAAACAGACTGAGAAAGCAGAGAAAAAGTGACTCCTGCAACCCGTTCCCTTGGTGCTAGATGAACGAACGTCTCTCCACTTGCTCAGTTCTGAGAGATAAGTGTGTGTGAAAGCCGTCCTTCACCTAGCTTGTTGGGAACACAAAGTTTCTTTTCAGTTGCAAACGCCATTCCATACATATATATGGGGAGGTACAAGCTCCAACTCGGTTTTACAGTGAAAACTGTAGGAACTTCAAACCGGCACTAGGAAACAGACTTAGGAAGCAGAGAAAAAGTGTCTCCTGCAACCCGTTCCCTTGGTGCTAGATGAACGAACGTCTCTCCACTTGCTCAGTTCTGAGAGATAAGTGTGTGTGAACGCCGTCCTTCACCTAGCTTGTTGGGAACACAAAGTTTCTTTTCAGTTGCAAACTCCATTCCATACATATATATGGGGAGGTACAAGCTCCAACTCGGTTTTACAGTGAAAACTGCAGGAACTTCAAACCGGCACTAGGAAATAGACTGAGAAAGCAGAGAAAAAGTGTCTCCTGCAACCGGTTCCCTTGGTGCTAGATGAACGAACGTCTCTCCACTTGCTCAGTTCTGAGAGATAAGTGTGCGTGAACGCCGTCCTTCACCTAGCTTGTTGGGAACACAAAGTTTCTTTTAAGTTGCAAACTCCATTCCATACATAAATATGGGGAGGTACAAGCTCCAACTCGGTTTTACAGTGAAAACTGCAGGAACTTCAAACAGGCACTAGGAAACAGACTGAGAAAGCAGAGAAAAAGTGTCTCCTGCAACCCTTTCCCTTGGTGCTAGATGAACGAACGTCTCTCCACTTGCTAAGTTCTGAGAGATAAGTGTGTGTGAAAGCCGTCCTTCACCTAACTTGTTGGGAAAACAGTTTCTTTTCAGTTGCAAACTCCATTCCATACATATATATGGGGAGGTACAAGCTCCAACTCGGTTTTACAGTGAAAACCGCAGGATCTTCAAACCGGCACTAGGAAACAGACTGAGAAAGCAGAGAAAAATTGTCTCCTGCAACCCGTTCCCTTGGTGCTAGATGAACGAACGTCTCTCCACTTGCTCAGTTCTGAGATATAAGTGTGTGTGAACGCCGTCCTTCACGTAGCTTGTTTGGAACACAAAGTATCTTTTCAGTTGCTAACTCCATTCCATACATATATAGGGGAGGTTCAAGCTCCAACCCGGTTTTACAGTGAAAAGTGCAGGAACTTCAAACCGGCACTAGGAAACAGACTGAGAAAGCAGAGAAAAAGTGTCTCCTACAACCCGTTCCCTTGGTGCTAGATGAACGAACGTCTCTCCACTTGCTCAGTTCTGAGAGATAAGTGTGTGTGAAAGCCGTCCTTCACCTAGCTTGTTGGGAACACAAAGTTTCTTTTCAGTTGCAAACTCCATTCCATACATATATATGGGGAGGTACAAGCTGCAACTCGGTTTTACAGTGAAAACTTCAGGAACTTCAAACCGACACTAGGAAACAGACTGAGAAAGCAGAGAAAAGTGACTCCTGCAACCCGTTCCCTTGGTGCTAGATGAACGAACGTCTCTCCACTTGCTCAGTTCTGAGAAATAAGTGTGTGTGAAAGCCGTCCTTCAACTAACTTGTTGGGAACACAGTTTCTTTTCAGTTGCAAACTCCATTCCATACATATATATGGGGAGGTACAAGCTGCAACTCGGTTTTACAGTGAAAACTGCAGTTACTTCAAACCGGCACTAGGAAACAGACTGAGAAAGCAGAGAAAAAGTGTCTCCTGCAAACCGTTCCCTTGGTGCTAGATGAACGAACGTCTCTCCACTTGGTCAGTTGTGAGAGATATGTGTGTGTGAACGCCGTCCTTCACCTAGCTTGTTGGGAAAACAAAGTTTCTTTTCAGTTGCAAACTCCATTCCATACATATATATGGGGAGGTACAAGCTCCAACTCGGTTTTACAGTGAAAACTGCAGGAACTTCAAACCGGCGCTAGGAAACAGACTTAGGAAGCAGGGAAAAATTGTCTCCTGCAACCCGTTCCCTTGGTGCTAGATGAACGAACGTCTCTCCTCTTGCTCATTTCTGAGAGATAAGTGTGTGTGAGAGCCGTCCTTCACCTAGCTTGTTGGGAACACAAAATTCCTTTTCAGTTGCTAACTCCATTCCATACATATATATGGGGAGGTACAAGCTCCAACTCGATTTTACAGTGAAAACTGCAGGAACTTCAAACCGGCACTAGGAAACAGACTGAGAAAACAGAGAAAAAGTGTCTCCTGCAACCCGTTCCTTTTGTGCTAGATGAACGAACGTCTCTCCAATTGCTCAGTTCTGAGAGATAAGTGTGTGTGATAGCCATCCTTCACCAAGCTTGTTGTGAACACAAAGTTTCTTTTCAGTTGCAAACTCCATTCCATACATATATATGGGGAGGTACAAGCTCCAACTCGGTTTTACAGTGAAAACTGCAGGAACTTCAAACCGGCACTAGGAAACAGACTGAGAAAACGGAGAAAAAGTGTCTCCTGCAACCCTTTCCCTTGGTGCTAGATGAACGAACGTCTCTCAACTTACTCAGTTCTGAGAGATAAGTGTGTGTGAAAGCCGTCCTTCACCTAGCTTGTTTGGAACACAAAGTTTCTTTTCAGTTGCTAACTCCATTCCATACATATATATGGGGAGGTACAAGCTCCAACCCGGTTTTACAGTGAAAACTGCAGGAACTTCAAACCGGCACTAGGAAACAGACTGAGAAAGCAGAGAAAAAGTGACTCCTGCAACCCGTTCCCTTGGTGCTAGATGAACGAACGTCTCTCCACTTGCTCAGTTCTGAGAGATAAGTGTGTGTGAATGCCGTCCTTCACCTAACTTGTTGGGAACACAGTTTCTTTTCAGTTGCAAACTCCATTCCATACATATATATGGGGAGGTACAAGCTCCAACCCGGTTTTACAGTGAAAACTGCAGGAACTTCAAACCGGCACTAGGAAACAGACTGAGAAAGCAGAGAAAAAGTGTCTCCTGCAACCCGTTCCCTTGGTGCTAGATGAACGAACGTCTCTCCACTTGCTCAGTTCTGAGAGATATGTGTGTGTGAACGCCGACCTTCACCTAGCTTGTTGGGAACACAAAGTTTCTTTTCAGTTGCAAACTCCATTCCATACATATATATGGGGAGGTACAAGCTCTAACTCGGTTTTACAGTGAAAACTGCAGGAACTTCAAACCGGCACTAGGAAACAGACTGAGAAAGCACAGAAAAAGTGTCTCCAGCAACCCTTTCCCTTGGTGCTAGATGAACGAACGTCTCTCCACTTGCTAAGTTCTGACAGATAAGTGTGTGTGAAAGCCGTCCTTCACCTAACTTGTTGGGAAAACAGTTTCTTTTCAGTTGCAAACTCCATTCCATACATATATATGGGGAGGTACAAGCTCCAACCCGGTTTTACAGTGAAAACTGCAGGAACTTCAAACCGGCACTAGGAAACAGACTGAGAAAGCAGAGAAAAAGTGTCTCCTGCAACCCGTTCCCTTGGTGCTAGATGAACGAACGTCTCTCCACTTGCTCAGTTCTGAGATATAAGTGTGTGTGAACGCCGTCCTTCACGTAGCTTGTTTGGAACACAAAGTTTCTTTTCAGTTGCTAACTCCATTCCATACATATATATGGGGAGGTACAAGCTCCAACCAGGTTTTACAGTGAAAACTGCAGGAACTTCAAACCGGCACTAGGAAACAGACTGAGAAAGCAGAGAAAAAGTGTCTCCTACAACCCGTTCCCTTGGTGCTAGATGAACGAACGTCTCTCCACTTGCTCAGTTCTGAGAGATAAGTGTGTGTGAAAGCCGTCCTTCACCTAGCTTGTTGGGAACACAAAGTTTCTTTTCAGTTGCAAACTCCATTCCATACATATATATGGGGAGGTACAAGCTGCAACTCGGTTTTACAGTGAAAACTTCAGGAACTTCAAACTGACACTAGGAAACAGACTGAGAAAGTAGAGAAAAAGTGACTCCTGCAACCCGTTCCCTTGGTGCTAGATGAACGAACGTCTCTTCACTTGCTCAGTTCTGAGAGATAAATGTGTGTGAAAGCCGTCCTTCAACTAACTTGTTGGGAACACAGTTTCTTTTCAGTTGCAAACTCCATTCCATACATATATATGGGGAGGTACAAGCTCCAACTCGGTTTTACAGTGAAAACTGCAGGTACTTCAAACCGGCACTAGGAAACAGACTGAGAAAGCAGAGAAAAAGTGTCTCCTGCAACCCGTTCCCTTGGTGCTAGATGAACGAACGTCTCTCCACTTGCTCAGTTCTGAGAGATATGTGTGTGTGAACGCCGTCCTTCACCTAGCTTGTTGGGAAAACAAAGTTTCTTTCAGTTGCAAACTCCATTCCATACATATATATGGGGAGGTACATGCTCCAACTCGGTTTTACAGTGAAAACTGCAGGAACTTCAAACCGGCACTAGGAAACAGACTTAGGAAGCAGGGAAAAATTGTCTCCTGCAACCCGTTCCCTTGGTGCTAGATGAACGAACGTCTCTCCACTTGCTCAGTTCTGAGAGATAAGTTTGTGTGAAAGCCGTCCATCACCTAGCTTGTTGGGAACACAAAGTTTCTTTTCAGTTGCAAACTCCATTCCATACATATATATGGGGAGGTACAAGCTCTAACTCGGTTTTACAGTGGAAACTGCAGGAACTTCAAACCGGCACTAGGAAACAGACTGAGAAAGCAGAGAAAAAGTGTCTCCTGCAACCCTTTCCCTTAGTGCTAGATGAACGAACGTCTCTCCACTTGCTAAGTTCTGAGAGATAAGTGTGTGTGAAAGCCGTCCTTCACCTAACTTGTTGGGAAAACAGTTTCTTTTCAGTTGCAAACTCCATTCCATACATATATATGGGGAGGTACAAGCTCCAACCCGGTTTTACAGTGAAAACTGCAGGAACTTCAAACCGGCACTAGGAAACAGACTGAGAAAGCAGAGAAAAAGTGTCTCCTGCAACCCGTTCCCTTGGTGCTAGATGAACGAACGTCTCTCCACTTGCTCAGTTCTGAGAGATAAGTGTGTGTGAACGCCGTCCTTCACCTAGCTTGTTTGGAACACAAAGTTTCTTTTCAGTTGCTAACTCCATTCCATACATATATATGGGGAGGTACAAGCTCCAACCCGGTTTTACAGTGAAAACTGCAGGAACTTCAAACCGGCACTAGGAAACAGACTGAGAAAGCAGAGAAAAAGTGTCTCCTGCAACCCGTTCCCTTGGTGCTAGATGAACGAACGTCTCTCCACTTGCTCAGTTCTGAGAGATAAGTGTGTGTGAAAGCCGTCCTTCACCTAGCTTGTTGGGAACACAAAGTTTCTTTTCAGTTGCAAACTCCATTCCATACATATATATGGGGAGGTACAAGCTCCAACTCGGTTTTACAGTGAAAACTGCAGGAACTTCAAACCGGCACTAGGAAACAGACTGAGAAAGCAGAGAAAAAGTGTCTCCTGCAACCCTTTCCCTTGGTGCTAGATGAACGAACGTCTCTCCACTTGCTAAGTTCTGAGAGATAAGTGTGTGTGAAAGCCGTCCTTCACCTAACTTGTTGGGAAAACAGTTTCTTTTCAGTTGCAAACTCCATTCCATACATATATATGGGGAGGTACAAGCTCCAACCCGGTTTTACAGTGAAAACTGCAGGAACTTCAAACCGGCACTAGGAAACAGACTGAGAAAGCAGAGAAAAAGTGTCTCCTGCAACCCGTTCCCTTGGTGCTAGATGAACGAACGTCTCTCCACTTGCTCAGTTCTGAGATAAAAGTGTGTGTGAACGCCGTCCTTCACGTAGCTTGTTTGGAACACAAAGTTTCTTTTCAGTTGCTAACTCCATTCCATACATATATATGGGGAGGTACAAGCTCCAACCCGGTTTTACAGTGAAAACTGCAGGAACTTCAAACCGGCACTAGGAAACAGACTGAGAAAGCAGAGAAAAAGTGTCTCCTGCAACCCGTTCCCTTGGTGCTAGATGAACGAACGTCTCTCCACTTGCTCAGTTCTGAGAGATAATTGTGTGTGAAAGCCGTCCTTCACCTAGCTTGTTGGGAACACAAAGTTTCTTTTCAGTTGCAAACTCCATTCCATACATATATATGGGGAGGTACAAGCTCCAACTCGGTTTTACAGTGAAAACTGCAGGAACTTCAAACCGGCACTAGGAAACAGACTGAGAAAGAAGAGAAAAAGTGTCTCCTGCAACCCGTTCCCTTGGTGCTAGATGAACGAACGTCTCTCCACTTTCTCAGTTCTGAGAGAAAAGTGTGTGTGAAAGCCGTCCTTCAACTATCTTGTTGGGAACACAAAGTTTCTTTTCAGTTCCAAACTCCATTCCATACATATATATGGGGAGGTACAAGCTCCAACTCGGTTTTACAGTGAAAACTGCAGGAACTTCAAACCGGCACTAGGAAACAGACTGAGAAAGCAGAGAAAAAGTGTCTCCTGCAACCCGTTCCCTTGGTGCTAGATGAACGAACGTCTCTCCACTTGCTCAGTTCTGAGAGATAAGTGTGTGTGAACGCCGTCCTTCACCTAGCTTGTTGGGAACACAAAGTTTCTTTTCAGTTGCAAACTCCATTCCATACATATATATGGGGAGGTACAAGCTCCAACTCGGTTTTACAGTGAAAAGTGCAGGAACTTCAAACCGGCACTAGGAAACAGACTGAGACAGCAGAGAAAAAGTGTCTCCTGCAACCCGTTCCCTTGGTGCTATATGAACGAACGTCTCTCCACTTGCTCAGTTATGAGAGATAAGTGTGTGTGAAAGCCGTCCTTCACCTAGCTTGTTGGGAACACATAGATTCTTTTCAGTTGCAAACTCCATTCCATACATATATATGGGGAGGTACAGTCTCCAACTCGGTTTTACAGTGAAAACTTCAGGAACTTCAAACCGGCACTAGGAAACAGACTGAGAAAGCAGAGAAAAAGTGTCTCCTGCAACCCGTTCCCTTGGTGCTAGATGAACGAACGTCTCTCCACTAGCTCAGTTCTGAGAGATAAGTGTGTGTGAACGCCGTCCTTCACCTAGCTTGTTGGAAACACAAAGTTTCTTTTTAGTTGCAAACTATATTCCATACATGTATATGGGGAGGTACAAGCTCCAACTCGGTTTTACAGTGAAAACTGCAGGAACTTCAAACCGGCACTAGGAAACAGACTGAGAAAGCAGAGAAAAAGTGTCTCCTGCAACCCGTAACCTTGGTGCTAGATGAACGAACGTCTCTCCACTTGCTCAGTTCTGAGAGATAAGTGTGTGTGAACGCCGTCCTTCACCTAGCTTGTTGGGAACACAAAGTTTCCTTTCAGTTGCAAACGCAATTCCATACATATATATGTGGAGGTACAAGCTCCAACACGGTTTTACAGTGAAAACTTCAGGAACTTCAAACCGACACTAGGAAACAGAGTGAGAAAGCAGAGAAAAAGTGACTCCTGCAAACCGTTCCCTTGGTGCTAGATGAACGAACGTCTCTCCACTTGCTCAGTTCTGAGAGATAAGTGTGTGTGAAAGACGTCCTTCACCTAGCTTGTTGGGAACACAAAGTTTCTTTTCAGTTGCAAACGCCATTCCATACATATATATGGGGAGGTACAAGCTCCAACTCGGTTTTACAGTGAAAACTGCAGGAACTTCAAACCGGCACTAGGAAACAGACTTAGGAAGCAGAGAAAAAGTGTCTCCTGCAACCCGTTCCCTTGGTGCTAGATGAACGAACGTCTCTCCACTTTCTCAGTTCTGAGAGATAAGTGTGTGTGAACGCCGTCCTTCACCTAGCTTGTTGGGAACACAAAGTTTCTTTTCAGTTGCAAACTCCATTCCATATATATATAGGGGGAGGTACAAGCTCCAACTCGGTTTTACAGTGAAAACTGCAGGAACTTCAAACCGGCACTAGGAAACAGACTGAGAAAGCAGAGAAAAAGTGTCTCCTGCAACCCGTACACTTGGTGCTAGATGAACGAACGTCTCTCCACTTGCTCAGTTCTGAGAGATAAGTGTGTGTGAAAGCCGTCCTTCACCTAGCTTGTTGGGAACACAAAGTTTCTTTTCAGTTGCAAACGCCATTCCATACATATATATGGAGAGGTACAAGCTCCAACTCAGTTTTACAGTGAAAACTGCAGGAACTTCAAACCGGCACTAGGAAACAGACTTATTAAGCAGAGAAAAAGTGTCTCCTGCAACCCGTTCCCTTGGTGCTAGATGAACGAACGTCTCTCCACTTGCTCAGTTCTGAGAGATAAGTGTGTGTGAACGCCGTCCTTCACCTAGCTTGTTGGGAACACAAAGTTTCTTTTCAGTTGCAAACTCCATTCCATACATATATATGGGGAGGTACAAGCTCCAACTCGGTTTTACAGTGAAAACTGCAGGAACTTCAAACCGGCACTAGGAAACAGACTGAGAAAGCAGAGAAAAAGTGTCCCCTGCAACCCGTTCCCTTGGTGCTAGATGAACGAACGTCTCTCCACTTGCTCAGTTCTGAGAGATAAGTGTGTGTGAACGCCGTCCTTCACCTAACTTGTTGGGAACACAAAGTTTCTTTTCAGTTGCAAACTCCATTCCATACATATATATGGGGAGGTACAAGCTCCAACTCGGTTTTACAGTGAAAACTGCAGGAACTTCAAACCGGCACTAGGAAACAGACTGAGAAATCAGAGAAAAAGTGTTTCCTGCAACCCGTTCCCTTGGTGCTAGATGAACGAACGTCTCTCCACTTGCTCAGTTCTGAGAGATAAGTGTGTGTGAACGCCGTCCTTCACCTAGCTTGTTGGGAACACAAAGTTTCTTTTCAGTTGCAAACTCCATTCCATACATATATATGGGGAGGTACAAGCTCCAACTCGGTTTTACAGTGAAAACTGCAGGAACTTCAAACCGGCACTAGGAAACAGACTGAGAAAGCAGAGAAAAAGTGTCTCCTGCAACCCGTTCCCTTGGTGCTAGATGAACGAACGTCTCTCCACTTGCTCAGTTCTGAGAGATAAGTGTGTGTGAAAGCCGTCCTTCACCTAGCTTGTTGGGAACACAAAGTTTCTTTTCAGTTGCAAACGCCATTCCATACATATATATGGGGAGGTACAAGCTCCAACTCGGTTTTACAGTGAAAACTGCAGGAACTTCAAACCGGAACTAGGAAACAGACTTAAGAAGCAGAGAAAAAGTGTCTCCTGCAACCCGTTCCCTTGGTGCTAGGTGAACGAACGTCTCTCCACTTGCTCAGTTCTGAGAGATAAGTGTGTGTGAAAGCCGTCCTTCACCTAGCTTGTTGGGAACACAAAGTTTCTTTTCAGTTGCAAACTCCATTCCATACATATATATGGGGAGGTACAAGCTCCAACTCGGTTTTACAGTGAAAACTGCAGGAACTTCAAACCGGCACTAGGAAACAGACTGAGAAAGCAGAGAAAAAGTGTCTCCTGCAACCCGTTCCCTTGGTGCTAGATGAACGAACGTCTCTCCACTTGCTCAGTTCTGAGAGATAAGTGTGTGTGAAAGCCGTCCTTCACCTAGCTTGTTGGGAACACAAAGTTTCTTTTCAGTTGCAAACGCCATTCCATACATATATATGGAGAGGTACAAGCTCCAACTCGGTTTTACAGTGAAAACTGCAGGAACTTCAAACCGGCACTAGGAAACAGACTTAAGAAGCAGAGAAAAAGTGTCTCCTGCAACCCGTTCCCTTGGTGCTAGATGAACGAACGTCTCTCCACTTGCTCAGTTCTGAGAGATAAGTGTGTGTGAAAGCCGTCCTTCACCTAGCTTGTTGGGAACACAAAGTTTCTTTTCAGTTGCAAACTCCATTCCATACATATATATAGGGAGGTACAAGCTGCAACTCGGTTTTACAGTGAAGACTTCAGGAACTTCAAACCGACACTAGGAAACAGACTGAGAAAGCAGAGAAAAAGTGACTCCTGCAACCCGTTCCCTTGGTGCTAGATGAACGAACGTCTCTCCACTTGCTCAGTTCTGAGATATAAGTGTGCGTGAACGCCGTCCTTCACTTAGCTTGTTGGGAACACAAAGTTTCTTTTCAGTTGCAAACTCCATTCCATACATATATATGGGGAGGTACAAGCTCCAACTCGGTTTTACAGTGAAAACTGCAGGAACTTCAAACCGGCACTAGGAAACAGACTGAGAAAGCAGAGAAAAAGTGTCTCCTGCAACCCGTTCCCTTGGTGCTAGATGAACGAACGTCTCCCCACTTGCTCAGTTCTGAGAGATAAGTGTGTGTGAACGCCGTCCTTCACCTAGCTTGTTGGGAACACAAAGTTTGTTTTCAGTTGCAAACTCCATTCCATACATATATATGGGGAGGTACAAGCTCCAACTCGGTTTTACAGTGTAAACTGCAGGAACTTCAAACCGGCACTAGGAAACAGACTTAGGAAGCAGAGAAAAAGTGTCTCCTGCAACCCGTTCCCTTGGTGCTAGATGAACGAACGTCTCTCCACTTACTCAGTTCTGAGAGATAAGTGTGTGTGAAAGCCGTCCTTCACCTAGCTTGTTGGGAACACAAAGTTTCTTTTCAGTTGCAAACTCCATTCCATATATATATATGGGGAGGTACAAGCTCCAACTCGGTTTTACAGTGAAAACTGCAGGAACTTCAAACCGGCACTAGGAAACAGACTTAGGAAGCAGAGAAAAAGTGTCTCCTGCAACCCGTTCCCTTGGTGCTAGATGAACGAACTTCTCTCCACTTGCTCAGTTCTGAGAGATATGTGTGTGTGAACGCCGTCCTTCACCTAGCTTGTTGGGAACACAAAGTTTCTTTTCAGTTCCAAACTCCATTCCATACATATATATGGGGAGGTACAAGCTCCAACTCGGTTTTACAGTGAAAACTGCACGAACTTCAAACCGGCACTAGGAAACAGACTGAGAAAGCAGAGAAAAAGTGTCTCCTGCGACCCGTTCCCTTGGTGCTAGATGAACGAACGTCTCTCCACTTGCTCATTTCTGAGATATAAGTGGGTGTGAACGCCGTCCTTCACCTAGCTTGTTGGGAACACAAAGTTTCTTTTCAGTTGCAAACTCCATTCCATACATATATATGGGGAGGTACAAGCTCCAACTCGGTTTTACAGTGAAAACTGCAGGAACTTCAAACCGGCACTAGGAAACAGACTGAGAAAGCAGAGAAAAAGTGTCTCCTGCAACCCGTTCCCTTGGTGCTGGATGAACGAACGTCTCTCCACTTGCTCAGTTCTGAGATATAAGTGGGTGTGAACGCCGTCCTTCACCTAGCTTGTTGGGAACACAAAGTTTCTTTTCAGTTGCAAACTCCATTCCATACATATATATGGGGAGGTACAAGCTCCAACTCGGTTTTACAGTGAAAACTGCAGGAACTTCAAACCGGCACTAGGAAACAAACTTAGGAAGCAGAGAAAAAGTGTCTCCTGCAACCCGTTCCCTTGGTGCTAGATGAACGAACGTCTCTCCACTTGCTCAGTTCTGAGATATAAGTGTTTGTGAACGCCGTCCTTCACCTAGCTTGTTGGGAACACAAAGTTTCTTTTCAGTTGCAAACTCCATTCCTTATATATATATGGGGAGGTACAAGCTCCAACTCGGTTTTACAGTGAAAACTGCAGGAACTTCAAACCGGCACTAGGAAACAGACTGAGAAAGCAGAGAAAAAGTGTCTCCTGCAACCCGTTCCCTTGGTGCTAGATGAACGAACGTCTCTCCACTTGCTCAGTTCTGAGATATAAGTGGGTGTGAACGCCGTCCTTTACCTAGCTTGTTGGGAACACAAAGTTTCTTTTCAGTTGCAAACTCCATTCCATACATATATATGGGGAGGTACAAGCTCCAACTCGGTTTTACAGTGAAAACTGCAGGAACTTCAAACCGGCACTAGGAAACAGACTGAGAAAGCAGAGAAAAAGTGTCTCCTGCAACCCGTTCCCTTGGTGCTAGATGAACGAACGTCTCTCCACTTGCTCAGTTCTGAGATATAATTGGGTGTGAACGCCGTCCTTCACCTAGCTTGTTGGGAACACAAAGTTTCTTTTCAGTTGCAAACTCCATTCCATACACATATATGGGGAGGTACAAGCTCCAACTCGGTTTTACAGTGAAAACTGCAGGAACTTCAAACCGGCACTAGGAAACAGACTGAGAAAGCAGAGAAAAAGTGTCTCCTGCAACCCGTTCCCTTGGTGCTAGATGAACGAACGTCTCTCCACTTGCTCAGTTCTGAGAGATAAGTGTGTGTGAACGCCGTCCTTCACCTAGCTTGTTGGGAACACAAAGTTTCTTTTCAGTTGCAAACTCCATTCCATACATATATATGGGGAGGTACAAGCTCCAACTCGGTTGTGCAGTGAAAACTGTAGGAACTTCAAACCGGCACTAGAAAACAGACTGAGAAAGCAGAGAAAAAGTGTTTCCAGCAACCCGTTCCCTTGGTGGTAGATGAAGAACGTCTCTCCACTTGCTCAGTTCTGAGAGAAAAGTGTGTGTGAACGCCGTCCTTCACCTAGCTTGTTGGGAACACAAAGTTTCTTTTCAGTTGCAAACTCCATTCCATACATATATATGGGGAGGTACAAGCTCCAACTCGGTTTTACAGTGAAAACTGCAGGAACTTCAAACCGGCACTAGAAAACAGACTGAGAAAGCAGAGAAAAAGTGTCTCCTGCAACTCGTTCCCTTGGTGGTAGATGAACGAACGTCTCTCCACTTGCTCAGTTCTGAGAGAAAAGTGTGTGTGAAAGCCGTACTTCAAATAGCTTGTTGGGAACACAAAGTTTCTTTTCAGTTCCAAACTCCATTCCATACATATATATGGGGAGGTACAAGCTCCAACTCGGTTTTACAGTGAAAACTGCAGGAACTTCAAACCGGCACTAGGAAACAGACTGAGAAAGCAGAGAAAAAGTGTCTCCTGCAACCCGTTCCCTTGGTGCTAGATGAACGAACGTCTCTCCACTTGCTAAGTTCTGAGAGTTAAGTGTGTGTGAAAGCCGTCCTTCACCTAACTTGTTGGGAACACAAAGTTTCTTTTCAGTTGCAAACTCCATTCCATACATATATATGGGGAGGTACAAGCTCCAACTCGGTTTTACAGTGAAAACTGCAGGAACTTCAAACCGGCACTAGGAAACAGACTGAGAAAGCAGAGAAAAAGTGACTCCTGCAACCCGTTCCCTTGGTGCTAGATGAACGAACGTCTCTCCACTTGCTCAGTTCTGAGATATAAGTGTGTGTGAACGCCGTCCTTCACCTAGCTTGTTGGGAACACAAAGTTTCTTTTCAGTTGCAAATTCCATTCCTTATATATATATGGGGAGGTACAAGCTCCAACTCGGTTTTACAGTGAAAACTGCAGCAACTTCAAACCGGCACTAGGAAACAGACTGAGAAAGCAGAGAAAAAGTGTCTCCTGCAACCCGTTCCCTTGGTGCTAGATGAACGAACGTCTCTCCACTTGCTCAGTTCTGAGATATAAGTGGGTGTGAACGCCGTCCTTCACCTAGCTTGTTGGGAACACAAAGTTTCTTTTCAGTTCCAAACTCCATTCCATACATATATATGGGGAGGTACAAGCTCCAACTCGGTTTTACAGTGAAAACTGCAGGAACTTCAAACCGGCACTAGGAAACAGACTGAGAAAGCAGAGAAAAAGTGTCTCCTGCAACCCGTTCCCTTGGTGCTAGATGAACGAACGTCTCTCCACTTGCTCAGTTCTGAGATATAAGTGGGTGTGAACGCCGTCCTTCACCTAGCTTGTTGGGAACACAAAGTTTCTTTTCAGTTGCAAACTCCATTCCATACATATATATGGGGAGGTACAAGCTCCAACTCGGTTTTACAGTGAAAACTGCAGGAACTTCAAACCGGCCCTAGGAAACAGACTGAGAAAGCAGAGAAAAAGTGTCTCCTGCAACCCGTTCCCTTAGTGCTAGATGAACGAACGTCTCTCCACTTGCTCAGTTCTGAGATATAAGTGTGTGTGAACGCCGTCCTTCACCTAGCTTGTTGGGAACACAAAGTTTCTTTTCAGTTGCAAACTCCATTCCATACATATATATGGGGAGGTACAAGCTCCAACTCGGTTTTACAGTGAAAACTGCAGGAACTTCAAACCGGCACTAGGAAACAGACTGAGAAAGCAGAGAAAAAGTGTCTCCTGCAACCCGTTCCCTTGGTGCTAGATGAACGAACGTCTCTCCACTTGCTCAGTTCTGAGATATAAGTGGGTGTGAACGCCGTCCTTCACCTAGCTTGTTGGGAACACAAAGTTTCTTTTCAGTTGCAAACTCCATTCCATACATATATATGGGGAGGTACAAGCTCCAACTCGGTTTTACAGTGAAAAGTGCAGGAACTTCAAACCGGCACTAGGAAACAGACTGAGAAAGCAGAGAAAAAGTGTCTCCTGCAACCCGTTCCCTTGGTGCTAGATGAACGAACGTCTCTCCACTTGCTCAGTTCTGAGATATAAGTGGGTGTGAACGCCGTCCTTCACCTAGCTTGTTGGGAACACAAAGTTTCTTTTCAGTTGCAAACTCCATTCCATACATATATATGGGGAGGTACAAGCTCCAACTCGGTTGTACAGTGAAAACTGCAGGAACTTCAAACCGGCACTAGGAAACAGACTGAGAAAGCAGAGAAAAAGTGTCTCCTGCAACCCGTTCCCTTGGTGCTAGATGAACGAACGTCTCTCCACTTGCTCAGTTCTGAGATATAAGTGTGTGTGAACGCCGTCCTTCACCTAGCTTCTTGGGAACACAAAGGTTCTTTTCAGTTGCAAACTCCATTCCATACATATATATGGGGAGGTACAAGCTCCAACTCGATTTTACAGTGAAAACTGCAGGAACTTCAAACCGGCACTAGGAAACAGACTGAGAAAGCAGAGAAAAAGTGTCTCCTACAACCCGTTCCCTTGGTGCTAGATGAACGAACGTCTCTCCACTTGCTCAGTTCTGAGAGATAAGTGTGCGTGAACGCCGTCCTTCACCTAGCTTGTTGGGAACACAAAGTTTCTTTTCAGTTCCAAACTCCATTCCATACATATATATGGGGAGGTACAAGCTCCAACTCGATTTTACAGTGAAAACTGCAGGAACTTCAAACCGGCACTAGGAAACAGACTGAGAAAGCAGAGAAAAAGTGTCTTCTGCGACCCGTTCCCTTGGTGCTAGATGAACGAACGTCTCTCCACTTGCTCAGTTCTGAGATATATGTGTGTGTGAACGCCGCCCTTCACCTAGATTGTTGGGAACACAAAGTTTCTTTTCAGTTGCAAACTCCATTCCATACATATATATGGGGAGGAACAAGCTCCAACTCGGTTTTACAGTGAAAACTGCAGGAACTTCAAACCGGCACTAGAAAACAGACTGAGAAAGCAGAGAAAAAGTGTCTCCTGCAACCCGTTCCCTTGGTGGTAGATGAACGAACGTCTCTCCACTTGCTAAGTTCTGAGAGAAAAGTGTGTGTGAACGCCGCCCTTCACCTAGCTTGTTGGGAACACAAAGTTTCTTTTCAGTTCCAAACTCCATTCCATACTTATATATGGGGAGGTACAAGCTCCAACTCGGTTTTACAGTGAAAACTGCAGGAACTTCAAACCGGCACTAGAAAACAGACTGAGAAAGCAGAGAAAAAGTGTCTCCTGCAACCCGTTCCCTTGGTGGTAGATGAACGAACGTCTCTCCACTTGCTCAGTTCTGAGAGATATGTGTGTGTGAACGCCGTCCTTCACCTAGCTTGTTGGGAACACAAAGTTTCTTTTCAGTTCCAAACTCCATTCCATACATATATATGGGGAGGTACAAGCTCCAACTCGATTTTACAGTGAAAACTGCAGGAACTTCAAACCGGCAGTAGGAAACAGACTGAGAAAGCAGAGAAAAAGTGTCTCCTGCGACCCGTTCCCTTGGTGCTAGATGAACGAACGTCTCTCCATTTGCTCAGTTCTGAGATATAAGTGTGTGTGAACGCCGCCCTTCACCTAGCTTGTTGGGAACACAAAGATTCTTTTCAGTTCCAAACTCCATTCCATACTTATATATGGGGAGGTACAAGCTCCAACTCGGTTTTACAGTGAAAACTGCAGGAACTTCAAACCGGCACTAGAAAACAGACTGAGAAAGCAGAGAAAAAGTGTCTCCTGCAACCCGTTCCCTTGGTGGTAGATGAACGAACGTCTCTCCACTTGCTCAGTTCTGAGATATAAGTGGGTGTGAACGCCGTCCTTCACCTAGCTTGTTGGGAACACAAAGTTTCTTTTCAGTTGCAAACTCCATTCCATACATATATATGGGGAGGTACAAGCTCCAACTCGGTTTTACAGTGAAAACTGCAGGAACTTCAAACCGGCACTAGGAAAAAGACTGAGAAAGCAGAGAAAAAGTGTCTCCTGCAAACCGTTCCCTTGGTGCTAGATGAACGAACGTCTCTCCACTTGCTCAGTTCTGAGATATAAGTGTGTGTGAACGCCGTCCTTCACCTAGCTTGTTGGGAACACAAAGTTTCTTTTCAGTTCCAAACTCCATTCCATATATATATATGGGGAGGTACAAGCTCCAACTCGATTTTACAGTGAAAACTGCAGGAACTTCAAACCGGCACTAGGAAACAGACTGAGAAAGCAGAGAAAAAGTGTCTCCTGCAACCCGTTCCCTTGGTGCTAGATGAACGAACGTCTCTCCACTTGCTCAGTTCTGAGAAATAAGTGTGTGTGAACGCCGTATTTCACCTTGCTTGTAGGGAACACAAAGTTTCTTTTCAGTTGCAAACTCCATTCCATACATATATAAGGGGAGGTACTAGCTCCAACTCGGTTTTACAGTGAAAACTGCAGGAACTTCAAACCGGCACTAGGAAACAGACTGCGAAAGAAGAGAAAAAGTGTCCCCTGCAACACTTTCCCTTGGTGCTAGATGAACGAACGTCTCTCCAATTGCTCAGTTCTGAGAGATAAGTGTGGGTGAAAGCCGTCCTTCACTTAGCTTGTTGGGAACACAAAGTTTCTTTTCAGTTGCAAACTGCATTCCATACATATATATTGAGAGGTAGTAGCTCCAAATCGATTTTACAGTGAAAACTGCAAGAACTTTAAACCGGCACTAGGAAACAGACTGAGAAAGCAGAGAAAAAGTGTCTCCTGCAACCCGTTCCCTTGTTGCTAGATGAACGAACATCTCTCCACTTGCTCAGTTCTGAGAGATAAGTGTGTGTGAAAGCCGTCCTTCACATAGCTTGTTGGGAACACAAAGTTTCTTTTCAGTTACAAACTCCAATCCATACATATATATTGGGAGGTACAAGCTCCAACCCGGTTTTACAGTGAAAACTGCAGGAGCTTCAAACCGGCACTAGGAAACAGACTGAGAAAGCAGAGAAAAAGTGTCTCCTGCAACCCGTTCCCTTGGTGCTAGATGAACGAACGTCTCTCCACTTACTCAGTTCTGAGAGATAAGTGGGTGTGAACGCCGTCCTTCACCTAGCTTGTTGGGAACACAAAGTTTCTTTTCAGTTGCAAACTCCATTCCATACATATATATGGGGAGGTACAAGCTCCAACTCGGTTTTACAGTGAAAACTGCAGGAACTTCAAAACGGCACTAGGAAACAGACTGAGAAAGCAGAGAAAAAGTGTCTCCTGCAACCCGTTCCCTTGGTGCTAGATGAACGAACGTCTCTCCACTTGCTCAGTTCTGAGATATAAGTGGGTGTGAACGCCGTCCTTCACCTAGCTTGTTGGGAACACAAAGTTTCTTTTCAGTTGCAAATTCCATTCCATACATATATATGGGGAGGTACAAGCTCCAACTCGGTTGTACAGTGAAAACTGCAGGAACTTCAAACCGGCACTAGGAAACAGACTGAGAAAGCAGAGAAAAAGTGTCTCCTGCAACCCGTTCCCTTGGTGCTAGATGAACGAACGTCTCTCCACTTGCTCAGTTCTGAGATATAAGTGTGTGTGAACGCCTTCCTTCACCTAGCTTGTTGGGAACACAAAGTTTCTTTTCAGTTGCAAACTCCATTCCATACATATATATGGGGAGGTACAAGCTCCAACTCGATTTTACAGTGAAAACTGCAGGAACTTCAAACCGGCAGTAGGAAACAGACTGAGAAAGCAGAGAAAAAGTGTCTCCTGCAACCCGTTCCCTTGGTGCTAGATGAACGAACGTCTCTCCACTTGCTCAGTTCTGAGAGATAAGTGTGCGTGAACGCCGTCCTTCACCTAGCTTGTTGGGAACACAAAGTTTCTTTTCAGTTGCAAACTCCATTCCATACATATATATGGGGAGGTACAAGCTCCAACTCGATTTTACAGTGAAAACTGCAGGAACTTCAAACCGGCACTAGGAAACAGACTGAGAAAACAGAGAAAAAGTGTCTTCTGCGACCCGTTCCCTTGGTGCTAGATGAACGAACGTCTCTCCACTTGCTCAGTTCTGAGATATAAGTGTGTGTGAACGCCGCCCTTCACCTAGATTGTTGGGAACACAAAGTTTCTTTTCAGTTGCAAACTCCATTCCATACATATATATGGGGAGGAACAAGCTCCAACTCGGTTTTACAGTGAAAACTGCAGGAACTTCAAACCGGCACTAGAAAACAGACTGAGAAAGCAGAGAAAAAGTGTCTCCTGCAACCCGTTCCCTTGGTGGTAGATGAACGAACGTCTCTCCACTTGCTAAGTTCTGAGAGAAAAGTGTGTGTGAAAGCCGTCCTTCAACTAGCTTGTTGGGAACACAAAGTTTCTTTTCAGTTGCAAACTCCATTCCATACATATATATGGGGAGGTACAAGCTCCAACTCGGTTTTACAGTGAAAACTGCAGGAACTTCAAACCGGCACTAGGAAACAGACTGAGAAAGCAGAGAAAAAGTGTCTTCTGCGACCCGTTCCCTTGGTGCTAGATGAACGAACGTCTCTCCACTTGCTCAGTTCTGAGATATAAGTGTGTGTGAACGCCGCACTTCACCTAGCTTGTTGGGAACACAAAGTTTCTTTTCAGTTCCAAACTCCATTCCATACTTATATATGGGGAGGTACAAGCTCCAACTCGGTTTTACAGTGAAAACTGCAGGAACTTCAAACCGGCACTAGAAAACAGACTGAGAAAGCAGAGAAAAAGTGTCTCCTGCATCCCGTTCCCTTGGTGGTAGATGAACGAACGTCTCTCCACTTGCTCAGTTCTGAGAGATATGTGTGTGTGAACGCCGTCCTTCACCTAGGTTGTTGGGAACACAAAGTTTCTTTTCAGTTCCAAACTCCATTCCATACATATATATGGGGAGGTACAAGCTCCAACTCGATTTTACAGTGAAAACTGCAGGAACTTCAAACCGGCACTAGGAAACAGACTTAGAAAGCAGAGAAAAAGTGTCTCCTGCGACCCGTTCCCTTGGTGCTAGATGAACGAACGTCTCTCCAATTGCTCAGTTCTGAGATATAAGTGTGTGTGAACGCCGCCCTTCACCTAGCTTGTTGGGAACACAAAGATTCTTTTCAGTTCCAAACTCCATTCCATACTTATATATGGGGAGGTACAAGCTCCAACTCGGTTTTACAGTGAAAACTGCAGGAACTTCAAACCGGCACTAGAAAACAGACTGAGAAAGCAGAGAAAAAGTGTCTCCTGCAACCCGTTCCCTTGGTGGTAGATGAACGAACGTCTCTCCACTTGCTCAGTTCTGAGATATAAGTGGGTGTGAACGCCGTCCTTCACATAGCTTGTTGGGAACACAAAGTTTCTTTTCAGTTGCAAACTCCATTCCATACATATATATGGGGAGGTACAAGCTCCAACTCGGTTTTACAGTGAAAACTGCAGGAACTTCAAACCGGCACTAGGAAAAAGACTGAGAAAGCAGAGAAAAAGTGTCTCCTGCAAACCGTTCCCTTGGTGCTAGATGAACGAACGTCTCTCCACTTGCTCAGTTCTGAGATATAAGTGTGTGTGAACGCCGTCCTTCACCTAGCTTGTTGGGAACACAAAGTTTCTTTTCAATTCCAAACTCCATTCCATATATATATATGGGGAGGTACAAGCTCCAACTCGATTTTACAGTGAAAACTGCAGGAACTTCAAACCGGCACTAGGAAACAGACTGAGAAAGCAGAGAAAAAGTGTCTCCTGCAACCCGTTCCCTTGGTGCTAGATGAACGAACGTCTCTCCACTTGCTCAGTTCTGAGAAATAAGTGTGTGTGAACGCCGTATTTCACCTTGCTTGTAGGGAACACAAAGTTTCTTTTCAGTTGCAAACTCCATTCCATACATATATAAGGGGAGGTACTAGCTCCAACTCGGTTTTACAGTGAAAACTGCAGGAACTTCAAACCGGCACTAGGAAACAGACTGCGAAAGAAGAGAAAAAGTGTCCCCTGCAACCCTTTCCCTTGGTGCTAGATGAACGAACGTCTCTCCAATTGCTCAGTTCTGAGAGATAAGTGTGGGTGAAAGCCGTCTTTCACCTAGCTTGTTGGGAACACAAAGTTTCTTTTCAGTTGCAAACTCCATTCCATACATATATATTGAGAGGTAGTAGCTCCAAATCGATTTTACAGGGAAAACTGCAAGAACTTTAAACCGGCACTAGGAAACAGACTGAGAAAGCAGAGAAAAAGTGTCTCCTGCAACCCGTTCCCTTGTTGCTAGATGAACGAACATCTCTCCACTTGCTCAGTTCTGAGAGATAAGTGTGTGTGAAAGCCGTCCTTCACATAGCTTGTTGGGAACACAAAGTTTCTTTTCAGTTACAAACTCCAATCCATACATATATATGGGGAGGTACAAGCTCCAACCCGGTTTTACAGTGAAAACTGCAGGAACTTCAAACCGGCACTAGGAAACAGACTGAGAAAGCAGAGAAAAAGTGTCTCCTTCAACCCGTTCCCTTGGTGCTAGATGAACGAACGTCTCTCCACTTACTCAGTTCTGAGAGATAAGTGTGTGTGAAAGCCGTCCTTCACCTAGCTTGTTGGGAACACAAAGTTTCTTTTCAGTTGCAAACTCCATTCCACACATATATATGGGAGGTACAAGCTCCAACTCGGTTTTACAGTGAAAACAGCAGGAACCTCAAAACGGCACTAGGAAACAGACTGAGAAAGCAGAGAAAAAGTGTCTCCTGCAACCCGTTCCCTTGGTGCTAGATGAACGAACGTCTCTCCACTTGCTCAGTCCCGAGAGGTAAGTGTGTGTGAACTCCTTCCTTCATCTAGCTTGTTGGGAACACAAAGTTTCTTTTCAGTTGCAAACTCCATTCCATACATATATATGGGGAGGTACAAGCTCCAACACGGTTTTACAGTGAAAACTGCAGGAACTTCCAACCGGCACTAGGAAACAGACTGAGAAAGCAGAGAAAAAGTGTCTCCTTCAACCCGTTCCATTGGTGCTAGATGAACGAACGTCTCTCCACTTGCTCAGTTCTGAGAGATAAGTGTGTGTGAAAGCCGTCCTTCACATAGCTTGTTGGGAACACAGATTCCTTTCAGTTGCAAACTCCATTCCATACATATATGTGTGGAGGTACAAGCTCCAACTCGGTTTTACAGTGAAAACTGCAGGAACTTCATACCGGCACTAGGAAACAGACTGAGAAAGCAGAGAAAAAGTGTCTCCTGCAACCCGTTCCCTTGGTGCTAGATGAACGAACGTCTCTTCACTTGCAAAGTTCTGAGAGATAAGATTATGTGGAAACTGTGCTTCACCTAGCTTGTTGGGAACACAAAGTTTCTTTTCAGTTGCAAACTCCATTCCATACATATATATGGGGAGGTACAAGCTCCAACTCGGTTTTACAGTGAAAACTGCAGGAACTTCAAACCGGCACTAGGAAACAGACTGAGAAAGCAGAAAAAGTGTCTCCTGCAACCCGTTCCATTGGTGCTAGATGAACGAACGTCTCTCCACTTGCTCAGTTCTGAGAGATAAGTGTGTGTGAAAGCCGTCCTTCACATAGCTTGTTGGGAACACAGATTCCTTTCAGTTGCAAACTCCATTCCATACATATATGTGTGGAGGTACAAGCTCCAACTCGGTTTTACAGTGAAAACTGCAGGAACTTCATACCGGCACTAGGAAACAGACTGAGAAAGCAGAGAAAAAGTGTCTCCTGCAACCCGTTCCCTTTGTGCTAGATGAACGAACGTCTCTCCACTTGCAAAGTTCTGAGAGATAAGATTATGTGGAAACTGTCCTTCACCTAGCTTGTTGGGAACACAAAGTTTCTTTCAGTTGCAAACTCCATTCCATACATATATATTGGGAGGTACAAGCTCCAACTCGGTTTTACAGTGAAAACTGCAGGAACTTCAAACCGGCACTAGGAAATAGACTGAGAAAGTAGAGAAAAAGTGTCTCTTGCAACCCGTTCCCTTGGCGCTAGATGAACGAAAGTCTCTCCACTTGCTCAGTTCAGAGAGATAAGTGTGTGTGAACGCCGTTCTTCATCTAGCATGTTGGGAACACAAAGTTTCTTTTCAGTTGCAAACTCCATTCCATACATATATATGGGGAGGTACAAGCTTCAACTCGGTTTTACAGTGAAAACTGCAGGAACTTCAAACCGGCACTAGGAAACAGACTGAGAAAGCAGAGAAAAAGTGTCTCCTGCAACCCGTTCCCTTGGTGCTAGATGAACGGACGTCTCTCCAATTGCTCAGTTCTGAGAGATAAGTGTGTGTGAAAGCCGTCCTTCACCTAGCTTGTTGGGAACACAAAGTCTCTTTTCAGTTGCAAACTCCATTCCATACATATATATGGGGAGGTACAAGCTCCAACTCGGTTTTACAGTGAAAACTGCAGGAACTTCAAACCGGCACTAGGAAACAGACTGAGAATGTTGGAAAAAAGTGTCTCCTGCAATCCGTTCCCTTGGTGCTAGATGAACGAACGTCTCTCCACTTGCTCAGTTCTGAGAGATAAGTGTGTGTGAAAGCCGTCCTTCACCTAGCTTGTTGGGAACACAAAGTTTCTTTTCAGTTGCAAACTCAATTCCATACATATATATGGGAGGTACAAGATCCAACTCGGTTTTACAGTGAAAACTGCAGGAACTTCAAACCATCACTAGGAAACAGACTGAGAAAGTAGAGAAAAAGTGTCTCCTGCAATCCGTTCCCTTGGTGCTAGATGAACGAACGTCTCTCCACTTGCTCAGTTCTGAGAGATAAGTGTGTGTGAAAGCCGTCCTTCTCATAGCTTGTTGGGAACACAGTTTCTTTTCAGTTGCAAACTCCATTCCATACATATATATGGGGAGGTACAAGCTCCAACCCGGTTTTACAGTGAAAACTGCAGGAACTTCAAACCGGCACTAGGAAACAGACTGAGAAAGCAGAGAAAAAGTGACTCCTGCAACCCGTTCCCTTGGTGCTAGATGAACGAACGTCTCTCTACTTGCTCAGTTCTGAGGGATAAGTGTGTGTGAAAGCCGTCCTTCACATAGCTTGTAGGGAACACAGATTCTTTTCAGTTGCAAACTCCATTCCATACATATATGTGGGGAGGTACAAGCTCCAACTCGGTTTTACAGTGAAATCTGCAGGAACTTCAAACCGGCTTAGGAAACAGACTGAGAAAGCAGAGAAAAAGTGTCTCCTGCAACCCGTTCCCTTGGTGCTAGATGAACGAACGTCTCTCCACTTGCTCAGTTCTGAGGGATAAGTGAGTGTGAAAGCCGTCCTTCACATAGCTTGTAGGGAACACAGATTCTTTTCAGTTGCAAACTCCATTCCATACATATATGTGGGGAGGTACAAGCTCCAACTCAGTTTTACAGTGAAATCTGCAGGAACTTCAAACCGGCACTAGGAAACAGACTGAGAAAGCAGAGAAAAAGTGTCTCCTGCATCCCGTTCCCTTGGTGGTAGATGAACGAACGTCTCTCCACTTGCTCAGTTCTGAGAGATATGTGTGTGTGAACGCCGTCCTTCACCTAGGTTGTTGGGAACACAAAGTTTCTTTTCAGTTCCAAACTCCATTCCATACATATATATGGGGAGGTACAAGCTCCAACTCGATTTTACAGTGAAAACTGCAGGAACTTCAAACCGGCACTAGGAAACAGACTTAGAAAGCAGAGAAAAAGTGTCTCCTGCGACCCGTTCCCTTGGTGCTAGATGAACGAACGTCTCTCCAATTGCTCAGTTCTGAGATATAAGTGTGTGTGAACGCCGCCCTTCACCTAGCTTGTTGGGAACACAAAGATTCTTTTCAGTTCCAAACTCCATTCCATACTTATATATGGGGAGGTACAAGCTCCAACTCGGTTTTACAGTGAAAACTGCAGGAACTTCAAACCGGCACTAGAAAACAGACTGAGAAAGCAGAGAAAAAGTGTCTCCTGCAACCCGTTCCCTTGGTGGTAGATGAACGAACGTCTCTCCACTTGCTCAGTTCTGAGATATAAGTGGGTGTGAACGCCGTCCTTCACATAGCTTGTTGGGAACACAAAGTTTCTTTTCAGTTGCAAACTCCATTCCATACATATATATGGGGAGGTACAAGCTCCAACTCGGTTTTACAGTGAAAACTGCAGGAACTTCAAACCGGCACTAGGAAAAAGACTGAGAAAGCAGAGAAAAAGTGTCTCCTGCAAACCGTTCCCTTGGTGCTAGATGAACGAACGTCTCTCCACTTGCTCAGTTCTGAGATATAAGTGTGTGTGAACGCCGTCCTTCACCTAGCTTGTTGGGAACACAAAGTTTCTTTTCAATTCCAAACTCCATTCCATATATATATATGGGGAGGTACAAGCTCCAACTCGATTTTACAGTGAAAACTGCAGGAACTTCAAACCGGCACTAGGAAACAGACTGAGAAAGCAGAGAAAAAGTGTCTCCTGCAACCCGTTCCCTTGGTGCTAGATGAACGAACGTCTCTCCACTTGCTCAGTTCTGAGAAATAAGTGTGTGTGAACGCCGTATTTCACCTTGCTTGTAGGGAACACAAAGTTTCTTTTCAGTTGCAAACTCCATTCCATACATATATAAGGGGAGGTACTAGCTCCAACTCGGTTTTACAGTGAAAACTGCAGGAACTTCAAACCGGCACTAGGAAACAGACTGCGAAAGAAGAGAAAAAGTGTCCCCTGCAACCCTTTCCCTTGGTGCTAGATGAACGAACGTCTCTCCAATTGCTCAGTTCTGAGAGATAAGTGTGGGTGAAAGCCGTCTTTCACCTAGCTTGTTGGGAACACAAAGTTTCTTTTCAGTTGCAAACTCCATTCCATACATATATATTGAGAGGTAGTAGCTCCAAATCGATTTTACAGGGAAAACTGCAAGAACTTTAAACCGGCACTAGGAAACAGACTGAGAAAGCAGAGAAAAAGTGTCTCCTGCAACCCGTTCCCTTGTTGCTAGATGAACGAACATCTCTCCACTTGCTCAGTTCTGAGAGATAAGTGTGTGTGAAAGCCGTCCTTCACATAGCTTGTTGGGAACACAAAGTTTCTTTTCAGTTACAAACTCCAATCCATACATATATATGGGGAGGTACAAGCTCCAACCCGGTTTTACAGTGAAAACTGCAGGAACTTCAAACCGGCACTAGGAAACAGACTGAGAAAGCAGAGAAATAGTGTCTCCTTCAACCCGTTCCCTTGGTGCTAGATGAACGAACGTCTCTCCACTTACTCAGTTCTGAGAGATAAGTGTGTGTGAAAGCCGTCCTTCACCTAGCTTGTTGGGAACACAAAGTTTCTTTTCAGTTGCAAACTCCATTCCACACATATATATGGGAGGTACAAGCTCCAACTCGGTTTTACAGTGAAAACAGCAGGAACCTCAAAACGGCACTAGGAAACAGACTGAGAAAGCAGAGAAAAAGTGTCTCCTGCAACCCGTTCCCTTGGTGCTAGATGAACGAACGTCTCTCCACTTGCTCAGTCCCGAGAGGTAAGTGTGTGTGAACTCCTTCCTTCATCTAGCTTGTTGGGAACACAAAGTTTCTTTTCAGTTGCAAACTCCATTCCATACATATATATGGGGAGGTACAAGCTCCAACACGGTTTTACAGTGAAAACTGCAGGAACTTCCAACCGGCACTAGGAAACAGACTGAGAAAGAAGAGAAAAAGTGTCTCCTTCAACCCGTTCCATTGGTGCTAGATGAACGAACGTCTCTCCACTTGCTCAGTTCTGAGAGATAAGTGTGTGTGAAAGCCGTCCTTCACATAGCTTGTTGGGAACACAGATTCCTTTCAGTTGCAAACTCCATTCCATACATATATGTGTGGAGGTACAAGCTCCAACTCGGTTTTACAGTGAAAACTGCAGGAACTTCATACCGGCACTAGGAAACAGACTGAGAAAGCAGAGAAAAAGTGTCTCCTGCAACCCGTTCCCTTGGTGCTAGATGAACGAACGTCTCTTCACTTGCAAAGTTCTGAGAGATAAGATTATGTGGAAACTGTGCTTCACCTAGCTTGTTGGGAACACAAAGTTTCTTTTCAGTTGCAAACTCCATTCCATACATATATATGGGGAGGTACAAGCTCCAACTCGGTTTTACAGTGAAAACTGCAGGAACTTCAAACCGGCACTAGGAAACAGACTGAGAAAGCAGAAAAAGTGTCTCCTGCAACCCGTTCCATTGGTGCTAGATGAACGAACGTCTCTCCACTTGCTCAGTTCTGAGAGATAAGTGTGTGTGAAAGCCGTCCTTCACATAGCTTGTTGGGAACACAGATTCCTTTCAGTTGCAAACTCCATTCCATACATATATGTGTGGAGGTACAAGCTCCAACTCGGTTTTACAGTGAAAACTGCAGGAACTTCATACCGGCACTAGGAAACAGACTGAGAAAGCAGAGAAAAAGTGTCTCCTGCAACCCGTTCCCTTTGTGCTAGATGAACGAACGTCTCTCCACTTGCAAAGTTCTGAGAGATAAGATTATGTGGAAACTGTCCTTCACCTAGCTTGTTGGGAACACAAAGTTTCTTTCAGTTGCAAACTCCATTCCATACATATATATTGGGAGGTACAAGCTCCAACTCGGTTTTACAGTGAAAACTGCAGGAACTTCAAACCGTCACTAGGAAATAGACTGAGAAAGTAGAGAAAAAGTGTCTCTTGCAACCCGTTCCCTTGGCGCTAGATGAACGAAAGTCTCTCCACTTGCTCAGTTCAGAGAGATAAGTGTGTGTGAACGCCGTTCTTCATCTAGCATGTTGGGAACACAAAGTTTCTTTTCAGTTGCAAACTCCATTCCATACATATATATGGGGAGGTACAAGCTTCAACTCGGTTTTACAGTGAAAACTGCAGGAACTTCAAACCGGCACTAGGAAACAGACTGAGAAAGCAGAGAAAAAGTGTCTCCTGCAACCCGTTCCCTTGGTGCTAGATGAACGGACGTCTCTCCAATTGCTCAGTTCTGAGAGATAAGTGTGTGTGAAAGCCGTCCTTCACCTAGCTTGTTGGGAACACAAAGTCTCTTTTCAGTTGCAAACTCCATTCCATACATATATATGGGGAGGTACAAGCTCCAACTCGGTTTTACAGTGAAAACTGCAGGAACTTCAAACCGGCACTAGGAAACAGACTGAGAATGTTGGAAAAAAGTGTCTCCTGCAATCCGTTCCCTTGGTGCTAGATGAACGAACGTCTCTCCACTTGCTCAGTTCTGAGAGATAAGTGTGTGTGAAAGCCGTCCTTCACCTAGCTTGTTGGGAACACAAAGTTTCTTTTCAGTTGCAAACTCAATTCCATACATATATATGGGAGGTACAAGATCCAACTCGGTTTTACAGTGAAAACTGCAGGAACTTCAAACCATCACTAGGAAACAGACTGAGAAAGTAGAGAAAAAGTGTCTCCTGCAATCCGTTCCCTTGGTGCTAGATGAACGAACGTCTCTCCACTTGCTCAGTTCTGAGAGATAAGTGTGTGTGAAAGCCGTCCTTCTCATAGCTTGTTGGGAACACAGTTTCTTTTCAGTTGCAAACTCCATTCCATACATATATATGGGGAGGTACAAGCTCCAACCCGGTTTTACAGTGAAAACTGCAGGAACTTCAAACCGGCACTAGGAAACAGACTGAGAAAGCAGAGAAAAAGTGACTCCTGCAACCCGTTCCCTTGGTGCTAGATGAACGAACGTCTCTCTACTTGCTCAGTTCTGAGGGATAAGTGTGTGTGAAAGCCGTCCTTCACATAGCTTGTAGGGAACACAGATTCTTTTCAGTTGCAAACTCCATTCCATACATATATGTGGGGAGGTACAAGCTCCAACTCGGTTTTACAGTGAAATCTGCAGGAACTTCAAACCGGCTTAGGAAACAGACTGAGAAAGCAGAGAAAAAGTGTCTCCTGCAACCCGTTCCCTTGGTGCTAGATGAACGAACGTCTCTCCACTTGCTCAGTTCTGAGGGATAAGTGAGTGTGAAAGCCGTCCTTCACATAGCTTGTAGGGAACACAGATTCTTTTCAGTTGCAAACTCCATTCCATACATATATGTGGGGAGGTACAAGCTCCAACTCAGTTTTACAGTGAAATCTGCAGGAACTTCAAACCGGCACTAGGAAACAGACTGAGAAAGCAGAGAAAAAGTGTCTCCTGCAACCCGTTCCCTTGGTGCTAGATGAACGAACGTCTCTCCACTTGCTCAGTTCTGAGAGATAAGTGTGTGTGAAAGCCGTCCTTCTCATAGCTTGTTGGGAACACAGTTTCTTTTCAGTTGCAAACTCCATTCCATACATATATATGGGGAGGTACAAGCTCCAACCCGGTTTTACAGTGAAAACTGCAGGAACTTCAAACCGGCACTAGGAAACAGACTGAGAAAGCAGAGAAAAAGTGTCTCCTGCAACCCGTTCCCTTGGTGCTAGATGAACGAACGTCTCTCCACTTGCTCAGTTCTGAGGGATAAGTGTGTGTGAAAGCCGTCCTTCACATAGCTTGTAGGGAACACAGATTCTTTTCAGTTGCAAACTCCATTCCATACATATATGTGGGGAGGTACAAGCTCCAACTCAGTTTTACAGTGAAATCTGCAGGAACTTCAAACCGGCACTAGGAAACAGACTGAGAAAGCAGAGAAAAAGTGTCTCCTGCAACCCGTTCCCTTGGTGCTAGATGAACGAACGTCTCTCCACTTACTCAGTTCTGAGAGATATGTGTGTGTGAAAGCCGTCCTTCACCTAGCTTGTTGGGAACACAAAGTTTCTTTTCAGTTGCAAACTCCATTCCATACATATATAAGGGGAGGTACTAGCTCCAACTCGGTTTTACAGTGAAAACTGCAGGAACTTCAAACCGGCACTAGGAAACAGACTGAGAAAGCAGAGAAAAAGTGTCTCCTGCAATCCATTCCCTTGGTGCTAGATGAACGAACGTCTCTCCACTTGCTCAGTTCTGAGAAATAAGTGTGTGTGAACGCCGTCTTTCACCTTGCTTGTAGGGAACACAAAGTTTCTTTTCAGTTGCAAACTCCATTCCATACATATATAAGGGGAGGTACTAGCTCCAACTCGGTTTTACAGTGAAAACTGCAGGAACTTCAAACCGGCACTAGGAAACAGACTGCGAAAGAAGAGAAAAAGTGTCCCCTGCAACCCTTTCCCTTGGTGCTAGATGAACGAACGTCTCTCCAATTGCTCAGTTCTGAGAGATAAGTGTGGGTGAAAGCCGTCCTTCACATAGCTTGTTGGGAACACAAAGTTTCTTTTCAGTTACAAACTCCAATGCATACATATATATGGGGAGGTACAAGCTCCAACCCGGTTTTACAGTGAAAACTGCAGGAACTTCAAACCGGCACTAGGAAACAGACTGAGAAAGCAGAGAAAAAGTGTCTCCTGCAACCCGTTCCCTTGGTGCTAGATGAACGAACGTCTCTCCACTTGCTCAGTTCTGAGAGATAAGTGTGTGTGAAAGCCGTCCTTCACCTAGCTTGTTGGGAACACAAAGTTTCTTTTCAGTTGCAAACTCCATTCCACACATATATATGGGAGGTACAAGCTCCAACTCGGTTTTACAGTGAAAACAGTAGGAACTTCAAAACGGCACTAGGAAACAGACTGAGAAAGTAGAGAAAAAGTGTCTCCTGCAACCTGTTCCCTTGGTGCTAGATGAACGAACGTCTCTCCACTTGCTCAGTCCCGACAGGTAAGTGTGTGTGAACTCCTTCCTTCATCTAGCTTGTTGGGAACACAAAGTTTCTTTTCAGTTGCAAACTCCATTCCATACATATATATGGGGAGGTACAAGCTCCAACTCGGTTTTACAGTGAAAACTGCAGGAACTTCAAACCGGCACTAGGAAACAGACTGAGAAAGCAGAGAAAAAGTGTCTCCTGCAACCCGTTCCATTGGTGCTAGATGAACGAACGTCTCTCCACTTGCTCAGTTCTGAGAGATAAGTGTGTGTAAAAGCCGTCCTTCACATAGCTTGTTGGGAACACAGATTCCTTTCAGTTGCAAACTCCATTCCATACATATATGTGTGGAGGTACAAGCTCCAACTCGGTTTTACAGTGAAAACTGCAGGAACTTCATACCGGCACTAGGAAACAGACTGAGAAAGCAGAGAAAAAGTGTCTCCTGCAACCCGTTCCCTTGGTGCTAGATGAACGAACGTCTCTCCACTTGCAAAGTTCTGAGAGATAAGATTATGTGGAAACTGTCCTTCACCTAGCTTGTTGGGAACACAAAGTTTCTTTTCAGTTGCAAACTCCATTCCATACATATATATTGGGAGGTACAAGCTCCAACTCGGTTTTACAGTGAAAACTGCAGGAACTTCAAACCGGCACTAGGAAATAGACTGAGAAAGTAGAGAAAAAGTGTCTCCTGCAATCCGTTCCCTTGGTTCTATATGAACGAATGTCTCTCCACTTGCTCAGTTCTGAGAGATAAGTGTGTGTGAAAGCCGTCCTTCACCTAGCTTGTTGGGAACACAAAGTTTCTTTTCAGTTGCAAACTCCATTCCATACATATATATGGGAGGTACAAGCTCCAACTCGGTTTTACAGTGAAAACTGCAGGAACTTCATACCGGCATTAGGAAACAGACTGAGAAAGTAGAGAAAAAGTGTCTCCTGCAACCCGTTCCCTTGGTGCTAGATGAACGAAAGTCTCTCCACTTGCTCAGTTCAGAGAGATAAGTGTGTGTGAACGCCGTTCTTCATCTAGCATGTTGGGAACACAAAGTTTCTTTTCAGTTGCAAACTCCATTCCATACATATATATGGGGAGGTACAAGCTCCAACTCGGTTTTACAGTGAAAACTGCAGGAACTTCAAACCGGCACTAGGAAACAGACTGAGAAAGCAGAGAAAAAGTGTCTCCTGCAACCCGTTCCCTTGGTGCTAGATGAACGGACGTCTCTCCAATTGCTCAGTTCTGAGAGATAAGTGTGTGTGAAAGCCGTCCTTCACCTAGCTTGTTGGGAACACAAAGTCTCTTTTCAGTTGCAAACTCCATTCCATACATATATATGGGGAGGTACAAGCTCCAACTCGGTTTTACAGTGAAAACTGCAGGAACTTCAAACCGGCACTAGGAAACAGACTGAGAATGTTGGAAAAAAGTGTCTCCTGCAATCCGTTCCCTTGGTGCTAGATGAACGAACGTCTCTCCACTTGCTCAGTTCTGAGAGATAAGTGTGTGTGAAAGCCGTCCTTCACCTAGCTTGTTGGGAACACAAAGTTTCTTTTCAGTTGCAAACTCAATTCCATACATATATATGGGAGGTACAAGATCCAACTCGGTTTTACAGTGAAAACTGCAGGAACTTCAAACCGGCACTAGGAAACAGACTGAGAAAGCAGAGAAAAAGTGACTCCTGCAACCCGTTCCCTTGGTGCTAGATGAACGAACGTCTCTCCAATTGCTCAGTTCTGAGAGATAATTGTGTGTGATAGCCGTCCTTCACCTAGCTTGTTGGGAACACAAAGTCTCTTTTCAGTTGCAAACTCCATTCCATACATATATATGGGGAGGTACAAGCTCCAACTCGGTTTTACAGTGAAAACTGCAGGAACTTCAAACCGGCACTAGGAAACAGACTGAGAATGTTGGAAAAAATGTCTCCTGCAATCCGTTCCCTTGGTGCTAGATGAACGAACGTCTCTCCACTTGCTCAGTTCTGAGAGATAAGAGTGTGTGAAAGCCGTACTTCACCTAGCTTGTTGGGAACACAAAGTTTCTTTTCAGTTGCAAACTCAATTCCATACATATATATGGGAGGTACAAGCTCCAACTCGGTTTTACAGTGAAAACTGCAGGAACTTCAAACCGGCACTAGGAAACAGACTGAGAAAGCAGAGAAAAAGTGTCTCCTGCAACCCGTTCCTTTGGTGCTAGATGAACGGACGTCTCTCCAATTGCTCAGTTCTGAGAGATAATTGTGTGTGATAGCCGTCCTTCACCTAGCTTGTTGGGAACACAAAGTCTCTTTTCAGTTGCAAACTCCATTCCATACATATATATGGGGAGGTACAAGCTCCAACTCGGTTTTACAGTGAAAACTGCAGGAACTTCAAACCGGCACTAGGAAACAGACTGAGAATGTTGGAAAAAAGTGTCTCCTGCAATCCGTTCCCTTGGTGCTAGATGAACGAACGTCTCTCCACTTGCTCAGTTCTGAGAGATAAGTGTGTGTGAAAGCCGTCCTTCACCTAGCTTGTTGGGAACACAAAGTTTCTTTTCAGTTGCAAACTCAATTCCATACATATATATGGGAGGTACAAGCTCCAACTCGGTTTTACAGTGAAAACTGCAGGAACTTCAAACCGGCACTAGGAAACAGACTGAGAAAGCAGAGAAAAAGTGTCTCCTGCAACCCGTTCCTTTGGTGCTTGATGAACGGACGTCTCTCCAATTGCTCAGTTCTGAGAGATAAGTGTGTGTGATAGCCGTCCTTCACCTAGCTTGTTGGGAACACAAAGTTTCTTTTCAGTTGCAAACTCCATTCCATACATATATATGGGGAGGTACAAGCTCCAACTCGGTTTTACAGTGAAAACTGCAGGATCTTCCAACCGGCACTAGGAAACAGACTGAGAAAGCAGAGAAAAAGTGTCTCCTGCAACCCGTTCCCTTGGTGCTAGATGAACGAACGTCTCTCCACTTGCTCAGTTCTGAGAGATAAGTGTGTGTGAACGCCGTTCTTCATCTAGCTTGTTGGGAACACATAGTTTCTTTTCAGTTGCAAACTCCATTCCATACATATATATGGGGAGGTACAAGCTCCAACTCGGTTTTACAGTGAAAACTGCAGGAACTTCATACCGGCACTAGGAAACAGACTGAGAAAGCAGAGAAAAAGTGTCTCCTGCAATCCGTTCCCTTGGTGCTAGATGAACGAACGTCTCTCCACTTGCTCAGTTCTGAGAGATAAGTGTGTGTGAAAGCCGTCCTTCACCTAACTTGTTGGGAACACAAAGTTTCTTTTCAGTTGCATACTCCATTCCATACATATATATGGAGAGGTACAAGCTCCAACTCGGTTTTACAGTGAAAACTGCAGGAACTTCAAACCATCACTAGGAAACAGACTGAGAAAGTAGAGAAAAAGTGTCTCCTGTAATCCGTTCCCTTGGTGCTAGATGAACGAATGTCTCTCCACTTGCTCAGTTCTGAGAGATAAGTGTGTGTGATAGCCGTCCTTCACCTAGCTTGTTGGGAACACAAAGTTTCTTTTCAGTTGCAAACTCAATTCCATACATATATATGGGAGGTACAAGATCCAACTCGGTTTTACAGTGAAAACTGCAGGAACTTCAAACCGGCACTAGGAAACAGACTGAGAAAGCAGAGAAAAAGTGACTCCTGCAACCCGTTCCCTTGGTGCTAGATGAACGAACGTCTCTCCACTTGCTCAGTTCTGAGAGATAATTGTGTGTGATAGCCGTCCTTCACCTAGCTTGTTGGGAACACAAAGTTTGTTTTCAGTTGCAAACTCCATTCCATACATATATATGGGAGGTACAAGCTCCAACTAGGTTTTACAGTGAAAACTGCAGGAACTTCATACCGGCACTAGGAAACAGACTGAGAAAGCAGAGAAAAAGTGTCTCCTGCAACCCGTTCCCTTGGTGCTAGATGAACGGACGTCTCTCCAATTGCTCAGTTCTGACAGATAAGTGTGTGTGATAGCCGTCCTTCACCTAGCTTGTTGGGAACACAAAGTTTCTTTTCAGTTGCAAACTCCATTCCATACATATATATGGGGAGGTACAAGCTCCAACTCGGTTTTACAGTGAAAACTGCAGGATCTTCCAACCGGCACTAGGAAACAGACTGAGAAAGTAGAGAAAAAGTGTCTCCTGCAATCCGCTCCCTTGGTGCTAGATGAACGAACGTCTCTCCACTTGCTCAGTTCTTAGAGATAAGTGTGTGTGAAAGCCGTCCTTCACCTATCTTGTTGGGAACACAAAGTTTCTTTTCAGTTGCAAACCCCATTCCATACATATATATGGGAGGTACAAGCTCCAACTCGGTTTTACAGTGAAAACTGCAGGAACTTTATACCGGCACTAGGAAACAGACTGAAAAGCAGAGAAAAAGTGACTCCTGCAACCCGTTTCCTTGGTGCTAGATGAACGAACGTCTCTCCACTTGCTCAGTTCTGAGAGATAAGTGTGTGTGAAAGCCATCCTTCACCTAACTTGTTGGGAACACAAAGTTTCTTTTCAGTTGCAAACTCCATTCCATACATATATATGGGAGGTACAAGCTCCAACTCGATTTTACAGTGAAAACTGCAGGAACTTCAAAACGGCACTAGGAAACAGACTGAGAAAGCAGAGAAAAAGTGTCTCCTGCAACCCGTTCCCTTGGTGCTAGATGAACGAACATCTCTCCACTTGCTCAGTTCTGAGAGATAAGTGTGTGTGAACGCCGTCCTTCATCTAGCTTGTTGGGAACACAAACTTTCTTTTCAGTTGCAAACTCCATTCCATACATATATATGGGGAGGTACAAGCTCCAACTCGGTTTTACAGTGAAAACTGCAGGAACTTCAAACCGGCACTAGGAAACAGACTGAGAAAGCAGAGAAAAAGTGTCTCCTGCAACCCGTTCCATTGGTGCTAGATGAACGAACGTCTCTCCACTTGCTCAGTTCTGAGAGATAAGTGTGTGTGAAAGCCGTCCTTCACCTAGCTTGTTGGGAACACAAAGTTTCTTTTCAGTTGCAAACTCCATTCCATACATATATATGGGAGGTACAAGCTCCAACTCGGTTTTACAGTGAAAACTGCAGGAACTTTATACCGGCACTAGGAAACAGACTGAAAAGCAGAGAAAAAGTGTCTCCTGCAACCCGTTCCCTTGGTGCTAGATGAACGAACGTCTCTCCACTTGCTCAGTTCTGAGAGATAAGTGTGTGTGAAAGCCGTCCTTCACCTAACTTGTTTTGAACACAGTTTCTTTTCAGTTGCATACTCCATTCCATACATATATATGGAGAGGTACAAGCTCCAACTCGGTTTTACACTGAAAACTGCAGGAACTTCAAACCATCACTAGGAAACAGACTGAGAAAGTAGAGAAAAAGTGTCTCCTGCAATCCGTTCCCTTGGTGCTAGATGAACGAACGTCTCTCCACTTGCTCAGTTCTGAGAGATAAGTGTGTGTGATAGCCGTCCTTCACCTAGCTTGTTGGGAACACAAAGTTTCTTTTCAGTTGCAAACTCAATTCCATACATATATATGGGAGGTACAAGATCCAACTCGGTTTTACAGTGAAAACTGCAGGAACTTCAAACCGGCACTAGGAAACAGACTGAGAAAGCAGAGAAAAAGTGACTCCTGCAACCCGTTCCCTTGGTGCTAGATGAACGAACGTCTCTCCACTTGCTCAGTTCTGAGAGATAATTGTGTGTGATAGCCGTCCTTCACCTAGCTTGTTGGGAACACAAAGTTTGTTTTCAGTTGCAAACTCCATTCCATACATATATATGGGAGGTACAAGCTCCAACTCGGTTTTACAGTGAAAACTGCAGGAACTTCATACCGGCACTAGGAAACAGACTGAGAAAGCAGAGAAAAAGTGTCTCCTGCAACCCGTTCCCTTGGTGCTAGATGAACGGACGTCTCTCCAATTGCTCAGTTCTGACAGATAAGTGTGTGTGATAGCCGTCCTTCACCTAGCTTGTTGGGAACACAAAGTTTCTTTTCAGTTGCAAACTCCATTCCATACATATATATGGGGAGGTACAAGCTCCAACTCGGTTTTACAGTGAAAACTGCAGGATCTTCCAACCGGCACTAGGAAACAGACTGAGAAAGTAGAGAAAAAGTGTCTCCTGCAATCCGCTCCCTCGGTGCTAGATGAACGAACGTCTCTCCACTTGCTCAGTTCTTAGAGATAAGTGTGTGTGAAAGCCGTACTTCACCTATCTTGTTGGGAACACAAAGTTTCTTTTCAGTTGCAAACCCCATTCCATACATATATATGGGAGGTACAAGCTCCAACTCGGTTTTACAGTGAAAACTGCAGGAACTTTATACCGGCACTAGGAAACAGACTGAAAAGCAGAGAAAAAGTGACTCCTGCAACCCGTTTCCTTGGTGCTAGATGAACGAACGTCTCTCCACTTGCTCAGTTCTGAGAGATAAGTGTGTGTGAAAGCCATCCTTCACCTAACTTGTTGGGAACACAAAGTTTCTTTTCAGTTGCAAACTCCATTCCATACATATATATGGGAGGTACAAGCTCCAACTCGATTTTACAGTGAAAACTGCAGGAACTTCAAAACGGCACTAGGAAACAGACTGAGAAAGCAGAGAAAAAGTGTCTCCTGCAACCCGTTCCCTTGGTGCTAGATGAACGAACGTCTCTCCACTTGCTCAGTTCTGAGATATAAGTGTGTGTGAACGCCGTCCTTCACCTAGCTTGTTGGGAACACAAAGTTTCTTTTCAGTTGCAAACTCCATTCCATACATATATATGGGGAGGTACAAGCTCCAACTCGGTTTTACAGTGAAAACTGCAGGAACTTCAAACCGGCACTAGGAAACAGACTGAGAAAGCAGAGAAAAAGTGTCTCCTGCAACCCGTTCCCTTGGTGCTAGATGAACGAACGTCTCTCCACTTGCTCAGTTCTGAGATATAAGTGGGTGTGAACGCCGTCCTTCACCTAGCTTGTTGGGAACACAAACTTTCTTTTCAGTTGCAAACTCCATTCCATACATATATATGGGGAGGTACAAGCTCCAACTCGGTTTTACAGTGAAAACTGCAGGAACTTTATACCGGCACTAGGAAACAGACTGAAAAGCAGAGAAAAAGTGTCTCCTGCAACCCGTTCCCTTGGTGCTAGATGAACGAACGTCTCTCCACTTGCTCAGTTCTGAGAGATAAGTGTGTGTGAAAGCCGTCCTTCACCTAACTTGTTGGGAACACAGTTTCTTTTCAGTTGCATACTCCATTCCATACATATATATGGAGAGGTACAAGCTCCAACTCGGTTTTACACTGAAAACTGCAGGAACTTCAAACCATCACTAGGAAACAGACTGAGAAAGTAGAGAAAAAGTGTCTCCTGCAATCCGTTCCCTTGGTGCTAGATGAACGAACGTCTCTCCACTTGCTCAGTTCTGAGAGATAAGTGTGTGTGATAGCCGTCCTTCACCTAGCTTGTTGGGAACACAAAGTTTCTTTTCAGTTGCAAACTCAATTCCATACATATATATGGGAGGTACAAGATCCAACTCGGTTTTACAGTGAAAACTGCAGGAACTTCAAACCGGCACTAGGAAACAGACTGAGAAAGCAGAGAAAAAGTGACTCCTGCAACCCGTTCCCTTGGTGCTAGATGAACGAACGTCTCTCCACTTGCTCAGTTCTGAGAGATAATTGTGTGTGATAGCCGTCCTTCACCTAGCTTGTTGGGAACACAAAGTTTGTTTTCAGTTGCAAACTCCATTCCATACATATATATGGGAGGTACAAGCTCCAACTCGGTTTTACAGTGAAAACTGCAGGAACTTCATACCGGCACTAGGAAACAGACTGAGAAAGCAGAGAAAAAGTGTCTCCTGCAACCCGTTCCCTTGGTGCTAGATGAACGGACGTCTCTCCAATTGCTCAGTTCTGACAGATAAGTGTGTGTGATAGCCGTCCTTCACCTAGCTTGTTGGGAACACAAAGTTTCTTTTCAGTTGCAAACTCCATTCCATACATATATATGGGGAGGTACAAGCTCCAACTCGGTTTTACAGTGAAAACTGCAGGATCTTCCAACCGGCACTAGGAAACAGACTGAGAAAGTAGAGAAAAAGTGTCTCCTGCAATCCGCTCCCTTGGTGCTAGATGAACGAACGTCTCTCCACTTGCTCAGTTCTTAGAGATAAGTGTGTGTGAAAGCCGTACTTCACCTATCTTGTTGGGAACACAAAGTTTCTTTTCAGTTGCAAACCCCATTCCATACATATATATGGGAGGTACAAGCTCCAACTCGGTTTTACAGTGAAAACTGCAGGAACTTTATACCGGCACTAGGAAACAGACTGAAAAGCAGAGAAAAAGTGACTCCTGCAACCCGTTCCCTTGGTGCTAGATGAACGAACGTCTCTCCACTTGCTCAGTTCTTAGAGATAAGTGTGTGTGAAAGCGGTCCTTCACCTATCTTGTTGGGAACACAAAGTTTCTTTTCAGTTGCAAACCCCATTCCATACATATATATGGGAGGTACAAGCTCCAACTCGGTTTTACAGTGAAAACTGCAGGAACTTTAAACCGGCACTAGGAAACAGACTGAAAAGCAGAGAAAAAGTGACTCCTGCAACCCGTTTCCTTGGTGCTAGATGAACGAACGTCTCTCCACTTGCTCAGTTCTGAGAGATAAGTGTGTGTGAAAGCCATCCTTCACCTAACTTGTTGGGAACACAAAGTTTCTTTTCAGTTGCAAACTCCATTCCATACATATATATGGGAGGTACAAGCTCCAACTCGATTTTACAGTGAAAACTGCAGGAACTTCAAAACGGCACTAGGAAACAGACTGAAAAGCAGAGAAAAAGTGTCTCCTGCAACCCGTTCCCTTGGTGCTAGATGAACGAACATCTCTCCACTTGCTCAGTTCTGAGAGATAAGTGTGTGTGAACGCCGTGCTTCATCTAGCTTGTTGGGAACACAAACTTTCTTTTCAGTTGCAAACTCCATTCCATACATATATATGGGGAGGTACAAGCTCCAACTCGGTTTTACAGTGAAAACTGCAGGAACTTCAAACCGGCACTAGGAAACAGACTGAGAAAGCAGAGAAAAAGTGTCTCCTGCAACCCGTTCCATTGGTGCTAGATGAACGAACGTCTCTCCACTTGCTCAGTTCTGAGAGATAAGTGTGTGTGAAAGCCGTCCTTCACCTAGCTTGTTGGGAACACAAAGTTTCTTTTCAGTTGCAAACTCCATTCCATACATATATATGGGAGGTACAAGCTCCAACTCGGTTTTACAGTGAAAACTGCAGGAACTTTATACCGGCACTAGGAAACAGACTGAAAAGCAGAGAAAAAGTGTCTCCTGCAACCCGTTCCCTTGGTGCTAGATGAACGAACGTCTCTCCACTTGCTCAGTTCTGAGAGATAAGTGTGTGTGAAAGCCGTCCTTCACCTAACTTGTTGGGAACACAGTTTCTTTTCAGTTGCATACTCCATTCCATACATATATATGGGGAGGTACAAGCTCCAACCCGGTTTTACAGTGAAAACTGCAGGAACTTCAAACCGGCACTAGGAAACAGACTGAGAAAGCAGAGAAAAAGTGTCTCCTGCAACCCGTTCCCTTGGTGCTAGATGAACGAACGTCTCTCCACTTGCTCAGTTCTGAGAGATAAGTGTGTGTGATAGCCGTCCTTCACCTAGCTTGTTGGGAACACAAAGTTTCTTTTCAGTTGCAAACTCAATTCCATACATATATATGGGAGGTACAAGATCCAACTCGGTTTTACAGTGAAAACTGCAGGAACTTCAAACCGGCACTAGGAAACAGACTGAGAAAGCAGAGAAAAAGTGACTCCTGCAACCCGTTCCCTTGGTGCTAGATGAACGAACGTCTCTCCACTTGCTCAGTTCTGAGAGATAATTGTGTGTGATAGCCGTCCTTCACCTAGCTTGTTGGGAACACAAAGTTTGTTTTCAGTTGCAAACTCCATTCCATACATATATATGGGAGGTACAAGCTCCAACTCGGTTTTACAGTGAAAACTGCAGGAACTTCATACCGGCACTAGGAAACAGACTGAGAAAGCAGAGAAAAAGTGTCTCCTGCAACCCGTTCCCTTGGTGCTAGATGAACGGACGTCTCTCCAATTGCTCAGTTCTGACAGATAAGTGTGTGTGATAGCCGTCATTCACCTAGCTTGTTGGGAACACAAAGTTTCTTTTCAGTTGCAAACTCCATTCCATACATATATATGGGGAGGTACAAGCTCCAACTCGGTTTTACAGTGAAAACTGCAGGATCTTCCAACCGGCACTAGGAAACAGACTGAGAAAGTAGAGAAAAAGTGTCTCCTGCAATCCGCTCCCTTGGTGCTAGATGAACGAAAGTCTCTCCACTTGCTCAGTTCTTAGAGATAAGTGTGTGTGAAAGCCGTCCTTCACCTATCTTGTTGGGAACACAAAGTTTCTTTTCAGTTGCAAACCCCATACCATACATATATATGGGAGGTACAAGCTCCAACTCGGTTTTACAGTGAAAACTGCAGGAACTTTATACCGGCACTAGGAAACAGACTGAAAAGCAGAGAAAAAGTGACTCCTGCAACCCGTTTCCTTGGTGCTAGATGAACGAACGTCTCTCCACTTGCTCAGTTCTGAGAGATAAGTGTGTGTGAAAGCCATCCTTCACCTAACTTGTTGGGAACACAAAGTTTCTTTTCAGTTGCAAACTCCATTCCATACATATATATGGGAGGTACAAGCTCCAACTCGATTTTACAGTGAAAACTGCAGGAACTTCAAAACGGCACTAGGAAACAGACTGAGAAAGCAGAGAAAAAGTGTCTCCTGCAACCCGTTCCCTTGGTGCTAGATGAACGAACGTCTCTCCACTTGCTCAGTTCTGAGATATAAGTGGGTGTGAACGCCGTCCTTCACCTAGCTTGTTGGGAACACAAAGTTTCTTTTCAGTTCCAAACTCCATTCCATACATATATATGGGGAGGTACAAGCTCCAACTCGGTTTTACAGTGAAAACTGCAGGAACTTCAAACCGGCACTAGGAAACAGACTGAGAAAGCAGAGAAAAAGTGTCTCCTGCAACCCGTTCCCTTGGTGCTAGATGAACGAACGTCTATCCACTTGCTCAGTTCTGAGATATAAGTGGGTGTGAACGCCGTCCTTCACCTAGCTTGTTGGGAACACAAAGTTTCTTTTCAGTTGCAAACTCCATTCCATACATATATATGGGGAGGTACAAGCTCCAACTCGGTTTTACAGTGAAAACTGCAGGAACTTCAAACCGGCACTAGGAAACAGACTGAGAAAGCAGAGAAAAAGTGTCTCCTGCAACCCGTTCCCTTGGTGCTAGATGAACGAACGTCTCTCCACTTGCTCAGTTCTGAGATATAAGTGTGTGTGAACGCCGTCCTTCACCTAGCTTGTTGGGAACACAAAGTTTCTTTTCAGTTGCAAACTCCATTCCATACATATATATGGGGAGGTACAAGCTCCAACTCGGTTTTACAGTGAAAACTTCAGGAACTTCAAACCGGCACTAGGAAACAGACTGAGAAAGCAGAGAAAAAGTGTCTCCTGCAACCCGTTCCCTTGGTGCTAGATGAACGAACGTCTCTCCACTTGCTCAGTTCTGAGATATAAGTGGGTGTGAACGCAGTCCTTCACCTAGCTTGTTGGGAACACAAAGTTTCTTTTCAGTTGCAAACTCCATTCCATACATATATATGGGGAGGTACAAGCTCCAACTCGGTTTTACAGTGAAAACTGCAGGAACTTCAAACCGGCACTAGGAAACAGACTGAGAAAGCAGAGAAAAAGTGTCTCCTGCAACCCGTTCCCTTGGTGCTAGATGAACGAACGTCTCTCCACTTGCTCAGTTCTGAGATATAAGTGGGTGTGAACGCCGTCCTTCACCTAGCTTGTTGGGAACACAAAGTTTCTTTTCAGTTGCAAACTCCATTCCATACATATATATGGGGAGGTACAAGCTCCAACTCGGTTGTACAGTGAAAACTGCAGGAACTTCAAACCGGCACTAGGAAACAGACTGAGAAAGCAGAGAAAAAGTGTCTCCTGCAACCCGTTCCCTTGGTGCTAGATGAACGAACGTCTCTCCACTTGCTCAGTTCTGAGATATAAGTGTGTGTGAACGCCGTCCTTCACCTAGCTTGTTGGGAACACAAAGTTTCTTTTCAGTTGCAAACTCCATTCCATACATATATATGGGGAGGTACAAGCTCCAACTCGATTTTACAGTGAAAACTGCAGGAACTTCAAACCGGCACTAGGAAACAGACTGAGAAAGCAGAGAAAAAGTGTCTCCTGCAACCCGTTCCCTTGGTGCTAGATGAACGAACGTCTCTCCACTTGCTCAGTTCTGAGAGATAAGTGTGCGTGAACGCCGTCCTTCACCTAGCTTGTTGGGAACACAAAGTTTCTTTTCAGTTCCAAACTCCATTCCATACATATATATGGGGAGGTACAAGCTCCAACTCGATTTTACAGTGAAAACTGCAGGAACTTCAAACCGGCACTAGGAAACAGACTGAGATAGCAGAGAAAAAGTGTCTTCTGCGACCCGTTCCCTTGGTGCTAGATGAACGAACGTCTCTCCACTTGCTCAGTTCTGAGATATAAGTGTGTGTGAACGCCGCCCTTCACCTAGATTGTTGGGAACACAAAGTTTCTTTTCAGTTGCAAACTCCATTCCATACATATATATGGGGAGGAACAAGCTCCAACTCGGTTTTACAGTGAAAACTGCAGGAACTTCAAACCGGCACTAGGAAACAGACTGAGAAAGCAGAGAAAAAGTGTCTTCTGCGACCCGTTCCCTTGATGCTAGATGAACGAACGTCTCTCCACTTGCTCAGTTCTGAGATATAAGTGTGTGTGAACGCCGCCCTTCACCTAGCTTGTTGGGAACACAAAGTTTCTTTTCAGTTCCAAACTCCATTCCATACTTATATATGGGGAGGTACAAGCTCCAACTCGGTTTTACAGTGAAAACTGCAGGAACTTCAAACCGGCACTAGAAAACAGACTGAGAAAGCAGAGAAAAAGTGTCTCCTGCAACCCGTTCCCTTGGTGGTAGATGAACGAACGTCTCTCCACTTGCTCAGTTCTGAGAGATATGTGTGTGTGAATGCCGTCCTTCACCTAGGTTGTTGGGAACACAAAGTTTCTTTTCAGTTCCAAACTCCATTCCATACATATATATGGGGAGGTACAAGCTCCAACTCGATTTTACAGTGAAAACTGCAGGAACTTCAAACCGGCACTAGGAAACAGACTTAGAAAGCAGAGAAAAAGTGTCTCCTGCGACCCGTTCCCTTGGTGCTAGATGAACGAACGTCTCTCCATTTGCTCAGTTCTGAGATATAAGTGTGTGTGAACGCCGCCCTTCACCTAGCTTGTTGGGAACACAAAGATTCTTTTCAGTTCCAAACTCCATTCCATACTTATATATGGGGAGGTACAAGCTCCAACTCGGTTTTACAGTGAAAACTGCAGGAACTTCAAAACGGCACTAGGAAAAGACTGAGAAAGCAGAGAAAAAGTGTCTCCTGCAACCCGTTCCCTTGGTGCTAGATGAACGAACGTCTCTCCACTTGCTCAGTTCTGAGATATAAGTGGGTGTGAACGCCGTCCTTCACCTAGCTTGTTGGGAACACAAAGTTTCTTTTCAGTTGCAAACTCCATTCCATACATATATATGGGGAGGTACAAGCTCCAACTCGGTTTTACAGTGAAAACTGCAGGAACTTCAAACCGGCACTAGGAAAAAGACTGAGAAAGCAGAGAAAAAGTGTCTCCTGCAAACCGTTCCCTTGGTGCTAGATGAACGAACGTCTCTCCACTTGCTCAGTTCTGAGATATAAGTGTGTGTGAACGCCGTCCTTCACCTAGCTTGTTGGGAACACAAAGTTTCTTTTCAGTTCCAAACTCCATTCCATATATATATATGGGGAGGTACAAGCTCCAACTCGATTTTACAGTGAAAACTGCAGGAACTTCAAACCGGCACTAGGAAACAGACTGAGAAAGCAGAGAAAAAGTGTCTCCTGCAACCCGTTCCCTTGGTGCTAGATGAACGAACGTCTCTCCACTTGCTCAGTTCTGAGAAATAAGTGTGTGTGAACGCCGTATTTCACCTTGCTTGTAGGGAACACAAAGTTTCTTTTCAGTTGCAAACTCCATTCCATACATATATAAGGGGAGGTACTAGCTCCAACTCGGTTTTACAGTGAAAACTGCAGGAACTTCAAACCGGCACTAGGAAACAGACTGCGAAAGAAGAGAAAAAGTGTCCCCTGCAACCCTTTCCCTTGGTGCTAGATGAACGAACGTCTCTCCAATTGCTCAGTTCTGAGAGATAAGTGTGGGTGAAAGCCGTCCTTCACCTAGCTTGTTGGGAACACAAAGTTTCTTTTCAGTTGCAAACTGCATTCCATACATATATATTGAGAGGTAGTAGCTCCAAATCGATTTTACAGTGAAAACTGCAAGAACTTTAAACCGGCACTAGGAAACAGACTGAGAAAGCAGAGAAAAAGTGTCTCCTGCAACCCGTTCCCTTGTTGCTAGTTGAACGAACATCTCTCCACTTGCTCAGTTCTGAGAGATAAGTGTGTGTGAAAGCCGTCCTTCACATAGCTTGTTGGGAACACAAAGTTTCTTTTCAGTTACAAACTCCAATCCATACATATATATGGGGAGGTACAAGCTCCAACCCGGTTTTACAGTGAAAACTGCAGGAACTTCAAACCGGCACTAGGAAACAGACTGAGAAAGCAGAGAAAAAGTGTCTCCTGCAACCCGTTCCCTTGGTGCTAGATGAACGAACGTCTCTCCACTTACTCAGTTCTGAGAGATAAGTGGGTGTGAACGCCGTCCTTCACCTAGCTTGTTGGGAACACAAAGTTTCTTTTCAGTTGCAAACTCCATTCCATACATATATATGGGGAGGTACAAGCTCCAACTCGGTTTTACAGTGAAAACTGCAGGAACTTCAAAACGGCACTAGGAAACAGACTGAGAAAGCAGAGAAAAAGTGTCTCCTGCAACCCGTTCCCTTGGTGCTAGATGAACGAACGTCTCTCCACTTGCTCAGTTCTGAGATATAAGTGGGTGTGAACGCCGTCCTTCACCTAGCTTGTTGGGAACACAAAGTTTCTTTTCAGTTGCAAACTCCATTCCATACATATATATGGGGAGGTACAAGCTCCAACTCGGTTGTACAGTGAAAACTGCAGGAACTTCAAACCGGCACTAGGAAACAGACTGAGAAAGCAGAGAAAAATGTCTTCTGCGACCCGTTCCCTTGGTGCTAGATGAACGAACGTCTCTCCACTTGCTCAGTTCTGAGATATAAGTGTGTGTGAACGCCGCCCTTCACCTAGCTTGTTGGGAACACAAAGTTTCTTTTCAGTTCCAAACTCCATTCCATACTTATATATGGGGAGGTACAAGCTCCAACTCGGTTTTACAGTGAAAACTGCAGGAACTTCAAACCGGCACTAGAAAACAGACTGAGAAAGCAGAGAAAAAGTGTCTCCTGAAACCCGTTCCCTTGGTGGTAGATGAACGAACGTCTCTCCACTTGCTCAGTTCTGAGAGATATGTGTGTGTGAACGCCGTCCTTCACCTAGGTTGTTGGGAACACAAAGTTTCTTTTCAGTTCCAAACTCCATTCCATACATATATATGGGGAGGTACAAGCTCCAACTCGATTTTACAGTGAAAACTGCAGGAACTTCAAACCGGCACTAGGAAACAGACTGTGAAAGCAGAGAAAAAGTGTCTCCTGCGACCCGTTCCCTTGGTGCTAGATGAACGAACGTCTCTCCATTTGCTCAGTTCTGAGATATAAGTGTGTGTGAACGCCGCCCTTCACCTAGCTTGTTGGGAACACAAAGATTCTTTTCAGTTCCAAACTCCATTCCATACTTATATATGGGGAGGTACAAGCTCCAACTCGGTTTTACAGTGAAAACTGCAGGAACTTCAAACCGGCACTAGAAAACAGACTGAGAAAGCAGAGAAAAAGTGTCTCCTGCAACCCGTTCCCTTGGTGGTAGATGAACGAACGTCTCTCCACTTGCTCAGTTCTGAGATATAAGTGGGTGTGAACGCCGTCCTTCACCTAGCTTGTTGGGAACACAAAGTTTCTTTTCAGTTGCAAACTCCATTCCATACATATATATGGGGAGGTACAAGCTCCAACTCGGTTTTACAGTGAAAACTGCAGGAACTTCAAACCGGCACTAGGAAAAAGACTGAGAAAGCAGAGAAAAAGTGTCTCCTGCAAACCGTTCCCTTGGTGCTAGATGAACGAACGTCTTTCCACTTGCTCAGTTCTGTGATATAAGTGGGTGTGAACGCCGTCCTTCACCTAGCTTGTTGGGAACACAAAGTTTCTTTTCAGTTCCAAACTCCATTCCATATATATATATGGGGAGATACAAGCTCCAACTCGATTTTACAGTGAAAACTGCAGGAACTTCAAACCGGCACTAGGAAACAGACTGAGAAAGCAGAGAAAAAGTGTCTCCTGCAACCCGTTCCCTTGGTGCTAGATGAACGAACGTCTCTCCACTTGCTCAGTTCTGAGAAATAAGTGTGTGTGAACACCGTATTTCACCTTGCTTGTAGGGAACACAAAGTTTCTTTTCAGTTGCAAACTCCATTCCATACATATATAAGGGGAGGTACTAGCTCCAACTCGGTTTTACAGTGAAAACTGCAGGAACTTCAAACCGGCACTAGGAAACAGACTGCGAAAGAAGAGAAAAAGTGTCCCCTGCAACCCTTTCCCTTGGTGCTAGATGAACGAACGTCTCTCCAATTGCTCAGTTCTGAGAGATAAGTGTGGGTGAAAGCCGTCTTTCACCTAGCTTGTTGGGAACACAAAGTTTCTTTTCAGTTGCAAACTCCATTCCATACATATATATTGAGAGGTAGTAGCTCCAAATCGATTTTACAGTGAAAACTGCAAGAACTTTAAACCGGCACTAGGAAACAGACTGAGAAAGCAGAGAAAAAGTGTCTCCTGCAACCCGTTCCCTTGTTGCTAGATGAACGAACATCTCTCCACTTGCTCAGTTCTGAGAGATAAGTGTGTGTGAAAGCCGTCCTTCACATAGCTTGTTGGGAACACAAAGTTTCTTTTCAGTTACAAACTCCAATCCATACATATATATGGGGAGGTACAAGCTCCAACCCGGTTTTACAGTGAAAACTGCAGGAACTTCAAACCGGCACTAGGAAACAGACTGAGAAAGCAGAGAAAAAGTGTCTCCTGCAACCCGTTCCCTTGGTGCTAGATGAACGAACGTCTCTCCACTTGCTCACTTCTGAGAGATAAGTGTGTGTGAACGCCGCCCTTCACCTAGATTGTTGGGAACACAAAGTTTCTTTTCAGTTGCAAACTCCATTCCATACATATATATGGGGAGGAACAAGCTCCAACTCGGTTTTACAGTGAAAACTGCAGGAACTTCAAACCGGCACTAGAAAACAGACTGAGAAAGCAGAGAAAAAGTGTCTCCTGCAACCCGTTCCCTTGGTGGTAGATGAACGAACGTCTCTCCACTTGCTAAGTTCTGAGAGAAAAGTGTGTGTGAAAGCCGTCCTTCAACTAGCTTGTTGGGAACACAAAGTTTCTTTTCAGTTGCAAACTCCATTCCATACATATATATGGGGAGGTACAAGCTCCAACTCGGTTTTACAGTGAAAACTGCAGGAACTTCAAACCGGCACTAGGAAACAGACTGAGAAAGCAGAGAAAAAGTGTCTTCTGCGACCCGTTCCCTTGGTGCTAGATGAACGAACGTCTCTCCACTTGCTCAGTTCTGAGATATAAGTGTGTGTGAACGCCGCCCTTCACCTAGCTTGTTGGGAACACAAAGTTTCTTTTCAGTTCCAAACTCCATTCCATACTTATATATGGGGAGGTACAAGCTCCAACTCGGTTTTACAGTGAAAACTGCAGGAACTTCAAACCGGCACTAGAAAACAGACTGAGAAAGCAGAGAAAAAGTGTCTCCTGCAACCCGTTCCCTTGGTGGTAGATGAACGAACGTCTCTCCACTTGCTCAGTTCTGAGAGATATGTGTGTGTGAACGCCGTCCTTCACCTAGGTTGTTGGGAACACAAAGTTTCTTTTCAGTTCCAAACTCCATTCCATACATATATATGGGGAGGTACAAGCTCCAACTCGATTTTAGAGTGAAAACTGCAGGAACTTCAAACCGGCACTAGGAAACAGACTTAGAAAGCAGAGAAAAAGTGTCTCCTGCGACCCGTTCCCTTGGTGCTAGATGAACGAACGTCTCTCCATTTGCTCAGTTCTGAGATATAAGTGTGTGTGAACGCCGCACTTCACCTAGCTTGTTGGGAACACAAAGATTCTTTTCAGTTCCAAACTCCATTCCATACTTATATATGGGGAGGTACAAGCTCCAACTCGGTTTTACAGTGAAAACTGCAGGAACTTCAAACCGGCACTAGAAAACAGTCTGAGAAAGCAGAGAAAAAGTGTCTCCTGCAACCCGTTCCCTTGGTGGTAGATGAACGAACGTCTCTCCACTTGCTCAGTTCTGAGATATAAGTGGGTGTGAACGCCGTCCTTCACCTAGCTTGTTGGGAACACAAAGTTTCTTTTCAGTTGCAAACTCCATTCCATACATATATATGGGGAGGTACAAGCTCCAACTCGGTTTTACAGTGAAAACTGCAGGAACTTCAAACCGGCACTAGGAAAAAGACTGAGAAAGCAGAGAAAAAGTGTCTCCTGCAAACCGTTCCCTTGGTGCTAGATGAACGAACGTCTCTCCACTTGCTCAGTTCTGAGATATAAGTGTGTGTGAACGCCGTCCTTCACCTAGCTTGTTGGGAACACAAAGTTTCTTTTCAGTTCCAAACTCCATTCCATATATATATATGGGGAGGTACAAGCTCCAACTCGATTTTACAGTGAAAACTGCAGGAACTTCAAACCGGCACTAGGAAACAGACTGAGAAAGCAGAGAAAAAGTGTCTCCTGCAACCCGTTCCCTTGGTGCTAGATGAACGAACGTCTCTCCACTTGCTCAGTTCTGAGAAATAAGTGTGTGTGAACGCCGTATTTCACCTTGCTTGTAGGGAACACAAAGTTTCTTTTCAGTTGCAAACTCCATTCCATACATATATAAGGGGAGGTACTAGCTCCAACTCGGTTTTACAGTGAAAACTGCAGGAACTTCAAACCGGCACTAGGAAACAGACTGAGAAAGCAGAGAAAAAGTGTCTCCTGCAACCCGTTCCCTTGTTGCTAGATGAACGAACATCTCTCCACTTGCTCAGTTCTGTGAGATAAGTGTGTGTGAAAGCCGTCCTTCACATAGCTTGTTGGGAACACAAAGTTTCTTTTCAGTTACAAACTCCAATCCATACATATATATGGGGAGGTACAAGCTCCAACCCGGTTTTACAGTGAAAACTGCAGGAACTTCAAACCGGCACTAGGAAACAGACTGAGAAAGCAGAGAAAAAGTGTCTCCTGCAACCCGTTCCCTTGGTGCTAGATGAACGAACGTCTCTCCACTTACTCAGTTCTGAGAGATAAGTGGGTGTGAACGCCGTCCTTCACCTAACTTGTTGGGAACACAAAGTTTCTTTTCAGTTGCAAACTCCATTCCATACATATATATGGGGAGGTACAAGCTCCAACTCGGTTTTACAGTGAAAACTGCAGGAACTTCAAAACGGCACTAGGAAACAGACTGAGAAAGCAGAGAAAAAGTGTCTCCTGCAACCCGTTCCCTTGGTGCTAGATGAACGAACGTCTCTCCACTTGCTCAGTTCTGAGATATAAGTGGGTGTGAACGCCGTCCTTCACCTAGCTTGTTGGGAACACAAAGTTTCTTTTCAGTTGCAAACTCCATTCCATACATATATATGGGGAGGTACAAGCTCCAACTCGGTTGTACAGTGAAAACTGCAGGAACTTCAAACCGGCAGTAGGAAACAGACTGAGAAAGCAGAGAAAAAGTGTCTCCTGCAACCCGTTCCCTTGGTGCTAGATGAACGAACGTCTCTCCACTTGCTCAGTTCTGAGATATAAGTGTGTGTGAACGCCGTCCTTCACCTAGCTTGTTGGGAACACAAAGTTTCTTTTCAGTTGCAAACTCCATTCCATACATATATATGGGGAGGTACAAGCTCCAACTCGATTTTACAGTGAAAACTGCAGGAACTTCAAACCGGCACTAGGAAACAGACTGAGAAAGCAGAGAAAAAGTGTCTCCTGCAACCCGTTCCCTTGGTGCTAGATGAACGAACGTCTCTCCACTTGCTCAGTTCTGAGAGATAAGTGTGCGTGAACACCGTCCTTCACCTAGCTTGTTGGGAACACAAAGTTTCTTTTCAGTTCCAAACTCCATTCCATACATATATATGGGGAGGTACAAGCTCCAACTCGATTTTACAGTGAAAACTGCAGGAACTTCAAACCGGCACTAGGAAACAGACTGAGAAAGCAGCGAAAAAGTGTCTTCTGCGACCCGTTCCCTTGGTGCTAGATGAACGAACGTCTCTCCACTTGCTCAATTCTGAGATATAAGTGTGTGTGAACGCCGCCCTTCACCTAGATTGTTGGGAACACAAAGTTTCTTTTCAGTTGCAAACTCCATTCCATACATATATATGGGGAGGAACAAGCTCCAACTCGGTTTTACAGTGAAAACTGCAGGAACTTCAAACCGGCACTAGAAAACAGACTGAGAAAGCAGAGAAAAAGTGTCTCCTGCAACCCGTTCCCTTGGTGGTAGATGAACGAACGTCTCTCCACTTGCTAAGTTCTGAGAGAAAAGTGTGTGTGAAAGCCGTCCTTCAACTAGCTTGTTGGGAACACAAAGTTTCTTTTCAGTTGCAAACTCCATTCCATACATATATATTGGGAGGTACAAGCTCCAACTCGGTTTTACAGTGAAAACTGCAGGAACTTCAAACCGGCACTAGGAAACAGACTGAGAAAGCAGAGAAAAATGTCTTCTGCGACCCGTTCCCTTGGTGCTAGATGAACGAACGTCTCTCCACTTGCTCAGTTCTGAGATATAAGTGTGTGTGAACGCCGCCCTTCACCTAGCTTGTTGGGAACACAAAGTTTCTTTTCAGTTCCAAACTCCATTCCATACTTATATATGGGGAGGTACAAGCTCCAACTCGGTTTTACAGTGAAAACTGCAGGAACTTCAAACCGGCACTAGAAAACAGACTGAGAAAGCAGAGAAAAAGTGTCTCCTGCAACCCGTTCCCTTGGTGGTAGATGAACGAACGTCTCTCCACTTGCTCAGTTCTGAGAGATATGTGTGTGTGAACGCCGTCCTTCACCTAGGTTGTTGGGAACACAAAGTTTCTTTTCAGTTCCAAACTCCATTCCATACATATATATGGGGAGGTACAAGCTCCAACTCGATTTTACAGTGAAAACTGCAGGAACTTCAAACCGGCACTAGGAAACAGACTGTGAAAGCAGAGAAAAAGTGTCCCCTGCGACCCGTTCCCTTGGTGCTAGATGAACGAACGTCTCTCCATTTGCTCAGTTCTGAGATATAAGTGTGTGTGAACGCCGCCCTTCACCTAGCTTGTTGGGAACACAAAGATTCTTTTCAGTTCCAAACTCCATTCCATACTTATATATGGGGAGGTACAAGCTCCAACTCGGTTTTACAGTGAAAACTGCAGGAACTTCAAACCGGCACTAGAAAACAGACTGAGAAAGCAGAGAAAAAGTGTCTCCTGCAACCCGTTCCCTTGGTGGTAGATGAACGAACGTCTCTCCACTTGCTCAGTTCTGAGATATAAGTGGGTGTGAACGCCGTCCTTCACCTAGCTTGTTGGGAACACAAAGTTTCTTTTCAGTTGCAAACTCCATTCCATACATATATATGGGGAGGTACAAGCTCCAACTCGGTTTTACAGTGAAAACTGCAGGAACTTCAAACCGGCACTAGGAAACAGACTGAGAAAGCAGAGAAAAAGTGTCTCCTGCAAACCGTTCCCTTGGTGCTAGATGAACGAACGTCTCTCCACTTGCTCAGTTCTGAGATATAAGTGTGTGTGAACGCCGTCCTTCACCTAGCTTGTTGGGAACACAAAGTTTCTTTTCAGTTCCAAACTCCATTCCATATATATATATGGGGAGGTACAAGCTCCAACTCGATTTTACAGTGAAAACTGCAGGAACTTCAAACCGGCACTAGGAAACAGACTGAGAAAGCAGAGAAAAAGTGTCTCCTGCAACCCGTTCCCTTGGTGCTAGATGAACGAACGTCTCTCCACTTGCTCAGTTCTGAGAAATAAGTGTGTGTGAACGCCGTATTTCACCTTGCTTGTAGGGAACACAAAGTTTCTTTTCAGTTGCAAACTCCATTCCATACATATATAAGGGGAGGTACTAGCTCCAACTCGGTTTTACAGTGAAAACTGCAGGAACTTCAAACCGGCACTAGGAAACAGACTGCGAAAGAAGAGAAAAAGTGTCCCCTGCAACCCTTTCCCTTGGTGCTAGATGAACGAACGTCTCTCCAATTGCTCAGTTCTGAGAGATAAGTGTGGGTGAAAGCCGTCTTTCACCTAGCTTGTTGGGAACACAAAGTTTCTTTTCAGTTGCAAACTCCATTCCATACATATATATTGAGAGGTAGTAGCTCCAAATCGATTTTACAGTGAAAACTGCAAGAACTTTAAACCGGCACTAGGAAACAGACTGAGAAAGCAGAGAAAAAGTGTCTCCTGCAACCCGTTCCCTTGTTGCTAGATGAACGAACATCTCTCCACTTGCTCAGTTCTGAGAGATAAGTGTGTGTGAAAGCCGTCCTTCACATAGCTTGTTGGGAACACAAAGTTTCTTTTCAGTTACAAACTCCAATCCATACATATATATGGGGAGGTACAAGCTCCAACCCGGTTTTACAGTGAAAACTGCAGAAACTTCAAACCGGCACTAGGAAACAGACTGAGAAAGCAGAGAAAAAGTGTCTCCTGCAACCCGTTCCCTTGGTGCTAGATGAACGAACGTCTCTCCACTTACTCAGTTCTGAGAGATAAGTGTGTGTGAAAGCCGTCCTTCACCTAGCTTGTTGGGAACACAAAGTTTCTTTTCAGTTGCAAACTCCATTCCACACATATATATGGGAGGTACAAGCTCCAACTCGGTTTTACAGTGAAAACAGCAGGAACTTCAAAACGGCACTAGGAAACAGACTGAGAAAGCAGAGAAAAAGTGTCTCCTGCAACCCGTTCCCTTGGTGCTAGATGAACGAACGTCTCTCCACTTGCTCAGTCCCGAGAGGTAAGTGTGTGTGAACTCCTTCCTTCATCTAGCTTGTTGGGAACACAAAGTTTCTTTTCAGTTGCAAACTCCATTCCATACATATATATGGGGAGGTACAAGCTCCAACACGGTTTTACAGTGAAAACTGCAGGAACTTCAAACCGGCACTAGGAAACAGACTGAGAAAGCAGAGAAAAAGTGTCTCCTTCAACCCGTTCCATTGGTGCTAGATGAACGAACGTCTCTCCACTTGCTCAGTTCTGAGAGATAAGTGTGTGTGAAAGCCGTCCTTCACATAGCTTGTTGGGAACACAGATTCCTTTCAGTTGCAAACTCCATTCCATACATATATGTGTGGAGGTACAAGCTCCAACTCGGTTTTACAGTGAAAACTGCAGGAACTTCATACCGGCACTAGGAAACAGACTGAGAAAGCAGAGAAAAAGTGTCTCCTGCAACCCGTTCCCTTGGTGCTAGATGAACGAACGTCTCTCCACTTGCAAAGTTCTGAGAGATAAGATTATGTGGAAACTGTCCTTCACCTAGCTTGTTGGGAACACAAAGTTTCTTTTCAGTTGCAAACTCCATTCCATACATATATATGGGGAGGTACAAGCTCCAACTCGGTTTTACAGTGAAAACTGCAGGAACTTCAAACCGGCACTAGGAAACAGACTGAGAAAGCAGAAAAAGTGTCTCCTGCAACCCGTTCCATTGGTGCTAGATGAACGAACGTCTCTCCACTTGCTCAGTTCTGAGAGATAAGTGTGTGTGAAAGCCGTCCTTCACATAGCTTGTTGGGAACACAGATTCCTTTCAGTTGCAAACTCCATTCCATACATATATGTGTGGAGGTACAAGCTCCAACTCGGTTTTACAGTGAAAACTGCAGGAACTTCATACCGGCACTAGGAAACAGACTGAGAAAGCAGAGAAAAGTGTCTCCTGCAACCCGTTCCCTTGGTGCTAGATGAACGAACGTCTCTCCACTTGCAAAGTTCTGAGAGATAAGATTATGTGGAAACTGTCCTTCACCTAGCTTGTTGGGAACACAAAGTTTCTTTTCAGTTGCAAACTCCATTCCATACATATATATTGGGAGGTACAAGCTCCAACTCGGTTTTACAGTGAAAACTGCAGGAACTTCAAACCGGCACTAGGAAATAGACTGAGAAAGTAGAGAAAAAGTGTCTCCTGCAATCCGTTCCCTTGGTTCTATATGAACGAATGTCTCTCCACTTGCTCAGTTCTGAGAGATAATTGTGTGTGAAAGCCGTCCTTCACCTAGCTTGTTGGGAACACAAAGTTCTTTTCAGTTGCAAACTCCATTCCATACATATATATGGGAGGTACAAGCTCCAACTCGGTTTTACAGTGAAAACTGCAGGAACTTCATACCGGCATTAGGAAACAGACTGAGAAAGTAGAGAAAAAGTGTCTCCTGCAACCCGTTCCCTTGGTGCTAGATGAACGAAAGTCTCTCCACTTGCTCAGTTCAGAGAGATAAGTGTGTGTGAACGCCGTTCTTCATCTAGCATGTTGGGAACACAAAGTTTCTTTTCAGTTGCAAACTCCATTCCATACATATATATGGGGAGGTACAAGCTCCAACTCGGTTTTACAGTGAAAACTGCAGGAACTTCAAACCGGCACTAGGAAACAGACTGAGAAAGCAGAGAAAAAGTGTCTCCTGCAACCCGTTCCCTTGGTGCTAGATGAACGGACGTCTCTCCAATTGCTCAGTTCTGAGAGATAAGTGTGTGTGAAAGCCGTCCTTCACCTAGCTTGTTGGGAACACAAAGTCTCTTTTCAGTTGCAAACTCCATTCCATACATATATATGGGGAGGTACAAGCTCCAACTCGGTTTTACAGTGAAAACTGCAGGAACTTCAAACCGGCACTAGGAAACAGACTGTGAAAGCAGAGAAAAAGTGTCCCCTGCGACCCGTTCCCTTGGTGCTAGATGAACGAACGTCTCTCCATTTGCTCAGTTCTGAGATATAAGTGTGTGTGAACGCCGCCCTTCACCTAGCTTGTTGGGAACACAAAGATTCTTTTCAGTTCCAAACTCCATTCCATACTTATATATGGGGAGGTACAAGCTCCAACTCGGTTTTACAGTGAAAACTGCAGGAACTTCAAACCGGCACTAGAAAACAGACTGAGAAAGCAGAGAAAAAGTGTCTCCTGCAACCCGTTCCCTTGGTGGTAGATGAACGAACGTCTCTCCACTTGCTCAGTTCTGAGATATAAGTGGGTGTGAACGCCGTCCTTCACCTAGCTTGTTGGGAACACAAAGTTTCTTTTCAGTTGCAAACTCCATTCCATACATATATATGGGGAGGTACAAGCTCCAACTCGGTTTTACAGTGAAAACTGCAGGAACTTCAAACCGGCACTAGGAAACAGACTGAGAAAGCAGAGAAAAAGTGTCTCCTGCAAACCGTTCCCTTGGTGCTAGATGAACGAACGTCTCTCCACTTGCTCAGTTCTGAGATATAAGTGTGTGTGAACGCCGTCCTTCACCTAGCTTGTTGGGAACACAAAGTTACTTTTCAGTTCCAAACTCCATTCCATATATATATATGGGGAGGTACAAGCTCCAACTCGATTTTACAGTGAAAACTGCAGGAACTTCAAACCGGCACTAGGAAACAGACTGAGAAAGCAGAGAAAAAGTGTCTCCTGCAACCCGTTCCCTTGGTGCTAGATGAACGAACGTCTCTCCACTTGCTCAGTTCTGAGAAATAAGTGTGTGTGAACGCCGTATTTCACCTTGCTTGTAGGGAACACAAAGTTTCTTTTCAGTTGCAAACTCCATTCCATACATATATAAGGGGAGGTACTAGCTCCAACTCGGTTTTACAGTGAAAACTGCAGGAACTTCAAACCGGCACTAGGAAACAGACTGCGAAAGAAGAGAAAAAGTGTCCCCTGCAACCCTTTCCCTTGGTGCTAGATGAACGAACGTCTCTCCAATTGCTCAGTTCTGAGAGATAAGTGTGGGTGAAAGCCGTCTTTCACCTAGCTTGTTGGGAACACAAAGTTTCTTTTCAGTTGCAAACTCCATTCCATACATATATATTGAGAGGTAGTAGCTCCAAATCGATTTTACAGTGAAAACTGCAAGAACTTTAAACCGGCACTAGGATACAGACTGAGAAAGCAGAGAAAAAGTGTCTCCTGCAACCCGTTCCCTTGTTGCTAGATGAACGAACATCTCTCCACTTGCTCAGTTCTGAGAGATAAGTGTGTGTGAAAGCCGTCCTTCACATAGCTTGTTGGGAACACAAAGTTTCTTTTCAGTTACAAACTCCAATCCATACATATATATGGGGAGGTACAAGCTCCAACCCGGTTTTACAGTGAAAACTGCAGGAACTTCAAACCGGCACTAGGAAACAGACTGAGAAAGCAGAGAAAAAGTGTCTCCTGCAACCCGTTCCCTTGGTGCTAGATGAACGAACGTCTCTCCACTTACTCAGTTCTGAGAGATAAGTGTGTGTGAAAGCCGTCCTTCACCTAGCTTGTTGGGAACACAAAGTTTCTTTTCAGTTGCAAACTCCATTCCACACATATATATGGGAGGTACAAGCTCCAACTCGGTTTTACAGTGAAAACAGCAGGAACTTCAAAACGGCACTAGGAAACAGACTGAGAAAGCAGAGAAAAAGTGTCTCCTGCAACCCGTTCCCTTGGTGCTAGATGAACGAACGTCTCTCCACTTGCTCAGTCCCGAGAGGTAAGTGTGTGTGAACTCCTTCCTTCATCTAGCTTGTTGGGAACACAAAGTTTCTTTTCAGTTGCAAACTCCATTCCATACATATATATGGGGAGGTACAAGCTCCAACACGGTTTTACAGTGAAAACTGCAGGAACTTCAAACCGGCACTAGGAAACAGACTGAGAAAGCAGAGAAAAAGTGTCTCCTTCAACCCGTTCCATTGGTGCTAGATGAACGAACGTCTCTCCACTTGCTCAGTTCTGAGAGATAAGTGTGTGTGAAAGCCGTCCTTCACATAGCTTGTTGGGAACACAGATTCCTTTCAGTTGCAAACTCCATTCCATACATATATGTGTGGAGGTACAAGCTCCAACTCGGTTTTACAGTGAAAACTGCAGGAACTTCATACCGGCACTAGGAAACAGACTGAGAAAGCAGAGAAAAAGTGTCTCCTGCAACCCGTTCCCTTGGTGCTAGATGAACGAACGTCTCTCCACTTGCAAAGTTCTGAGAGATAAGATTATGTGGAAACTGTCCTTCACCTAGCTTGTTGGGAACACAAAGTTTCTTTTCAGTTGCAAACTCCATTCCATACATATATATGGGGAGGTACAAGCTCCAACTCGGTTTTACAGTGAAAACTGCAGGAACTTCAAACCGGCACTAGGAAACAGACTGAGAAAGCAGAAAAAGTGTCTCCTGCAACCCGTTCCATTGGTGCTAGATGAACGAACGTCTCTCCACTTGCTCAGTTCTGAGAGATAAGTGTGTGTGAAAGCCGTCCTTCACATAGCTTGTTGGGAACACAGATTCCTTTCAGTTGCAAACTCCATTCCATACATATATGTGTGGAGGTACAAGCTCCAACTCGGTTTTACAGTGAAAACTGCAGGAACTTCATACCGGCACTAGGAAACAGACTGAGAAAGCAGAGAAAAGTGTCTCCTGCAACCCGTTCCCTTGGTGCTAGATGAACGAACGTCTCTCCACTTGCAAAGTTCTGAGAGATAAGATTATGTGGAAACTGTCCTTCACCTAGCTTGTTGGGAACACAAAGTTTCTTTTCAGTTGCAAACTCCATTCCATACATATATATTGGGAGGTACAAGCTCCAACTCGGTTTTACAGTGAAAACTGCAGGAACTTCAAACCGGCACTAGGAAATAGACTGAGAAAGTAGAGAAAAAGTGTCTCCTGCAATCCGTTCCCTTGGTTCTATATGAACGAATGTCTCTCCACTTGCTCAGTTCTGAGAGATAATTGTGTGTGAAAGCCGTCCTTCACCTAGCTTGTTGGGAACACAAAGTTCTTTTCAGTTGCAAACTCCATTCCATACATATATATGGGAGGTACAAGCTCCAACTCGGTTTTACAGTGAAAACTGCAGGAACTTCATACCGGCATTAGGAAACAGACTGAGAAAGTAGAGAAAAAGTGTCTCCTGCAACCCGTTCCCTTGGTGCTAGATGAACGAAAGTCTCTCCACTTGCTCAGTTCAGAGAGATAAGTGTGTGTGAACGCCGTTCTTCATCTAGCATGTTGGGAACACAAAGTTTCTTTTCAGTTGCAAACTCCATTCCATACATATATATGGGGAGGTACAAGCTCCAACTCGGTTTTACAGTGAAAACTGCAGGAACTTCAAACCGGCACTAGGAAACAGACTGAGAAAGCAGAGAAAAAGTGTCTCCTGCAACCCGTTCCCTTGGTGCTAGATGAACGGACGTCTCTCCAATTGCTCAGTTCTGAGAGATAAGTGTGTGTGAAAGCCGTCCTTCACCTAGCTTGTTGGGAACACAAAGTCTCTTTTCAGTTGCAAACTCCATTCCATACATATATATGGGGAGGTACAAGCTCCAACTCGGTTTTACAGTGAAAACTGCAGGAACTTCAAACCGGCACTAGGAAACAGACTGAGAATGTTGGAAAAAAGTGTCTCCTGCAATCCGTTCCCTTGGTGCTAGATGAACGAACGTCTCTCCACTTGCTCAGTTCTGAGAGATAAGTGTGTGTGAAAGCCGTCCTTCACCTAGCTTGTTGGGAACACAAAGTTTCTTTTCAGTTGCAAACTCAATTCCATACATATATATGGGAGGTACAAGATCCAACTCGGTTTTACTTTGAAAACTGCAGGAACTTCAAACCGGCACTAGGAAACAGACTGAGAAAGCAGAGAAAAAGTGACTCCTGCAACCCGTTCCCTTGGTGCTAGATGAACGAACGTCTCTCCACTTGCTCAGTTCTGAGAGATAATTGTGTGTGAAAGCCGTCCTTCTCATAGCTTGTTGGGAACACAGTTTCTTTTCAGTTGCAAACTCCATTCCATACATATATATGGGGAGGTACAAGCTCCAACTCTGTTTTACACTGAAAACTGCAGGAACTTCAAACCATCACTAGGAAACGGACTGAGAAAGTAGAGAAAAAGTGTCTCCTGCAATCCGTTCCCTTGGTGCTAGATGAACGAACGTCTCTCCACTTGCTCAGTTCTGAGAGATAAGTGTGTGTGAAAGCCGTCCTTCTCATAGCTTGTTGGGATCACAGTTTCTTTTCAGTTGCAAACTCCATTCCATACATATATATGGGGAGGTACAAGCTCCAACCCGGTTTTACAGTGAAAACTGCAGGAACTTCAAACCGGCACTAGGAAACAGACTGAGAAAGCAGAGAAAAAGTGTCTCCTGCAACCCGTTCCCTTGGTGCTAGATGAACGAACGTCTCTCCACTTGCTCAGTTCTGAGGGATAAGTGTGTGTGAAAGCCGTCCTTCACATAGCTAGTAGGGAACACAGATTCTTTTCAGTTGCAAACTCCATTCCATACATATATGTGGGGAGGTACAAGCTCCAACTCAGTTTTACAGTGAAATCTGCAGGAACTTCAAACCGGCTTAGGAAACACACTGAGAAAGCAGAGAAAAAGTGTCTCCTGCAACCCGTTCCCTTGGTGCTAGATGAACGAACGTCTCTCCACTTACTCAGTTCTGAGAGATATGTGTGTGTGAAAGCCGTCCTTCACCTAGCTTGTTGGGAACACAAAGTTTCTTTTCAGTTGCAAACTCCATTCCATACATATATAAGGGGAGGTACTAGCTCCAACTCGGTTTTACAGTGAAAACTGCAGGAACTTCAAACCGGCACTAGGAAACAGACTGAGAAAGCAGAGAAAAAGTGTCTCCTGCAATCCATTCCCTTGGTGCTAGATGAACGAACGTCTCTCCACTTGCTCAGTTCTGAGAAATAAGTGTGTGTGAACGCCGTCTTTCACCTTGCTTGTAGGGAACACAAAGTTTCTTTTCAGTTGCAAACTCCATTCCATACATATATAAGGGGAGGTACTAGCTCCAACTCGGTTTTACAGTGAAAACTGCAGGAACTTCAAACCGGCACTAGGAAACAGACTGCGAAAGAAGAGAAAAAGTGTCCCCTGCAACCCTTTCCCTTGGTGCTAGATGAACGAACGTCTCTCCAATTGCTCAGTTCTGAGAGATAAGTGTGTGTGAAAGCCGTCCTTCACCTAGCTTGTTGGGAACACAAAGTTTCTTTTCAGTTGCAAACTTCATTCCATACATATATATTGAGAGGTAGTAGCTCCAAATCGATTTTACAGTGAAAACTGCATGAACTTTAAACCGGCACTAGGAAACAGACTGAGAAAGCAGAGAAAAAGTGTCTCCTGCAACCCGTTCCCTTGTTGCTAGATGAACGAACATCTCTCCACTTGCTCAGTTCTGAGAGATAAGTGTGTGTGAAAGCCGTCCTTCACATAGCTTCTTGGGAACACAAAGTTTCTTTTCAGTTACAAACTCCAATCCATACATATATATGGGGAGGTACAAGCTCCAACCCGGTTTTACAGTGAAAACTGCAGGAACTTCAAACCGGCACTAGGAAACAGACTGAGAAAGCAGAGAAAAAGTGTCTCCTGCAACCCGTTCCCTTGGTGATAGATGAACGAACGTCTCTCCACTTGCTCAGTTCTGAGAGATAAGTGTGTGTGAAAGCCGTCCTTCACCTAGCTTGTTGGGAACACAAAGTTTCTTTTCATTTGCAAACTCCATTCCACACATATATATGGGAGGTACAAGCTCCAACTCGGTTTTACAGTGAAAACAGTAGGAATTTCAAAACGGCACTAGGAAACAGACTGAGAAAGCAGAGAAAAAGTGTCTCCTGCAACCTGTTCCCTTGGTGCTAGATGAACGAACGTCTCTCCACTTGCTCAGTCCCGAGAGGTAAGTGTGTGTGAACTCCTTCCTTCATCTAGCTTGTTGGGAACACAAAGTTTCTTTTCAGTTGCAAACTCCATTCCATACATATATATGGGGAGGTACAAGCTCCAACTCGGTTTTACAGTGAAAACTGCAGGAACTTCAAACCGGCACTAGGAAACAGACTGAGAAAGCAGAGAAAAAGTGTCTCCTGCAACCCGTTCCATTGGTGCTAGATGAACGAACGTCTCTCCACTTGCTCAGTTCTGAGAGATAAGTGTGTGTGAAAGCCGTCCTTCACATAGCTTGTTGGGAACACAGATTCCTTTCAGTTGCAAACTCCATTCCATACATATATGTGTGGAGGTACAAGCTCCAACTCGGTTTTACAGTGAAAACTGCAGGAACTTCATACCGGCACTAGGAAACAGACTGAGAAAGCAGAGAAAAAGTGTCTCCTGCAACCCGTTCCCTTGGTGCTAGATGAACGAACGTCTCTCCACTTGCAAAGTTCTGAGAGATAAGATTATGTGGAAACTGTCCTTCACCTAGCTTGTTGGGAACACAAAGTTTCTTTTCAGTTGCAAACTCCATTCCATACATATATATTGGGAGGTACAAGCTCCAACTCGGTTTTACAGTGAAAACTGCAGGAACTTCAAACCGGCACTAGGAAACAGACTGAGAAAGCAGAGAAAAAGTGTCTCCTGCAACCCGTTCCATTGGTGCTAGATGAACGAACGTCTCTCCACTTGCTCAGTTCTGAGAGATAAGTGTGTGTGAAAGCCGTCCTTCACATAGCTTGTTGGGAACACAGATTCCTTTCAGTTGCAAACTCCATTCCATACATATATGTGTGGAGGTACAAGCTCCAACTCGGTTTTACAGTGAAAACTGCAGGAACTTCATACCGGCACTAGGAAACAGACTGAGAAAGCAGAGAAAAAGTGTCTCCTGCAACCCGTTCCCTTGGTGCTAGATGAACGAACGTCTCTCCACTTGCAAAGTTCTGAGAGATAAGATTATGTGGAAACTGTCCTTCACCTAGCTTGTTGGGAACACAAAGTTTCTTTTCAGTTGCAAACTCCATTCCATACATATATATTGGGAGGTACAAGCTCCAACTCGGTTTTACAGTGAAAACTGCAGGAACTTCAAACCGGCACTAGGAAATAGACTGAGAAAGTAGAGAAAAAGTGTCTCCTGCAATCCGTTCCCTTGGTTCTATATGAACGAATGTCTCTCCACTTGCTCAGTTCTGAGAGATAAGTGTGTGTGAAAGCCGTCCTTCACCTAGCTTGTTGGGAACACAAAGTTTCTTTTCAGTTGCAAACTCCATTCCATACATATATATGGGAGGTACAAGCTCCAACTCGGTTTTACAGTGAAAACTGCAGGAACTTCATAACGGCATTAGGAAACAGACTGAGAAAGTAGAGAAAAAGTGTCTCCTGCAACCCGTTCCCTTGGTGCTAGATGAACGAAAGTCTCTCCACTTGCTCAGTTCAGAGAGATAAGTGTGTGTGAACGCCGTTCTTCATCTAGCATGTTGGGAACACAAAGTTTCTTTTCAGTTGCAAACTCCATTCCATACATATATATGGGGAGGTACAAGCTCCAACTCGGTTTTACAGTGAAAACTGCAGGAACTTCAAACCGGCACTAGGAAACAGACTGAGAAAGCAGAGAAAAAGTGTCTCCTGCAACCCGTTCCCTTGGTGCTAGATGAACGGACGTCTCTCCAATTGCTCAGTTCTGAGAGATAAGTGTGTGTGAAAGCCGTCCTTCACCTAGCTTGTTGGGAACACAAAGTCTCTTTTCAGTTGCAAACTCCATTCCATACATATATATGGGGAGGTACAAGCTCCAACTCGGTTTTACAGTGAAAACTGCAGGAACTTCAAACCGGCACTAGGAAACAGACTGAGAATGTTGGAAAAAAGTGTCTCCTGCAATCCGTTCCCTTGGTGCTAGATGAACGAACGTCTCTCCACTTGCTCAGTTCTGAGAGATAAGTGTGTGTGAAAGCCGTCCTTCACCTAGCTTGTTGGGAACACAAAGTTTCTTTTCAGTTGCAAACTCAATTCCATACATATATATGGGAGGTACAAGATCCAACTCCGTTTTACAGTGAAAACTGCAGGAAGTTCAAACCGGCACTAGGAAACAGACTGAGAAAGCAGAGAAAAAGTGACTCCTGCAACCCGTTCCCTTGGTGCTAGATGAACGAACGTCTCTCCACTTGCTCAGTTCTGAGAGATAATTGTGTGTGATAGCCGTCCTTCACCTAGCTTGTTGGGAACACAAAGTCTCTTTTCAGTTGCAAACTCCATTCCATACATATATATGGGGAGGTACAAGCTCCAACTCGGTTTTACAGTGAAAACTGCAGGAACTTCAAACCGGCACTAGGAAACAGACTGAGAATGTTGGAAAAAAGTGTCTCCTGCAATCCGTTCCCTTGGTGCTAGATGAACGAACGTCTCTCCACTTGCTCAGTTCTGAGAGATAAGTGTGTGTGAAAGCCGTACTTCACCTAGCTTGTTGGGAACACAAAGTTTCTTTTCAGTTGCAAACTCAATTCCATACATATATATGGGAGGTACAAGCTCCAACTCGGTTTTACAGTGAAAACTGCAGGAACTTCAAACCGGCACTAGGAAACAGACTGAGAAAGCAGAGAAAAAGTGTCTCCTGCAACCCGTTCCTTTGGTGCTAGATGAACGGACGTCTCTCCAATTGCTCAGTTCTGAGAGATAATTGTGTGTGATAGCCGTCCTTCACCTAGCTTGTTGGGAACACAAAGTCTCTTTTCAGTTGCAAACTCCATTCCATACATATATATGGGGAGGTACAAGCTCCAACTCGGTTTTACAGTGAAAACTGCAGGAACTTCAAACCGGCACTAGGAAACAGACTGAGAATGTCTGAAAAAAGTGTCTCCTGCAATCCGTTCCCTTGGTGCTAGATGAACGAACGTCTCTCCACTTGCTCAGTTCTGAGAGATAAGTGTGTGTGAAAGCCGTCCTTCACCTAGCTTGTTGGGAACACAAAGTTTCTTTTCAGTTGCAAACTCAATTCCATACATATATATGGGAGGTACAAGCTCCAACTCGGTTTTACAGTGAAAACTGCAGGAACTTCAAACCGGCACTAGGAAACAGACTGAGAAAGCAGAGAAAAAGTGTCTCCTGCAACCCGTTCCTTTGGTGCTAGATGAACGGACGTCTCTCCAATTGCTCAGTTCTGAGAGATAAGTGTGTGTGATAGCCGTCCTTCACCTAGCTTGTTGGGAACACAAAGTTTCTTTTCAGTTGCAAACTCCATTCCATACATATATATGGGGAGGTACAAGCTCCAACTCGGTTTTACAGTGAAAACTGCAGGATCTTCCAACCGGCACTAGGAAACAGACTGAGAAAGCAGAGAAAAAGTGTCTCCTGCAACCCGTTCCCTTGGTGCTAGATGAACGAACGTCTCTCCACTTGCTAAGTTCTGAGAGATAAGTGTGTGTGAACGCCGTTCTTCATCTAGCTTGTTGGGAACACATAGTTTCTTTTCAGTTGCAAACTCCATTCCATACAAATATATGGGGAGGTACAAGCTCCAACTCGGTTTTACAGTGAAAACTGCAGGAACTTCATACCGGCACTAGGAAACAGACTGAGAAAGCAGAGAAAAAGTGTCTCCTGCAATCCGTTCCCTTGGTGCTAGATGAACGAACGTCTCTCCACTTGCTCAGTTCTGAGAGATAAGTGTGTGTGAAAGCCGTCCTTCACCTAGCTTGTTGGGAACACAAAGTTTCTTTTCAGTTGCAAACTCCATTCCATACATATATATGGGAGGTACAAGCTCCAACTCGGTTTTACAGTGAAAACTGCAGGAACTATATACCGGCACTAGGAAACAGACTGAAAAGCAGAGAAAAAGTGTCTCCTGCAACCCGTTCCCTTGGTGCTAGATGAACGAACGTCTCTCCACTTGCTCAGTTCTGAGAGATAAGTGTGTGTGAAAGCCGTCCTTCACCTAACTTGTTGGGAACACAGTTTCTTTTCAGTTGCATACTCCATTCCATACATATATATGGAGAGGTACAAGCTCCAACTCGGTTTTACACTGAAAACTGCAGGAACTTCAAACCATCACTAGGAAACAGACTGAGAAAGTAGAGAAAAAGTGTCTCCTGCAATCCGTTCCCTTGGTGCTAGATGAACGAACGTCTCTCCACTTGCTCAGTTCTGAGAGATATGTGTGTGTGAACGCCGTCCTTCACCTAGGTTGTTGGGAACACAAAGTTTCTTTTCAGTTGCAAACTCAATTCCATACATATATATGGGAGGTACAAGATCCAACTCGGTTTTACAGTGAAAACTGCAGGAACTTCAAACCGGCACTAGGAAACAGACTGAGAAAGCAGAGAAAAAGTGACTCCTGCAACCCGTTCCCTTGGTGCTAGATGAACGAACGTCTCTCCACTTGCTCAGTTCTGAGAGATAATTGTGTGTGATAGCCGTCCTTCACCTAGCTTGTTGGGAACACAAAGTTTGTTTTCAGTTGCAAACTCCATTCCATACATATATATGGGAGGTACAAGCTCCAACTCGGTTTTACAGTGAAAACTCCAGGAACTTCATACCGGCACTAGGAAACAGACTGAGAAAGCAGAGAAAAAGTGTCTCCTGCAACCCGTTCCCTTGGTGCTAGATGAACGGACGTCTCTCCAATTGCTCAGTTCTGACAGATAAGTGTGTGTGATAGCCGTCCTTCACCTAGCTTGTTGGGAACACAAAGTTTCTTTTCAGTTGCAAACTCCATTCCATACATATATATGGGGAGGTACAAGCTCCAACTCGGTTTTACAGTGAAAACTGCAGGATCTTCCAACCGGCACTAGGAAACAGACTGAGAAAGTAGAGAAAAAGTGTCTCCTGCAATCCGCTCCCTTGGTGCTAGATGAACGAACGTCTCTCCACTTGCTCAGTTCTTAGAGATAAGTGTGTTTGAAAGCCGTCCTTCACCTATCTTGTTGGGAACACAAAGTTTCTTTTCAGTTGCAAACCCCATTCCACACATATATATGGGAGGTACAAGCTCCAACTCGGTTTTACAGTGAAAACTGCAGGAACTTTATACCGGCACTAGGAAACAGACTGAAAAGCAGAGAAAAAGTGACTCCTGCAACCCGTTTCCTTGGTGCTAGATGAACGAACGTCTCTCCACTTGCTCAGTTCTGAGAGATAAGTGTGTGTGAAAGCCATCCTTCACCTAACTTGTTGGGAACACAAAGTTTCTTTTCAGTTGCAAACTCCATTCCATACATATATATGGGAGGTACAAGCTCCAACTCGATTTTATAGTGAAAACTGCAGGAACTTCAAAACGGCACTAGGAAACAGACTGAGAAAGCAGAGAAAAAGTGTCTCCTGCAACCCGTTCCCTTGGTGCTAGATGAACGAACATCTCTCCACTTGCTCAGTTCTGAGAGATAAGTGTGTGTGAACGCCGTCCTTCATCTAGCTTGTTGGGAACACAAACTTTCTTTTCAGTTGCAAACTCCATTCCATACATATATATGGGGAGGTACAAGCTCCAACTCGGTTTTACAGTGAAAACTGCAGGAACTTCAAACCGGCACTAGGAAACAGACTGAGAAAGCAGAGAAAAAGTGTCTCCTGCAACCCGTTCCATTGGTGCTAGATGAACGAACGTCTCTCCACTTGCTCAGTTCTGAGAGATAAGTGTGTGTGAAAGCCGTCCTTCACCTAGCTTGTTGGGAACACAAAGTTTCTTTTCAGTTGCAAACTCCATTCCATACATATATATGGGAGGTACAAGCTCCAACTCGGTTTTACAGTGAAAACTGCAGGAACTTTATACCGGCACTAGGAAACAGACTGAAAAGCAGAGAAAAAGTGTCTCCTGCAAACCGTTCCCTTGGTGCTAGATGAACGAACGTCTCTCCACTTGCTCAGTTCTGAGAGATAAGTGTGTGTGAAAGCCGTCCTTCACCTAACTTGTTGGGAACACAGTTTCTTTTCAGTTGCATACTCCATTCCATACATATATATGGAGAGGTACAAGCTCCAACTCGGTTTTACACTGAAAACTGCAGGAACTTCAAACCATCACTAGGAAACAGACTGAGAAAGTAGAGAAAAAGTGTCTCCTGCAATCCGTTCCCTTGGTGCTAGATGAACGAACGTCTCTCCACTTGCTCAGTTCTGAGAGGTAAGTGTGTGTGATAGCCGTCCTTCACCTAGCTTGTTGGGAACACAAAGTTTCTTTTCAGTTGCAAACTCAATTCCATACATATATATGGGAGGTACAAGATCCAACTCGGTTTTACAGTGAAAACTGCAGGAACTTCAAACCGGCACTAGGAAACAGACTGAGAAAGCAGAGAAAAAGTGACTCCTGCAACCCGTTCCCTTGGTGCTAGATGAACGAACGTCTCTCCACTTGCTCAGTTCTGAGAGATAATTGTGTGTGATAGCCGTCCTTCACCTAGCTTGTTGGGAACACAAAGTTTGTTTTCAGTTGCAAACTCCATTCCATACATATATATGGGAGGTACAAGCTCCAACTCGGTTTTACAGTGAAAACTGCAGGAACTTCAAAACGGCACTAGGAAACAGACTGAGAAAGCAGAGAAAAAGTGTCTCCTGCAACCCGTTCCCTTGGTGCTAGATGAACGGACGTCTCTCCAATTGCTCAGTTCTGACAGATAAGTGTGTGTGATAGCCGTCCTTCACCTAGCTTGTTGGGAACACAAAGTTTCTTTTCAGTTGCAAACTCCATTCCATACATATATATGGGGAGGTACAAGCTCCAACTCGGTTTTACAGTGAAAACTGCAGGATCTTCCAACCGGCACTAGGAAACAGACTGAGAAAGTAGAGAAAAAGTGTCTCCTGCAATCCGCTCCCTTGGTGCTAGATGAACGAACGTCTCTCCACCTGCTCAGTTCTTAGAGATAAGTGTGTGTGAAAGCCGTCCTTCACCTATCTTGTTGGGAACACAAAGTTTCTTTTCAGTTGCAAACCCCATTCCATACATATATATGGGAGGTACAAGCTCCAACTCGGTTTTACAGTGAAAACTGCAGGAACTTTATACCGGCACTAGGAAACAGACTGAAAAGCAGAGAAAAAGTGACTCCTGCAACCCGTTTCCTTGGTGCTAGATGAACGAACGTCTCTCCACTTGCTCAGTTCTGAGAGATAAGTGTGTGTGAAAGCCATCCTTCACCTAACTTGTTGGGAACACAAAGTTTCTTTTCAGTTGCAAATTCCATTCCATACATATATATGGGAGGTACAAGCTCCAACTCGATTTTACAGTGAAAACTGCAGGAACTTCAAAACGGCACTAGGAAACAGACTGAGAAAGCAGAGAAAAAGTGTCTCCTGCAACCCGTTCCCTTGGTGCTAGATGAACGAACATCTCTCCACTTGCTCAGTTCTGAGAGATAAGTGTGTGTGAACGCCGTCCTTCATCTAGCTTGTTGGGAACACAAACTTTCTTTTCAGTTGCAAACTCCATTCCATACATATATATGGGGAGGTACAAGCTCCAACTCGGTTTTACAGTGAAAACTGCAGGAACTTCAAACCGGCACTAGGAAACAGACTGAGAAAGCAGAGACAAAGTGTCTCCTGCAACCCGTTCCATTGGTGCTAGATGAACGAACGTCTCTCCACTTGCTCAGTTCTGAGAGATAAGTGTGTGTGAAAGCCGTCCTACACATAGCTTGTTGGGAACACAGATTCTTTTCAGTTGCAAACCCCATTCCATACATATATGTGGGGAGGTACAAGCTCCAACTCGGTTTTACAGTGAAAACTGCAGGAACTTCAAACCGGCACTAGGAAACAGACTGAGAAAGTAGAGAAAAAGTGTCTCCTGCAATCCGCTCCCTTGGTGCTAGATGAACGAACGTCTCTCCACTTGCTCAGTTCTTAGAGATAAGTGTGTGTGAAAGCCGTCCTTCACCTATCTTGTTGGGAACACAAAGTTTCTTTTCAGTTGCAAACCCCATTCCATACATATATATGGGAGGTACAAGCTCCAACTCGGTTTTACAGTGAAAACTGCAGGAACTTTATACCGGCACTAGGAAACAGACTGAAAAGCAGAGAAAAAGTGACTCCTGCAACCCGTTTCCTTGGTGCTAGATGAACGAACGTCTCTCCACTTGCTCAGTTCTGAGAGATAAGTGTGTGTGAAAGCCATCCTTCACCTAACTTGTTGGGAACACAAAGTTTCTTTTCAGTTGCAAACTCCATTCCATACATATATATGGGAGGTACAAGCTCCAACTCGATTTTACAGTGAAAACTGCAGGAACTTCAAAACGGCACTAGGAAACAGACTGAGAAAGCAGAGAAAAAGTGTCTCCTGCAACCCGTTCCCTTGGTGCTAGATGAACGAACATCTCTCCACTTGCTCAGTTCTGAGAGATAAGTGTGTGTGAATGCCGTCCTTCATCTAGCTTGTTGGGAACACAAACTTTCTTTTCAGTTGCAAACTCCATTCCATACATATATATGGGGAGGTACAAGCTCCAACTCGGTTTTACAGTGAAAACTGCAGGAACTTCAAACCGGCACTAGGAAACAGACTGAGAAAGCAGAGACAAAGTGCCTCCTGCAACCCGTTCCATTGGTGCTAGATGAACGAACGTCTCTCCACTTGCTCAGTTCTGAGAGATAAGTGTGTGTGAAAGCCGTCCTACACATAGCTTGTTGGGAACACAGATTCTTCTCAGTTGCAAACCCCATTCCATACATATATGTGGGGAGGTACAAGCTCCAACTCGGTTTTACAGTGAAAACTGCAGGAACTTCAAACTGGCACTAGGAAACAGACTGAGAAAGCAGAGAAAAAGTGTCTCCTGCAACCCGTTCCCTTGGTGCTAGATGAACGAACGTCTCTCCACTTGCTCAGTTCTGAGAGATAAGTGTGTGTGAACGCCGTTCTTCATCTAGCTTGTTGGGAACACATAGTTTCTTTTCAGTTGCAAACTCCATTCCATACATATATATGGGGAGGTACAAGCTCCAACTCGGTTTTACAGTGAAAACTGCAGGAACTTCATACCGGCACTAGGAAACAGACTGAGAAAGCAGAGAAAAAGTGTCTCCTGCAATCCGTTCCCTTGGTGCTAGATGAACGAACGTCTCTCCACTTGCTCAGTTCTGAGAGTTAAGTGTGTGTGAAAGCCGTCCTTCACCTAGCTTGTTGGGAACACAAACTTTCTTTTCAGTTCCAAACTCCATTCCATACTTATATATGGGGAGGTACAAGCTCCAACTCGGTTTTACAGTGAAAACTGCAGGAACTTCATACCGGCACTAGGAAACAGACTGAGAAAGCAGAGAAAAAGTGTCTCCTGCAACCCGTTCCCTTGGTGCTAGATGAACGAACGTCTCTCCACTTGCAAAGTTCTGAGAGATAAGATTATGTGGAAACTGTCCTTCACCTAGCTTGTTGGGAACACAAAGTTTCTTTTCAGTTGCAAACTCCATTCCATACATATATATGGGGAGGTACAAGCTCCAACTCGGTTTTACAGTGAAAACTGCAGGAACTTCAAACCGGCACTAGGAAACAGACTGAGAAAGCAGAAAAAGTGTCTCCTGCAACCCGTTCCATTGGTGCTAGATGAACGAACGTCTCTCCACTTGCTCAGTTCTGAGAGATAAGTGTGTGTGAAAGCCGTCCTTCACATAGCTTGTTGGGAACACAGATTCCTTTCAGTTGCAAACTCCATTCCATACATATATGTGTGGAGGTACAAGCTCCAACTCGGTTTTACAGTGAAAACTGCAGGAACTTCATACCGGCACTAGGAAACAGACTGAGAAAGCAGAGAAAAAGTGTCTCCTGCAACCCGTTCCCTTGGTGCTAGATGAACGAACGTCTCTCCACTTGCTCAGTTCTGAGAGATAAGTGTGTGTGAAAGCCGTCCTTCACCTAGCTTGTTGGGAACACAAAGTTTCTTTTCAGTTGCAAACTCCATTCCATACATATATATGGGAGGTACAAGCTCCAACTCGGTTTTACAGTGAAAACTGCAGGAACTTCATACCGGCATTAGGATACAGACTGAGAAAGTAGAGAAAAAGTGTCTCCTGCAACCCGTTCCCTTGGTGCTAGATGAACGAAAGTCTCTCCACTTGCTCAGTTCAGAGAGATAAGTGTGTGTGAACGCCGTTCTTCATCTAGCATGTTGGGAACACAAAGTTTCTTTTCAGTTGCAAACTCCATTCCATACATATATATGGGGAGGTACAAGCTCCAACTCGGTTTTACAGTGAAAACTGCAGGAACTTCAAACCGGCACTAGGAAACAGACTGAGAAAGCAGAGAAAAAGTGTCTCCTGCAACCCGTTCCCTTGGTGCTAGATGAACGGACGTCTCTCCAATTGCTCAGTTCTGAGAGATAAGTGTGTGTGAAAGCCGTCCTTCACCTAGCTTGTTGGGAACACAAAGTCTCTTTTCAGTTGCAAACTCCATTCCATACATATATATGGGGAGGTACAAGCTCCAACTCGGTTTTACAGTGAAAACTGCAGGAACTTCAAACCGGCACTAGGAAACAGACTGAGAATGTTGGAAAAAATTGTCTCCTGCAATCCGTTCCCTTGGTGCTAGATGAACGAACGTCTCTCCACTTGCTCAGTTCTGAGAGATAAGTGTGTGTGAAAGCCGTCCTTCACCTAGCTTGTTGGGAACACAAAGTTTCTTTTCAGTTGCAAACTCAATTCCATACATATATATGGGAGGTACAAGATCCAACTCGGTTTTACAGTGAAAACTGCAGGAACTTCAAACCGGCACTAGGAAACAGACTGAGAAAGCAGAGAAAAAGTGACTCCTGCAACCCGTTCCCTTGGTGCTAGATGAACGAACGTATCTCCACTTGCTCAGTTCTGAGAGATAATTGTGTGTGAAAGCCGTCCTTCTCATAGCTTGTTGGGAACACAGTTTCTTTTCAGTTGCAAACTCCATTCCATACATATATATGGGGAGGTACAAGCTCCAACCCGGTTTTACAGTGAAAACTGCAGGAACTTCAAACCGGCACTAGGAAACAGACTGAGAAAGCAGAGAAAAAGTGTCTCCTGCAACCCGTTCCCTTGGTGCTAGATGAACGAACGTCTCTCCACTTACTCAGTTCTGAGAGATATGTGTGTGTGAAAGCCGTCCTTCACCTAGCTTGTTGGGAACACAAAGTTTCTTTTCAGTTGCAAACTCCATTCCATACATATATAAGGAGAGGTACTAGCTCCAACTCGGTTTTACAGTGAAAACTGCAGGAACTTCCAACCGGCACTAGGAAACAGACTGAGAAAGCAGAGAAAAAGTGTCTCCTGCAACCCGTTCCCTTGGTGCTAGATGAACGGACGTCTCTCCAATTGCTCAGTTCTGAGAGATAAGTGTGTGTGAAAGCCGTCCTTCACCTAGCTTGTTGGGAACACAAAGTCTCTTTTCAGTTGCAAACTCCATTCCATACATATATATGGGGAGGTACAAGCTCCAACTCGGTTTTACAGTGAAAACTGCAGGAACTTCAAACCGGCACTAGGAAACAGACTGAGAATGTTGGAAAAAAGTGTCTCCTGCAACCCGTTCCCTTGGTGCTAGATGAACGAAAGTCTCTCCACTTGCTCAGTTCAGAGAGATAAGTGTGTGTGAACGCCGTTCTTCATCTAGCATGTTGGGAACACAAAGTTTCTTTTCAGTTGCAAACTCCATTCCATACATATATATGGGGAGGTACAAGCTCCAACTCGGTTTTACAGTGAAAACTGCAGGAACTTCAAACCGGCACTAGGAAACAGACTGAGAAACAGAGAAAAAGTGTCTCCTGCAACCCGTTCCCTTGGTGCTAGATGAACGGACGTCTCTCCAATTGCTCAGTTCTGAGAGATAAGTGTGTGTGAAAGCCGTCCTTCACCTAGCTTGTTGGGAACACAAAGTCTCTTTTCAGTTGCAAACTCCATTCCATACATATATATGGGGAGGTACAAGCTCCAACTCGGTTTTACAGTGAAAACTGCAGGAACTTCAAACCGGCACTAGGAAACAGACTGAGAATGTTGGAAAAAAGTGTCTCCTGCAATCCGTTCCCTTGGTGCTAGATGTACGAACGTCTCTCCACTTGCTCAGTTCTGAGAGATAAGTGTGTGTGAAAGCCGTCCTTCACCTAGCTTGTTGGGAACACAAAGTTTCTTTTCAGTTGCAAACTCAATTCCATACATATATATGGGAGGTACAAGATCCAACTCGGTTTTACAGTGAAAACTGCAGGAACTTCAAACCGGCACTAGGAAACAGACTGAGAAAGCAGAGAAAAAGTGACTCCTGCAACCCGTTCCCTTGGTGCTAGATGAACGAACGTCTCTCCACTTGCTCAGTTCTGAGAGATAATTGTGTGTGAAAGCCGTCCTTCTCATAGCTTGTTGGGAACACAGTTTCTTTTCAGTTGCAAACTCCATTCCATACATATATATGGGGAGGTACAAGCTCCAACTCGGTTTTACACTGAAAACTGCAGGAACTTCAAACCATCACTAGGAAACAGACTTAGAAAGTAGAGAAAAAGTGTCTCCTGCAATCCGTTCCCTTGGTGCTAGATGAACGAACGTCTCTCCACTTGCTCAGTTCTGAGAGATAAGTGTGTGTGAAAGCCGTCCTTCTCATAGCTTGTTGGGAACACAGTTTCTTTTCAGTTGCAAACTCCATTCCATACATATATATGGGGAGGTACAAGCTCCAACCCGGTTTTACAGTGAAAACTGCAGGAACTTCAAACCGGCACTAGGAAACAGACTGAGAAAGCAGAGAAAAAGTGTCTCCTGCAACCCGTTCCCTTGGTGCTAGATGAACGAACGTCTCTCCACTTGCTGAGTTCTGAGGGATAAGTGTGTGTAAAAGCCGTCCTTCACATAGCTTGTAGGGAACACAGATTCTTTTCAGTTGCAAACTCCATTCCATACATATATGTGGGGAGGTACAAGCTCCAACTCAGTTTTACAGTGAAATCTGGAGGAACTTCAAACCGGCTTAGGAAACAGACTGAGAAAGCAGAGAAAAAGTGTCTCCTGCAACCCGTTCCCTTGGTGCTAGATGAACGAACGTCTCTCCACTTGCTCAGTTCTGAGGGATAAGTGTGTGTGAAAGCCGTCCTTCACATAGCTTGTAGGGAACACAGATTCTTTTCAGTTGCAAACTCCATTCCATACATATATGTGGGGAGGTACAAGCTCCAACTCAGTTTTACAGTGAAATCTGCAGGAACTTCAAACCGGCACTAGGAAACAGACTGAGAAAGCAGAGAAAAAGTGTCTCCTGCAACCCGTTCCCTTGGTGCTAGATGAACGAACGTCTCTCCACTTGCTCAGTTCTGAGAGATAAGTGTGTGTGAAAGCCGTCCTTCTCATAGCTTGTTGGGAACACAGTTTCTTTTCAGTTGCAAACTCCATTCCATACATATATATGGGGAGGTACAAGCTCCAACTCGGTTTTACAGTGAAAACTGCAGGAACTTCAAACCGGCACTAGGAAACAGACTGCGAAAGAAGAGAAAAAGTGTCCCCTGCAACCCTTTCCCTTGGTGCTAGATGAACGAACGTCTCTCCAATTGCTCAGTTCTGAGAGATAAGTGTGGGTGAAAGCCGTCCTTCACCTAGCTTGTTGGGAACACAAAGTTTCTTTTCAGTTGCAAACTGCATTCCATACATATATATTGAGAGGTAGTAGCTCCAAATCGATTTTACAGTGAAAACTGCAAGAACTTTAAACCGGCACTAGGAAACAGACTGAGAATGCAGAGAAAAAGTGTCTCCTGCAACCCGTTCCCTTGTTGCTAGATGAACGAACATCTCTCCACTTGCTCAGTTCTGAGAGATAAGTGTGTGTGAAAGCCGTCCTTCACATAGCTTGTTGGGAACACAAAGTTTCTTTTCAGTTACAAACTCCAATCCATACATATATATGGGGAGGTACAAGCTCCAACCCGGTTTTACAGTGAAAACTGCAGGAACTTCAAACCGGCACTAGGAAACAGACTGAGAAAGCAGAGAAAAAGTGTCTCCTGCAACCCGTTCCCTTGGTGCTAGATGAACGAACGTCTCTCCACTTACTCAGTCCTGAGAGATAAGTGTGTGTGAAAGCCGTCCTTCACCTAGCTTGTTGGGAACACAAAGTTTCTTTTCAGTTGCAAACTCTATTCCACACATATATATGGGAGGTACAAGCTCCAACTCGGTTTTACAGTGAAAACAGCAGGAACTTCAAAACGGCACTAGGAAACAGACTGAGAAAGCAGAGAAAAAGTGTCTCCTGCAACCCGTTCCCTTGGTGCTAGATGAACGAACGTCTCTCCACTTGCTCAGTCCCGAGAGGTAAGTGTGTGTGAACTCCTTCCTTCATCTAGCTTGTTGGGAACACAAAGTTTCTTTTCAGTTGCAAACTCCATTCCATACATATATATGGGGAGGTACAAGCTCCAACACGGTTTTACAGTGAAAACTGCAGGAACTTCAAACCGGCACTAGGAAACAGACTGAGAAAGCAGAGAAAAAGTGTCTCATGCAACCCGTTCCATTGGTGCTAGATGAACGAACGTCTCTCCACTTGCTCAGTTCTGAGAGATAAGTGTGTGTGAAAGCCGTCCTTCACATAGCTTGTTGGGAACACAGATTCCTTTCAGTTGCAATCTCCATTCCATACATATATGTGTGGAGGTACAAGCTCCAACTCGGTTTTACAGTGAAAACTGCAGGAACTTCATACCGGCACTAGGAAACAGACTGAGAAAGCAGAGAAAAAGTGTCTCCTGCAACCCGTTCCCTTGGTGCTAGATGAACGAACGTCTCTCCACTTGCAAAGTTCTGAGAGATAAGATTATGTGGAAACTGTCCTTCACCTAGCTTGTTGGGAACACAAAGTTTCTTTTCAGTTGCAAACTCCATTCCATACATATATATGGGGAGGTACAAGCTCCAACTCGGTTTTACAGTGAAAACTGCAGGAACTTCAAACCGGCACTAGGAAACAGACTGAGAAAGCAGAAAAAGTGTCTCCTGCAACCCGTTCCATTGGTGCTAGATGAACGAACGTCTCTCCACTTGCTCAGTTCTGAGAGATAAGTGTGTGTGAAAGCCGTCCTTCACATAGCTTGTTGGGAACACAGATTCCTTTCAGTTGCAAACTCCATTCCATACATATATGTGTGGAGGTACAAGCTCCAACTCGGTTTTACAGTGAAAACTGCAGGAACTTCATACCGGCACTAGGAAACAGACTGAGAAAGCAGAGAAAAAGTGTCTCCTGCAACCCGTTCCCTTGGTGCTAGATGAACGAACGTCTCTCCACTTGCTCAGTTCTGAGAGATAAGTGTGTGTGAAAGCCGTCCTTCACCTAGCTTGTTGGGAACACAAAGTTTCTTTTCAGTTGCAAACTCCATTCCATACATATATATGGGAGGTACAAGCTCCAACTCGGTTTTACAGTGAAAACTGCAGGAACTTCATACCGGCATTAGGATACAGATGAGAAAGTAGAGAAAAAGTGTCTCCTGCAACCCGTTCCCTTGGTGCTAGATGAACGAAAGTCTCTCCACTTGCTCAGTTCAGAGAGATAAGTGTGTGTGAACGCCGTTCTTCATCTAGCATGTTGGGAACACAAAGTTTCTTTTCAGTTGCAAACTTCATTCCATACATATATATGGGGAGGTACAAGCTCCAACTCGGTTTTACAGTGAAAACTGCAGGAACTTCAAACCGGCACTAGGAAACAGACTGAGAAAGCAGAGAAAAAGTGTCTCCTGCAACCCGTTCCCTTGGTGCTAGATGAACGGACGTCTCTCCAATTGCTCAGTTCTGAGAGATAAGTGTGTGTGAAAGCCGTCCTTCACCTAGCTTGTTGGGAACACAAAGTCTCTTTTCAGTTGCAAACTCCATTCCATACATATATATGGGGAGGTACAAGCTCCAACTCGGTTTTACAGTGAAAACTGCAGGAACTTCAAACCGGCACTAGGAAACAGACTGAGAATGTTGGAAAAAAGTGTCTCCTGCAATCCGTTCCCTTGGTGCTAGATGAACGAACGTCTCTCCACTTGCTCAGTTCTGAGAGATAAGTGTGTGTGAAAGCCGTCCTTCACCTAGCTTGTTGGGAACACAAAGTTTCTTTTCAGTTGCAAACTCAATTCCATACATATATATGGGAGGTACAAGATCCAACTCGGTTTTACAGTGAAAACTGCAGGAACTTCAAACCGGCACTAGGAAACAGACTGAGAAAGCAGAGAAAAAGTGACTCCTGCAACCCGTTCCCTTGGTGCTAGATGAACGAACGTCTCTCCACTTGCTCAGTTCTGAGAGATAATTGTGTGTGAAAGCCGTCCTTCTCATAGCTTGTTGGGAACACAGTTTCTTTTCAGTTGCAAACTCCATTCCATACATATATATGGGGAGGTACAAGCTCCAACCCGGTTTTACAGTGAAAACTGCAGGAACTTCAAACCGGCACTAGGAAACAGACTGAGAAAGCAGAGAAAAAGTGTCTCCTGCAACCCGTTCCCTTTGTGCTAGATGAACGAACGTCTCTCCACTTGCTCAGTTCTGAGGGATAAGTGTGTGTGAAAGCCGTCCTTCTCATAGCTTGTTGGGAACACAGTTTCTTTTCAGTTGCAAACTCCATTCCATACATATATATGGGGAGGTACAAGCTCCAACTCGGTTTTACAGTGAAAACTGCAGGAACTTCAAACCGGCACTAGGAAACAGACTGAGAAAGCAGAGAAAAAGTGTCTCCTGCAACCCGTTCCCTTGGTGCTAGATGAACGAACGTCTCTCCACTTGCTCAGTTCTGAGGGATAAGTGTGTGTGAAAGCCGTCCTTCACATAGCTTGTAGGGAACACAGATTCTTTTCAGTTGCAAACTCCATTCCATACATATATGTGGGGAGGTACAAGCTCCAACTCAGTTTTACAGTGAAATCTGCAGGAACTTCAAACCGGCACTAGGAAACAGACTGAGAAAGCAGAGAAAAAGTGTCTCCTGCAACCCGTTCCCTTGGTGCTAGATGAACGAACGTCTCTCCACTTACTCAGTTCTGAGAGATATGTGTGTGTGAAAGCCGTCCTTCACCTAGCTTGTTGGGAACACAAAGTTTCTTTTCAGTTGCAAACTCCATTCCATACATATATAAGGAGAGGTACTAGCTCCAACTCGGTTTTACAGTGAAAACTGCAGGAACTTCCAACCGGCACTAGGAAACAGACTGAGAAAGCAGAGAAAAAGTGTCTCCTGCAACCCGTTCCCTTGGTGCTAGATGAACGGACGTCTCTCCAATTGCTCAGTTCTGAGAGATAAGTGTGTGTGAAAGCCGTCCTTCACCTAGCTTGTTGGGAACACAAAGTCTCTTTTCAGTTGCAAACTCCATTCCATACATATATATGGGGAGGTACAAGCTCCAACTCGGTTTTACAGTGAAAACTGCAGGAACTTCAAACCGGCACTAGGAAACAGACTGAGAATGTTGGAAAAAAGTGTCTCCTGCAACCCGTTCCCTTGGTGCTAGATGAACGAAAGTCTCTCCACTTGCTCAGTTCAGAGAGATAAGTGTGTGTGAACGCCGTTCTTCATCTAGCATGTTGAGAACACAAAGTTTCTTTTCAGTTGCAAACTCCATTCCATACATATATATGGGGAGGTACAAGCTCCAACTCGGTTTTACAGTGAAAACTGCAGGAACTTCAAACCGGCACTAGGAAACAGACTGAGAAAGCAGAGAAAAAGTGTCTCCTGCAACCCGTTCCCTTGGTGCTAGATGAACGGACGTCTCTCCAATTGCTCAGTTCTGAGAGATAAGTGTGTGTGAAAGCCGTCCTTCACCTAGCTTGTTGGGAACACAAAGTCTCTTTTCAGTTGCAAACTCCATTCCATACATATATATGGGGAGGTACAAGCTCCAACTCGGTTTTACAGTGAAAACTGCAGGAACTTCAAACCGGCACTAGGAAACAGACTGAGAATGTTGGAAAAAAGTGTCTCCTGCAATCCGTTCCCTTGGTGCTAGATGTACGAACGTCTCTCCACTTGCTCAGTTCTGAGAGATAAGTGTGTGTGAAAGCCGTCCTTCACCTAGCTTGTTGGGAACACAAAGTTTCTTTTCAGTTGCAAACTCAATTCCATACATATATATGGGAGGTACAAGATCCAACTCGGTTTTACAGTGAAAACTGCAGGAACTTCAAACCGGCACTAGGAAACAGACTGAGAAAGCAGAGAAAAAGTGACTCCTGCAACCCGTTCCCTTGGTGCTAGATGAACGAACGTCTCTCCACTTGCTCAGTTCTGAGAGATAATTGTGTGTGAAAGCCGTCCTTCTCATAGCTTGTTGGGAACACAGTTTCTTTTCAGTTGCAAACTCCATTCCATACATATATATGGGGAGGTACAAGCTCCAACTCGGTTTTACACTGAAAACTGCAGGAACTTCAAACCATCACTAGGAAACAGACTTAGAACGTAGAGAAAAAGTGTCTCCTGCAATCCGTTCCCTTGGTGCTAGATGAACGAACGTCTCTCCACTTGCTCAGTTCTGAGAGATAAGTGTGTGTGAAAGCCGTCCTTCTCATAGCTTGTTGGGAACACAGTTTCTTTTCAGTTGCAAACTCCATTCCATACATATATATGGGGAGGTACAAGCTCCAACCCGGTTTTACAGTGAAAACTGCAGGAACTTCAAACCGGCACTAGGAAACAGACTGAGAAAGCAGAGAAAAAGTGTCTCCTGCAACCCGTTCCCTTGGTGCTAGATGAACGAACGTCTCTCCACTTGCTCAGTTCTGAGGGATAAGTGTGTGTAAAAGCCGTCCTTCACATAGCTTGTAGGGAACACAGATTCTTTTCAGTTGCAAACTCCATTCCATACATATATGTGGGGAGGTACAAGCTCCAACTCAGTTTTACAGTGAAATCTGGAGGAACTTCAAACCGGCTTAGGAAACAGACTGAGAAAGCAGAGAAAAAGTGTCTCCTGCAACCCGTTCCCTTGGTGCTAGATGAACGAACGTCTCTCCACTTGCTCAGTTCTGAGGGATAAGTGTGTGTGAAAGCCGTCCTTCACATAGCTTGTAGGGAACACAGATTCTTTTCAGTTGCAAACTCCATTCCATACATATATGTGGGGAGGTACAAGCTCCAACTCAGTTTTACAGTGAAATCTGCAGGAACTTCAAACCGGCACTAGGAAACAGACTGAGAAAGCAGAGAAAAAGTGTCTCCTGCAACCCGTTCCCTTGGTGCTAGATGAACGAACGTCTCTCCACTTGCTCAGTTCTGAGAGATAAGTGTGTGTGAAAGCCGTCCTTCTCATAGCTTGTTGGGAACACAGTTTCTTTTCAGTTGCAAACTCCATTCCATACATATATATGGGGAGGTACAAGCTCCAACTCGGTTTTACAGTGAAAACTGCAGGAACTTCAAACCGGCACTAGGAAACAGACTGAGAAAGCAGAGAAAAAGTGTCTCCTGCAACCCGTTCCCTTGGTGCTAGATGAACGAACGTCTCTCCACTTGCTCAGTTCTGAGGGATAAGTGTGTGTGAAAGCCGTCCTTCACATAGCTTGTAGGGAACACAGATTCTTTTCAGTTGCAAACTCCATTCCATACATATATGTGGGGAGGTACAAGCTCCAACTCAGTTTTACAGTGAAATCTGCAGGAACTTCAAACCGGCACTAGGAAACAGACTGAGAAAGCAGAGAAAAAGTGTCTCCTGCAACCCGTTCCCTTGGTGCTAGATGAACGAACGTCTCTCCACTTACTCAGTTCTGAGAGATATGTGTGTGTGAAAGCCGTCCTTCACCTAGCTTGTTGGGAACACAAAGTTTCTTTTCAGTTGCAAACTCCATTCCATACATATATAAGGAGAGGTACTAGCTCCAACTCGGTTTTACAGTGAAAACTGCAGGAACTTCCAACCGGCACTAGGAAACAGACTGAGAAAGCAGAGAAAAAGTGTCTCCTGCAACCCGTTCCCTTGGTGCTAGATGAACGGACGTCTCTCCAATTGCTCAGTTCTGAGAGATAAGTGTGTGTGAAAGCCGTCCTTCACCTAGCTTGTTGGGAACACAAAGTCTCTTTTCAGTTGCAAACTCCATTCCATACATATATATGGGGAGGTACAAGCTCCAACTCGGTTTTACAGTGAAAACTGCAGGAACTTCAAACCGGCACTAGGAAACAGACTGAGAATGTTGGAAAAAAGTGTCTCCTGCAATCCGTTCCCTTGGTGCTAGATGAACGAACGTCTCTCCACTTGCTCAGTTCTGAGAGATAAGTGTGTGTGAAAGCCGTCCTTCACCTAGCTTGTTGGGAACACAAAGTTTCTTTTCAGTTGCAAACTCAATTCCATACATATATATGGGAGGTACAAGATCCAACTCGGTTTTACAGTGAAAACTGCAGGAACTTCAAACCGGCACTAGGAAACAGACTGAGAAAGCAGAGAAAAAGTGACTCCTGCAACCCGTTCCCTTGGTGCTAGATGAACGAACGTCTCTCCACTTGCTCAGTTCTGAGAGATAATTGTGTGTGAAAGCCGTCCTTCTCATAGCTTGTTGGGAACACAGTTTCTTTTCAGTTGCAAACTCCATTCCATACATATATATGGGGAGGTACAAGCTCCAACTCGGTTTTACACTGAAAACTGCAGGAACTTCAAACCATCACTAGGAAACAGACTGAGAAAGTAGAGAAAAAGTGTCTCCTGCAATCCGTTCCCTTGGTGCTAGATGAACGAACGTCTCTCCACTTGCTCAGTTCTGAGAGATAAGTGTGTGTAAAAGCCGTCCTTCACATAGCTTGTAGGGAACACAGATTCTTTTCAGTTGCAAACTCCATTCCATACATATATGTGGGGAGGTACAAGCTCCAACTCAGTTTTACAGTGAAATCTGCAGGAACTTCAAACCGGCTTAGGAAACAGACTGAGAAAGCAGAGAAAAAGTGTCTCCTGCAACCCGTTCCCTTGGTGCTAGATGAACGAACGTCTCTCCACTTGCTCAGTTCTGAGGGTTAAGTGTGTGTGAAAGCCGTCCTTCACATAGCTTGTAGGGAACACAGATTCTTTTCAGTTGCAAACTCCATTCCATACATATATGTGGGGAGGTACAAGCTCCAACTCAGTTTTACAGTGAAATCTGCAGGAACTTCAAACCGGCACTAGGAAACAGACTGAGAAAGCAGAGAAAAAGTGTCTCCTGCAACCCGTTCCCTTGGTGCTAGATGAACGAACGTCTCTCCACTTGCTCAGTTCTGAGAGATAAGTGTGTGTGAAAGCCGTCCTTCTCATAGCTTGTTGGGAACACAGATTCCTTTCAGTTGCAAACTCCATTCCATACATATATGTGTGGAGGTACAAGCTCCAACTCGGTTTTACAGTGAAAACTGCAGGAACTTCATACCGGCACTAGGAAACAGACTGAGAAAGCAGAGAAAAAGTGTCTCCTGCAACCCGTTCCCTTGGTGCTAGATGAACGAACGTCTCTCCACTTGCAAAGTTCTGAGAGATAAGATTATGTGGAAACTGTCCTTCACCTAGCTTGTTGGGAACACAAAGTTTCTTTTCAGTTGCAAACTCCATTCCATACATATATATGGGGAGGTACAAGCTCCAACTCGGTTTTACAGTGAAAACTGCAGGAACTTCAAACCGGCACTAGGAAACAGACTGAGAAAGCAGAAAAAGTGTCTCCTGCAACCCGTTCCATTGGTGCTAGATGAACGAACGTCTCTCCACTTGCTCAGTTCTGAGAGATAAGTGTGTGTGAAAGCCGTCCTTCACATAGCTTGTTGGGAACACAGATTCCTTTCAGTTGCAAACTCCATTCCATACATATATGTGTGGAGGTACAAGCTCCAACTCGGTTTTACAGTGAAAACTGCAGGAACTTCATACCGGCACTAGGAAACAGACTGAGAAAGCAGAGAAAAAGTGTCTCCTGCAACCCGTTCCCTTGGTGCTAGATGAACGAACGTCTCTCCACTTGCTCAGTTCTGAGAGATAAGTGTGTGTGAAAGCCGTCCTTAACCTAGCTTGTTGGGAACACAAAGTTTCTTTTCAGTTGCAAACTCCATTCCATACATATATATGGGAGGTACAAGCTCCAACTCGGTTTTACAGTGAAAACTGCAGGAACTTCATACCGGCATTAGGAAACAGACTGAGAAAGTAGAGAAAAAGTGTCTCCTGCAACCCGTTCCCTTGGTGCTAGATGAACGAAAGTCTCTCCACTTGCTCAGTTCAGAGAGATAAGTGTGTGTGAACGCCGTTCTTCATCTAGCATGTTGGGAACACAAAGTTTCTTTTCAGTTGCAAACTCCATTCCATACATATATATGGGGAGGTACAAGCTCCAACTCGGTTTTACAGTGAAAACTGCAGGAACTTCAAACCGGCACTAGGAAACAGACTGAGAAAGCAGAGAAAAAGTGTCTCCTGCAACCCGTTCCCTTGGTGCTAGATGAACGGACGTCTCTCCAATTGCTCAGTTCTGACAGATAAGTGTGTGTGAAAGCCGTCCTTCACCTAGCTTGTTGGGAACACAAAGTCTCTTTTCAGTTGCAAACTCCATTCCATACATATATATGGGGAGGTACAAGCTCCAACTCGGTTTTACAGTGAAAACTGCAGGAACTTCAAACCGGCACTAGGAAACAGACTGAGAATGTTGGAAAAAAGTGTCTCCTGCAATCCGTTCCCTTGGTGCTAGATGAACGAACGTCTCTCCACTTGCTCAGTTCTGAGAGATAAGTGTGTGTGAAAGCCGTCCTTCACCTAGCTTGTTGGGAACACAAAGTTTCTTTTCAGTTGCAAACTCAATTCCATACATATATATGGGAGGTACAAGATCCAACTCGGTTTTACAGTGAAAACTGCAGGAACTTCAAACCGGCACTAGGAAACAGACTGAGAAAGCAGAGAAAAAGTGACTCCTGCAACCCGTTCCCTTGGTGCTAGATGAACGAACGTCTCTCCACTTGCTCAGTTCTGAGAGATAAGTGTGTGTGAAAGCCGTCCTTCTCATAGCTTGTTGGGAACACAGTTTCTTTTCAGTTGCAAACTCCATTCCATACATATATATGGGGAGGTACAAGCTCCAACTCGGTTTTACACTGAAAACTGCAGGAACTTCAAACCATCACTAGGAAACAGACTGAGAAAGTAGAGAAAAAGTGTCTCCTGCAATCCGTTCCCTTGGTGCTAGATGAACGAACGTCTCTCCACTTGCTCAGTTCTGAGAGATAAGTGTGTGTGAAAGCCGTCCTTCTCATAGCTTGTTGGGAACACAGTTTCTTTTCAGTTGCAAACTCCATTCCATACATATATATGGGGAGGTACAAGCTCCAACCCGGTTTTACAGTGAAAACTGCAGGAACTTCAAACCGGCACTAGGAAACAGACTGAGAAAGCAGAGAAAAAGTGTCTCCTGCAACCCGTTCCCTTGGTGCTAGATGAACGAGCGTCTCTCCACTTGCTCAGTTCTGAGGGAGAAGTGTGTGTAAAAGCCGTCCTTCACATAGCTTGTAGGGAACACAGATTCTTTTCAGTTGCAAACTCCATTCCATACATATATGTGGGGAGGTACAAGCTCCAACTCAGTTTTACAGTGAAATCTGCAGGAACTTCAAACCGGCTTAGGAAACAGACTGAGAAAGCAGAGAAAAAGTGTCTCCTGCAACCCGTTCCCTTGGTGCTAGATGAACGAACGTCTCTCCACTTGCTCAGTTCTGAGGGATAAGTGTGTGTGAAAGCCGTCCTTCACATAGCTTGTAGGGAACACAGATTCTTTTCAGTTGCAAACTCCATTCCATACATATATGTGGGGAGGTACAAGCTCCAACTCAGTTTTACAGTGAAATCTGCAGGAACTTCAAACCGGCACTAGGAAACAGACTGAGAAAGCAGAGAAAAAGTGTCTCCTGCAACCCGTTCCCTTGGTGCTAGATGAACGAACGTCTCTCCACTTGCTCAGTTCTGAGAGATAAGTGTGTGTGAAAGCCGTCCTTCTCATAGCTTGTTGGGAACACAGTTTCTTTTCAGTTGCAAACTCCATTCCATACATATATAAGGGGAGGTACAAGCTCCAACTCGGTTTTACAGTGAAAACTGCAGGAACTTCAAACCGGCACTAGGAAACAGACTGAGAAAGCAGAGAAAAAGTGTCTCCTGCAACCCGTTCCCTTGTTGCTAGATGAACGAACATCTCTCCACTTGCTCAGTTCTGAGAGATAAGTGTGTGTGAAAGCCGTCCTTCACATAGCTTGTTGGGAACACAAAGTTTCTTTTCAGTTACAAACTCCAATCCATACATATATATGGGGAGGTACAAGCTCCAACCCGGTTTTACAGTGAAAACTGCAGGAACTTCAAACCGGCACTAGGAAACAGACTGAGAAAGCAGAGAAAAAGTGTCTCCTGCAACCCGTTCCCTTGGTGCTAGATGAACGAACGTCTCTCCACTTGCTCACTTCTGAGAGATAAGTGTGTGTGAACGCCGCCCTTCACCTAGATTGTTGGGAACACAAAGTTTCTTTTCAGTTGCAAACTCCATTCCATACATATATATGGGGAGGAACAAGCTCCAACTCGGTTTTACAGTGAAAACTGCAGGAACTTCAAACCGGCACTAGAAAACAGACTGAGAAAGCAGAGAAAAAGTGTCTCCTGCAACCCGTTCCCTTGGTGGTAGATGAACGAACGTCTCTCCACTTGCTAAGTTCTGAGAGAAAAGTGTGTGTGAAAGCCGTCCTTCAACTAGCTTGTTGGGAACACAAAGTTTCTTTTCAGTTGCAAACTCCATTCCATACATATATATGGGGAGGTACAAGCTCCAACTCGGTTTTACAGTGAAAACTGCAGGAACTTCAAACCGGCACTAGGAAACAGACTGAGAAAGCAGAGAAAAAGTGTCTTCTGCGACCCGTTCCCTTGGTGCTAGATGAACGAACGTCTCTCCACTTGCTCAGTTCTGAGATATAAGTGTGTGTGAACGCCGCCCTTCACCTAGCTTGTTGGGAACACAAAGTTTCTTTTCAGTTCCAAACTCCATTCCATACTTATATATGGGGAGGTACAAGCTCCAACTCGGTTTTACAGTGAAAACTGCAGGAACTTCAAACCGGCACTAGAAAACAGACTGAGAAAGCAGAGAAAAAGTGTCTCCTGCAACCCGTTCCCTTGGTGGTAGATGAACGAACGTCTCTCCACTTGCTCAGTTCTGAGAGATATGTGTGTGTGAATGCCGTCCTTCACCTAGGTTGTTGGGAACACAAAGTTTCTTTTCAGTTCCAAACTCCATTCCATACATATATATGGGGAGGTACAAGCTCCAACTCGATTTTAGAGTGAAAACTGCAGGAACTTCAAACCGGCACTAGGAAACAGACTTAGAAAGCAGAGAAAAAGTGTCTCCTGCGACCCGTTCCCTTGGTGCTAGATGAACGAACGTCTCTCCATTTGCTCAGTTCTGAGATATAAGTGTGTGTGAACGCCGCACTTCACCTAGCTTGTTGGGAACACAAAGATTCTTTTCAGTTCCAAACTCCATTCCATACTTATATATGGGGAGGTACAAGCTCCAACTCGGTTTTACAGTGAAAACTGCAGGAACTTCAAACCGGCACTAGAAAACAGTCTGAGAAAGCAGAGAAAAAGTGTCTCCTGCAACCCGTTCCCTTGGTGGTAGATGAACGAACGTCTCTCCACTTGCTCAGTTCTGAGATATAAGTGGGTGTGAACGCCGTCCTTCACCTAGCTTGTTGGGAACACAAAGTTTCTTTTCAGTTGCAAACTCCATTCCATACATATATATGGGGAGGTACAAGCTCCAACTCGGTTTTACAGTGAAAACTGCAGGAACTTCAAACCGGCACTAGGAAAAAGACTGAGAAAGCAGAGAAAAAGTGTCTCCTGCAAACCGTTCCCTTGGTGCTAGATGAACGAACGTCTCTCCACTTGCTCAGTTCTGAGATATAAGTGTGTGTGAACGCCGTCCTTCACCTAGCTTGTTGGGAACACAAAGTTTCTTTTCAGTTCCAAACTCCATTCCATATATATATATGGGGAGGTACAAGCTCCAACTCGATTTTACAGTGAAAACTGCAGGAACTTCAAACCGGCACTAGGAAACAGACTGAGAAAGCAGAGAAAAAGTGTCTCCTGCAACCCGTTCCCTTGGTGCTAGATGAACGAACGTCTCTCCACTTGCTCAGTTCTGAGAAATAAGTGTGTGTGAACGCCGTATTTCACCTTGCTTGTAGGGAACACAAAGTTTCTTTTCAGTTGCAAACTCCATTCCATACATATATAAGGGGAGGTACTAGCTCCAACTCGGTTTTACAGTGAAAACTGCAGGAACTTCAAACCGGCACTAGGAAACAGACTGAGAAAGCAGAGAAAAAGTGTCTCCTGCAACCCGTTCCCTTGTTGCTAGATGAACGAACATCTCTCCAATTGCTCAGTTCTGAGAGATAAGTGTGTGTGAAAGCCGTCCTTCACATAGCTTGTTGGGAACACAAAGTTTCTTTTCAGTTACAAACTCCAATCCATACATATATATGGGGAGGTACAAGCTCCAACCCGGTTTTACAGTGAAAACTGCAGGAACTTCAAACCGGCACTAGGAAACAGACTGAGAAAGCAGAGAAAAAGTGTCTCCTGCAACCCGTTCCCTTGGTGCTAGATGAACGAACGTCTCTCCACTTACTCAGTTCTGAGAGATAAGTGGGTGTGAACGCCGTCCTTCACCTAACTTGTTGGGAACACAAAGTTTCTTTTCAGTTGCAAACTCCATTCCATACATATATATGGGGAGGTACAAGCTCCAACTCGGTTTTACAGTGAAAACTGCAGGAACTTCAAACCGGCACTAGGAAACAGACTGAGAAAGCAGAGAAAAAGTGTCTCCTGCAACCCGTTCCCTTGGTGCTAGATGAACGAACGTCTCTCCACTTGCTCAGTTCTGAGATATAAGTGGGTGTGAACGCCGTCCTTCACCTAGCTTGTTGGGAACACAAAGTTTCTTTTCAGTTGCAAACTCCATTCCATACATATATATGGGGAGGTACAAGCTCCAACTCGGTTGTACAGTGAAAACTGCAGGAACTTCAAACCGGCACTAGGAAACAGACTGAGAAAGCAGAGAAAAAGTGTCTCCTGCAACCCGTTCCCTTGGTGCTAGATGAACGAACGTCTCTCCACTTGCTCAGTTCTGAGATATAAGTGTGTGTGAACGCCGTCCTTCACCTAGCTTGTTGGGAACACAAAGTTTCTTTTCAGTTGCAAACTCCATTCCATACATATATATGGGGAGGTACAAGCTCCAACTCGATTTTACAGTGAAAACTGCAGGAACTTCAAACCGGCACTAGGAAACAGACTGAGAAAGCAGAGAAAAAGTGTCTCCTGCAACCCGTTCCCTTGGTGCTAGATGAACGAACGTCTCTCCACTTGCTCAGTTCTGAGAGATAAGTGTGCGTGAACACCGTCCTTCACCTAGCTTGTTGGGAACACAAAGTTTCTTTTCAGTTCCAAACTCCATTCCATACATATATATGGGGAGGTACAAGCTCCAACTCGATTTTACAGTGAAAACTGCAGGAACTTCAAACCGGCACTAGGAAACAGACTGAGAAAGCAGCGAAAAAGTGTCTTCTGCGACCCGTTCCCTTGGTGCTAGATGAACGAACGTCTCTCCACTTGCTCAATTCTGAGATATAAGTGTGTGTGAACGCCGCCCTTCACCTAGATTGTTGGGAACACAAAGTTTCTTTTCAGTTGCAAACTCCATTCCATACATATATATGGGGAGGAACAAGCTCCAACTCGGTTTTACAGTGAAAACTGCAGGAACTTCAAACCGGCACTAGAAAACAGACTGAGAAAGCAGAGAAAAAGTGTCTCCTGCAACCCGTTCCCTTGGTGGTAGATGAACGAACGTCTCTCCACTTGCTAAGTTCTGAGAGAAAAGTGTGTGTGAAAGCCGTCCTTCAACTAGCTTGTTGGGAACACAAAGTTTCTTTTCAGTTGCAAACTCCATTCCATACATATATATTGGGAGGTACAAGCTCCAACTCGGTTTTACAGTGAAAACTGCAGGAACTTCAAACCGGCACTAGGAAACAGACTGAGAAAGCAGAGAAAAATGTCTTCTGCGACCCGTTCCCTTGGTGCTAGATGAACGAACGTCTCTCCACTTGCTCAGTTCTGAGATATAAGTGTGTGTGAACGCCGCCCTTCACCTAGCTTGTTGGGAACACAAAGTTTCTTTTCAGTTCCAAACTCCATTCCATACTTATATATGGGGAGGTACAAGCTCCAACTCGGTTTTACAGTGAAAACTGCAGGAACTTCAAACCGGCACTAGAAAACAGACTGAGAAAGCAGAGAAAAAGTGTCTCCTGCAACCCGTTCCCTTGGTGGTAGATGAACGAACGTCTCTCCACTTGCTCAGTTCTGAGAGATATGTGTGTGTGAACGCCGTCCTTCACCTAGGTTGTTGGGAACACAAAGTTTCTTTTCAGTTCCAAACTCCATTCCATACATATATATGGGGAGGTACAAGCTCCAACTCGATTTTACAGTGAAAACTGCAGGAACTTCAAACCGGCACTAGGAAACAGACTGTGAAAGCAGAGAAAAAGTGTCCCCTGCGACCCGTTCCCTTGGTGCTAGATGAACGAACGTCTCTCCATTTGCTCAGTTCTGAGATATAAGTGTGTGTGAACGCCGCCCTTCACCTAGCTTGTTGGGAACACAAAGATTCTTTTCAGTTCCAAACTCCATTCCATACTTATATATGGGGAGGTACAAGCTCCAACTCGGTTTTACAGTGAAAACTGCAGGAACTTCAAACCGGCACTAGAAAACAGACTGAGAAAGCAGAGAAAAAGTGTCTCCTGCAACCCGTTCCCTTGGTGGTAGATGAACGAACGTCTCTCCACTTGCTCAGTTCTGAGATATAAGTGGGTGTGAACGCCGTCCTTCACCTAGCTTGTTGGGAACACAAAGTTTCTTTTCAGTTGCAAACTCCATTCCATACATATATATGGGGAGGTACAAGCTCCAACTCGGTTTTACAGTGAAAACTGCAGGAACTTCAAACCGGCACTAGGAAACAGACTGAGAAAGCAGAGAAAAAGTGTCTCCTGCAAACCGTTCCCTTGGTGCTAGATGAACGAACGTCTCTCCACTTGCTCAGTTCTGAGATATAAGTGTGTGTGAACGCCGTCCTTCACCTAGCTTGTTGGGAACACAAAGTTTCTTTTCAGTTCCAAACTCCATTCCATATATATATATGGGGAGGTACAAGCTCCAACTCGATTTTACAGTGAAAACTGCAGGAACTTCAAACCGGCACTAGGAAACAGACTGAGAAAGCAGAGAAAAAGTGTCTCCTGCAACCCGTTCCCTTGGTGCTAGATGAACGAACGTCTCTCCACTTGCTCAGTTCTGAGAAATAAGTGTGTGTGAACGCCGTATTTCACCTTGCTTGTAGGGAACACAAAGTTTCTTTTCAGTTGCAAACTCCATTCCATACATATATAAGGGGAGGTACTAGCTCCAACTCGGTTTTACAGTGAAAACTGCAGGAACTTCAAACCGGCACTAGGAAACAGACTGCGAAAGAAGAGAAAAAGTGTCCCCTGCAACCCTTTCCCTTGGTGCTAGATGAACGAACGTCTCTCCAATTGCTCAGTTCTGAGAGATAAGTGTGGGTGAAAGCCGTCTTTCACCTAGCTTGTTGGGAACACAAAGTTTCTTTTCAGTTGCAAACTCCATTCCATACATATATATTGAGAGGTAGTAGCTCCAAATCGATTTTACAGTGAAAACTGCAAGAACTTTAAACCGGCACTAGGAAACAGACTGAGAAAGCAGAGAAAAAGTGTCTCCTGCAACCCGTTCCCTTGTTGCTAGATGAACGAACATCTCTCCACTTGCTCAGTTCTGAGAGATAAGTGTGTGTGAAAGCCGTCCTTCACATAGCTTGTTGGGAACACAAAGTTTCTTTTCAGTTACAAACTCCAATCCATACATATATATGGGGAGGTACAAGCTCCAACCCGGTTTTACAGTGAAAACTGCAGGAACTTCAAACCGGCACTAGGAAACAGACTGAGAAAGCAGAGAAAAAGTGTCTCCTGCAACCCGTTCCCTTGGTGCTAGATGAACGAACGTCTCTCCACTTACTCAGTTCTGAGAGATAAGTGTGTGTGAAAGCCGTCCTTCACCTAGCTTGTTGGGAACACAAAGTTTCTTTTCAGTTGCAAACTCCATTCCACACATATATATGGGAGGTACAAGCTCCAACTCGGTTTTACAGTGAAAACAGCAGGAACTTCAAAACGGCACTAGGAAACAGACTGAGAAAGCAGAGAAAAAGTGTCTCCTGCAACCCGTTCCCTTGGTGCTAGATGAACGAACGTCTCTCCACTTGCTCAGTCCCGAGAGGTAAGTGTGTGTGAACTCCTTCCTTCATCTAGCTTGTTGGGAACACAAAGTTTCTTTTCAGTTGCAAACTCCATTCCATACATATATATGGGGAGGTACAAGCTCCAACACGGTTTTACAGTGAAAACTGCAGGAACTTCAAACCGGCACTAGGAAACAGACTGAGAAAGCAGAGAAAAAGTGTCTCCTTCAACCCGTTCCATTGGTGCTAGATGAACGAACGTCTCTCCACTTGCTCAGTTCTGAGAGATAAGTGTGTGTGAAAGCCGTCCTTCACATAGCTTGTTGGGAACACAGATTCCTTTCAGTTGCAAACTCCATTCCATACATATATGTGTGGAGGTACAAGCTCCAACTCGGTTTTACAGTGAAAACTGCAGGAACTTCATACCGGCACTAGGAAACAGACTGAGAAAGCAGAGAAAAAGTGTCTCCTGCAACCCGTTCCCTTGGTGCTAGATGAACGAACGTCTCTCCACTTGCAAAGTTCTGAGAGATAAGATTATGTGGAAACTGTCCTTCACCTAGCTTGTTGGGAACACAAAGTTTCTTTTCAGTTGCAAACTCCATTCCATACATATATATGGGGAGGTACAAGCTCCAACTCGGTTTTACAGTGAAAACTGCAGGAACTTCAAACCGGCACTAGGAAACAGACTGAGAAAGCAGAAAAAGTGTCTCCTGCAACCCGTTCCATTGGTGCTAGATGAACGAACGTCTCTCCACTTGCTCAGTTCTGAGAGATAAGTGTGTGTGAAAGCCGTCCTTCACATAGCTTGTTGGGAACACAGATTCCTTTCAGTTGCAAACTCCATTCCATACATATATGTGTGGAGGTACAAGCTCCAACTCGGTTTTACAGTGAAAACTGCAGGAACTTCATACCGGCACTAGGAAACAGACTGAGAAAGCAGAGAAAAGTGTCTCCTGCAACCCGTTCCCTTGGTGCTAGATGAACGAACGTCTCTCCACTTGCAAAGTTCTGAGAGATAAGATTATGTGGAAACTGTCCTTCACCTAGCTTGTTGGGAACACAAAGTTTCTTTTCAGTTGCAAACTCCATTCCATACATATATATTGGGAGGTACAAGCTCCAACTCGGTTTTACAGTGAAAACTGCAGGAACTTCAAACCGGCACTAGGAAATAGACTGAGAAAGTAGAGAAAAAGTGTCTCCTGCAATCCGTTCCCTTGGTTCTATATGAACGAATGTCTCTCCACTTGCTCAGTTCTGAGAGATAATTGTGTGTGAAAGCCGTCCTTCACCTAGCTTGTTGGGAACACAAAGTTCTTTTCAGTTGCAAACTCCATTCCATACATATATATGGGAGGTACAAGCTCCAACTCGGTTTTACAGTGAAAACTGCAGGAACTTCATACCGGCATTAGGAAACAGACTGAGAAAGTAGAGAAAAAGTGTCTCCTGCAACCCGTTCCCTTGGTGCTAGATGAACGAAAGTCTCTCCACTTGCTCAGTTCAGAGAGATAAGTGTGTGTGAACGCCGTTCTTCATCTAGCATGTTGGGAACACAAAGTTTCTTTTCAGTTGCAAACTCCATTCCATACATATATATGGGGAGGTACAAGCTCCAACTCGGTTTTACAGTGAAAACTGCAGGAACTTCAAACCGGCACTAGGAAACAGACTGAGAAAGCAGAGAAAAAGTGTCTCCTGCAACCCGTTCCCTTGGTGCTAGATGAACGGACGTCTCTCCAATTGCTCAGTTCTGAGAGATAAGTGTGTGTGAAAGCCGTCCTTCACCTAGCTTGTTGGGAACACAAAGTCTCTTTTCAGTTGCAAACTCCATTCCATACATATATATGGGGAGGTACAAGCTCCAACTCGGTTTTACAGTGAAAACTGCAGGAACTTCAAACCGGCACTAGGAAACAGACTGTGAAAGCAGAGAAAAAGTGTCCCCTGCGACCCGTTCCCTTGGTGCTAGATGAACGAACGTCTCTCCATTTGCTCAGTTCTGAGATATAAGTGTGTGTGAACGCCGCCCTTCACCTAGCTTGTTGGGAACACAAAGATTCTTTTCAGTTCCAAACTCCATTCCATACTTATATATGGGGAGGTACAAGCTCCAACTCGGTTTTACAGTGAAAACTGCAGGAACTTCAAACCGGCACTAGAAAACAGACTGAGAAAGCAGAGAAAAAGTGTCTCCTGCAACCCGTTCCCTTGGTGGTAGATGAACGAACGTCTCTCCACTTGCTCAGTTCTGAGATATAAGTGGGTGTGAACGCCGTCCTTCACCTAGCTTGTTGGGAACACAAAGTTTCTTTTCAGTTGCAAACTCCATTCCATACATATATATGGGGAGGTACAAGCTCCAACTCGGTTTTACAGTGAAAACTGCAGGAACTTCAAACCGGCACTAGGAAACAGACTGAGAAAGCAGAGAAAAAGTGTCTCCTGCAAACCGTTCCCTTGGTGCTAGATGAACGAACGTCTCTCCACTTGCTCAGTTCTGAGATATAAGTGTGTGTGAACGCCGTCCTTCACCTAGCTTGTTGGGAACACAAAGTTACTTTTCAGTTCCAAACTCCATTCCATATATATATATGGGGAGGTACAAGCTCCAACTCGATTTTACAGTGAAAACTGCAGGAACTTCAAACCGGCACTAGGAAACAGACTGAGAAAGCAGAGAAAAAGTGTCTCCTGCAACCCGTTCCCTTGGTGCTAGATGAACGAACGTCTCTCCACTTGCTCAGTTCTGAGAAATAAGTGTGTGTGAACGCCGTATTTCACCTTGCTTGTAGGGAACACAAAGTTTCTTTTCAGTTGCAAACTCCATTCCATACATATATAAGGGGAGGTACTAGCTCCAACTCGGTTTTACAGTGAAAACTGCAGGAACTTCAAACCGGCACTAGGAAACAGACTGCGAAAGAAGAGAAAAAGTGTCCCCTGCAACCCTTTCCCTTGGTGCTAGATGAACGAACGTCTCTCCAATTGCTCAGTTCTGAGAGATAAGTGTGGGTGAAAGCCGTCTTTCACCTAGCTTGTTGGGAACACAAAGTTTCTTTTCAGTTGCAAACTCCATTCCATACATATATATTGAGAGGTAGTAGCTCCAAATCGATTTTACAGTGAAAACTGCAAGAACTTTAAACCGGCACTAGGATACAGACTGAGAAAGCAGAGAAAAAGTGTCTCCTGCAACCCGTTCCCTTGTTGCTAGATGAACGAACATCTCTCCACTTGCTCAGTTCTGAGAGATAAGTGTGTGTGAAAGCCGTCCTTCACATAGCTTGTTGGGAACACAAAGTTTCTTTTCAGTTACAAACTCCAATCCATACATATATATGGGGAGGTACAAGCTCCAACCCGGTTTTACAGTGAAAACTGCAGGAACTTCAAACCGGCACTAGGAAACAGACTGAGAAAGCAGAGAAAAAGTGTCTCCTGCAACCCGTTCCCTTGGTGCTAGATGAACGAACGTCTCTCCACTTACTCAGTTCTGAGAGATAAGTGTGTGTGAAAGCCGTCCTTCACCTAGCTTGTTGGGAACACAAAGTTTCTTTTCAGTTGCAAACTCCATTCCACACATATATATGGGAGGTACAAGCTCCAACTCGGTTTTACAGTGAAAACAGCAGGAACTTCAAAACGGCACTAGGAAACAGACTGAGAAAGCAGAGAAAAAGTGTCTCCTGCAACCCGTTCCCTTGGTGCTAGATGAACGAACGTCTCTCCACTTGCTCAGTCCCGAGAGGTAAGTGTGTGTGAACTCCTTCCTTCATCTAGCTTGTTGGGAACACAAAGTTTCTTTTCAGTTGCAAACTCCATTCCATACATATATATGGGGAGGTACAAGCTCCAACACGGTTTTACAGTGAAAACTGCAGGAACTTCAAACCGGCACTAGGAAACAGACTGAGAAAGCAGAGAAAAAGTGTCTCCTTCAACCCGTTCCATTGGTGCTAGATGAACGAACGTCTCTCCACTTGCTCAGTTCTGAGAGATAAGTGTGTGTGAAAGCCGTCCTTCACATAGCTTGTTGGGAACACAGATTCCTTTCAGTTGCAAACTCCATTCCATACATATATGTGTGGAGGTACAAGCTCCAACTCGGTTTTACAGTGAAAACTGCAGGAACTTCATACCGGCACTAGGAAACAGACTGAGAAAGCAGAGAAAAAGTGTCTCCTGCAACCCGTTCCCTTGGTGCTAGATGAACGAACGTCTCTCCACTTGCAAAGTTCTGAGAGATAAGATTATGTGGAAACTGTCCTTCACCTAGCTTGTTGGGAACACAAAGTTTCTTTTCAGTTGCAAACTCCATTCCATACATATATATGGGGAGGTACAAGCTCCAACTCGGTTTTACAGTGAAAACTGCAGGAACTTCAAACCGGCACTAGGAAACAGACTGAGAAAGCAGAAAAAGTGTCTCCTGCAACCCGTTCCATTGGTGCTAGATGAACGAACGTCTCTCCACTTGCTCAGTTCTGAGAGATAAGTGTGTGTGAAAGCCGTCCTTCACATAGCTTGTTGGGAACACAGATTCCTTTCAGTTGCAAACTCCATTCCATACATATATGTGTGGAGGTACAAGCTCCAACTCGGTTTTACAGTGAAAACTGCAGGAACTTCATACCGGCACTAGGAAACAGACTGAGAAAGCAGAGAAAAGTGTCTCCTGCAACCCGTTCCCTTGGTGCTAGATGAACGAACGTCTCTCCACTTGCAAAGTTCTGAGAGATAAGATTATGTGGAAACTGTCCTTCACCTAGCTTGTTGGGAACACAAAGTTTCTTTTCAGTTGCAAACTCCATTCCATACATATATATTGGGAGGTACAAGCTCCAACTCGGTTTTACAGTGAAAACTGCAGGAACTTCAAACCGGCACTAGGAAATAGACTGAGAAAGTAGAGAAAAAGTGTCTCCTGCAATCCGTTCCCTTGGTTCTATATGAACGAATGTCTCTCCACTTGCTCAGTTCTGAGAGATAATTGTGTGTGAAAGCCGTCCTTCACCTAGCTTGTTGGGAACACAAAGTTCTTTTCAGTTGCAAACTCCATTCCATACATATATATGGGAGGTACAAGCTCCAACTCGGTTTTACAGTGAAAACTGCAGGAACTTCATACCGGCATTAGGAAACAGACTGAGAAAGTAGAGAAAAAGTGTCTCCTGCAACCCGTTCCCTTGGTGCTAGATGAACGAAAGTCTCTCCACTTGCTCAGTTCAGAGAGATAAGTGTGTGTGAACGCCGTTCTTCATCTAGCATGTTGGGAACACAAAGTTTCTTTTCAGTTGCAAACTCCATTCCATACATATATATGGGGAGGTACAAGCTCCAACTCGGTTTTACAGTGAAAACTGCAGGAACTTCAAACCGGCACTAGGAAACAGACTGAGAAAGCAGAGAAAAAGTGTCTCCTGCAACCCGTTCCCTTGGTGCTAGATGAACGGACGTCTCTCCAATTGCTCAGTTCTGAGAGATAAGTGTGTGTGAAAGCCGTCCTTCACCTAGCTTGTTGGGAACACAAAGTCTCTTTTCAGTTGCAAACTCCATTCCATACATATATATGGGGAGGTACAAGCTCCAACTCGGTTTTACAGTGAAAACTGCAGGAACTTCAAACCGGCACTAGGAAACAGACTGAGAATGTTGGAAAAAAGTGTCTCCTGCAATCCGTTCCCTTGGTGCTAGATGAACGAACGTCTCTCCACTTGCTCAGTTCTGAGAGATAAGTGTGTGTGAAAGCCGTCCTTCACCTAGCTTGTTGGGAACACAAAGTTTCTTTTCAGTTGCAAACTCAATTCCATACATATATATGGGAGGTACAAGATCCAACTCGGTTTTACTTTGAAAACTGCAGGAACTTCAAACCGGCACTAGGAAACAGACTGAGAAAGCAGAGAAAAAGTGACTCCTGCAACCCGTTCCCTTGGTGCTAGATGAACGAACGTCTCTCCACTTGCTCAGTTCTGAGAGATAATTGTGTGTGAAAGCCGTCCTTCTCATAGCTTGTTGGGAACACAGTTTCTTTTCAGTTGCAAACTCCATTCCATACATATATATGGGGAGGTACAAGCTCCAACTCTGTTTTACACTGAAAACTGCAGGAACTTCAAACCATCACTAGGAAACGGACTGAGAAAGTAGAGAAAAAGTGTCTCCTGCAATCCGTTCCCTTGGTGCTAGATGAACGAACGTCTCTCCACTTGCTCAGTTCTGAGAGATAAGTGTGTGTGAAAGCCGTCCTTCTCATAGCTTGTTGGGATCACAGTTTCTTTTCAGTTGCAAACTCCATTCCATACATATATATGGGGAGGTACAAGCTCCAACCCGGTTTTACAGTGAAAACTGCAGGAACTTCAAACCGGCACTAGGAAACAGACTGAGAAAGCAGAGAAAAAGTGTCTCCTGCAACCCGTTCCCTTGGTGCTAGATGAACGAACGTCTCTCCACTTGCTCAGTTCTGAGGGATAAGTGTGTGTGAAAGCCGTCCTTCACATAGCTAGTAGGGAACACAGATTCTTTTCAGTTGCAAACTCCATTCCATACATATATGTGGGGAGGTACAAGCTCCAACTCAGTTTTACAGTGAAATCTGCAGGAACTTCAAACCGGCTTAGGAAACACACTGAGAAAGCAGAGAAAAAGTGTCTCCTGCAACCCGTTCCCTTGGTGCTAGATGAACGAACGTCTCTCCACTTACTCAGTTCTGAGAGATATGTGTGTGTGAAAGCCGTCCTTCACCTAGCTTGTTGGGAACACAAAGTTTCTTTTCAGTTGCAAACTCCATTCCATACATATATAAGGGGAGGTACTAGCTCCAACTCGGTTTTACAGTGAAAACTGCAGGAACTTCAAACCGGCACTAGGAAACAGACTGAGAAAGCAGAGAAAAAGTGTCTCCTGCAATCCATTCCCTTGGTGCTAGATGAACGAACGTCTCTCCACTTGCTCAGTTCTGAGAAATAAGTGTGTGTGAACGCCGTCTTTCACCTTGCTTGTAGGGAACACAAAGTTTCTTTTCAGTTGCAAACTCCATTCCATACATATATAAGGGGAGGTACTAGCTCCAACTCGGTTTTACAGTGAAAACTGCAGGAACTTCAAACCGGCACTAGGAAACAGACTGCGAAAGAAGAGAAAAAGTGTCCCCTGCAACCCTTTCCCTTGGTGCTAGATGAACGAACGTCTCTCCAATTGCTCAGTTCTGAGAGATAAGTGTGTGTGAAAGCCGTCCTTCACCTAGCTTGTTGGGAACACAAAGTTTCTTTTCAGTTGCAAACTTCATTCCATACATATATATTGAGAGGTAGTAGCTCCAAATCGATTTTACAGTGAAAACTGCATGAACTTTAAACCGGCACTAGGAAACAGACTGAGAAAGCAGAGAAAAAGTGTCTCCTGCAACCCGTTCCCTTGTTGCTAGATGAACGAACATCTCTCCACTTGCTCAGTTCTGAGAGATAAGTGTGTGTGAAAGCCGTCCTTCACATAGCTTGTTGGGAACACAAAGTTTCTTTTCAGTTACAAACTCCAATCCATACATATATATGGGGAGGTACAAGCTCCAACCCGGTTTTACAGTGAAAACTGCAGGAACTTCAAACCGGCACTAGGAAACAGACTGAGAAAGCAGAGAAAAAGTGTCTCCTGCAACCCGTTCCCTTGGTGATAGATGAACGAACGTCTCTCCACTTGCTCAGTTCTGAGAGATAAGTGTGTGTGAAAGCCGTCCTTCACCTAGCTTGTTGGGAACACAAAGTTTCTTTTCATTTGCAAACTCCATTCCACACATATATATGGGAGGTACAAGCTCCAACTCGGTTTTACAGTGAAAACAGTAGGAATTTCAAAACGGCACTAGGAAACAGACTGAGAAAGCAGAGAAAAAGTGTCTCCTGCAACCTGTTCCCTTGGTGCTAGATGAACGAACGTCTCTCCACTTGCTCAGTCCCGAGAGGTAAGTGTGTGTGAACTCCTTCCTTCATCTAGCTTGTTGGGAACACAAAGTTTCTTTTCAGTTGCAAACTCCATTCCATACATATATATGGGGAGGTACAAGCTCCAACTCGGTTTTACAGTGAAAACTGCAGGAACTTCAAACCGGCACTAGGAAACAGACTGAGAAAGCAGAGAAAAAGTGTCTCCTGCAACCCGTTCCATTGGTGCTAGATGAACGAACGTCTCTCCACTTGCTCAGTTCTGAGAGATAAGTGTGTGTGAAAGCCGTCCTTCACATAGCTTGTTGGGAACACAGATTCCTTTCAGTTGCAAACTCCATTCCATACATATATGTGTGGAGGTACAAGCTCCAACTCGGTTTTACAGTGAAAACTGCAGGAACTTCATACCGGCACTAGGAAACAGACTGAGAAAGCAGAGAAAAAGTGTCTCCTGCAACCCGTTCCCTTGGTGCTAGATGAACGAACGTCTCTCCACTTGCAAAGTTCTGAGAGATAAGATTATGTGGAAACTGTCCTTCACCTAGCTTGTTGGGAACACAAAGTTTCTTTTCAGTTGCAAACTCCATTCCATACATATATATTGGGAGGTACAAGCTCCAACTCGGTTTTACAGTGAAAACTGCAGGAACTTCAAACCGGCACTAGGAAACAGACTGAGAAAGCAGAGAAAAAGTGTCTCCTGCAACCCGTTCCATTGGTGCTAGATGAACGAACGTCTCTCCACTTGCTCAGTTCTGAGAGATAAGTGTGTGTGAAAGCCGTCCTTCACATAGCTTGTTGGGAACACAGATTCCTTTCAGTTGCAAACTCCATTCCATACATATATGTGTGGAGGTACAAGCTCCAACTCGGTTTTACAGTGAAAACTGCAGGAACTTCATACCGGCACTAGGAAACAGACTGAGAAAGCAGAGAAAAAGTGTCTCCTGCAACCCGTTCCCTTGGTGCTAGATGAACGAACGTCTCTCCACTTGCAAAGTTCTGAGAGATAAGATTATGTGGAAACTGTCCTTCACCTAGCTTGTTGGGAACACAAAGTTTCTTTTCAGTTGCAAACTCCATTCCATACATATATATTGGGAGGTACAAGCTCCAACTCGGTTTTACAGTGAAAACTGCAGGAACTTCAAACCGGCACTAGGAAATAGACTGAGAAAGTAGAGAAAAAGTGTCTCCTGCAATCCGTTCCCTTGGTTCTATATGAACGAATGTCTCTCCACTTGCTCAGTTCTGAGAGATAAGTGTGTGTGAAAGCCGTCCTTCACCTAGCTTGTTGGGAACACAAAGTTTCTTTTCAGTTGCAAACTCCATTCCATACATATATATGGGAGGTACAAGCTCCAACTCGGTTTTACAGTGAAAACTGCAGGAACTTCATAACGGCATTAGGAAACAGACTGAGAAAGTAGAGAAAAAGTGTCTCCTGCAACCCGTTCCCTTGGTGCTAGATGAACGAAAGTCTCTCCACTTGCTCAGTTCAGAGAGATAAGTGTGTGTGAACGCCGTTCTTCATCTAGCATGTTGGGAACACAAAGTTTCTTTTCAGTTGCAAACTCCATTCCATACATATATATGGGGAGGTACAAGCTCCAACTCGGTTTTACAGTGAAAACTGCAGGAACTTCAAACCGGCACTAGGAAACAGACTGAGAAAGCAGAGAAAAAGTGTCTCCTGCAACCCGTTCCCTTGGTGCTAGATGAACGGACGTCTCTCCAATTGCTCAGTTCTGAGAGATAAGTGTGTGTGAAAGCCGTCCTTCACCTAGCTTGTTGGGAACACAAAGTCTCTTTTCAGTTGCAAACTCCATTCCATACATATATATGGGGAGGTACAAGCTCCAACTCGGTTTTACAGTGAAAACTGCAGGAACTTCAAACCGGCACTAGGAAACAGACTGAGAATGTTGGAAAAAAGTGTCTCCTGCAATCCGTTCCCTTGGTGCTAGATGAACGAACGTCTCTCCACTTGCTCAGTTCTGAGAGATAAGTGTGTGTGAAAGCCGTCCTTCACCTAGCTTGTTGGGAACACAAAGTTTCTTTTCAGTTGCAAACTCAATTCCATACATATATATGGGAGGTACAAGATCCAACTCCGTTTTACAGTGAAAACTGCAGGAAGTTCAAACCGGCACTAGGAAACAGACTGAGAAAGCAGAGAAAAAGTGACTCCTGCAACCCGTTCCCTTGGTGCTAGATGAACGAACGTCTCTCCACTTGCTCAGTTCTGAGAGATAATTGTGTGTGATAGCCGTCCTTCACCTAGCTTGTTGGGAACACAAAGTCTCTTTTCAGTTGCAAACTCCATTCCATACATATATATGGGGAGGTACAAGCTCCAACTCGGTTTTACAGTGAAAACTGCAGGAACTTCAAACCGGCACTAGGAAACAGACTGAGAATGTTGGAAAAAAGTGTCTCCTGCAATCCGTTCCCTTGGTGCTAGATGAACGAACGTCTCTCCACTTGCTCAGTTCTGAGAGATAAGTGTGTGTGAAAGCCGTACTTCACCTAGCTTGTTGGGAACACAAAGTTTCTTTTCAGTTGCAAACTCAATTCCATACATATATATGGGAGGTACAAGCTCCAACTCGGTTTTACAGTGAAAACTGCAGGAACTTCAAACCGGCACTAGGAAACAGACTGAGAAAGCAGAGAAAAAGTGTCTCCTGCAACCCGTTCCTTTGGTGCTAGATGAACGGACGTCTCTCCAATTGCTCAGTTCTGAGAGATAATTGTGTGTGATAGCCGTCCTTCACCTAGCTTGTTGGGAACACAAAGTCTCTTTTCAGTTGCAAACTCCATTCCATACATATATATGGGGAGGTACAAGCTCCAACTCGGTTTTACAGTGAAAACTGCAGGAACTTCAAACCGGCACTAGGAAACAGACTGAGAATGTCTGAAAAAAGTGTCTCCTGCAATCCGTTCCCTTGGTGCTAGATGAACGAACGTCTCTCCACTTGCTCAGTTCTGAGAGATAAGTGTGTGTGAAAGCCGTCCTTCACCTAGCTTGTTGGGAACACAAAGTTTCTTTTCAGTTGCAAACTCAATTCCATACATATATATGGGAGGTACAAGCTCCAACTCGGTTTTACAGTGAAAACTGCAGGAACTTCAAACCGGCACTAGGAAACAGACTGAGAAAGCAGAGAAAAAGTGTCTCCTGCAACCCGTTCCTTTGGTGCTAGATGAACGGACGTCTCTCCAATTGCTCAGTTCTGAGAGATAAGTGTGTGTGATAGCCGTCCTTCACCTAGCTTGTTGGGAACACAAAGTTTCTTTTCAGTTGCAAACTCCATTCCATACATATATATGGGGAGGTACAAGCTCCAACTCGGTTTTACAGTGAAAACTGCAGGATCTTCCAACCGGCACTAGGAAACAGACTGAGAAAGCAGAGAAAAAGTGTCTCCTGCAACCCGTTCCCTTGGTGCTAGATGAACGAACGTCTCTCCACTTGCTAAGTTCTGAGAGATAAGTGTGTGTGAACGCCGTTCTTCATCTAGCTTGTTGGGAACACATAGTTTCTTTTCAGTTGCAAACTCCATTCCATACAAATATATGGGGAGGTACAAGCTCCAACTCGGTTTTACAGTGAAAACTTCAGGAACTTCATACCGGCACTAGGAAACAGACTGAGAAAGCAGAGAAAAAGTGTCTCCTGCAATCCGTTCCCTTGGTGCTAGATGAACGAACGTCTCTCCACTTGCTCAGTTCTGAGAGATAAGTGTGTGTGAAAGCCGTCCTTCACCTAGCTTGTTGGGAACACAAAGTTTCTTTTCAGTTGCAAACTCCATTCCATACATATATATGGGAGGTACAAGCTCCAACTCGGTTTTACAGTGAAAACTGCAGGAACTATATACCGGCACTAGGAAACAGACTGAAAAGCAGAGAAAAAGTGTCTCCTGCAACCCGTTCCCTTGGTGCTAGATGAACGAACGTCTCTCCACTTGCTCAGTTCTGAGAGATAAGTGTGTGTGAAAGCCGTCCTTCACCTAACTTGTTGGGAACACAGTTTCTTTTCAGTTGCATACTCCATTCCATACATATATATGGAGAGGTACAAGCTCCAACTCGGTTTTACACTGAAAACTGCAGGAACTTCAAACCATCACTAGGAAACAGACTGAGAAAGTAGAGAAAAAGTGTCTCCTGCAATCCGTTCCCTTGGTGCTAGATGAACGAACGTCTCTCCACTTGCTCAGTTCTGAGAGATATGTGTGTGTGAACGCCGTCCTTCACCTAGGTTGTTGGGAACACAAAGTTTCTTTTCAGTTGCAAACTCAATTCCATACATATATATGGGAGGTACAAGATCCAACTCGGTTTTACAGTGAAAACTGCAGGAACTTCAAACCGGCACTAGGAAACAGACTGAGAAAGCAGAGAAAAAGTGACTCCTGCAACCCGTTCCCTTGGTGCTAGATGAACGAACGTCTCTCCACTTGCTCAGTTCTGAGAGATAATTGTGTGTGATAGCCGTCCTTCACCTAGCTTGTTGGGAACACAAAGTTTGTTTTCAGTTGCAAACTCCATTCCATACATATATATGGGAGGTACAAGCTCCAACTCGGTTTTACAGTGAAAACTGCAGGAACTTCATACCGGCACTAGGAAACAGACTGAGAAAGCAGAGAAAAAGTGTCTCCTGCAACCCGTTCCCTTGGTGCTAGATGAACGGACGTCTCTCCAATTGCTCAGTTCTGACAGATAAGTGTGTGTGATAGCCGTCCTTCACCTAGCTTGTTGGGAACACAAAGTTTCTTTTCAGTTGCAAACTCCATTCCATACATATATATGGGGAGGTACAAGCTCCAACTCGGTTTTACAGTGAAAACTGCAGGATCTTCCAACCGGCACTAGGAAACAGACTGAGAAAGTAGAGAAAAAGTGTCTCCTGCAATCCGCTCCCTTGGTGCTAGATGAACGAACGTCTCTCCACTTGCTCAGTTCTTAGAGATAAGTGTGTTTGAAAGCCGTCCTTCACCTATCTTGTTGGGAACACAAAGTTTCTTTTCAGTTGCAAACCCCATTCCACACATATATATGGGAGGTACAAGCTCCAACTCGGTTTTACAGTGAAAACTGCAGGAACTTTATACCGGCACTAGGAAACAGACTGAAAAGCAGAGAAAAAGTGACTCCTGCAACCCGTTTCCTTGGTGCTAGATGAACGAACGTCTCTCCACTTGCTCAGTTCTGAGAGATAAGTGTGTGTGAAAGCCATCCTTCACCTAACTTGTTGGGAACACAAAGTTTCTTTTCAGTTGCAAACTCCATTCCATACATATATATGGGAGGTACAAGCTCCAACTCGATTTTATAGTGAAAACTGCAGGAACTTCAAAACGGCACTAGGAAACAGACTGAGAAAGCAGAGAAAAAGTGTCTCCTGCAACCCGTTCCCTTGGTGCTAGATGAACGAACATCTCTCCACTTGCTCAGTTCTGAGAGATAAGTGTGTGTGAACGCCGTCCTTCATCTAGCTTGTTGGGAACACAAACTTTCTTTTCAGTTGCAAACTCCATTCCATACATATATATGGGGAGGTACAAGCTCCAACTCGGTTTTACAGTGAAAACTGCAGGAACTTCAAACCGGCACTAGGAAACAGACTGAGAAAGCAGAGAAAAAGTGTCTCCTGCAACCCGTTCCATTGGTGCTAGATGAACGAACGTCTCTCCACTTGCTCAGTTCTGAGAGATAAGTGTGTGTGAAAGCCGTCCTTCACCTAGCTTGTTGGGAACACAAAGTTTCTTTTCAGTTGCAAACTCCATTCCATACATATATATGGGAGGTACAAGCTCCAACTCGGTTTTACAGTGAAAACTGCAGGAACTTTATACCGGCACTAGGAAACAGACTGAAAAGCAGAGAAAAAGTGTCTCCTGCAAACCGTTCCCTTGGTGCTAGATGAACGAACGTCTCTCCACTTGCTCAGTTCTGAGAGATAAGTGTGTGTGAAAGCCGTCCTTCACCTAACTTGTTGGGAACACAGTTTCTTTTCAGTTGCATACTCCATTCCATACATATATATGGAGAGGTACAAGCTCCAACTCGGTTTTACACTGAAAACTGCAGGAACTTCAAACCATCACTAGGAAACAGACTGAGAAAGTAGAGAAAAAGTGTCTCCTGCAATCCGTTCCCTTGGTGCTAGATGAACGAACGTCTCTCCACTTGCTCAGTTCTGAGAGGTAAGTGTGTGTGATAGCCGTCCTTCACCTAGCTTGTTGGGAACACAAAGTTTCTTTTCAGTTGCAAACTCAATTCCATACATATATATGGGAGGTACAAGATCCAACTCGGTTTTACAGTGAAAACTGCAGGAACTTCAAACCGGCACTAGGAAACAGACTGAGAAAGCAGAGAAAAAGTGACCCCTGCAACCCGTTCCCTTGGTGCTAGATGAACGAACGTCTCTCCACTTGCTCAGTTCTGAGAGATAATTGTGTGTGATAGCCGTCCTTCACCTAGCTTGTTGGGAACACAAAGTTTGTTTTCAGTTGCAAACTCCATTCCATACATATATATGGGAGGTACAAGCTCCAACTCGGTTTTACAGTGAAAACTGCAGGAACTTCAAAACGGCACTAGGAAACAGACTGAGAAAGCAGAGAAAAAGTGTCTCCTGCAACCCGTTCCCTTGGTGCTAGATGAACGGACGTCTCTCCAATTGCTCAGTTCTGACAGATAAGTGTGTGTGATAGCCGTCCTTCACCTAGCTTGTTGGGAACACAAAGTTTCTTTTCAGTTGCAAACTCCATTCCATACATATATATGGGGAGGTACAAGCTCCAACTCGGTTTTACAGTGAAAACTGCAGGATCTTCCAACCGGCACTAGGAAACAGACTGAGAAAGTAGAGAAAAAGTGTCTCCTGCAATCCGCTCCCTTGGTGCTAGATGAACGAACGTCTCTCCACCTGCTCAGTTCTTAGAGATAAGTGTGTGTGAAAGCCGTCCTTCACCTATCTTGTTGGGAACACAAAGTTTCTTTTCAGTTGCAAACCCCATTCCATACATATATATGGGAGGTACAAGCTCCAACTCGGTTTTACAGTGAAAACTGCAGGAACTTTATACCGGCACTAGGAAACAGACTGAAAAGCAGAGAAAAAGTGACTCCTGCAACCCGTTTCCTTGGTGCTAGATGAACGAACGTCTCTCCACTTGCTCAGTTCTGAGAGATAAGTGTGTGTGAAAGCCATCCTTCACCTAACTTGTTGGGAACACAAAGTTTCTTTTCAGTTGCAAATTCCATTCCATACATATATATGGGAGGTACAAGCTCCAACTCGATTTTACAGTGAAAACTGCAGGAACTTCAAAACGGCACTAGGAAACAGACTGAGAAAGCAGAGAAAAAGTGTCTCCTGCAACCCGTTCCCTTGGTGCTAGATGAACGAACATCTCTCCACTTGCTCAGTTCTGAGAGATAAGTGTGTGTGAACGCCGTCCTTCATCTAGCTTGTTGGGAACACAAACTTTCTTTTCAGTTGCAAACTCCATTCCATACATATATATGGGGAGGTACAAGCTCCAACTCGGTTTTACAGTGAAAACTGCAGGAACTTCAAACCGGCACTAGGAAACAGACTGAGAAAGCAGAGACAAAGTGTCTCCTGCAACCCGTTCCATTGGTGCTAGATGAACGAACGTCTCTCCACTTGCTCAGTTCTGAGAGATAAGTGTGTGTGAAAGCCGTCCTACACATAGCTTGTTGGGAACACAGATTCTTTTCAGTTGCAAACCCCATTCCATACATATATGTGGGGAGGTACAAGCTCCAACTCGGTTTTACAGTGAAAACTGCAGGAACTTCAAACCGGCACTAGGAAACAGACTGAGAAAGTAGAGAAAAAGTGTCTCCTGCAATCCGCTCCCTTGGTGCTAGATGAACGAACGTCTCTCCACTTGCTCAGTTCTTAGAGATAAGTGTGTGTGAAAGCCGTCCTTCACCTATCTTGTTGGGAACACAAAGTTTCTTTTCAGTTGCAAACCCCATTCCATACATATATATGGGAGGTACAAGCTCCAACTCGGTTTTACAGTGAAAACTGCAGGAACTTTATACCGGCACTAGGAAACAGACTGAAAAGCAGAGAAAAAGTGACTCCTGCAACCCGTTTCCTTGGTGCTAGATGAACGAACGTCTCTCCACTTGCTCAGTTCTGAGAGATAAGTGTGTGTGAAAGCCATCCTTCACCTAACTTGTTGGGAACACAAAGTTTCTTTTCAGTTGCAAACTCCATTCCATACATATATATGGGAGGTACAAGCTCCAACTCGATTTTACAGTGAAAACTGCAGGAACTTCAAAACGGCACTAGGAAACAGACTGAGAAAGCAGAGAAAAAGTGTCTCCTGCAACCCGTTCCCTTGGTGCTAGATGAACGAACATCTCTCCACTTGCTCAGTTCTGAGAGATAAGTGTGTGTGAATGCCGTCCTTCATCTAGCTTGTTGGGAACACAAACTTTCTTTTCAGTTGCAAACTCCATTCCATACATATATATGGGGAGGTACAAGCTCCAACTCGGTTTTACAGTGAAAACTGCAGGAACTTCAAACCGGCACTAGGAAACAGACTGAGAAAGCAGAGACAAAGTGCCTCCTGCAACCCGTTCCATTGGTGCTAGATGAACGAACGTCTCTCCACTTGCTCAGTTCTGAGAGATAAGTGTGTGTGAAAGCCGTCCTACACATAGCTTGTTGGGAACACAGATTCTTCTCAGTTGCAAACCCCATTCCATACATATATGTGGGGAGGTACAAGCTCCAACTCGGTTTTACAGTGAAAACTGCAGGAACTTCAAACTGGCACTAGGAAACAGACTGAGAAAGCAGAGAAAAAGTGTCTCCTGCAACCCGTTCCCTTGGTGCTAGATGAACGAACGTCTCTCCACTTGCTCAGTTCTGAGAGATAAGTGTGTGTGAACGCCGTTCTTCATCTAGCTTGTTGGGAACACATAGTTTCTTTTCAGTTGCAAACTCCATTCCATACATATATATGGGGAGGTACAAGCTCCAACTCGGTTTTACAGTGAAAACTGCAGGAACTTCATACCGGCACTAGGAAACAGACTGAGAAAGCAGAGAAAAAGTGTCTCCTGCAATCCGTTCCCTTGGTGCTAGATGAACGAACGTCTCTCCACTTGCTCAGTTCTGAGAGTTAAGTGTGTGTGAAAGCCGTCCTTCACCTAGCTTGTTGGGAACACAAACTTTCTTTTCAGTTCCAAACTCCATTCCATACTTATATATGGGGAGGTACAAGCTCCAACTCGGTTTTACAGTGAAAACTGCAGGAACTTCATACCGGCACTAGGAAACAGACTGAGAAAGCAGAGAAAAAGTGTCTCCTGCAACCCGTTCCCTTGGTGCTAGATGAACGAACGTCTCTCCACTTGCAAAGTTCTGAGAGATAAGATTATGTGGAAACTGTCCTTCACCTAGCTTGTTGGGAACACAAAGTTTCTTTTCAGTTGCAAACTCCATTCCATACATATATATGGGGAGGTACAAGCTCCAACTCGGTTTTACAGTGAAAACTGCAGGAACTTCAAACCGGCACTAGGAAACAGACTGAGAAAGCAGAAAAAGTGTCTCCTGCAACCCGTTCCATTGGTGCTAGATGAACGAACGTCTCTCCACTTGCTCAGTTCTGAGAGATAAGTGTGTGTGAAAGCCGTCCTTCACATAGCTTGTTGGGAACACAGATTCCTTTCAGTTGCAAACTCCATTCCATACATATATGTGTGGAGGTACAAGCTCCAACTCGGTTTTACAGTGAAAACTGCAGGAACTTCATACCGGCACTAGGAAACAGACTGAGAAAGCAGAGAAAAAGTGTCTCCTGCAACCCGTTCCCTTGGTGCTAGATGAACGAACGTCTCTCCACTTGCTCAGTTCTGAGAGATAAGTGTGTGTGAAAGCCGTCCTTCACCTAGCTTGTTGGGAACACAAAGTTTCTTTTCAGTTGCAAACTCCATTCCATACATATATATGGGAGGTACAAGCTCCAACTCGGTTTTACAGTGAAAACTGCAGGAACTTCATACCGGCATTAGGATACAGACTGAGAAAGTAGAGAAAAAGTGTCTCCTGCAACCCGTTCCCTTGGTGCTAGATGAACGAAAGTCTCTCCACTTGCTCAGTTCAGAGAGATAAGTGTGTGTGAACGCCGTTCTTCATCTAGCATGTTGGGAACACAAAGTTTCTTTTCAGTTGCAAACTCCATTCCATACATATATATGGGGAGGTACAAGCTCCAACTCGGTTTTACAGTGAAAACTGCAGGAACTTCAAACCGGCACTAGGAAACAGACTGAGAAAGCAGAGAAAAAGTGTCTCCTGCAACCCGTTCCCTTGGTGCTAGATGAACGGACGTCTCTCCAATTGCTCAGTTCTGAGAGATAAGTGTGTGTGAAAGCCGTCCTTCACCTAGCTTGTTGGGAACACAAAGTCTCTTTTCAGTTGCAAACTCCATTCCATACATATATATGGGGAGGTACAAGCTCCAACTCGGTTTTACAGTGAAAACTGCAGGAACTTCAAACCGGCACTAGGAAACAGACTGAGAATGTTGGAAAAAATTGTCTCCTGCAATCCGTTCCCTTGGTGCTAGATGAACGAACGTCTCTCCACTTGCTCAGTTCTGAGAGATAAGTGTGTGTGAAAGCCGTCCTTCACCTAGCTTGTTGGGAACACAAAGTTTCTTTTCAGTTGCAAACTCAATTCCATACATATATATGGGAGGTACAAGATCCAACTCGGTTTTACAGTGAAAACTGCAGGAACTTCAAACCGGCACTAGGAAACAGACTGAGAAAGCAGAGAAAAAGTGACTCCTGCAACCCGTTCCCTTGGTGCTAGATGAACGAACGTCTCTCCACTTGCTCAGTTCTGAGAGATAATTGTGTGTGAAAGCCGTCCTTCTCATAGCTTGTTGGGAACACAGTTTCTTTTCAGTTGCAAACTCCATTCCATACATATATATGGGGAGGTACAAGCTCCAACCCGGTTTTACAGTGAAAACTGCAGGAACTTCAAACCGGCACTAGGAAACAGACTGAGAAAGCAGAGAAAAAGTGTCTCCTGCAACCCGTTCCCTTGGTGCTAGATGAACGAACGTCTCTCCACTTACTCAGTTCTGAGAGATATGTGTGTGTGAAAGCCGTCCTTCACCTAGCTTGTTGGGAACACAAAGTTTCTTTTCAGTTGCAAACTCCATTCCATACATATATAAGGAGAGGTACTAGCTCCAACTCGGTTTTACAGTGAAAACTGCAGGAACTTCCAACCGGCACTAGGAAACAGACTGAGAAAGCAGAGAAAAAGTGTCTCCTGCAACCCGTTCCCTTGGTGCTAGATGAACGGACGTCTCTCCAATTGCTCAGTTCTGAGAGATAAGTGTGTGTGAAAGCCGTCCTTCACCTAGCTTGTTGGGAACACAAAGTCTCTTTTCAGTTGCAAACTCCATTCCATACATATATATGGGGAGGTACAAGCTCCAACTCGGTTTTACAGTGAAAACTGCAGGAACTTCAAACCGGCACTAGGAAACAGACTGAGAATGTTGGAAAAAAGTGTCTCCTGCAACCCGTTCCCTTGGTGCTAGATGAACGAAAGTCTCTCCACTTGCTCAGTTCAGAGAGATAAGTGTGTGTGAACGCCGTTCTTCATCTAGCATGTTGGGAACACAAAGTTTCTTTTCAGTTGCAAACTCCATTCCATACATATATATGGGGAGGTACAAGCTCCAACTCGGTTTTACAGTGAAAACTGCAGGAACTTCAAACCGGCACTAGGAAACAGACTGAGAAACAGAGAAAAAGTGTCTCCTGCAACCCGTTCCCTTGGTGCTAGATGAACGGACGTCTCTCCAATTGCTCAGTTCTGAGAGATAAGTGTGTGTGAAAGCCGTCCTTCACCTAGCTTGTTGGGAACACAAAGTCTCTTTTCAGTTGCAAACTCCATTCCATACATATATATGGGGAGGTACAAGCTCCAACTCGGTTTTACAGTGAAAACTGCAGGAACTTCAAACCGGCACTAGGAAACAGACTGAGAATGTTGGAAAAAAGTGTCTCCTGCAATCCGTTCCCTTGGTGCTAGATGTACGAACGTCTCTCCACTTGCTCAGTTCTGAGAGATAAGTGTGTGTGAAAGCCGTCCTTCACCTAGCTTGTTGGGAACACAAAGTTTCTTTTCAGTTGCAAACTCAATTCCATACATATATATGGGAGGTACAAGATCCAACTCGGTTTTACAGTGAAAACTGCAGGAACTTCAAACCGGCACTAGGAAACAGACTGAGAAAGCAGAGAAAAAGTGACTCCTGCAACCCGTTCCCTTGGTGCTAGATGAACGAACGTCTCTCCACTTGCTCAGTTCTGAGAGATAATTGTGTGTGAAAGCCGTCCTTCTCATAGCTTGTTGGGAACACAGTTTCTTTTCAGTTGCAAACTCCATTCCATACATATATATGGGGAGGTACAAGCTCCAACTCGGTTTTACACTGAAAACTGCAGGAACTTCAAACCATCACTAGGAAACAGACTTAGAAAGTAGAGAAAAAGTGTCTCCTGCAATCCGTTCCCTTGGTGCTAGATGAACGAACGTCTCTCCACTTGCTCAGTTCTGAGAGATAAGTGTGTGTGAAAGCCGTCCTTCTCATAGCTTGTTGGGAACACAGTTTCTTTTCAGTTGCAAACTCCATTCCATACATATATATGGGGAGGTACAAGCTCCAACCCGGTTTTACAGTGAAAACTGCAGGAACTTCAAACCGGCACTAGGAAACAGACTGAGAAAGCAGAGAAAAAGTGTCTCCTGCAACCCGTTCCCTTGGTGCTAGATGAACGAACGTCTCTCCACTTGCTGAGTTCTGAGGGATAAGTGTGTGTAAAAGCCGTCCTTCACATAGCTTGTAGGGAACACAGATTCTTTTCAGTTGCAAACTCCATTCCATACATATATGTGGGGAGGTACAAGCTCCAACTCAGTTTTACAGTGAAATCTGGAGGAACTTCAAACCGGCTTAGGAAACAGACTGAGAAAGCAGAGAAAAAGTGTCTCCTGCAACCCGTTCCCTTGGTGCTAGATGAACGAACGTCTCTCCACTTGCTCATTTCTGAGGGATAAGTGTGTGTGAAAGCCGTCCTTCACATAGCTTGTAGGGAACACAGATTCTTTTCAGTTGCAAACTCCATTCCATACATATATGTGGGGAGGTACAAGCTCCAACTCAGTTTTACAGTGAAATCTGCAGGAACTTCAAACCGGCACTAGGAAACAGACTGAGAAAGCAGAGAAAAAGTGTCTCCTGCAACCCGTTCCCTTGGTGCTAGATGAACGAACGTCTCTCCACTTGCTCAGTTCTGAGAGATAAGTGTGTGTGAAAGCCGTCCTTCTCATAGCTTGTTGGGAACACAGTTTCTTTTCAGTTGCAAACTCCATTCCATACATATATATGGGGAGGTACAAGCTCCAACTCGGTTTTACAGTGAAAACTGCAGGAACTTCAAACCGGCACTAGGAAACAGACTGCGAAAGAAGAGAAAAAGTGTCCCCTGCAACCCTTTCCCTTGGTGCTAGATGAACGAACGTCTCTCCAATTGCTCAGTTCTGAGAGATAAGTGTGGGTGAAAGCCGTCCTTCACCTAGCTTGTTGGGAACACAAAGTTTCTTTTCAGTTGCAAACTGCATTCCATACATATATATTGAGAGGTAGTAGCTCCAAATCGATTTTACAGTGAAAACTGCAAGAACTTTAAACCGGCACTAGGAAACAGACTGAGAATGCAGAGAAAAAGTGTCTCCTGCAACCCGTTCCCTTGTTGCTAGATGAACGAACATCTCTCCACTTGCTCAGTTCTGAGAGATAAGTGTGTGTGAAAGCCGTCCTTCACATAGCTTGTTGGGAACACAAAGTTTCTTTTCAGTTACAAACTCCAATCCATACATATATATGGGGAGGTACAAGCTCCAACCCGGTTTTACAGTGAAAACTGCAGGAACTTCAAACCGGCACTAGGAAACAGACTGAGAAAGCAGAGAAAAAGTGTCTCCTGCAACCCGTTCCCTTGGTGCTAGATGAACGAACGTCTCTCCACTTACTCAGTCCTGAGAGATAAGTGTGTGTGAAAGCCGTCCTTCACCTAGCTTGTTGGGAACACAAAGTTTCTTTTAAGTTGCAAACTCTATTCCACACATATATATGGGAGGTACAAGCTCCAACTCGGTTTTACAGTGAAAACAGCAGGAACTTCAAAACGGCACTAGGAAACAGACTGAGAAAGCAGAGAAAAAGTGTCTCCTGCAACCCGTTCCCTTGGTGCTAGATGAACGAACGTCTCTCCACTTGCTCAGTCCCGAGAGGTAAGTGTGTGTGAACTCCTTCCTTCATCTAGCTTGTTGGGAACACAAAGTTTCTTTTCAGTTGCAAACTCCATTCCATACATATATATGGGGAGGTACAAGCTCCAACACGGTTTTACAGTGAAAACTGCAGGAACTTCAAACCGGCACTAGGAAACAGACTGAGAAAGCAGAGAAAAAGTGTCTCATGCAACCCGTTCCATTGGTGCTAGATGAACGAACGTCTCTCCACTTGCTCAGTTCTGAGAGATAAGTGTGTGTGAAAGCCGTCCTTCACATAGCTTGTTGGGAACACAGATTCCTTTCAGTTGCAATCTCCATTCCATACATATATGTGTGGAGGTACAAGCTCCAACTCGGTTTTACAGTGAAAACTGCAGGAACTTCATACCGGCACTAGGAAACAGACTGAGAAAGCAGAGAAAAAGTGTCTCCTGCAACCCGTTCCCTTGGTGCTAGATGAACGAACGTCTCTCCACTTGCAAAGTTCTGAGAGATAAGATTATGTGGAAACTGTCCTTCACCTAGCTTGTTGGGAACACAAAGTTTCTTTTCAGTTGCAAACTCCATTCCATACATATATATGGGGAGGTACAAGCTCCAACTCGGTTTTACAGTGAAAACTGCAGGAACTTCAAACCGGCACTAGGAAACAGACTGAGAAAGCAGAAAAAGTGTCTCCTGCAACCCGTTCCATTGGTGCTAGATGAACGAACGTCTCTCCACTTGCTCAGTTCTGAGAGATAAGTGTGTGTGAAAGCCGTCCTTCACATAGCTTGTTGGGAACACAGATTCCTTTCAGTTGCAAACTCCATTCCATACATATATGTGTGGAGGTACAAGCTCCAACTCGGTTTTACAGTGAAAACTGCAGGAACTTCATACCGGCACTAGGAAACAGACTGAGAAAGCAGAGAAAAAGTGTCTCCTGCAACCCGTTCCCTTGGTGCTAGATGAACGAACGTCTCTCCACTTGCTCAGTTCTGAGAGATAAGTGTGTGTGAAAGCCGTCCTTCACCTAGCTTGTTGGGAACACAAAGTTTCTTTTCAGTTGCAAACTCCATTCCATACATATATATGGGAGGTACAAGCTCCAACTCGGTTTTACAGTGAAAACTGCAGGAACTTCATACCGGCATTAGGATACAGATGAGAAAGTAGAGAAAAAGTGTCTCCTGCAACCCGTTCCCTTGGTGCTAGATGAACGAAAGTCTCTCCACTTGCTCAGTTCAGAGAGATAAGTGTGTGTGAACGCCGTTCTTCATCTAGCATGTTGGGAACACAAAGTTTCTTTTCAGTTGCAAACTTCATTCCATACATATATATGGGGAGGTACAAGCTCCAACTCGGTTTTACAGTGAAAACTGCAGGAACTTCAAACCGGCACTAGGAAACAGACTGAGAAAGCAGAGAAAAAGTGTCTCCTGCAACCCGTTCCCTTGGTGCTAGATGAACGGACGTCTCTCCAATTGCTCAGTTCTGAGAGATAAGTGTGTGTGAAAGCCGTCCTTCACCTAGCTTGTTGGGAACACAAAGTCTCTTTTCAGTTGCAAACTCCATTCCATACATATATATGGGGAGGTACAAGCTCCAACTCGGTTTTACAGTGAAAACTGCAGGAACTTCAAACCGGCACTAGGAAACAGACTGAGAATGTTGGAAAAAAGTGTCTCCTGCAATCCGTTCCCTTGGTGCTAGATGAACGAACGTCTCTCCACTTGCTCAGTTCTGAGAGATAAGTGTGTGTGAAAGCCGTCCTTCACCTAGCTTGTTGGGAACACAAAGTTTCTTTTCAGTTGCAAACTCAATTCCATACATATATATGGGAGGTACAAGATCCAACTCGGTTTTACAGTGAAAACTGCAGGAACTTCAAACCGGCACTAGGAAACAGACTGAGAAAGCAGAGAAAAAGTGACTCCTGCAACCCGTTCCCTTGGTGCTAGATGAACGAACGTCTCTCCACTTGCTCAGTTCTGAGAGATAATTGTGTGTGAAAGCCGTCCTTCTCATAGCTTGTTGGGAACACAGTTTCTTTTCAGTTGCAAACTCCATTCCATACATATATATGGGGAGGTACAAGCTCCAACCCGGTTTTACAGTGAAAACTGCAGGAACTTCAAACCGGCACTAGGAAACAGACTGAGAAAGCAGAGAAAAAGTGTCTCCTGCAACCCGTTCCCTTTGTGCTAGATGAACGAACGTCTCTCCACTTGCTCAGTTCTGAGGGATAAGTGTGTGTGAAAGCCGTCCTTCTCATAGCTTGTTGGGAACACAGTTTCTTTTCAGTTGCAAACTCCATTCCATACATATATATGGGGAGGTACAAGCTCCAACTCGGTTTTACAGTGAAAACTGCAGGAACTTCAAACCGGCACTAGGAAACAGACTGAGAAAGCAGAGAAAAAGTGTCTCCTGCAACCCGTTCCCTTGGTGCTAGATGAACGAACGTCTCTCCACTTGCTCAGTTCTGAGGGATAAGTGTGTGTGAAAGCCGTCCTTCACATAGCTTGTAGGGAACACAGATTCTTTTCAGTTGCAAACTCCATTCCATACATATATGTGGGGAGGTACAAGCTCCAACTCAGTTTTACAGTGAAATCTGCAGGAACTTCAAACCGGCACTAGGAAACAGACTGAGAAAGCAGAGAAAAAGTGTCTCCTGCAACCCGTTCCCTTGGTGCTAGATGAACGAACGTCTCTCCACTTACTCAGTTCTGAGAGATATGTGTGTGTGAAAGCCGTCCTTCACCTAGCTTGTTGGGAACACAAAGTTTCTTTTCAGTTGCAAACTCCATTCCATACATATATAAGGAGAGGTACTAGCTCCAACTCGGTTTTACAGTGAAAACTGCAGGAACTTCCAACCGGCACTAGGAAACAGACTGAGAAAGCAGAGAAAAAGTGTCTCCTGCAACCCGTTCCCTTGGTGCTAGATGAACGGACGTCTCTCCAATTGCTCAGTTCTGAGAGATAAGTGTGTGTGAAAGCCGTCCTTCACCTAGCTTGTTGGGAACACAAAGTCTCTTTTCAGTTGCAAACTCCATTCCATACATATATATGGGGAGGTACAAGCTCCAACTCGGTTTTACAGTGAAAACTGCAGGAACTTCAAACCGGCACTAGGAAACAGACTGAGAATGTTGGAAAAAAGTGTCTCCTGCAACCCGTTCCCTTGGTGCTAGATGAACGAAAGTCTCTCCACTTGCTCAGTTCAGAGAGATAAGTGTGTGTGAACGCCGTTCTTCATCTAGCATGTTGAGAACACAAAGTTTCTTTTCAGTTGCAAACTCCATTCCATACATATATATGGGGAGGTACAAGCTCCAACTCGGTTTTACAGTGAAAACTGCAGGAACTTCAAACCGGCACTAGGAAACAGACTGAGAAAGCAGAGAAAAAGTGTCTCCTGCAACCCGTTCCCTTGGTGCTAGATGAACGGACGTCTCTCCAATTGCTCAGTTCTGAGAGATAAGTGTGTGTGAAAGCCGTCCTTCACCTAGCTTGTTGGGAACACAAAGTCTCTTTTCAGTTGCAAACTCCATTCCATACATATATATGGGGAGGTACAAGCTCCAACTCGGTTTTACAGTGAAAACTGCAGGAACTTCAAACCGGCACTAGGAAACAGACTGAGAATGTTGGAAAAAAGTGTCTCCTGCAATCCGTTCCCTTGGTGCTAGATGTACGAACGTCTCTCCACTTGCTCAGTTCTGAGAGATAAGTGTGTGTGAAAGCCGTCCTTCACCTAGCTTGTTGGGAACACAAAGTTTCTTTTCAGTTGCAAACTCAATTCCATACATATATATGGGAGGTACAAGATCCAACTCGGTTTTACAGTGAAAACTGCAGGAACTTCAAACCGGCACTAGGAAACAGACTGAGAAAGCAGAGAAAAAGTGACTCCTGCAACCCGTTCCCTTGGTGCTAGATGAACGAACGTCTCTCCACTTGCTCAGTTCTGAGAGATAATTGTGTGTGAAAGCCGTCCTTCTCATAGCTTGTTGGGAACACAGTTTCTTTTCAGTTGCAAACTCCATTCCATACATATATATGGGGAGGTACAAGCTCCAACTCGGTTTTACACTGAAAACTGCAGGAACTTCAAACCATCACTAGGAAACAGACTTAGAAAGTAGAGAAAAAGTGTCTCCTGCAATCCGTTCCCTTGGTGCTAGATGAACGAACGTCTCTCCACTTGCTCAGTTCTGAGAGATAAGTGTGTGTGAAAGCCGTCCTTCTCATAGCTTGTTGGGAACACAGTTTCTTTTCAGTTGCAAACTCCATTCCATACATATATATGGGGAGGTACAAGCTCCAACCCGGTTTTACAGTGAAAACTGCAGGAACTTCAAACCGGCACTAGGAAACAGACTGAGAAAGCAGAGAAAAAGTGTCTCCTGCAACCCGTTCCCTTGGTGCTAGATGAACGAACGTCTCTCCACTTGCTCAGTTCTGAGGGATAAGTGTGTGTAAAAGCCGTCCTTCACATAGCTTGTAGGGAACACAGATTCTTTTCAGTTGCAAACTCCATTCCATACATATATGTGGGGAGGTACAAGCTCCAACTCAGTTTTACAGTGAAATCTGGAGGAACTTCAAACCGGCTTAGGAAACAGACTGAGAAAGCAGAGAAAAAGTGTCTCCTGCAACCCGTTCCCTTGGTGCTAGATGAACGAACGTCTCTCCACTTGCTCAGTTCTGAGGGATAAGTGTGTGTGAAAGCCGTCCTTCACATAGCTTGTAGGGAACACAGATTCTTTTCAGTTGCAAACTCCATTCCATACATATATGTGGGGAGGTACAAGCTCCAACTCAGTTTTACAGTGAAATCTGCAGGAACTTCAAACCGGCACTAGGAAACAGACTGAGAAAGCAGAGAAAAAGTGTCTCCTGCAACCCGTTCCCTTGGTGCTAGATGAACGAACGTCTCTCCACTTGCTCAGTTCTGAGAGATAAGTGTGTGTGAAAGCCGTCCTTCTCATAGCTTGTTGGGAACACAGTTTCTTTTCAGTTGCAAACTCCATTCCATACATATATATGGGGAGGTACAAGCTCCAACTCGGTTTTACAGTGAAAACTGCAGGAACTTCAAACCGGCACTAGGAAACAGACTGAGAAAGCAGAGAAAAAGTGTCTCCTGCAACCCGTTCCCTTGGTGCTAGATGAACGAACGTCTCTCCACTTGCTCAGTTCTGAGGGATAAGTGTGTGTGAAAGCCGTCCTTCACATAGCTTGTAGGGAACACAGATTCTTTTCAGTTGCAAACTCCATTCCATACATATATGTGGGGAGGTACAAGCTCCAACTCAGTTTTACAGTGAAATCTGCAGGAACTTCAAACCGGCACTAGGAAACAGACTGAGAAAGCAGAGAAAAAGTGTCTCCTGCAACCCGTTCCCTTGGTGCTAGATGAACGAACGTCTCTCCACTTACTCAGTTCTGAGAGATATGTGTGTGTGAAAGCCGTCCTTCACCTAGCTTGTTGGGAACACAAAGTTTCTTTTCAGTTGCAAACTCCATTCCATACATATATAAGGAGAGGTACTAGCTCCAACTCGGTTTTACAGTGAAAACTGCAGGAACTTCCAACCGGCACTAGGAAACAGACTGAGAAAGCAGAGAAAAAGTGTCTCCTGCAACCCGTTCCCTTGGTGCTAGATGAACGGACGTCTCTCCAATTGCTCAGTTCTGAGAGATAAGTGTGTGTGAAAGCCGTCCTTCACCTAGCTTGTTGGGAACACAAAGTCTCTTTTCAGTTGCAAACTCCATTCCATACATATATATGGGGAGGTACAAGCTCCAACTCGGTTTTACAGTGAAAACTGCAGGAACTTCAAACCGGCACTAGGAAACAGACTGAGAATGTTGGAAAAAAGTGTCTCCTGCAATCCGTTCCCTTGGTGCTAGATGAACGAACGTCTCTCCACTTGCTCAGTTCTGAGAGATAAGTGTGTGTGAAAGCCGTCCTTCACCTAGCTTGTTGGGAACACAAAGTTTCTTTTCAGTTGCAAACTCAATTCCATACATATATATGGGAGGTACAAGATCCAACTCGGTTTTACAGTGAAAACTGCAGGAACTTCAAACCGGCACTAGGAAACAGACTGAGAAAGCAGAGAAAAAGTGACTCCTGCAACCCGTTCCCTTGGTGCTAGATGAACGAACGTCTCTCCACTTGCTCAGTTCTGAGAGATAATTGTGTGTGAAAGCCGTCCTTCTCATAGCTTGTTGGGAACACAGTTTCTTTTCAGTTGCAAACTCCATTCCATACATATATATGGGGAGGTACAAGCTCCAACTCGGTTTTACACTGAAAACTGCAGGAACTTCAAACCATCACTAGGAAACAGACTGAGAAAGTAGAGAAAAAGTGTCTCCTGCAATCCGTTCCCTTGGTGCTAGATGAACGAACGTCTCTCCACTTGCTCAGTTCTGAGAGATAAGTGTGTGTAAAAGCCGTCCTTCACATAGCTTGTAGGGAACACAGATTCTTTTCAGTTGCAAACTCCATTCCATACATATATGTGGGGAGGTACAAGCTCCAACTCAGTTTTACAGTGAAATCTGCAGGAACTTCAAACCGGCTTAGGAAACAGACTGAGAAAGCAGAGAAAAAGTGTCTCCTGCAACCCGTTCCCTTGGTGCTAGATGAACGAACGTCTCTCCACTTGCTCAGTTCTGAGGGTTAAGTGTGTGTGAAAGCCGTCCTTCACATAGCTTGTAGGGAACACAGATTCTTTTCAGTTGCAAACTCCATTCCATACATATATGTGGGGAGGTACAAGCTCCAACTCAGTTTTACAGTGAAATCTGCAGGAACTTCAAACCGGCACTAGGAAACAGACTGAGAAAGCGGAGAAAAAGTGTCTCCTGCAACCCGTTCCCTTGGTGCTAGATGAACGAACGTCTCTCCACTTGCTCAGTTCTGAGAGATAAGTGTGTGTGAAAGCCGTCCTTCTCATAGCTTGTTGGGAACACAGATTCCTTTCAGTTGCAAACTCCATTCCATACATATATGTGTGGAGGTACAAGCTCCAACTCGGTTTTACAGTGAAAACTGCAGGAACTTCATACCGGCACTAGGAAACAGACTGAGAAAGCAGAGAAAAAGTGTCTCCTGCAACCCGTTCCCTTGGTGCTAGATGAACGAACGTCTCTCCACTTGCAAAGTTCTGAGAGATAAGATTATGTGGAAACTGTCCTTCACCTAGCTTGTTGGGAACACAAAGTTTCTTTTCAGTTGCAAACTCCATTCCATACATATATATGGGGAGGTACAAGCTCCAACTCGGTTTTACAGTGAAAACTGCAGGAACTTCAAACCGGCACTAGGAAACAGACTGAGAAAGCAGAAAAAGTGTCTCCTGCAACCCGTTCCATTGGTGCTAGATGAACGAACGTCTCTCCACTTGCTCAGTTCTGAGAGATAAGTGTGTGTGAAAGCCGTCCTTCACATAGCTTGTTGGGAACACAGATTCCTTTCAGTTGCAAACTCCATTCCATACATATATGTGTGGAGGTACAAGCTCCAACTCGGTTTTACAGTGAAAACTGCAGGAACTTCATACCGGCACTAGGAAACAGACTGAGAAAGCAGAGAAAAAGTGTCTCCTGCAACCCGTTCCCTTGGTGCTAGATGAACGAACGTCTCTCCACTTGCTCAGTTCTGAGAGATAAGTGTGTGTGAAAGCCGTCCTTAACCTAGCTTGTTGGGAACACAAAGTTTCTTTTCAGTTGCAAACTCCATTCCATACATATATATGGGAGGTACAAGCTCCAACTCGGTTTTACAGTGAAAACTGCAGGAACTTCATACCGGCATTAGGAAACAGACTGAGAAAGTAGAGAAAAAGTGTCTCCTGCAACCCGTTCCCTTGGTGCTAGATGAACGAAAGTCTCTCCACTTGCTCAGTTCAGAGAGATAAGTGTGTGTGAACGCCGTTCTTCATCTAGCATGTTGGGAACACAAAGTTTCTTTTCAGTTGCAAACTCCATTCCATACATATATATGGGGAGGTACAAGCTCCAACTCGGTTTTACAGTGAAAACTGCAGGAACTTCAAACCGGCACTAGGAAACAGACTGAGAAAGCAGAGAAAAAGTGTCTCCTGCAACCCGTTCCCTTGGTGCTAGATGAACGGACGTCTCTCCAATTGCTCAGTTCTGACAGATAAGTGTGTGTGAAAGCCGTCCTTCACCTAGCTTGTTGGGAACACAAAGTCTCTTTTCAGTTGCAAACTCCATTCCATACATATATATGGGGAGGTACAAGCTCCAACTCGGTTTTACAGTGAAAACTGCAGGAACTTCAAACCGGCACTAGGAAACAGACTGAGAATGTTGGAAAAAAGTGTCTCCTGCAATCCGTTCCCTTGGTGCTAGATGAACGAACGTCTCTCCACTTGCTCAGTTCTGAGAGATAAGTGTGTGTGAAAGCCGTCCTTCACCTAGCTTGTTGGGAACACAAAGTTTCTTTTCAGTTGCAAACTCAATTCCATACATATATATGGGAGGTACAAGATCCAACTCGGTTTTACAGTGAAAACTGCAGGAACTTCAAACCGGCACTAGGAAACAGACTGAGAAAGCAGAGAAAAAGTGACTCCTGCAACCCGTTCCCTTGGTGCTAGATGAACGAACGTCTCTCCACTTGCTCAGTTCTGAGAGATAAGTGTGTGTGAAAGCCGTCCTTCTCATAGCTTGTTGGGAACACAGTTTCTTTTCAGTTGCAAACTCCATTCCATACATATATATGGGGAGGTACAAGCTCCAACTCGGTTTTACACTGAAAACTGCAGGAACTTCAAACCATCACTAGGAAACAGACTGAGAAAGTAGAGAAAAAGTGTCTCCTGCAATCCGTTCCCTTGGTGCTAGATGAACGAACGTCTCTCCACTTGCTCAGTTCTGAGAGATAAGTGTGTGTGAAAGCCGTCCTTCTCATAGCTTGTTGGGAACACAGTTTCTTTTCAGTTGCAAACTCCATTCCATACATATATATGGGGAGGTACAAGCTCCAACCCGGTTTTACAGTGAAAACTGCAGGAACTTCAAACCGGCACTAGGAAACAGACTGAGAAAGCAGAGAAAAAGTGTCTCCTGCAACCCGTTCCCTTGGTGCTAGATGAACGAGCGTCTCTCCACTTGCTCAGTTCTGAGGGAGAAGTGTGTGTAAAAGCCGTCCTTCACATAGCTTGTAGGGAACACAGATTCTTTTCAGTTGCAAACTCCATTCCATACATATATGTGGGGAGGTACAAGCTCCAACTCAGTTTTACAGTGAAATCTGCAGGAACTTCAAACCGGCTTAGGAAACAGACTGAGAAAGCAGAGAAAAAGTGTCTCCTGCAACCCGTTCCCTTGGTGCTAGATGAACGAACGTCTCTCCACTTGCTCAGTTCTGAGGGATAAGTGTGTGTGAAAGCCGTCCTTCACATAGCTTGTAGGGAACACAGATTCTTTTCAGTTGCAAACTCCATTCCATACATATATGTGGGGAGGTACAAGCTCCAACTCAGTTTTACAGTGAAATCTGCAGGAACTTCAAACCGGCACTAGGAAACAGACTGAGAAAGCAGAGAAAAAGTGTCTCCTGCAACCCGTTCCCTTGGTGCTAGATGAACGAACGTCTCTCCACTTGCTCAGTTCTGAGAGATAAGTGTGTGTGAAAGCCGTCCTTCTCATAGCTTGTTGGGAACACAGTTTCTTTTCAGTTGCAAACTCCATTCCATACATATATAAGGGGAGGTACAAGCTCCAACTCGGTTTTACAGTGAAAACTGCAGGAACTTCAAACCGGCACTAGGAAACAGACTGAGAAAGCAGAGAAAAAGTGTCTCCTGCAACCCGTTCCCTTGGTGCTAGATGAACGAACGTCTCTCCACTTGCTCAGTTCTGAGGGATAAGTGTGTGTGAAAGCCGTCCTTCACATAGCTTGTAGGGAACACAGATTCTTTTCAGTTGCAAACTCCATTCCATACATATATGTGGGGAGGTACAAGCTCCAACTCAGTTTTACAGTGAAATCTGCAGGAACTTCAAACCGGCACTAGGAAACAGACTGAGAAAGCAGAGAAAAAGTGTCTCCTGCAACCCGTTCCCTTGGTGCTAGATGAACGAACGTCTCTCCACATACTCAGTTCTGAGAGATATGTGTGTGTGAAAGCCGTTCTTCACCTAGCTTGTTGGGAACACAAAGTTTCTTTTCAGTTGCAAACTCCATTCCATACATATATAAGGAGAGGTACTAGCTCCAACTCGGTTTTACAGTGAAAACTGCAGGAACTTAAAACCGGCACTAGGAAACAGACTGAGAAAGCAGAGAAAAAGTGTCTCCTGCAACCCGTTCCCTTGGTGCTAGATGAACGGACGTCTCTCCAATTGCTCAGTTCTGAGAGATAAGTGTGTGTGAAAGCCGTCCTTCACCTAGCTTGTTGGGAACACAAAGTCTCTTTTCAGTTGCAAACTCCATTCCATACATATATATGGGGAGGTACAAGCTCCAACTCGGTTTTACAGTGAAAACTGCAGGAACTTCAAACCGGCACTAGGAAACAGACTGAGAATGTTGGAAAAAAGTGTCTCCTGCAACCCGTTCCCTTGGTGCTAGATGAACGAAAGTCTCTCCACTTGCTCAGTTCAGAGAGATAAGTGTGTGTGAACGCCGTTCTTCATCTAGCATGTTGGGAACACAAAGTTTCTTTTCAGTTGCAAACTCCATTCCATACATATATATGGGGAGGTACAAGCTCCAACTCGGTTTTACAGTGAAAACTGCAGGAACTTCAAACCGGCACTAGGAAACAGACTGAGAATGTTGGAAAAAAGTGTCTCCTGCAATCCGTTCCCTTGGTGCTAGATGAACGAACGTCTCTCCACTTGCTCAGTTCTGAGAGATAAGTGTGTGTGAAAGCCGTCCTTCACCTAGCTTGTTGGGAACACAAAGTTTCTTTTCAGTTGCAAACTCAATTCCATACATATATATGGGAGGTACAAGATCCAACTCGGTTTTACAGTGAAAACTGCAGGAACTTCAAACCGGCACTAGGAAACAGACTGAGAAAGCAGAGAAAAAGTGACTCCTGCAACCCGTTCCCTTGGTGCTAGATGAACGAACGTCTCTCCACTTGCTCAGTTCTGAGAGATAATTGTGTGTGAAAGCCGTCCTTCTCATAGCTTGTTGGGAACACAGTTTCTTTTCAGTTGCAAACTCCATTCCATACATATATATGGGGAGGTACAAGCTCCAACTCGGTTTTACACTGAAAACTGCAGGAACTTCAAACCATCACTAGGAAACAGACTGAGAAAGTAGAGAAAAAGTGTCTCCTGCAATCCGTTCCCTTGGTGCTAGATGAACGAACGTCTCTCCACTTGCTCAGTTCTGAGAGATAATTGTGTGTGAAAGCCGTCCTTCTCATAGCTTGTTGGGAACACAGTTTCTTTTCAGTTGCAAACTCCATTCCATACATATATATGGGGAGGTACAAGCTCCAACCCGGTTTTACAGTGAAAACTGCAGGAACTTCTAACCGGCACTAGGAAACAGACTGAGAAAGCAGAGAAAAAGTGTCTCCTGCAACCCGTTCCCTTGGTGCTAGATGAACGAACGTCTCTCCACTTGCTCAGTTCTGAGGGATAAGTGTGTGTAAAAGCCGTCCTTCACATAGCTTGTAGGGAACACAGATTCTTTTCAGTTGCAAACTCCATTCCATACATATATGTGGGGAGGTACAAGCTCCAACTCAGTTTTACAGTGAAATCTGCAGGAACTTCAAACCGGCTTAGGAAACAGACTGAGAAAGCAGAGAAAAAGTGTCTCCTGCAACCCGTTCCCTTGGTGCTAGATGAACGAACGTCTCTCCACTTGCTCAGTTCTGAGGGATAAGTGTGTGTGAAAGCCGTCCTTCACATAGCTTGTAGGGAACACAGATTCTTTTCAGTTGCAAACTCCATTCCATACATATATGTGGGGAGGTACAAGCTCCAACTCAGTTTTACAGTGAAATCTGCAGGAACTTCAAACCGGCACTAGGAAACAGACTGAGAAAGCAGAGAAAAAGTGTCTCCTGCAACCCGTTCCCTTGGTGCTAGATGAACGAACGTCTCTCCACTTGCTCAGTTCTGAGAGATAAGTGTGTGTGAAAGCCGTCCTTCTCATAGCTTGTTGGGAACACAGTTTCTTTTCAGTTGCAAACTCCATTCCATACATATATATGGGGAGGTACAAGCTCCAACTCGGTTTTACAGTGAAAACTGCAGGAACTTCAAACCGGCACTAGGAAACAGACTGAGAAAGCAGAGAAAAAGTGTCTCCTGCAACCCGTTCCCTTGGTGCTAGATGAACGAACGTCTCTCCACTTGCTCAGTTCTGAGGGATAAGTGTGTGTGAAAGCCGTCCTTCACATAGCTTGTAGGGAACACAGATTCTTTTCAGTTGCAAACTCCATTCCATACATATATGTGGGGAGGTACAAGCTCCAACTCAGTTTTACAGTGAAATCTGCAGGAACTTCAAACCGGCACTAGGAAACAGACTGAGAAAGCAGAGAAAAAGTGTCTCCTGCAACCCGTTCCCTTGGTGCTAGATGAACGAACGTCTCTCCACTTACTCAGTTCTGAGAGATATGTGTGTGTGAAAGCCGTCCTTCACCTAGCTTGTTGGGAACACAAAGTTTCTTTTCAGTTGCAAACTCCATTCCATACATATATAAGGAGAGGTACTAGCTCCAACTCGGTTTTACAGTGAAAACTGCAGGAACTTCCAACCGGCACTAGGAAACAGACTGAGAAAGCAGAGAAAAAGTGTCTCCTGCAACCCGTTCCCTTGGTGCTAGATGAACGGACGTCTCTCCAATTGCTCAGTTCTGAGAGATAAGTGTGTGTGAAAGCCGTCCTTCACCTAGCTTGTTGGGAACACAAAGTCTCTTTTCAGTTGCAAACTCCATTCCATACATATATATGGGGAGGTACAAGCTCCAACTCGGTTTTACAGTGAAAACTGCAGGAACTTCAAACCGGCACTAGGAAACAGACTGAGAATGTTGGAAAAAAGTGTCTCCTGCAATCCGTTCCCTTGGTGCTAGATGAACGAACGTCTCTCCACTTGCTCAGTTCTGAGAGATAAGTGTGTGTGAAAGCCGTCCTTCACCTAGCTTGTTGGGAACACAAAGTTTCTTTTCAGTTGCAAACTCAATTCCATACATATATATGGGAGGTACAAGATCCAACTCGGTTTTACAGTGAAAACTGCAGGAACTTCAAACCGGCACTAGGAAACAGACTGAGAAAGCAGAGAAAAAGTGACTCCTGCAACCCGTTCCCTTGGTGCTAGATGAACGAACGTCTCTCCACTTGCTCAGTTCTGAGAGATAATTGTGTGTGAAAGCCGTCCTTCTCATAGCTTGTTGGGAACACAGTTTCTTTTCAGTTGCAAACTCCATTCCATACATATATATGGGGAGGTACAAGCTCCAACTCGGTTTTACACTGAAAACTGCAGGAACTTCAAACCATCACTAGGAAACAGACTGAGAATGTAGAGAAAAAGTGTCTCCTGCAATCCGTTCCCTTGGTGCTAGATGAACGAACGTCTCTCCACTTGCTCAGTTCTGAGAGATAAGTGTGTGTGAAAGCCGTCCTTCTCATAGCTTGTTGGGAACACAGTTTCTTTTCAGTTGCAAACTCCATTCCATACATATATATGGGGAGGTACAAGCTCCAACCCGGTTTTACAGTGAAAACTGCAGGAACTTCAAACCGGCACTAGGAAACAGACTGAGAAAGCAGAGAAAAAGTGTCTCCTGCAACCCGTTCCCTTGGTGCTAGATGAACGAACGTCTCTCCACTTGCTCAGTTCTGAGGGATAAGTGTGTGTAAAAGCCGTCCTTCACATAGCTTGTAGGGAACACAGATTCTTTTCAGTTGCAAACTCCATTCCATACATATATGTGGGGAGGTACAAGCTCCAACTCAGTTTTACAGTGAAATCTGCAGGAACTTCAAACCGGCTTAGGAAACAGACTGAGAAAGCAGAGAAAAAGTGTCTCCTGCAACCCGTTCCCTTGGTGCTAGATGAACGAACGTCTCTCCACTTGCTCAGTTCTGAGGGATAAGTGTGTGTGAAAGCCGTCCTTCACATAGCTTGTAAGGAACACAGATTCTTTTCAGTTGCAAACTCCATTCCATACATATATGTGGGGAGGTACAAGCTCCAACTCAGTTTTACAGTGAAATCTGCAGGAACTTCAAACCGGCACTAGGAAACAGAATGAGAAAGCAGAGAAAAAGTGTCTCCTGCAACCCGTTCCCTTAGTGCTAGATGAACGAACGTCTCTCCACTTGCTCAGTTCTGAGAGATAAGTGTGTGTGAAAGCCGTCCTTCTCATAGCTTGTTGGGAACACAGTTTCTTTTCAGTTGCAAACTCCATTCCATACATATATATGGGGAGGTACAAGCTCCAACTCGGTTTTACAGTGAAAACTGCAGGAACTTCAAACCGGCACTAGGAAACAGACTGAGAATGCAGAGAAAAAGTGTCTCCTGCAACCCGTTCCCTTGGTGCTAGATGAACGAACGTCTCTCCACTTGCTCAGTTCTGAGGGATAAGTGTGTGTGAAAGCCGTCCTTCACATAGCTTGTAGGGAACACAGATTCTTTTCAGTTGCAAACTCCATTCCATACATATATGTGGGGAGGTACAAGCTCCAACTCAGTTTTACAGTGAAATCTGCAGGAACTTCAAACCGGCACTAGGAAACAGACTGAGAAAGCAGAGAAAAAGTGTCTCCTGCAACCCGTTCCCTTGGTGCTAGATGAACGAACGTCTCTCCACTTACTCAGTTCTAAGAGATATGTGTGTGTGAAAGCCGTCCTTCACCTAGCTTGTTGGGAACACAAAGTTTCTTTTCAGTTGCAAACTCCATTCCATACATATATAAGGAGAGGTACAAGCTCCAACTCGGTTTTACAGTGAAAACTGCAGGAACTTCAAACCGGCACTTGGAAACAGACTGAGAAAGCAGAGAAAAAGTGTCTCCTGCAATCCATTCCCTTGGTGCTAGATGAACGAAAGTCTCTCCACTTGCTCAGTTCTGAGAAATAAGTGTGTGTGAACGCCGTCTTTCACCTTGCTTGTAGGGAACACAAAGTTTCTTTTCAGTTGCAAACTCCATTCCATACATATATAAGGGGAGGTACTAGCTCCAACTCGGTTTTACAGTGAAAACTGCAGGAACTTCAAACCGGCACTAGGAAACAGACTGCGAAAGAAGAGAAAAAGTGTCCCCTGCAACCCTTTCCCTTGGTGCTAGATGAACGAACGTCTCTCCAATTGCTCAGTTCTGAGAGATAAGTGTGGGTGAAAGCCGTCCTTCACATAGCTTGTTGGGAACACAAAGTTTCTTTTCAGTTGCAAACTCCATTCCATACATATATATTGAGAGGTAGTAGCTCCAAATCGATTTTACAGTGAAAACTGCATGAACTTTAAACCGGCACTAGGAAACAGACTGAGAAAGCAGAGAAAAAGTGTCTCCTGCAACCCGTTCCCTTGTTGCTAGATGAACGAACATCTCTCCACTTGCTCAGTTCTGAGAGATAAGTGTGTGTGAAAGCCGTCCTTCACATAGCTTGTTGGGAACACAAAGTTTCTTTTCAGTTACAAACTCCAATCCATACATATATATGGGGAGGTACAAGCTCCAACCCGGTTTTACAGTGAAAACTGCAGGAACTTCAAACCGGCACTAGGAAACAGACTGAGAAAGCAGAGAAAAAGTGTCTCCTGCAACCCGTTCCCTTGGTGCTAGATGAACGAACGTCTCTCCACTTGCTCAGTTCTGAGAGATAAGTGTGTGTGAAAGCCGTCCTTCACCTAGCTTGTTGGGAACACAAAGTTTCTTTTCAGTTGCAAACTCCATTCCACACATATATATGGGAGGTACAAGCTCCAACTCGGTTTTACAGTGAAAACAGTAGGAACTTCAAAACGGCACTAGGAAACAGACTGAGAAAGCAGAGAAAAAGTGTCTCCTGCAACCTGTTCCCTTGGTGCTAGATGAACGAACGTCTCTCCACTTGCTCAGTCCCGAGAGGTAAGTGTGTGTGAACTCCTTCCTTCATCTAGCTTGTTGGGAACACAAAGTTTCTTTTCAGTTGCAAACTCCATTCCATACATATATATGGGGAGGTACAAGCTCCAACTCGGTTTTACAGTGAAAACTGCAGGAACTTCAAACCGGCACTAGGAAACAGACTGAGAAAGCAGAGAAAAAGTGTCTCCTGCAACCCGTTCCATTGGTGCTAGATGAACGAACGTCTCTCCACTTGCTCAGTTCTGAGAGATAAGTGTGTGTGAAAGCCGTCCTTCACATAGCTTGTTGGGAACACAGATTCCTTTCAGTTGCAAACTCCATTCCATACATATATGTGTGGAGGTACAAGCTCCAACTCGGTTTTACAGTGAAAACTGCAGGAACTTCATACCGGCACTAGGAAACAGACTGAGAAAGCAGAGAAAAAGTGTCTCCTGCAACCCGTTCCCTTGGTGCTAGATGAACGAACGTCTCTCCACTTGCAAAGTTCTGAGAGATAATATTATGTGGAAACTGTCCTTCACCTAGCTTGTTGGGAACACAAAGTTTCTTTTCAGTTGCAAACTCCATTCCATACATATATATTGGGAGGTACAAGCTCCAACTCGGTTTTACAGTGAAAACTGCAGGAACTTCAAACCGGCACTAGGAAATAGACTGAGAAAGTAGAGAAAAAGTGTCTCCTGCAATCCGTTCCCTTGGTTCTATATGAACGAATGTCTCTCCACTTGCTCAGTTCTGAGAGATAAGTGTGTGTGAAAGCCGTCCTTCACCTAGCTTGTTGGGAACACAAAGTTTCTTTTCAGTTGCAAACTCCATTCCATACATATATATGGGAGGTACAAGCTCCAACTCGGTTTTACAGTGAAAACTGCAGGAACTTCATACCGGCATTAGGAAACAGACTGAGAAAGTAGAGAAAAAGTGTCTCCTGCAACCCGTTCCCTTGGTGCTAGATGAACGAATGTCTCTCCACTTGCTCAGTTCAGAGAGATAAGTGTGTGTGAATGCCGTTCTTCATCTAGCATGTTGGGAACACAAAGTTTCTTTTCAGTTGCAAACTCCATTCCATACATATCTATGGGGAGGTACAAGCTCCAACTCGGTTTTACAGTGAAAACTGCAGGAACTTCAAACCGGCACTAGGAAACAGACTGAGAAAGCAGAGAAAAAGTGTCTCCTGCAACCCGTTCCCTTGGTGCTAAATGAACGGACGTCTCTCCACTTGCTCAGTTCTGAGAGATAAGTGTGTGTGAAATCCGTCCTTCACCTAGCTTGTTGGGAACACAAAGTCTCTTTTCAGTTGCAAACTCCATTCCATACATATATATGGGGAGGTACAAGCTCCAACTCGGTTTTACAGTGAAAACTGCAGGAACTTCAAACCGGCACTAGGAAACAGACTGAGAATGTTGGAAAAAAGTGTCTCCTGCAATCCGTTCCCTTGGTGCTAGATGAACGAACGTCTCTCCACTTGCTCAGTTCTGAGAGATAAGTGTGTGTGAAAGCCGTCCTTCACCTAGCTTGTTGGGAACACAAAGTTTCTTTTCAGTTGCAAACTCAATTCCATACATATATATGGGAGGTACAAGATCCAACTCGGTTTTACAGTGAAAACTGCAGGAACTTCAAACCGGCACTAGGAAACAGACTGAGAAAGCAGAGAAAAAGTGACTCCTGCAACCCGTTCCCTTGGTGCTAGATGAACGAACGTCTCTCCACTTGCTCAGTTCTGAGAGATAATTGTGTGTGATAGCCGTCCTTCACCTAGCTTGTTGGGAACACAAAGTCTCTTTTCAGTTGCAAACTCCATTCCATACATATATATGGGGAGGTACAAGCTCCAACTCGGTTTTACAGTGAAAACTGCAGGAACTTCAAACCGGCACTAGGAAACAGACTGAGAAAGCAGAGAAAAAGTGTCTCCTGCAACCCGTTCCATTGGTGCTAGATGAACGAACGTCTCTCCACTTGCTCAGTTCTGAGAGATAAGTGTGTGTGAAAGCCGTCCTTCACATAGCTTGTTGGGAACACAGATTCCTTTCAGTTGCAAACTCCATTCCATACATATATGTGTGGAGGTACAAGCTCCAACTCGGTTTTACAGTGAAAACTGCAGGAACTTCATACCGGCACTAGGAAACAGACTGAGAAAGCAGAGAAAAAGTGTCTCCTGCAACCCGTTCCCTTGGTGCTAGATGAACGAACGTCTCTCCACTTGCAAAGTTCTGAGAGATAATATTATGTGGAAACTGTCCTTCACCTAGCTTGTTGGGAACACAAAGTTTCTTTTCAGTTGCAAACTCCATTCCATACATATATATTGGGAGGTACAAGCTCCAACTCGGTTTTACAGTGAAAACTGCAGGAACTTCAAACCGGCACTAGGAAATAGACTGAGAAAGTAGAGAAAAAGTGTCTCCTGCAATCCGTTCCCTTGGTTCTATATGAACGAATGTCTCTCCACTTGCTCAGTTCTGAGAGATAAGTGTGTGTGAAAGCCGTCCTTCACCTAGCTTGTTGGGAACACAAAGTTTCTTTTCAGTTGCAAACTCCATTCCATACATATATATGGGAGGTACAAGCTCCAACTCGGTTTTACAGTGAAAACTGCAGGAACTTCATACCGGCATTAGGAAACAGACTGAGAAAGTAGAGAAAAAGTGTCTCCTGCAACCCGTTCCCTTGGTGCTAGATGAACGAAAGTCTCTCCACTTGCTCAGTTCAGAGAGATAAGTGTGTGTGAATGCCGTTCTTCATCTAGCATGTTGGGAACACAAAGTTTCTTTTCAGTTGCAAACTCCATTCCATACATATCTATGGGGAGGTACAAGCTCCAACTCGGTTTTACAGTGAAAACTGCAGGAACTTCAAACCGGCACTAGGAAACAGACTGAGAAAGCAGAGAAAAAGTGTCTCCTGCAACCCGTTCCCTTGGTGCTAAATGAACGGACGTCTCTCCACTTGCTCAGTTCTGAGAGATAAGTGTGTGTGAAATCCGTCCTTCACCTAGCTTGTTGGGAACACAAAGTCTCTTTTCAGTTGCAAACTCCATTCCATACATATATATGGGGAGGTACAAGCTCCAACTCGGTTTTACAGTGAAAACTGCAGGAACTTCAAACCGGCACTAGGAAACAGACTGAGAATGTTGGAAAAAAGTGTCTCCTGCAATCCGTTCCCTTGGTGCTAGATGAACGAACGTCTCTCCACTTGCTCAGTTCTGAGAGATAAGTGTGTGTGAAAGCCGTCCTTCACCTAGCTTGTTGGGAACACAAAGTTTCTTTTCAGTTGCAAACTCAATTCCATACATATATATGGGAGGTACAAGATCCAACTCGGTTTTACAGTGAAAACTGCAGGAACTTCAAACCGGCACTAGGAAACAGACTGAGAAAGCAGAGAAAAAGTGACTCCTGCAACCCGTTCCCTTGGTGCTAGATGAACGAACGTCTCTCCACTTGCTCAGTTCTGAGAGATAATTGTGTGTGATAGCCGTCCTTCACCTAGCTTGTTGGGAACACAAAGTCTCTTTTCAGTTGCAAACTCCATTCCATACATATATATGGGGAGGTACAAGCTCCAACTCGGTTTTACAGTGAAAACTGCAGGAACTTCAAACCGGCACTAGGAAACAGACTGAGAATGTTGGAAAAAAGTGTCTCCTGCAATCCGTTCCCTTGGTGCTAGATGAACGAACGTCTCTCCACTTGCTCAGTCCCGAGAGGTAAGTGTGTGTGAACTCCTTCCTTCATCTAGCTTGTTGGGAACACAAAGTTTCTTTTCAGTTGCAAACTCCATTCCATACATATATATGGGGAGGTACAAGCTCCAACTCGGTTTTACAGTGAAAACTGCAGGAACTTCAAACCGGCACTAGGAAACAGACTGAGAAAGCAGAGAAAAAGTGTCTCCTGCAACCCGTTCCATTGGTGCTAGATGAACGAACGTCTCTCCACTTGCTCAGTTCTGAGAGATAAGTGTGTGTGAAAGCCGTCCTTCACATAGCTTGTTGGGAACACAGATTCCTTTCAGTTGCAAACTCCATTCCATACATATATATGGGAGGTACAAGCTCCAACTCGGTTTTACAGTGAAAACTGCAGGAACTTCATACCGGCACTAGGAAACAGACTGAGAAAGCAGAGAAAAAGTGTCTCCTGCAACCCGTTCCCTTGGTGCTAGATGAACGAACGTCTCTCCACTTGCAAAGTTCTGAGAGATAAGATTATGTGGAAACTGTCCTTCACCTAGCTTGTTGGGAACACAAAGTTTCTTTTCAGTTGCAAACTCCATTCCATACATATATATTGGGAGGTACAATCTCCAACTCGGTTTTACAGTGAAAACTGCAGGAACTTCAAACCGGCACTAGGAAATAGACTGAGAAAGTAGAGAAAAAGTGTCTCCTGCAATCCGTTCCCTTGGTTCTATATGAACGAATGTCTCTCCACTTGCTCAGTTCTGAGAGATAAGTGTGTGTGAAAGCCGTCCTTCACCTAGCTTGTTGGGAACACAAAGTTTCTTTTCAGTTGCAAACTCCATTCCATACATATATATGGGAGGTACAAGCTCCAACTCGGTTTTACAGTGAAAACTGCAGGAACTTCATACCGGCATTAGGAAACAGACTGAGAAAGTAGAGAAAAAGTGTCTCCTGCAACCCGTTCCCTTGGTGCTAGATGAACGAAAGTCTCTCCACTTGCTCAGTTCAGAGAGATAAGTGTGTGTGAATGCCGTTCTTCATCTAGCATGTTGGGAACACAAAGTTTCTTTTCAGTTGCAAACTCCATTCCATACATATATATGGGGATGTACAAGCTCCAACTCGGTTTTACAGTGAAAACTGCAGGAACTTCAAACCGGCACTAGGAAACAGACTGAGAATGTTGGAAAAAAGTGTCTCCTGCAATCCGTTCCCTTGGTGCTAGATGAACGAACGTCTCTCCACTTGCTCAGTTCTGAGAGATAAGTGTGTGTGAAAGCCGTACTTCACCTAGCTTGTTGGGAACACAAAGTTTCTTTTCAGTTGCAAACTCCATTCCATACATATATATGGGAGGTACAAGCTCCAACTCGGTTTTACAGTGAAAACTGCAGGAACTTCAAACCGGCACTAGGAAACAGACTGAGAAAGCAGAGAAAAAGTGTCTCCTGCAACCCGTTCCTTTGGTGCTAGATGAACGGACGTCTCTCCAATTGCTCAGTTCTGAGGGATAATTGTGTGTGATAGCCGTCCTTCACCTAGCTTGTTGGGAACACAAAGTCTCTTTTCAGTTGCAAACTCCATTCCATACATATATATGGGGAGGTACAAGCTCCAACTCGGTTTTACAGTGAAAACTGCAGGAACTTCAAACCGGCACTAGGAAACAGACTGAGAATGTTGGAAAAAAGTGTCTCCTGCAATCCGTTCCCTTGGTGCTAGATGAACGAACGTCTCTCCACTTGCTCAGTTCTGAGAGATAAGTGTGTGTGAAAGCCGTCCTTCACCTAGCTTGTTGGGAACACAAAGTTTCTTTTCAGTTGCAAACTCAATTCCATACATATATATGGGAGGTACAAGCTCCAACTCGGTTTTACAGTGAAAACTGCAGGAACTTCAAACCGGCACTAGGAAACAGACTGAGAAAGCAGAGAAAAAGTGTCTCCTGCAACCCGTTCCTTTGGTGCTAGATGAACGGACGTCTCTCCAATTGCTCAGTTCTGAGAGATAAGTGTGTGTGATAGCCGTCCTTCACCTAGCTTGTTGGGAACACAAAGTTTCTTTTCAGTTGCAAACTCCATTCCATACATATATATGGGGAGGTACAAGCTCCAACTCGGTTTTACAGTGAAAACTGCAGGATCTTCCAACCGGCACTAGGAAACAGACTGAGAAAGCAGAGAAAAAGTGTCTCCTGCAACCCGTTCCCTTGGTGCTAGATGAACGGACGTCTCTCCAATTGCTCAGTTCTGAGAGATAAGTGTGTGTGAAAGCCGTCCTTCACCTAGCTTGTTGGGAACACAAAGTCTCTTTTCAGTTGCAAACTCCATTCCATACATATATATGGGGAGGTACAAGCTCCAACTCGGTTTTACAGTGAAAACTGCAGGAACTTCATACCGGCACTAGGAAACAGACTGAGAATGTTGGAAAAAAGTGTCTCCTGCAACCCGTTCCCTTGGTGCTAGATGAACGAACGTCTCTCCACTTGCTCAGTTCTGAGAGATAAGTGTGTGTGAAAGCCGTACTTCACCTAGCTTGTTGGGAACACAAAGTTTCTTTTCAGTTGCAAACTCCATTCCATACATATATATGGGAGGTACAAGCTCCAACTCGGTTTTACAGTGAAAACTGCAGGAACTTCAAACCGGCACTAGGAAACAGACTGAGAAAGCAGAGAAAAAGTGTCCCCTGCAACCCGTTCCTTTGGTGCTAGATGAACGGACGTCTCTCCAATTGCTCAGTTCTGAGAGATAATTGTGTGTGATAGCCGTCCTTCACCTAGCTTGTTGGGAACACAAAGTCTCTTTTCAGTTGCAAACTCCATTCCATACATATATATGGGGAGGTACAAGCTCCAACTCGGTTTTACAGTGAAAACTGCAGGAACTTCAAACCGGCACTAGGAAACAGACTGAGAATGTTGGAAAAAAGTGTCTCCTGCAATCCGTTCCCTTGGTGCTAGATGAACGAACGTCTCTCCACTTGCTCAGTTCTGAGAGATAAGTGTGTGTGAAAGCCGTCCTTCACCTAGCTTGTTGGGAACACAAAGTTTCTTTTCAGTTGCAAACTCAATTCCATACATATATATGGGAGGTACAAGCTCCAACTCGGTTTTACAGTGAAAACTGCAGGAACTTCAAACCGGCAATAGGAAACAGACTGAGAAAGCAGAGAAAAAGTGTCTCCTGCAACCCGTTCCTTTGGTGCTAGATGAACGGACGTCTCTCCAATTGCTCAGTTCTGAGAGATAAGTGTGTGTGATAGCCGTCCTTCACCTAGCTTGTTGGGAACACAAAGTTTCTTTTCAGTTGCAAACTCCATTCCATACATATATATGGGGAGGTACAAGCTCCAACTCGGTTTTACAGTGAAAACTGCAGGATCTTCCAACCGGCACTAGGAAACAGACTGAGAAAGCAGAGAAAAAGTGTCTCCTGCAACCCGTTCCCTTGGTGCTAGATGAACGAACGTCTCTCCACTTGCTCAGTTCTGAGAGATAAGTGTGTGTGAACGCCGTTCTTCATCTAGCTTGTTGGGAACACATAGTTTCTTTTCAGTTGCAAACTCCATTCCATACATATATATGGGGAGGTACAAGCTCCAACTCGGTTTTACAGTGAAAACTGCAGGAACTTCATACCGGCACTAGGAAACAGACTGAGAAAGCAGAGAAAAAGTGTCTCCTGCAACCCGTTCCCTTGGTGCTAGATGAACGGACGTCTCTCCAATTGCTCAGTTCTGAGAGATAAGTGTGTGTGAAAGCCGTCCTTCACCTAGCTTGTTGGGAACACAAAGTCTCTTTTCAGTTGCAAACTCCATTCCATACATATATATGGGGAGGTACAAGCTCCAACTCGGTTTTACAGTGAAAACTGCAGGAACTTCAAACCGGCACTAGGAAACAGACTGAGAATGTTGGAAAAAAGTGTCTCCTGCAACCCGTTCCCTTGGTGCTAGATGAACGAACGTCTCTCCACTTGCTCAGTTCTGAGAGATAAGTGTGTGTGAAAGCCGTCCTTCACCTAGCTTGTTGGGAACACAAAGTTTCTTTTCAGTTGCAAACTCCATTCCATACATATATATGGGAGGTACAAGCTCCAACTCGGTTTTACAGTGAAAACTGCAGGAACTTCAAACCGGCACTAGGAAACAGACTGAGAAAGCAGAGAAAAAGTGTCTCCTGCAACCCGTTCCTTTGGTGCTAGATGAACGGACGTCTCTCCAATTGCTCAGTTCTGAGAGATAATTGTGTGTGATAGCCGTCCTTCACCTAGCTTGTTGGGAACACAAAGTCTCTTTTCAGTTGCAAACTCCAATCCATACATATATATGGGGAGGTACAAGCTCCAACTCGGTTTTACAGTGAAAACTGCAGGAACTTCAAACCGGCACTAGGAAACAGACTGAGAATGTTGGAAAAAAGTGTCTCCTGCAATCCGTTCCCTTGGTGCTAGATGAACGAACGTCTCTCCACTTGCTCAGTTCTGAGAGATAAGTGTGTGTGAAAGCCGTCCTTCACCTAGCTTGTTGGGAACACAAAGTTTCTTTTCAGTTGCAAACTCAATTCCATACATATATATGGGAGGTACAAGCTCCAACTCGGTTTTACAGTGAAAACTGCAGGAACTTCAAACCGGCACTAGGAAACAGACTGAGAAAGCAGAGAAAAAGTGTCTCCTGCAACCCGTTCCTTTGCTGCTAGATGAACGGACGTCTCTCCAATTGCTCAGTTCTGAGAGATAAGTGTGTGTGATAGCCGTCCTTCACCTAGCTTGTTGGGAACACAAAGTTTCTTTTCAGTTGCAAACTCCATTCCATACATATATATGGGGAGGTACAAGCTCCAACTCGGTTTTACAGTGAAAACTGCAGGATCTTCCAACCGGCACTAGGAAACAGACTGAGAAAGCAGAGAAAAAGTGTCTCCTGCAACCCGTTCCCTTGGTGCTAGATGAACGAACGTCTCTCCACTTGCTCAGTTCTGAGAGATAAGTGTGTGTGAACGCCGTTCTTCATCTAGCTTGTTGGGAACACATAGTTTCTTTTCAGTTGCAAACTCCATTCCATACATATATATGGGGAGGTACAAGCTCCAACTCGGTTTTACAGTGAAAACTGCAGGAACTTCATACCGGCACTAGGAAACAGACTGAGAAAGCAGAGAAAAAGTGTCTCCTGCAATCCGTTCCCTTGGTGCTAGATGAACGAACGTCTCTCCACTTGCTCAGTTCTGAGAGATAAGTGTGTGTGAAAGCCGTCCTTCACCTAGCTTGTTGGGAACACAAAGTTTCTTTTCAGTTGCAAACTCCATTCCATACATATATATGGGAGGTACAAGCTAAAACTCCGTTTTACAGTTAAAACTGCAGGAACTTTATACCGGCACTAGGAAACAGACTGAAAAGCAGAGAAAAAGTGTCTCCTGCAATCCGTTCCCTTGGTGCTAGATGAACGAACGTCTCTCCACTTGCTCAGTTCTGAGAGATAAGTGTGTGTGAAAGCCGTCCTTCACCTAACTTGTTGGGAAAACAGTTTCTTTTCAGTTGCATACTCCATTCCATACATATATATGGAGAGGTACAAGCTCCAACTCGGTTTTACACTGAAAACTGCAGGAACTTCAAACCGGCACTAGGAAACAGACTGAGAAAGTAGAGAAAAAGTGTCTCCTGCAATCCGTTCCCTTGGTGCTAGATGAACGAACGTCTCTCCACTTGCTCAGTTCTGAGAGATAAGTGTGTGTGATAGCCGTCCTTCACCTAGCTTGTTGGGAACACAAAGTTTCTTTTCAGTTGCAAACTCAATTCCATACATATATATGGGAGGTACAAGATCCAACTCGGTTTTACAGTGAAAACTGCAGGAACTTCAAACCGGCACTAGGAAACAGACTGAGAAAGCAGAGAAAAAGTGACTCCTGCAACCCGTTCCCTTGGTGCTAGATGAACGAACGTCTCTCCACTTGCTCAGTTCTGAGAGATAATTGTGTGTGATAGCCGTCCTTCACCTAGCTTGTTGGGAACACAAAGTTTGTTTTCAGTTGCAAACTCCATTCCATACATATATATGGGAGGTACAAGCTCCAACTCGGTTTTACAGTGAAAACTGCAGGAACTTCATACCGGCACTAGGAAACAGACTGAGAAAGCAGAGAAAAAGTGTCTCCTGCAACCCGTTCCCTTGGTGCTAGATGAACGGACGTCTCTCCAATTGCTCAGTTCTGACAGATAAGTGTGTGTGATAGCCGTCCTTCACCTAGCTTGTTGGGAACACAAAGTTTCTTTTCAGTTGCAAACTCCATTCCATACATATATATGGGGAGGTACAAGCTCCAACTCGGTTTTACAGTGAAAACTGCAGGATCTTCCAACCGGCACTAGGAAACAGACTGAGAAAGTAGAGAAAAAGTGTCTCCTGCAATCCGCTCCCTTGGTGCTAGATGAACGAACGTCTCTCCACTTGCTCAGTTCTTAGAGATAAGTGTGTGTGAAAGCCGACCTTCACCTATCTTGTTGGGAACACAAAGTTTCTTTTCAGTTGCAAACCCCATTCCATACATATATATGGGAGGTACAAGCTCCAACTCGGTTTTACAGTGAAAACTGCAGGAACTTTATACCGGCACTAGGAAACAGACTGAAAAGCAGAGAAAAAGTGACTCCTGCAACCCGTTTCCTTGGTGCTAGATGAACGAACGTCTCTCCACTTGCTCAGTTCTGAGAGATAAGTGTGTGTGAAAGCCATCCTTCACCTAACTTGTTGGGAACACAAAGTTTCTTTTCAGTTGCAAACTCCATTCCATACATATATATGGGAGGTACAAGCTCCAACTCGATTTTACAGTGAAAACTGCAGGAACTTCAAAACGGCACTAGGAAACAGACTGAGAAAGCAGAGAAAAAGTGTCTCCTGCAACCCGTTCCCTTGGTGCTAGATGAACGAAAATCTCTCCACTTGCTCAGTTCTGAGAGATAAGTGTGTGTGAACGCCGTCCATCATCTAGCTTGTTGGGAACACATAGTTTCTTTTCAGTTGCAAACTCCATTCCATACATATATATGGGGAGGTACAAGCTCCAACTCGGTTTTACAGTGAAAACTGCAGGAACTTCAAACCGGCACTAGGAAACAGACTGAGAAAGCAGAGACAAAGTGTCTCCTGCAACCCGTTCCATTGGTGCTAGATGAACGAACGTCTCTCCACTTGCTCAGTTCTGAGAGATAAGTGTGTGTGAAAGCCGTCCTACACATAGCTTGTTGGGAACACAGATTCTTTTCAGTTGCAAACCCCATTCCATACATATATGTGGGGAGGTACAAGCTCCAACTCGGTTTTACAGTGAAAACTGCAGGAACTTCAAACCGGCACTAGGAAACAGACTGAGAAAGCAGAGAAAAAGTGTCTCCTGCAACCCGTTCCCTTGGTGCTAGATGAACGAACGTCTCTCCACTTGCTCAGTTCTGAGAGATAAGTGTGTGTGAACGCCGTTCTTCATCTAGGTTGTTGGGAACACATAGTTTCTTTTCAGTTGCAAACTCCATTCCATACATATATATGGGGAGGTACAAGCTCCAACTCGGTTTTACAGTGAAAACTGCAGGAACTTCATACCGGCACTAGGAAACAGACTGAGAAAGCAGAGAAAAAGTGTCTCCTGCAATCCGTTCCCTTGGTGCTAGATGAACGAACGTCTCTCCACTTGCTCAGTTCTGAGAGTTAAGTGTGTGTGAAAGCCGTCCTTCACCTAGCTTGTTGGGAACACAAACTTTCTTTTCAGTTGCAAACTCCATTCCATACATATATATGGGGAGGTACAAGCTCCAACTCGGTTTTACAGTGAAAACTGCAGGAACTTCAAACCGGCACTAGGAAACAGACTGAGAAAGCAGAGAAAAAGTGTCTCCTGCAAACCGTTCCATTGGTGCTAGATGAACGAACGTCTCTCCACTTGCTCAGTTCTGAGAGATAAGTGTGTGTGAAAGCCGTCCTACACATAGCTTGTTGGGAACACAGATTCTTTTCAGTTGCAAACCCCATTCCATACATATATGTGGGGAGGTACAAGCTCCAACTCGGTTTTACAGTGAAAACTGCAGGAACTTTATACCGGCACTAGGAAACAGACTGAAAAGCAGAGAAAAAGTGACTCCTGCAACCCGTTTCCTTGGTGCTAGATGAACGAACGTCTCTCCACTTGCTCAGTTCTGAGAGATAAGTGTGTGTGAAAGCCATCCTTCACCTAACTTGTTGGGAACACAAAGTTTCTTTTCAGTTGCAAACTCCATTCCATACATATATATGGGAGGTACAAGCTCCAACTCGATTTTACAGTGAAAACTGCAGGAACTTCAAAACGGCACTAGGAAACAGACTGAGAAAGCAGAGAAAAAGTGTCTCCTGCAACCCGTTCCATTGGTGCTAGATGAACGAACGTCTCTCCACTTGCTAAGTTCTGAGAGATAAGTGTGTGTGAAAGCCGTCCTACACATAGCTTGTTGGGAACACAGATTCTTTTCAGTTGCAAACCCCATTCCATACATATATGTGGGGAGGTACAAGCTCCAACTCGGTTTTACAGTGAAAACTGCAGGAACTTCAAACCGGCACTAGGAAACAGACTGAGAAAGTAGAGAAAAAGTGTCTCCTGCAATCCGCTCCCTTGGTGCTAGATGAACGAACGTCTCTCCACTTGCTCAGTTCTTAGAGATAAGTGTGTGTGAAAGCCGTCCTTCACCTATCTTGTTGGGAACACAAAGTTTCTTTTCAGTTGCAAACCCCATTCCATACATATATATGGGAGGTACAAGCTCCAACTCGGTTTTACAGTGAAAACTGCAGGAACTTTATACCGGCACTAGGAAACAGACTGAAAAGCAGAGAAAAAGTGACTCCTGCAACCCGTTTCCTTGGTGCTAGATGAACGAACGTCTCTCCACTTGCTCAGTTCTGAGAGATAAGTGTGTGTGAAAGCCATCCTTCACCTAACTTGTTGGGAACACAAAGTTTCTTTTCAGTTGCAAACTCCATTCCATACATATATATGGGAGGTACAAGCTCCAACTCGATTTTACAGTGAAAACTGCAGGAACTTCAAAACGGCACTAGGAAACAGACTGAGAAAGCAGAGAAAAAGTTTCTCCTGCAACCCGTTCCCTTGGTGCTAGATGAACGAACATCTCTCCACTTGCTCAGTTCTGAGAGATAAGTGTGTGTGAACGCCGTCCTTCATCTAGCTTGTTGGGAACACAAACTTTCTTTTCAGTTGCAAACTCCATTCCATACATATATATGGGGAGGTACAAGCTCCAACTCGGTTTTACAGTGAAAACTGCAGGAACTTCAAACCGGCACTAGGAAACAGACTGAGAAAGCAGAGAAAAAGTGTCTCCTGCAACCCGTTCCATTGGTGCTAGATGAACGAACGTCTCTCCACTTGCTCACTTCTGAGAGATAAGTGTGTGTGAAAGCCGTCCTACACATAGCTTGTTGGGAACACAGATTCTTTTCAGTTGCAAACCCCATTCCATACATATATGTGGGGAGGTACAAGCTCCAACTCGGTTTTACAGTGAAAACTGCAGGAACTTCAAACCGGCACTAGGAAACAGACTGAGAAAGCAGAGAAAAATTGTCTCCTGCAACCCGTTCCCTTGGTGCTAGATGAACGAACGTCTCTCCACTTGCTCAGTTCTGAGAGATAAGTGGGTGTGAACGCCGTCCTTCACCTAGCTTGTTGGGAACAAAGTTTCATTTCACTTGCAAACTCCATTCCATACATATATATTGAGAGGTACTAGCTCCAAATCGATTTTACAGTGAAAACTGCAGGAACTTTAAACCGGCACTAGGAAACAGACTGAGAAAGCAGAGTAAAAGTGTCTCCTGCAACCCGTTCCCTTGGTGCTAGATGAACGAACGTCTATCCACTTGCTCAGTTCTGAGAGATAAGTGTGTGTGATAGCCGTCCTTCACCTAGCTTGTTGGGAACACAAAGTTTCTTTTCAGTTGCAAACTCCATTCCATACATATATATGGGGAGGTACAAGCTCCAACTCGGTTTTACAGTGAAAACTGCAGGATCTTCCAACCGGCACTAAGAAACAGACTGAGAAAGCAGAGAAAAAGTGTCTCCTGCAACCCGTTCCCTTGGTGCTAGATGAACGAACGTCTCTCCACTTGCTCAGTTCTGAGAGATAAGTGTGTGTGAACGCCGTTCTTCATCTAGCTTGTTGGGAACACATAGTTTCTTTTCAGTGGCAAACTCCATTCCATACATATATATGGGGAGGTACAAGCTCCAACTCGGTTTTACAGTGAAAACTGCAGGAACTTCATACCGGCACTAGGAAACAGACTGAGAAAGCAGAGAAAAAGTGTCTCCTGCAATCCGTTCCCTTGGTGCTAGATGAACGAACGTCTCTCCACTTGCTCAGTTCTGAGAGTTAAGTGTGTGTGAAAGCCGTCCTTCACCTAGCTTGTTGGGAACACAAAGTTTCTTTTCAGTTGCAAACTCCATTCCATACATATATATGGGAGGTACAAGCTCCAACTCGGTTTTACAGTGAAAACTGCAGGAACTTTATACCGGCACTAGGAAACAGACTGAAAAGCAGAGAAAAAGTGTCTCCTGCAACCCGTTCCCTTGGTGCTAGATGAACGAACGTCTCTCCACTTGCTCAGTTCTGAGAGATAAGTGTGTGTGAAAGCCGTCCTTCACCTAACTTGTTGGGAACACAGTTTCTTTTCAGTTGCAAACTCCATTCCATACATATATATGGAGAGGTACAAGCTCCAACTCGGTTTTACACTGAAAACTGCAGGAACTTCAAACCGGCACTAGGAAACAGACTGAGAAAGTAGAGAAAAAGTGTCTCCTGCAATCCGTTCCCTTGGTGCTAGATGAACGAACGTCTCTCCACTTGCTCAGTTCTGAGAGATAAGTGTGTGTCAACGCCGTCCTTCACCTAGCTTGTTGGGAACACAAAGTTTCTTTTCAGTTGCAAACTCCATTCCATACATATATATGGAGAGGTACAAGGTCCAACTCGGTTTTACAGTGAAAACTGCAGGATCTTCCAACCGGCACTAAGAAACAGACTGAGAAAGCAGAGAAAAAGTGTCTCCTGCAACCCGTTCCCTTGGTGCTAGATGAACGAACGTCTCTCCACTTGCTCAGTTCTGAGAGATAAGTGTGTGTGAACGCCGTTCTTCATCTAGCTTGTTGGGAACACATAGTTTCTTTTCAGTTGCAAACTCCATTCCATACATATATATGGGGAGGTACAAGCTCCAACTCGGTTTTACAGTGAAAACTGCAGGAACTTCATACCGGCACTAGGAAACAGACTGAGAAAGCACAGAAAAAGTGTCTCCTGCAATCCGTTCCCTTGGTGCTAGATGAACGAACGTCTCTCCACTTGCTCAGTTCTGAGAGTTAAGTGTGTGTGAAAGCCGTCCTTCACCTAGCTTGTTGGGAACACAAAGTTTCTTTTCAGTTGCAAACTCCATTCCATACATATATATGGGAGGTACAAGCTCCAACTCGGTTTTACAGTGAAAACTGCAGGAACTTTATACCGGCACTAGGAAACAGACTGAAAAGCAGAGAAAAAGTGTCTCCTGCAACCCGTTCCCTTGGTGCTAGATGAACGAACGTCTCTCCACTTGCTCAGTTCTGAGAGATAAGTGTGTGTGAAAGCCGTCCTTCACCTAACTTGTTGGGAACACAGTTTCTTTTCAGTTGCAAACTCCATTCCATACATATATATGGAGAGGTACAAGCTCGAACTCGGTTTTACACTGAAAACTGCAGGAACTTCTAACCGGCACTAGGAAACAGACTGAGAAAGTAGGAAAAAGTGTCTCCTGCAATCCGTTCCCTTGGTGCTAGATGAACGAACGTCTCTCCACTTGCTCAGTTCTGAGAGATAAGTGTGTGTCAACGCCGTCCTTCACCTAGCTTGTTGGGAACACAAAGTTTCTTTTCAGTTGCAAACTCCATTCCATACATATATATGGGAGGAACAAGCTCCAACTCGGTTTTACAGTGAAAACTGCTGGAACTTCAAACCGGCACTAGGAAACAGACTGAGAAAGCAGAGAAAAAGTGTCTCCTGCAACCCGTTCCCTTGGTGCTAGATTAACGGACGTCTCTCCAATTGCTCAGTTCTGAGAGATAAGTGTGTGTGATAGCCGTCCTTCACCTAGCTTGTTGGGAACACAAAGGTTCTTTTCAGTTGCAAACTCCATTCCATACATATATATTGAGAGGTACTAGCTCCAAATCTATTTTACAGTGAAAACTGCAGGAACTTTAAACCGGCACTAGGAAACAGACTGAGAAAGCAGAGTAAAAGTGTCTCCTGCAACCCGTTCCCTTGGTGCTAGATGAACGAACGTCTCTCCACTTGCTCAGTTCTGAGAGATAAGTGTGTGTGAAAGCCGTCCTTCACCTAACTTGTTGGGAACACAGTTTCTTTTCAGTTGCAAACTCCATTCCATACATATATATGGAGAGGTACAAGCTCCAACTCGGTTTTACACTGAAAACTGCAGGAACTTCAAACCGGCACTAGGAAACAGACTGATGAGTAGAGAAAAAGTGTCTCCTGCAATCCGTTCCCTTGGTGCTAGATGAACGAACGTCTCTCCACTTGCTCAGTTCTGAGAGGTAAGTGTGTGTCAACGCCGTCCTTCACCTAGCTTGTTGGGAACACAAAGTTTCTTTTCAGTTGCAAACTCCATTCCATACATATATATGGGGAGGTACAAGCTCCAACTCGGTTTTACAGTGAAAACTGCAGGATCTTCCAACCGGCACTAAGAAACAGACTGAGAAAGCAGAGAAAAAGTGTCTCCTGCAACCCGTTCCCTTGGTGCTAGATGAACGAACGTCTCTCCACTTGCTCAGTTCTGGGAGATAAGTGTGTGTGAACGCCGTTCTTCATCTAGCTTGTTGGGAACACATAGTTTCTTTTCAGTTGCAAACTCCATTCCATACATATATATGGGGAGGTACAAGCTCCAACTCGGTTTTACAGTGAAAACTGCAGGAACTTCATACCGGCACTAGGAAACAGACTGAGAAAGCACAGAAAAAGTGTCTCCTGCAATCCGTTCCCTTGGTGCTAGATGAACGAACGTCTCTCCACTTGCTCAGTTCTGAGAGTTAAGTGTGTGTGAAAGCCGTCCTTCACCTAGCTTGTTGGGAACACAAAGTTTCTTTTCAGTTGCAAACTCCATTCCATACATATATATGGGAGGTACAAGCTCCAACTCGGTTTTACAGTGAAAACTGCAGGAACTTTATACCGGCACTAGGAAACAGACTGAAAAGCAGAGAAAAAGTGTCTCCTGCAACCCGTTCCCTTGGTGCTAGATGAACGAACGTCTCTCCACTTGCTCAGTTCTGAGAGATAAGTGTGTGTGAAAGCCGTCCTTCACCTAACTTGTTGGGAACACAGTTTCTTTTCAGTTGCAAACTCCATTCCATACATATATATGGAGAGGTACAAGCTCCAACACGGTTTTACACTGAAAACTGCAGGAACTTCAAACCGGCACTAGGAAACAGACTGATGAGTAGAGAAAAAGTGCCTCCTGCAATCCGTTCCCTTGGTGCTAGATGAACGAACGTCTCTCCACTTGCTCAGTTCTGAGAGATAAGTGTGTGTCAACGCCGTCCTTCACCTAGCTTGTTGGGAACACAAAGTTTCTTTTCAGTTGCAAACTCCATTCCATACATATATATGGGAGGAAAAAGCTCCAACTCGGTTTTACAGTGAAAACTGCAGGAACTTCAAACCGGCACTAGGAAACAGACTGAGAAATCAGAGAAAAAGTGTCTCCTGCAACCCGTTCCCTTGGTGCTAGATGAACGGACGTCTCTCCAATTGCTCAGTTCTGAGAGATAAGTGTGTGTGATAGCCGTCCTTCACCTAGCTTGTTGGGAACACAAAGGTTCTTTTCAGTTGCAAACTCCATTCCATACATATATATTGAGAGGTACTAGCTCCAAATCTATTTTACAGTGAAAACTGCAGGAACTTCATACCGGCACTAGGAAACAGACTGAGAAAGCAGAGAAAAAGTGTCTCCTGCAATCCGTTCCCTTGGTGCTAGATGAACGAACGTCTCTCCACTTGCTCAGTTCTGAGAGTTAAGTGTGTGTGAAAGCCGTCCTTCACCTAGCTTGTTGGGAACACAAAGTTTCTTTTCAGTTGCAAACTCCATTCCATACATATATATGGGGAGGTACAAGCTCCAACTCGGTTTTACAGTGAAAACTGCAGGAACTTTATACCGGCACTAGGAAACAGACTGAAAAGCAGAGAAAAAGTGTCTCCTGCAACCCGTTCCCTTGGTGCTAGATGAACGAACGTCTCTCCACTTGCTCAGTTCTGAGAGATAAGTGTGTGTGAAAGCCGTCCTTCACCTAACTTGTTGGGAACACAGTTTCTTTTCAGTTGCAAACTCCATTCCATACATATATATGGAGAGGTACAAGCTCCAACTCGGTTTTACAATGAAAACTGCAGGAACTTCAAACCGGCACTAGGAAACAGACTGAGAAAGTAGAGAAAAAGTGTCTCCTGCAATCCGTTCCCTTGGTGCTAGATGAACGAACGTCTCTCCACTTGCTCAGTTCTGAGAGATAAGTGTGTGTCAACGCCGTCCTTCACCTAGCTTGTTGGGAACACAAAGTTTCTTTTCAGTTGCAAACTCCATTCCATACATATATATGGGGAGGTACAAGCTCCAACTCGGTTTTACAGTGAAAACTACAGGAACTTCATACCGGCACTAGGAAACAGACTGAGAAAGCAGAGAAAAAGTGTCTCCTGCAATCCGTTCCCTTGGTGCTAGATGAACGAACGTCTCTCCACTTGCTCAGTTCTGAGAGTTAAGTGTGTGTGAAAGCCGTCCTTCACCTAGCTTGTTGGGAACACAAAGTTTCTTTTCAGTTGCAAACTCCATTCCATACATATATATGGGAGGTACAAGCTCCAACTCGGTTTTACAGTGAAAACTGCAGGAACTTTATACCGGCACTAGGAAACAGACTGAAAAGCAGAGAAAAAGTGTCTCCTGCAACCCGTTCCCTTGGTGCTAGATGAACGAACGTCTCTCCACTTGCTCAGTTCTGAGAGATAAGTGTGTGTGAAAGCCGTCCTTCACCTAACTTGTTGGGAACACAGTTTCTTTTCAGTTGCAAACTCCATTCCATACATATATATGGAGAGGTACAAGCTCCAACTCGGTTTTACACTGAAAACTGCAGGAACTTCAAACCGGCACTAGGAAACAGACTGAGAAAGTAGAGAAAAAGTGTCTCCTGCAATCCGTTCCCTTGGTGCTAGATGAACGAACGTCTCTCCACTTGCTCAGTTCTGAGAGATAAGTGTGTGTCAACGCCGACCTTCACCTAGCTTGTTGGGAACACAAAGTTTCTTTTCAGTTGCAAACTCCATTCCATACATATATATGGGAGGAACAAGCTCCAACTCGGTTTTACAGTGAAAACTGCAGGAACTTCAAACCGGCACTAGGAAACAGACTGAGAAAGCAGAGAAAAAGTGTCTCCTGCAACCCGTTCCCTTGGTGCTAGATGAACGGACGTCTCTCCAGTTGCTCAGTTCTGAGAGATAAGTGTGTGTGATAGCCGTCCTTCACCTAGCTTGTTGGGAACACAAAGGTTCTTTTCAGTTGCAAACTCCATTCCATACATATATATTGAGAGGTACTAGCTCCAAATCTATTTTACAGTGAAAACTGCAGGAACTTTAAACCGGCACTAGGAAACAGACTGAGAAAGCAGAGTAAAAGTGTCTCCTGCAACCCGTTCCCTTGGTGCTAGATGAACGAACGTCTCTCCACTTGCTCAGTTCTGAGAGATAAGTGTGTGTCAACGCCGTCCTTCACCTAGCTTGTTGGGAACACAAAGTTTCTTTTCAGTTGCAAACTCCATTCCATACATATATATGGGGAGGTACAAGCTCCAACTCGGTTTTACAGTGAAAACTGCAGGATCTTCCAACCGGCACTAAGAAACAGACTGAGAAAGCAGAGAAAAAGTGTCTCCTGCAACCCGTTCCCTTGGTGCTAGATGAACGAACGTCTCTCCACTTGCTCAGTTCTGAGAGATAAGTGTGTGTGAACGCCGTTCTTCATCTAGCTTGTTGGGAACACATAGTTTCTTTTCAGTTGCAAACTTCATTCCATACATATATATGGGGAGGTACAAGCTCCAACTCGGTTTTACAGTGAAAACTGCAGGAACTTCATACCGGCACTAGGAAACAGACTGAGAAAGCAGAGAAAAAGTGTCTCCTGCAATCCGTTCCCTTGGTGCTAGATGAACGAACGTCTCTCCACTTGCTCAGTTCTGAGAGTTAAGTGTGTGTGAAAGCCGTCCTTCACCTAGCTTGTTGGGATCACAAAGTTTCTTTTCAGTTGCAAACTCCATTCCATACATATATATGGGAGGTGCAAGCTCCAACTCGGTTTTACAGTGAAAACTGCAGGAACTTTATACCGGCACTAGGAAACAGACTGAAAAGCAGAGAAAAAGTGTCTCCTGCAACCCGTTCCCTTGGTGCTAGATGAACGAACGTCTCTCCACTTGCTCAGTTCTGAGAGATAAGTGTGTGTGAAAGCCGTCCTTCACCTAACTTGTTGGGAACACAGTTTCTTTTCAGTTGCAAACTCCATTCCATACATATATATGGAGAGGTACAAGCTTCAACTCGGTTTTACACTGAAAACTGCAGGAACTTCAAACCGGCACTAGGAAACAGACTGAGAAAGTAGAGAAAAAGTGTCTCCTGCAATCCGTTCCCTTGGTGCTAGATGAACGAACGTCTCTCCACTTGCTCAGTTCTGAGAGATAAGTGTGTGTCAACGCCGTCCTTCACCTAGCTTGTTGGGAACACAAAGTTTCTTTTCAGTTGCAAACTCCATTCCATACATATATATGGGGAGGTACAAGCTCCAACTCGGTTTTACAGTGAAAACTGCAGGATCTTCCAACCGGCACTAAGAAACAGACTGAGAAAGCAGAGAAAAAGTGTCTCCTGCAACCCGTTCCCTTGGTGCTAGATGAACGAACGTCTCTCCACTTGCTAAGTTCTGAGAGATAAGTGTGTGTGAACGCCGTTCTTCATCTAGCTTGTTGGGAACACATAGTTTCTTTTCAGTTGCAAACTCCATTCCATACATATATATGGGGAGGTACAAGCTCCAACTCGGTTTTACAGTGAAAACTGCAGGAACTTCATACCGGCACTAGGAAACAGACTGAGAAAGCACAGAAAAAGTGTCTCCTGCAATCCGTTCCCTTGGTGCTAGATGAACGAACGTCTCTCCACTTGCTCAGTTCTGAGAGATAAGTGTGTGTCAACGCCGTCCTTCACCTAGCTTGTTGGGAACACAAAGTTTCTTTTCAGTTGCAAACTCCATTCCATACATATATATGGGAGGAACAAGCTCCAACTCGGTTTTACAGTGAAAACTGCAGGAACTTCAAACCGGCACTAGGAAACAGACTGAGAAAGCAGAGAAAAATTGTCTCCTGCAACCCGTTCCCTTGGTGCTAGATGAACGGACGTCTCTCCAATTGCTCAGTTCTGAGAGATAAGTGTGTGTGATAGCCGTCCTTCACCTAGCTTGTTGGGAACACAAAGTTTCTTTTCAGTTGCAAACTCCATTCCATACATATATATTGAGAGGTACTAGCTCCAAATCTATTTTACAGTGAAAACTGCAGGAACTTTAAACCGGCACTAGGAAACAGACTGAGAAAGCAGAGTAAAAGTGTCTCCTGCAACCCGTTCCCTTGGTGCTAGATGAACGAACGTCTCTCCACTTGCTCAGTTCTGAGAGATAAGTGTGTGTGAAAGCCGTCCTTCACCTAACTTGTTGGGAACACAGTTTCTTTTCAGTTGCAAACTCCATTCCATACATATATATGGAGAGGTACAAGCTTCAACTCGGTTTTACACTGAAAACTGCAGGAACTTCAAACCGGCACTAGGAAACAGACTGAGAAAGTAGAGAAAAAGTGTCTCCTGCAATCCGTTCCCTTGGTGCTAGATGAACGAACGTCTCTCCACTTGCTCAGTTCTGAGAGATAAGTGTGTGTCAACGCCGTCCTTCACCTAGCTTGTTGGGAACACAAAGTTTCTTTTCAGTTGCAAACTCCATTCCATACATATATATGGGGAGGTACAAGCTCCAACTCGGTTTTACAGTGAAAACTGCAGGATCTTCCAACCGGCACTAAGAAACAGACTGAGAAAGCAGAGAAAAAGTGTCTCCTGCAACCCGTTCCCTTGGTGCTAGATGAACGAACGTCTCTCCACTTGCTAAGTTCTGAGAGATAAGTGTGTGTGAACGCCGTTCTTCATCTAGCTTGTTGGGAACACATAGTTTCTTTTCAGTTGCAAACTCCATTCCATACATATATATGGGGAGGTACAAGCTCCAACTCGGTTTTACAGTGAAAACTGCAGGAACTTCATACCGGCACTAGGAAACAGACTGAGAAAGCACAGAAAAAGTGTCTCCTGCAATCCGTTCCCTTGGTGCTAGATGAACGAACGTCTCTCCACTTGCTCAGTTCTGAGAGTTAAGTGTGTGTGAAAGCCGTCCTTCACCTAGCTTGTTGGGAACACAAAGTTTCTTTTCAGTTTCAAACTCCATTCCATACATATATATGGGAGGTACAAGCTCCAACTCGGTTTTACAGTGAAAACTGCAGGAACTTTATACCGGCACTAGGAAACAGACTGAAAAGCAGAGAAAAAGTGTCTCCTGCAACCCGTTCCCTTGGTGCTAGATGAACGAACGTCTCTCCACTTGCTCAGTTCTGAGAGATAAGTGCGTGTGAAAGCCGTCCTTCACCTAACTTGTTGGGAACACAGTTTCTTTTCAGTTGCAAACTCCATTCCATACATATATATGGAGAGGTACAAGCTCCAACTCGGTTTTACACTGAAAACTGCAGGAACTTCAAACCGGCACTAGGAAACACACTGAGAAAGTAGAGAAAAAGTGTCTCCTGCAATCCGTTCCCTTGGTGCTAGATGAACGAACGTCTCTCCACTTGCTCAGTTCTGAGAGATAAGTGTGTGTCAACGCCGTCCTTCACCTAGCTTGTTGGGAACACAAAGTTTCTTTTCAGTTGCAAACTCCATTCCATACATATATATGGGAGGAACAAGCTCCAACTCGGTTTTACAGTGAAAACTGCAGGAACTTCAAACCGGCACTAGGAAACAGACTGAGAAAGCAGAGAAAAAGTGTCTCCTGCAACCCGTTCCCTTGGTGCTAGATGAACGGACGTCTCTCCAATTGCTCAGTTCTGAGAGATAAGTGTGTGTGATAGCCGTCCTTCACCTAGCTTGTTGGGAACACAAAGGTTCTTTTCAGTTGCAAACTCCATTCCATACATATATATTGAGAGGTACTAGCTCCAAATCTATTTTACAGTGAAAACTGCAGGAACTTTAAACCGGCACTAGGAAACAGACTGAGAAAGCAGAGTAATAGTGTCTCCTGCAACCCGTTCCCTTGGTGCTAGATGAACGAACGTCTCTCCACTTGCTCAGTTCTGAGAGATAAGTGTGTGTGATAGCCGTCCTTCACCTAGCTTGTTGGGAACACAAAGTTTCTTTTCAGTTGCAAACTCCATTCCATACATATATATGGGGAGGTACAAGCTCCAACTCGGTTTTACAGTGAAAACTGCAGGATCTTCCAACCGGCACTAAGAAACAGACTGAGAAAGCAGAGAAAAAGTGTCTCCTGCAACCCGTTCCCTTGGTGCTAGATGAACGAACGTCTCTCCACTTGCTCAGTTCTGAGAGATAAGTGTGTGTGAACGCCGTTCTTCATCTAGCTTGTTGGGAACACAAAGTTTCTTTTCAGTTACAAACTCCATTCCATACATATATATGGGGAGGTACAAGCTCCAACTCGGTTTTACAGTGAAAACTGCAGGAACTTCATACCGGCACTAGGAAACAGACAGAGAAAGCAGAAAAAAAGTGTCTCCTGCAACCCGTTCCCTTGGTGCTAGATGAACGAACGTCTCTCCACTTGCTCAGTTCTGAGAGTTAAGTGTGTGTGAAAGCCGTACTTCACCTAGCTTGTTGGGAACACAAAGTTTCTTTTCAGTTGCAAACTCCATTCCATACATATATATGGGAGGTACAAGCTCCAACTCGGTTTTACAGTGAAAACTGCAGGAACTTCATACCGGCACTAGGAAACAGACTGAGAAAGCAGAGAAAAAGTGTCTCCTGCAACCCGTTCCCTTGGTGCTAGATGAACGGACGTCTCCCCAATTGCTCAGTTCTGAGAGATAAGTGTGTGTGATAGCCGTCCTTCACCTAGCTTGTTGGGAACACAAAGTTTCTTTTCAGTTGCAAACTCCATTCCATACATATATATGGGAGGTACAAGCTCCAACTCGGTTTTACAGTGAAAACTGCAGGAACTTCATACCGGCACTAGGAAACAGACTGAGAAAGCAGAGAAAAAGTGTCTCCTGCAATCCGTTCCCTTGGTGCTAGATGAACGAACGTCTCTCCACTTGCTCAGTTCTGAGAGATAAGTGTGTGTCAACGCCGTCCTTCACCTAGCTTGTTGGGAACACAAAGTTTCTTTTCAGTTGCAAACTCAATTCCATACATATATATGGGAGGTACAAGATCCAACTCGGTTTTACAGTGAAAACTGCAGGAACTTCAAACCGGCACTAGGAAACAGATTGAGAAAGCAGAGAAAAAGTGACTCCTGCAACCCGTTCCCTTGGTGCTAGATGAACGAACGTCTCTCCACTTGCTCAGTTCTGAGAGATAATTGTGTGTGATAGCCGTCCTTCACCTAGCTTGTTGGGAACACAAAGTTTGTTTTCAGTTGCAAACTCCATTCCATACATATATATGGGAGGTACAAGCTCCAACTCGGTTTTACAGTGAAAACTGCAGGAACTTCATACCGGCACTAGGAAACAGACTGAGAAAGCAGAGAAAAAGTGTCTCCTGCAAACCGTTCCCTTGGTGCTAGATGAACGGACGTCTCTCCAATTGCTCAGTTCTGACAGATAAGTGTGTGTGATAGCCGTCCTTCACCTAGCTTGTTGGGAACACAAAGTTTCTTTTCAGTTGCAAACTCCATTCCATACATATATATGGGGAGGTACAAGCTCCAACTCGGTTTTACAGTGAAAACTGCAGGATCTTCCAACCGGCACTAGGAAACAGACTGAGAAAGTAGAGAAAAAGTGTCTCCTGCAATCCGCTCCCTTGGTGCTAGATGAACGAACGTCTCTCCACTTGCTCAGTTCTTAGAGATAAGTGTGTGTGAAAGCCGTCCTTCACCTATCTTGTTGGGAACACAAAGTTTCTTTTCAGTTGCAAACCCCATTCCATACATATATATGGGAGGTACAAGCTCCAACTCGGTTTTACAGTGAAAACTGCAGGAACTTTATACCGGCACTAGGAAACAGACTGAAAAGCAGAGAAAAAGTGACTCCTGCAACCCGTTTCCTTGGTGCTAGATGAACGAACGTCTCTCCACTTGCTCAGTTCTGAGAGATAAGTGTGTGTGAAAGCCATCCTTCACCTAACTTGTTGGGAACACAAAGTTTCTTTTCAGTTGCAAACTCCATTCCATACATATATATGGGAGGTACAAGCTCCAACTCGATTTTACAGTGAAAACTGCAGGAACTTCAAAACGGCACTAGGAAACAGACTGAGAAAGCAGAGAAAAAGTGTCTCCTGCAACCCGTTCCCTTGGTGCTAGATGAACGAACATCTCTCCACTTGCTCAGTTCTGAGAGATAAGTGTGTGTGAACGCCGTCCTTCATCTAGCTTGTTGGGAACACAAACTTTCTTTTCAGTTGCAAACTCCATTCCATACATATATATGGGGAGGTACAAGCTCCAACTCGGTTTTACAGTGAAAACTGCAGGAACTTCAAACCGGCACTAGGAAACAGACTGAGAAAGCAGAGAAAAAGTGTCTCCTGCAACCCGTTCCATTGGTGCTAGATGAACGAACGTCTCTCCACTTGCTCAGTTCTGAGAGATAAGTGTGTGTGAAAGCCGTCCTACACATAGCTTGTTGGGAACACAGATTCTTTTCAGTTGCAAACCCCATTCCATACATATATGTGGGGAGGTACAAGCTCCAACTCGGTTTTACAGTGAAAACTGCAGGAACTTCAAACCGGCACTAGGAAACAGACGGAGAAAGTAGAGAAAAAGTGTCTCCTGCAATCCGCTCCCTTGGTGCTAGATGAACGAACGTCTCTCCACTTGCTCAGTTCTTAGAGATAAGTGTGTGTGAAAGCCGTCCTTCACCTATCTTGTTGGGAACACAAAGTTTCTTTTCAGTTGCAAACTCCATTCCATACATATATATGGGAGGTACAAGCTCCAACTCGGTTTTACAGTGAAAACTGCAGGAACTTTATACCGGCACTAGGAAACAGACTGAAAAGCAGAGAAAAAGTGACTCCTGCAACCCGTTTCCTTGGTGCTAGATGAACGAACGTCTCTCCACTTGCTCAGTTCTGAGAGATAAGTGTGTGTGAAAGCCATCCTTCACCTAACTTGTTGGGAACACAAAGTTTCTTTTCAGTTGCAAACTCCATTCCATACATATATATGGGAGGTACAAGCTCCAACTCGATTTTACAGTGAAAACTGCAGGAACTTCAAAACGGCACTAGGAAACAGACTGAGAAAGCAGAGAAAAAGTGTCTCCTGCAACCCGTTCCCTTGGTGCTAGATGAACGAACATCTCTCCACTTGCTCAGTTCTGAGAGATAAGTGTGTGTGAACGCCGTCCTTCATCTAGCTTGTTGGGAACACAAACTTTCTTTTCAGTTGCAAACTCCATTCCATACATATATATGGGGAGGTACAAGCTCCAACTCGGTTTTACAGTGAAAACTGCAGGAACTTCAAACCGGCACTAGGAAACAGACTGAGAAAGCAGAGACAAAGTGTCTCCTGCAACCCGTTCCATTGGTGCTAGATGAACGAACGTTTCTCCACTTGCTCAGTTCTGAGAAATAAGTGTGTGTGAAAGCCGTCCTACACATAGCTTGTTGGGAACACAGATTCTTTTCAGTTGCAAACCCCATTCCATACATATATGTGGGGAGGTACAAGCTCCAACTCGGTTTTACAGTGAAAACTGCAGGAACTTCAAACCGGCACTAGGAAACAGACTGAGAAAGCAGAGAAAAAGTGTCTCCGGCAACCCGTTCCCTTGGTGCTAGATGAACGAACGTCTCTCCACTTGCTCAGTTCTGAGAGATAAGTGTGTGTGAACGCCGTTCTTCATCTAGCTTGTTGGGAACACATAGTTTCTTTACAGTTGCAAACTCCATTCCATACATATATATGGGGAGGTACAAGCTCCAACTCGGTTTTACAGTGAAAACTGCAGAAACTTCATACCGGCACTAGGAAACAGACTGAGAAAGCAGAGAAAAAGTGTCTCCTGCAATCCGTTCCCTTGGTGCTAGATGAACGAACGTCTCTCCACTTGCTCAGTTCTGAGAGTTTAGTGTGTGTGAAAGCCGTCCTTCACCTAGCTTGTTGGGAACACAAACTTTCTTTTCAGTTGCAAACTCCATTCCATACATATATATGGGGAGGTACAAGCTCCAACTCGGTTTTACAGTGAAAACTGCAGGAACTTCAAACCGGCACTAGGAAACAGACTGAGAAAGCAGAGAAAAAGTGTCTCCTGCAACCCGTTCCATTGGTGCTAGATGAACGAACGTCTCTCCACTTGCTCAGTTCTGAGAGATAAGTGTGTGTGAAAGCCGTCCTTCACATAGCTTGTTGGGAACACAGATTCTTTTCAGTTGCAAACCCCATTCCATACATATATGTGGGGAGGTACAAGCTCCAACTCGGTTTTACAGTGAATACTGCAGGAACTTCAAACCGGCACTAGGAAACAGACTGAGAAAGTAGAGAAAAAGTGTCTCCTGCAATCCGCTCCCTTGGTGCTAGATGAACGAACGTCTCTCCACTTGCTCAGTTCTTAGAGATAAGTGTGTGTGAAAGCCGTCCTTCACCTATCTTGTTGGGAACACAAAGTTTCTTTTCAGTTGCAAACCCCATTCCATACATATATATGGGAGGTACAAGCTCCAACTCGGTTTTACAGTGAAAACTGCAGGAACTTTATACCGGCACTAGGAAACAGACTGAAAAGCAGAGAAAAAGTGACTCCTGCAACCCGTTTCCTTGGTGCTAGATGAACGAACGTCTCTCCACTTGTCAGTTCTGAGAGATAAGTGTGTGTGAAAGCCATCCTTCACCTAACTTGTTGGGAACACAAAGTTTCTTTTCAGTTGCAAACTCCATTCCATACATATATATGGGAGGTACAAGCTCCAACTCGATTTTACAGTGAAAACTGCAGGAACTTCAAAACGGCACTAGGAAACAGACTGAGAAAGCAGAGAAAAAGTGTCTCCTGCAACCCGTTCCATTGGTGCTAGATGAACGAACGTCTCTCCACTTGCTCAGTTCTGAGAGATAAGTGTGTGTGAAAGCCGTCCTACACATAGCTTGTTGGGAACACAGATTCTTTTCAGTTGCAAACCCCATTCCATACATATATGTGGGGAGGTACAAGCTCCAACTCGGTTTTACAGTGAAAACTGCAGGAACTTCAAACCGGCACTAGGAAACAGACTGAGAAAGTAGAGAAAAAGTGTCTCCTGCAATCCGCTCCCTTGGTGCTAGATGAACGAACGTCTCTCCACTTGCTCAGTTCTTAGAGATAAGTGTGTGTGAAAGCCGTCCTTCACCTATCTTGTTGGGAACACAAAGTTTCTTTTCAGTTGCAAACCCCATTCCATACATATATATGGGACGTACAAGCTCCAACTCGGTTTTACAGTGAAAACTGCAGGAACTTTATACCGGCACTAGGAAACAGACTGAAAAGCAGAGAAAAAGTGACTCCTGCAACCCGTTTCCTTGGTGCTAGATGAACGAACGTCTCTCCACTTGCTCAGTTCTGAGAGATAAGTGTGTGTGAAAGCCATCCTTCACCTAACTTGTTGGGAACACAAAGTTTCTTTTCAGTTGCAAACTCCATTCCATACATATATATGGGAGGTACAAGCTCCAACTCGATTTTACAGTGAAAACTGCAGGAACTTCAAAACGGCACTAGGAAACAGACTGAGAAAGCAGAGAAAAAGTGTCTCCTGCAACCCGTTCCCTTGGTGCTAGATGAACGAACATCTCTCCACTTGCTCAGTTCTGAGAGATAAGTGTGTGTGAACGCCGTCCTTCATCTAGCTTGTTGGGAACACAAACTTTCTTTTCAGTTGCAAACTCCATTCCATACATATATATGGGGAGGTACAAGCTCCAACTCGGTTTTACAGTGAAAACTGCAGGAACTTCAAACCGGCACTAGGAAACAGACTGAGAAAGCAGAGAAAAAGTGTCTCCTGCAACCCGTTCCATTGGTGCTAGATGATCGAACGTCTCTCCACTTGCTCAGTTCTGAGAGATAAGTGTGTGTGAAAGCCGTCCTACACATAGCTTGTTGGGAACACAGATTCTTTTCAGTTGCAAACCCCATTCCATACATATATGTGGGGAGGTACAAGCTCCAACTCGGTTTTACAGTGAAAACTGCAGGAACTTCAAACCGGCACTAGGAAACAGACGGAGAAAGTAGAGAAAAAGTGTCTCCTGCAATCCGCTCCCTTGGTGCTAGATGAACGAACGTCTCTCCACTTGCTCAGTTCTTAGAGATAAGTGTGTGTGAAAGCCGTCCTTCACCTATCTTGTTGGGAACACAAAGTTTCTTTTCAGTTGCAAACTCCATTCCATACATATATATGGGAGGTACAAGCTCCAACTCGGTTTTACAGTGAAAACTGCAGGAACTTTATACCGGCACTAGGAAACAGACTGAAAAGCAGAGAAAAAGTGACTCCTGCAACCCGTTTCCTTGGTGCTAGATGAACGAACGTCTCTCCACTTGCTCAGTTCTGAGAGATAAGTGTGTGTGAAAGCCATCCTTCACCTAACTTGTTGGGAACACAAAGTTTCTTTTCAGTTGCAAACTCCATTCCATACATATATATGGGAGGTACAAGCTCCAACTCGATTTTACAGTGAAAACTGCAGGAACTTCAAAACGGCACTAGGAAACAGACTGAGAAAGCAGAGAAAAAGTGTCTCCTGCAACCCGTTCCCTTGGTGCTAGATGAACGAACATCTCTCCACTTGCTCAGTTCTGAGAGATAAGTGTGTGTGAACGCCGTCCTTCATCTAGCTTGTTGGGAACACAAACTTTCTTTTCAGTTGCAAACTCCATTCCATACATATATATGGGGAGGTACAAGCTCCAACTCGGTTTTACAGTGAAAACTGCAGGAACTTCAAACCGGCACTAGGAAACAGACTGAGAAAGCAGAGACAAAGTGTCTCCTGCAACCCGTTCCATTGGTGCTAGATGAACGAACGTCTCTCCACTTGCTCAGTTCTGAGAAATAAGTGTGTGTGAAAGCCGTCCTACACATAGCTTGTTGGGAACACAGATTCTTTTCAGTTGCAAACCCCATTCCATACATATATGTGGGGAGGTACAAGCTCCAACTCGGTTTTACAGTGAAAACTGCAGGAACTTCAAACCAGCACTAGGAAACAGACTGAGAAAGCAGAGAAAAAGTGTCTCCTGCAACCCGTTCCCTTGGTGCTAGATGAACGAACGTCTCTCCACTTGCTCAGTTCTGAGAGATAAGTGTGTGTGAACGCCGTTCTTCATCTAGCTTGTTGGGAACACATAGTTTCTTTTCAGTTGCAAACTCCATTCCATACATATATATGGGGAGGTACAAGCTCCAACTCGGTTTTACAGTGAAAACTGCAGAAACTTCATACCGGCACTAGGAAACAGACTGAGAAAGCAGAGAAAAAGTGTCTCCTGCAATCCGTTCCCTTGGTGCTAGATGAACGAACGTCTCTCCACTTGCTCAGTTCTGAGAGTTTAGTGTGTGTGAAAGCCGTCTTTCACCTAGCTTGTTGGGAACACAAACTTTCTTTTCAGTTGCAAACTCCATTCCATACATATATATGGGGAGGTACAAGCTCCAACTCGGTTTTACAGTGAAAACTGCAGGAACTTCAAACCGGCACTAGGAAACAGACTGAGAAAGCAGAGAAAAAGTGTCTCCTGCAACCCGTTCCATTGGTGCTAGATGAACGAACGTCTCTCCACTTGCTCAGTTCTGAGAGATAAGTGTGTGTGAAAGCCGTCCTTCACATAGCTTGTTGGGAACACAGATTCTTTTCAGTTGCAAACCCCATTCCATACATATATGTGGGGAGGTACAAGCTCCAACTCGGTTTTACAGTGAATACTGCAGGAACTTCAAACCGGCACTAGGAAACAGACTGAGAAAGTAGAGAAAAAGTGTCTCCTGCAATCCGCTCCCTTGGTGCTAGATGAACGAACGTCTCTCCACTTGCTCAGTTCTTAGAGATAAGTGTGTGTGAAAGCCGTCCTTCACCTATCTTGTTGGGAACACAAAGTTTCTTTTCAGTTGCAAACCCCATTCCATACATATATATGGGAGGTACAAGCTCCAACTCGGTTTTACAGTGAAAACTGCAGGAACTTTATACCGGCACTAGGAAACAGACTGAAAAGCAGAGAAAAAGTGACTCCTGCAACCCGTTTCCTTGGTGCTAGATGAACGAACGTCTCTCCACTTGCTCAGTTCTGAGAGATAAGTGTGTGTGAAAGCCATCCTTCACCTAACTTGTTGGGAACACAAAGTTTCTTTTCAGTTGCAAACTCCATTCCATACATATATATGGGAGGTACAAGCTCCAACTCGATTTTACAGTGAAAACTGCAGGAACTTCAAAACGGCACTAGGAAACAGACTGAGAAAGCAGAGAAAAAGTGTCTCCTGCAACCCGTTCCATTGGTGCTAGATGAACGAACGTCTCTCCACTTGCTCAGTTCTGAGAGATAAGTGTGTGTGAAAGCCGTCCTACACATAGCTTGTTGGGAACACAGATTCTTTTCAGTTGCAAACCCCATTCCATACATATATGTGGGGAGGTACAAGCTCCAACTCGGTTTTACAGTGAAAACTGCAGGAACTTCAAACCGGCACTAGGAAACAGACTGAGAAAGTAGAGAAAAAGTGTCTCCTGCAATCCGCTCCCTTGGTGCTAGATGAACGAACGTCTCTCCACTTGCTCAGTTCTTAGAGATAAGTGTGTGTGAAAGCCGTCCTTCACCTATCTTGTTGGGAACACAAAGTTTCTTTTCAGTTGCAAACCCCATTCCATACATATATATGGGAGGTACAAGCTCCAACTCGGTTTTACAGTGAAAACTGCAGGAACTTTATACCGGCACTAGGAAACAGACTGAAAAGCAGAGAAAAAGTGACTCCTGCAACCCGTTTCCTTGGTGCTAGATGAACGAACGTCTCTCCACTTGCTCAGTTCTGAGAGATAAGTGTGTGTGAAAGCCGTCCTACACATAGCTTGTTGGGAACACAGATTCTTTTCAGTTGCAAACCCCATTCCATACATATATGTGGGGAGGTACAAGCTCCAACTCGGTTTTACAGTGAAAACTGCAGGAACTTCAAACCGGCACTAGGAAACAGACTGAGAAAGTAGAGAAAAAGTGTCTCCTGCAATCCGCTCCCTTGGTGCTAGATGAACGAACGTCTCTCCACTTGCTCAGTTCTTAGAGATAAGTGTGTGTGAAAGCCGTCCTTCACCTATCTTGTTGGGAACACAAAGTTTCTTTTCAGTTGCAAACCCCATTCCATACATATATATGGGAGGTACAAGCTCCAACTCGGTTTTACAGTGAAAACTGCAGGAACTTTATACCGGCACTAGGAAACAGACTGAAAAGCAGAGAAAAAGTGACTCCTGCAACCCGTTTCCTTGGTGCTAGATGAACGAACGTCTCTCCACTTGCTCAGTTCTGAGAGATAAGTGTGTGTGAAAGCCATCCTTCACCTAACTTGTTGGGAACACAAAGTTTCTTTTCAGTTGCAAACTCCATTCCATACATATATATGGGAGGTACAAGCTCCAACTCGATTTTACAGTGAAAACTGCAGGAACTTCAAAACGGCACTAGGAAACAGACTGAGAAAGCAGAGAAAAAGTGTCTCCTGCAACCCGTTCCCTTGGTGCTAGATGAACGAACATCTCTCCACTTGCTCAGTTCTGAGAGATAAGTGTGTGTGAACGCCGTCCTTCTTCTAGCTTGTTGGGAACACAAACTTTCTTTTCAGTTGCAAACTCCATTCCATACATATATACGGGGAGGTACAAGCTCCAACTCGGTTTTACAGTGAAAACTGCAGGAACTTCAAACCGGCACTAGGAAACAGACTGAGAAAGCAGAGAAAAAGTGTCTCCTGCAACCCGTTCCATTGGTGCTAGATGAACGAACGTCTCTCCACTTGCTCAGTTCTGAGAGATAAGTGTGTGTGAAAGCCGTCCTACACATAGCTTGTTGGGAACACAGATTCTTTTCAGTTGCAAACCCCATTCCATACATATATGTGGGGAGGTACAAGCTCCAACTCGGTTTTACAGTGAAAACTGCAGGAACTTCAAACCGGCACTAGGAAACAGACTGAGAAAGCAGAGAAAAAGTGTCTCCTGCAACCCGTTCCCTTGGTGCTAGATGAACGAACGTCTCTCCACTTGCTCAGTTCTGAGAGATAAGTGGGTGTGAACGCCGTCCTTCACCTAGCTTGTAGGGAACACAAAGATTCTTTTCAGTTGCAAACTCCATTCCATACATATATATGGGGAGGTACTAGCTCCTACTCGGTTTTACAGTGAAAACTGCAGGAACTTCAAACCGGCACTAGGAAACAGACTGCGAAAGAAGAGAAAAAGTATCCCCTGCAACCCTTTCCCTTGGTGCTAGATGAACGAACGTCTCTCCAATTGCTCAGTTCTGAGAGATAATTGTGTGTGAAAGTCGTCCTTCACCTAGCTTGTTGGGAACAAAGTTTCATTTCACTTGCAAACTCCATTCCATACATATATATTGACAGGTACTAGCTCCAAATCGATTTTACAGTGAAAACTGCAGGAACTTTAAACCGGCACTAGGAAACAGACTGAGAAAGCAGAGTAAAAGTGTCTCCTGCAACCCGTTCCCTTGGTGCTAGATGAACGAACGTCTCTCCACTTGCTCAGTTCTGAGAGATAAGTGTGTGTGATAGCCGTCCTTCACCTAGCTTGTTGGGAACACAAAGTTTCTTTTCAGTTGCAAACTCCATTCCATACATATATATGGGGAGGTACAAGCTCCAACTCGGTTTTACAGTGAAAACTGCAGGATCTTCCAACCGGCACTAAGAAACAGACTGAGAAAGCAGAGAAAAAGTGTCTCCTGCAACCCGTTCCCTTGGTGCTAGATGAACGAACGTCTCTCCACTTGCTCAGTTCTGAGAGATAAGTGTGTGTGAACGCCGTTCTTCATCTAGCTTGTTGGGAACACATAGTTTCTTTTCAGTTGCAAATTCCATTCCATACATATATATGGGGAGGTACAAGCTCCAACTCGGTTTTACAGTGAAAACTGCAGGAACTTCATACCGGCACTAGGAAACAGACTGTGGAAGCAGAGAAAAAGTGTCTCCTGCAATCCGTTCCCTTGGTGCTAGATGAACGAACGTCTCTCCACTTGCTCAGTTCTGAGAGTTAAGTGTGTGTGAAAGCCGTCCTTCACCTAGCTTGTTGGGAACACAAAGTTTCTTTTCAGTTGCAAACTCCATTCCATACATATATATGGGAGGTACAAGCTCCAACTCGGTTTTACAGTGAAAACTGCAGGAACTTTATACCGGCACTAGGAAACAGACTGAAAAGCAGAGAAAAAGTGTCTCCTGCAACCCGTTCCCTTGGTGCTAGATGAACGAACGTCTCTCCACTTGCTCAGTTCTGAGAGATAAGTGTGTGTGAAAGCCGTCCTTCACCTAACTTGTTGGGAACACAGTTTCTTTTCAGTTGCAAACTCCATTCCATACATATATATGGAGAGGTACAAGCTCCAACTCGGTTTTACACAGAAAACTGCAGGAACTTCAAACCGGCACTAGGAAACAGACTGAGAAAGTAGAGAAAAAGTGTCTCCTGCAATCCGTTCCCTTGGTGCTAGATGAACGAACGTCTCTCCACTTGCTCAGTTCTGAGAGATAAGTGTGTGTGAACGCCGTTCTTCATCTAGCTTGTTGGGAACACATAGTTTCTTTTCAGTTGCAAATTCCATTCCATACATATATATGGGGAGGTACAAGCTCCAACTCGGTTTTACAGTGAAAACTGCAGGAACTTCATACCGGCACTAGGAAACAGACTGTGGAAGCAGAGAAAAAGTGTCTCCTGCAATCCGTTCCCTTGGTGCTAGATGAACGAACGTCTCTCCACTTGCTCAGTTCTGAGAGTTAAGTGTGTGTGAAAGCCGTCCTTCACCTAGCTTGTTGGGAACACAAAGTTTCTTTTCAGTTGCAAACTCCATTCCATACATATATATGGGAGGTACAAGCTCCAACTCGGTTTTACAGTGAAAACTGCAGGAACTTTATACCGGCACTAGGAAACAGACTGAAAAGCAGAGAAAAAGTGTCTCCTGCAACCCGTTCCCTTGGTGCTAGATGAACGAACGTCTCTCCACTTGCTCAGTTCTGAGAGATAAGTGGGTGTGAACGCCGTCCTTCACCTAGCTTGTAGGGAACACAAAGTTTCTTTTCAGTTGCAAACTCCATTCCATACATATATATGGGGAGGTACTAGCTCCAACTCGGTTTTACAGTGAAAACTGCAGGAACTTCAAACCGGCACTAGGAAACAGACTGCGAAAGAAGAGAAAAAGTATCCCCTGCAACCCTTTCCCTTGGTGCTAGATGAACGAACGTCTCTCCAATTGCTCAGTTCTGAGAGATAAGTGTGTGTGAAAGTCGTCCTTCACCTAGCTTGTTGGGAACAAAGTTTCATTTCACTTGCAAACTCCATTCCATACATATATATTGACAGGTACTAGCTCCAAATCGATTTTACAGTGAAAACTGCAGGAACTTTAAACCGGCACTAGGAAACAGACTGAGAAAGCAGAGTAAAAGTGTCTCCTGCAACCCGTTCCCTTGGTGCTAGATGAACGAACGTCTCTCCACTTGCTCAGTTCTGAGAGATAAGTGTGTGTGATAGCCGTCCTTCACCTAGCTTGTTGGGAACACAAAGTTTCTTTTCAGTTGCAAACTCCATTCCATACATATATATGGGGAGGTACAAGCTCCAACTCGGTTTTACAGTGAAAACTGCAGGATCTTCCAACCGGCACTAAGAAACAGACTGAGAAAGCAGAGAAAAAGTGTCTCCTGCAACCCGTTCCCTTGGTGCTAGATGAACGAACGTCTCTCCACTTGCTCAGTTCTGAGAGATAAGTGTGTGTGAACGCCGTTCTTCATCTAGCTTGTTGGGAACACATAGTTTCTTTTCTGTTGCAAATTCCATTCCATACATATATATGGGGAGGTACAAGCTCCAACTCGGTTTTACAGTGAAAACTGCAGGAACTTCATACCGGCACTAGGAAACAGACTGTGGAAGCAGAGAAAAAGTGTCTCCTGCAATCCGTTCCCTTGGTGCTAGATGAACGAACGTCTCTCCACTTGCTCAGTTCTGAGAGTTAAGTGTGTGTGAAAGCCGTCCTTCACCTAGCTTGTTGGGAACACAAAGTTTCTTTTCAGTTGCAAACTCCATTCCATACATATATATGGGAGGTACAAGCTCCAACTCGGTTTTACAGTGAAAACTGCAGGAACTTTATACCGGCACTAGGAAACAGACTGAAAAGCAGAGAAAAAGTGTCTCCTGCAACCCGTTCCCTTGGTGCTAGATGAACGAACGTCTCTCCACTTGCTCAGTTCTGAGAGATAAGTGTGTGTGAAAGCCGTCCTTCACCTAACTTGTTGGGAACACAGTTTCTTTTCAGTTGCAAACTCCATTCCATACATATATATGGAGAGGTACAAGCTCCAACTCGGTTTTACACTGAAAACTGCAGGAACTTCAAACCGGCACTAGGAAACAGACTGAGAAAGTAGAGAAAAAGTGTCTCCTGCAATCCGTTCCCTTGGTGCTAGATGAACGAACGTCTCTCCACTTGCTCAGTTCTGAGAGATAAGTGTGTGTCAACGCCGTCCTTCACCTAGCTTGTTGGGAACACAAAGTTTCTTTTCAGTTGCAAACTCCATTCCATACATATATATGGGGAGGTACAAGCTCCAACTCGGTTTTACAGTGAAAACTGCAGGATCTTCCAACCGGCACTAAGAAACAGACTGAGAAAGCAGAGAAAAAGTGTCTCCTGCAACCCGTTCCCTTGGTGCTAGATGAACGAACGTCTCTCCACTTGCTCAGTTCTGAGAGATAAGTGTGTGTGAACGCCGTTCTTCATCTAGCTTGTTGGGAACACATAGTTTCTTTTCAGTTGCAAACTCCATTCCATACATATATATGGGGAGGTACAAGCTCCAACTCGGTTTTACAGTGAAAACTGCAGGAACTTCATACCGGCACTAGGAAACAGACTGAGAAAGCAGAGAAAAAGTGTCTCCTGCAATCCGTTCCCTTGGTGCTAGATGAACGAACGTCTCTCCACTTGCTCAGTTCTGAGAGTTAAGTGTGTGTGAAAGCCGTCCTTCACCTAGCTTGTTGGGAACACAAAGTTTCTTTTCAGTTGCAAACTCCATTCCATACATATATATGGGAGGTACAAGCTCCAACTCGGTTTTACAGTGAAAACTGCAGGAACTTTATACCGGCACTAGGAAACAGACTGAAAAGCAGAGAAAAAGTGTCTCCTGCAACCCGTTCCCTTGGTGCTAGATGAACGAACGTCTCTCCACTTGCTCAGTTTTGAGAGATAAGTGTGTGTGAAAGCCGTCCTTCACCTAACTTGTTGGGAACACAGTTTCTTTTCAGTTGCAAACTCCATTCCATACATATATATGGAGAGGTACAAGCTCCAACTCGGTTTTACAGTGAAAACTGCAGGAACTTCAAACCGGCACTAGGAAACAGACTGGGAAAGCAGAGAAAAAGTGTCTCCTGCAACCCGTTCCCTTGGTGCTAGATGAACGGACGTCTCTCCAATTGCTCAGTTCTGAGAGATAAGTGTGTGTGATAGCCGTCCTTCACCTAGCTTGTTGGGAACACAAAGGTTCTTTTCAGTTGCAAACTCCATTCCATACATATATATTGAAAGGTACTAGCTCCAAATCTATTTTACAGTGAAAACTGCAGGAACTTTAAACCGGCACTAGGAAACAGACTGAGAAAGCAGAGTAAAAGTGTCTCCTGCAACCCGTTCCCTTGGTGCTAGATGAACGAACGTCTCTCCACTTGCTCAGTTCTGAGAGATAAGTGTGTGTGATAGCCGTCCTTCACATAGCTTGTTGGGAACACAAAGTTTCTTTTCAGTTGCAAACTCCATTCCATATATATATATGGGGAGGTACAAGCTCCAACTCGGTTTTACAGTGAAAACTGCAGGATCTTCCAACCGGCACTAAGAAACAGACTGAGAAAGCAGAGAAAAAGTGTCTCCTGCAACCCGTTCCCTTGGTGCTAGATGAACGAACGTCTCTCCACTTGCTCAGTTCTGAGAGATAAGTGTGTGTGAACGCCGTTCTTCATCTAGCTTGTTGGGAACACAAAGTTTCTTTTCAGTTACAAACTCCATTCCATACATATATATGGGGAGGTACAAGCTCCAACTCGGTTTTACAGTGAAAACTGCAGGAACTTCATACCGGCACTAGGAAACAGACTGAGAAAGCAGAAAAAAAGTGTCTCCTGCAATCCGTTCCCTTGGTGCTAGATGAACGAACGTCTCTCCACTTGCTCAGTTCTGAGAGTTAAGTGTGTGTGAAAGCCGTCCTTCACCTAGCTTGTTGGGAACACAAAGTTTCTTTTCAGTTGCCAACTCCATTCCATACATATATATGGGAGGTACAAGCTCCAACTCGGTTTTACAGTGAAAACTGCAGGAACTTTATACCGGCACTAGGAAACAGACTGAGAAAGCAGAGAAAAAGTGTCTCCTGCAATCCGTTCCCTTGGTGCTAGATGAACGAACGTCTCTCCACTTTCTCAGTTCTGAGAGATAAGTGTGTGTGAACGCCGTCCTTCACCTAGCTTGTTGGGAACACAAAGTTTCTTTTCAGTTGCAAACTCCATTCCATACATATATATGGGAGGTACAAGCTCCAACTCGGTTTTACAGTGAAAACTGCAGGAACTTCATACCGGCACTAGGAAACAGACTGAGAAAGCAGAGAAAAAGTGTCTCCTGCAACCCGTTCCCTTGGTGCTAGATGAACGGACGTCTCCCCAATTGCTCAGTTCTGAGAGATAAGTGTGTGTGATAGCCGTCCTTCACCTAGCTTGTTGGGAACACAAAGATTCTTTTCAGTTGCAAACTCCATTCCATACATATATATGGGGAGGTACAAGCTCCAACACGGTTTTACAGTGAAAACTGCAGGAACTTCAAACCGGCACTAGGAAACAGACTGAGAAAGTAGAGAAAAAGTGTCTCCTGCAATCCGTTCCCTTGGTGCTAGATGAACGAACGTCTCTCCACTTGCTCAGTTCTGAGAGATAAGTGTGTGTCAACGCCGTCCTTCACCTAGCTTGTTGGGAACACAAAGTTTCTTTTCAGTTGCAAACTCCATTCCATACATATATATGGGGGGGTACAAGCTCCAACTCGGTTTTACAGTGAAAACTGCAGGATCTTCCAACCGGCACTAAGAAACAGACTGAGAAAGCAGAGAAAAAGTGTCTCCTGCAACCCGTTCCCTTGGTGCTAGATGAACGAACGTCTCTCCACTTGCTCAGTTCTGAGAGATAAATGTGTGTGAACGCCGTTCTTCATCTAGCTTGTTGGGAACACATAGTTTCTTTTCAGTTGCAAACTCCATTCCATACATATATATGGGGAGGTACAAGCTCCAACTCGGTTTTACAGTGAAAACTGCAGGAACTTCATACCGGCACTAGGAAACAGACTGAGAAAGCAGAGAAAAAGTGTCTCCTGCAATCCGTTCCCTTGGTGCTAGATGAACGAACGTCTCTCCACTTGCTCAGTTCTGAGAGTTAAGTGTGTGTGAAAGCCGTCCTTCACCTAGCTTGTTGGGAACACAAAGTTTCTTTTCAGTTGCAAACTCCATTCCATACATATATATGGGAGGTACAAGCTCCAACTCGGTTTTACAGTGAAAACTGCAGGAACTTTATACCGGCACTAGGAAACAGACTGAAAAGCAGAGAAAAAGTGTCTCCTGCAACCCGTTCCCTTGGTGCTAGATGAACGAACGTCTCTCCACTTGCTCAGTTCTGAGAGATAAGTGTGTGTGAAAGCCGTCCTTCACCTAACTTGTTGGGAACACAGTTTCTTTTCAGTTGCAAACTCCATTCCATACATATATATGGAGAAGTACAAGCTCCAACTCGGTTTTACACTGAAAACTGCAGGAACATCAAACCGGCACTAGGAAACAGACTGAGAAAGTAGAGAAAAAGTGTCTCCTGCAATCCGTTCCCTTGGTGCTAGATGAACGAACGTCTCTCCACTTGCTCAGTTCTGAGAGATAAGTGTGTGTCAACGCCGTCCTTCACCTAGCTTGTTGGGAACACAAAGTTTCTTTTCAGTTGCAAACTCCATTCCATACATATATATGGGAGGAAAAAGCTCCAACTCGGTTTTACAGTGAAAACTGCAGGAACTTTATACCGGCACTAGGAAACAGACTGAGAAAGCAGAGAAAAAGTGTCTCCTGCAATCCGTTCCCTTGGTGCTAGATGAACGAACGTCTCTCCACTTTCTCAGTTCTGAGAGATAAGTGTGTGTGAACGCCGTCCTTCACCTAGCTTGTTGGGAACACAAAGTTTCTTTTCAGTTGCAAACTCCATTCCATACATATATATGGGAGGTACAAGCTCCAACTCGGTTTTACAGTGAAAACTGCAGGAACTTCATACCGGCACTAGGAAACAGACTGAGAAAGCAGAGAAAAAGTGTCTCCTGCAACCCGTTCCCTTGGTGCTAGATGAACGGACGTCTCCCCAATTGCTCAGTTCTGAGAGATAAGTGTGTGTGATAGCCGTCCTTCACCTAGCTTGTTGGGAACACAAAGATTCTTTTCAGTTGCAAACTCCATTCCATACATATATATGGGGAGGTACAAGCTCCAACACGGTTTTACAGTGAAAACTGCAGGAACTTCAAACCGGCACTAGGAAACAGACTGAGAAAGTAGAGAAAAAGTGTCTCCTGCAATCCGTTCCCTTGGTGCTAGATGAACGAACGTCTCTCCACTTGCTCAGTTCTGAGAGATAAGTGTGTGTCAACGCCGTCCTTCACCTAGCTTGTTGGGAACACAAAGTTTCTTTTCAGTTGCAAACTCCATTCCATACATATATATGGGGGGGTACAAGCTCCAACTCGGTTTTACAGTGAAAACTGCAGGATCTTCCAACCGGCACTAAGAAACAGACTGAGAAAGCAGAGAAAAAGTGTCTCCTGCAACCCGTTCCCTTGGTGCTAGATGAACGAACGTCTCTCCACTTGCTCAGTTCTGAGAGATAAATGTGTGTGAACGCCGTTCTTCATCTAGCTTGTTGGGAACACATAGTTTCTTTTCAGTTGCAAACTCCATTCCATACATATATATGGGGAGGTACAAGCTCCAACTCGGTTTTACAGTGAAAACTGCAGGAACTTCATACCGGCACTAGGAAACAGACTGAGAAAGCAGAGAAAAAGTGTCTCCTGCAATCCGTTCCCTTGGTGCTAGATGAACGAACGTCTCTCCACTTGCTCAGTTCTGAGAGTTAAGTGTGTGTGAAAGCCGTCCTTCACCTAGCTTGTTGGGAACACAAAGTTTCTTTTCAGTTGCAAACTCCATTCCATACATATATATGGGAGGTACAAGCTCCAACTCGGTTTTACAGTGAAAACTGCAGGAACTTTATACCGGCACTAGGAAACAGACTGAAAAGCAGAGAAAAAGTGTCTCCTGCAACCCGTTCCCTTGGTGCTAGATGAACGAACGTCTCTCCACTTGCTCAGTTCTGAGAGATAAGTGTGTGTGAAAGCCGTCCTTCACCTAACTTGTTGGGAACACAGTTTCTTTTCAGTTGCAAACTCCATTCCATACATATATATGGAGAAGTACAAGCTCCAACTCGGTTTTACACTGAAAACTGCAGGAACATCAAACCGGCACTAGGAAACAGACTGAGAAAGTAGAGAAAAAGTGTCTCCTGCAATCCGTTCCCTTGGTGCTAGATGAACGAACGTCTCTCCACTTGCTCAGTTCTGAGAGATAAGTGTGTGTCAACGCCGTCCTTCACCTAGCTTGTTGGGAACACAAAGTTTCTTTTCAGTTGCAAACTCCATTCCATACATATATATGGGAGGAAAAAGCTCCAACTCGGTTTTACAGTGAAAACTGCAGGAACTTCATACCGGCACTAGGAAACAGACTGAGAAAGCAGAGAAAAAGTGTCTCCTGCAACCCGTTCCCTTGGTGCTAGATGAACGGACGTCTCTCCAATTGCTCAGTTCTGAGAGATAAGTGTGTGTGATAGCCGTCCTTCACCTAGCTTGTTGGGAACACAAAGGTTCTTTTCAGTTGCAAACTCCATTCCATACATATATATTGAGAGGTACTAGCTCCAAATCTATTTTACAGTGAAAACTGCAGGAACTTTAAACCGGCACTAGGAAACAGACTGAGAAAGCAGAGTAAAAGTGTCTCCTGCAACCCGTTCCCTTGGTGCTAGATGAACGAACGTCTCTCCACTTGCTCAGTTCTGAGAGATAAGTGTGTGTGAACGCCGTTCTTCATCTAGCTTGTTGGGAACACAAAGTTTCTTTTCAGTTACAAACTCCATTCCATACATATATATGGGGAGGTACAAGCTCCAACTCGGTTTTACAGTGAAAACTGCAGGAACTTCATACCGGCACTAGGAAACAGACTGAGAATGCAGAGAAAAAGTGTCTCCTGCAATCCGTTCCCTTGGTGCTAGATGAACGAACGTCTCTCCACTTGCTCAGTTCTGAGAGTTAAGTGTGTGTGAAAGCCGTCCTTCACCTAGCTTGTTGGGAACACAAAGTTTCTTTTCAGTTGCAAACTACATTCCATACATATATATGGGAGGTACAAGCTCCAACTCGGTTTTACAGTGAAAACTGCAGGAACTTTATACAGCACTAGGAAACAGACTGAAAAGCAGAGAAAAAGTGTCTCCTGCAATCCGTTCCCTTGGTGCTAGATGAACGAACGTCTCTCCACTTGCTCAGTTCTGAGAGATAAGTGTGTGTGAACGCCGTCCTTCACCTAGCTTGTTGGGAACACAAAGTTTCTTTTCAGTTGCAAACTCCATTCCATACATATATATGGGAGGTACAAGCTCCAACTCGGTTTTACAGTGAAAACTGCAGGATCTTCCAACCGGCACTAGGAAACAGACTGAGAAATTAGAGAAAAAGTGTCTCCTGCAATCCGTTCCCTTGGTGCTAGATGAACGAACGTCTCTCCACTTGCTCAGTTCTGAGAGATAAGTGTGTGTGAAAGCCGTCCTTCACCTATCTTGTTGGGAACACAAAGTTTCTTTTCAGTTGCAAACCCCATTCCATACATATATATGGGAGGTACAAGCTCCAACTCGGTTTTACAGTGAAAACTGCAGGAACTTTATACCGGCACTAGGAAACAGACTGAAAAGCAGAGAAAAAGTGTCTCCTGCAACCCGTTCCCTTGGTGCTAGATGAACGAACGTCTCTCCACTTGCTCAGTTCTTAGAGATAAGTGTGTGTGAAAGCCGTCCTTCACCTAGCTTGTTGGGAACACAAAGTTTCTTTTCAGTTGCAAACTCCATTCCATACATATATATGGGACGTACAAGCTGCAACTCGGTTTTACAGTGAAAACTGCAGGAACTTCAAATCGGCACTAGGAAACAGACTGAGAAAGCAGAGAAAAAGTGTCTCCTGCAACCCGTTCCCTTGGTGCTAGATGAACGAACGTCTCTCCACTTGCTCAGTTCTGAGAGATAAGTGTGTGTGAACGCCGTCCTTCATCTAGCTTGTTGGGAACACAAAGTTTCTTTTCAGTTGCAAACTCCATTCCATACATATATATGGGGAGGTACAAGCTCCAACTTGGTTTTACAGTGAAAACTGCAGGAACTTCAAACCGGCAATAGGAAACAGACTGAGAAAGCAGAGAAAAAGTGTCTCCTGCAACCCGTTCCATTGGTGCTAGATGAACGAACGTCTCTCCACTTGCTCAGTTCTGAGAGATAAGTGTGTGTGAAAGCCGTCCTTAACATAGCTTGTTGGGAACACAGATTCTTTTCAGTTGCAAACCCCATTCCATACATATATGTGGGGAGGTACAAGCTCCAACTCGGTTTTACAGTGAAAACTGCAGGAACTTCAAACCGGCACTAGGAAACAGACTGAGAAAGCAGAGAAAAAGTGTCTCCTGCAACCCGTTCCCTTGGTGCTAGATGAACGAACGTCTCTCCACTTGCTCAGTTCTGAGAGTTAAGTGTGTGTGAAAGCCGTCCTTCACCTAGCTTGTTGGGAACACAAAGTCTCTTTTCAGTTGCAAACTCCATTCCATACATATATATGGGAGGTACAAGCTCCAACTCGGTTTTACAGTGAAAACTGCAGGAACTTTATACCGGCACTAGGAAACAGACTGAAAAGCAGAGAAAAAGTGTCTCCTGCAACCCGTTCCCTTGGTGCTAGATGAACGAACGTCTCTCCACTTGCTCAGTTCTGAGAGATAAGTGTGTGTGAAAGCCATCCTTCACCTAACTTGTTGGGAACACAGTTTCTTTTCAGTTGCAAACTCCATTCCATACATATATATGGAGAGGTACAAGCTCCAACTCGGTTTTACAGTGAAAACTGCAGGAACTTCAAACCGGCACTAGGAAACAGACTGAGAAAGTAGAGAAAAAGTGTCTCCTGCAACCCGTTCCCTTGGTGCTAGAGGAACGAACGTCTCTCCACTTACTCACTTCTGAGAGATATGTGTGTGAAAGCCGTCCTTCACCTAGCTTGTTGGGAACACAAAGTTTCTTTTCAGTTGCAAACTCCATTCCATACATATATATGGGGAGGTACAAGCTCCAACTCGGTTTTACAGTGAAAACTGCAGGATCTTCCAACCGGCACTAAGAAACAGACTGAGAAAGCAGAGAAAAAGTGTCTCCTACAACCCGTTCCCTTGGTGCTAGATGAACGAACGTCTCTCCACTTGCTCAGTTCTGAGAAATAAGTGTGTGTGAACGCCGTTCTTCATCTAGCTTGTTGGGAACACATAGTTTCTTTTCAGTTGCAAACTCCATTCCATACATATCTATGGGGAGGTACAAGCTCCAACTCGGTTTTACAGTGAAAACTGCAGGAACTTCATACCGGCACTAGGAAACAGACTGAGAAAGCAGAGAAAAAGTGTCTCCTGCAATCCGTTCCCTTGGTGCTAGATGAACGAACGTCTCTACACTTTCTCAGTTCTGAGAGTTAAGTGTGTGTGAAAGCCGTCCTTCACCTAGCTTGTTGGGAACACAAAGTTTCTTTTCAGTTGCAAACTCCATTCCATACATATATATGGGAGGTACAAGCTCCAACTCGGTTTTACAGTGAAAACTGCAGGAACTTTATACTGGCACTAGGAAACAGACTGAAAAGCAGAGAAAAAGTGTCTCCTGCAACCCGTTCCCTTGGTGCTAGATGAACGAACGTCTCTCCACTTGCTCAGTTCTGAGAGATAAGTGTGTGTGAAAGCCGTCCTTCACCTAACTTGTTGGGAACACAGTTTCTTTACAGTTGCAAACTCCATTCCATACTTATATATGGAGAGGTACAAGCTCCAACTCGGTTTTACACTGAAAACTGCAGGAACTTCAAACCGGCACTAGGAAACAGACTGAGAAAGTAGAGAAAAAGTGTCTCCTGCAATCCGTTCCCTTGGTGCTAGATGAACGAACGTCTCTCCACTTGCTCAGTTCTGAGAGATAAGTGTGTGTCAACGCCGTCCTTCACCTAGCTTGTTGGGAACACAAAGTTTCTTTTCAGTTGCAAACTCCATTCCATACATATATATGGGGAGGTACAAGCTCCAACTCGGTTTTACAGTGAAAACTGCAGGATCTTCCAACCGGCACTAAGAAACAGACTGAGAAAGCAGAGAAAAAGTGTCTCCTGCAACCCGTTCCCTTGGTGCTAGATGAACGAACGTCTCTCCAATTGCTCAGTTCTGAGAGATATGTGTCGGTGAACGCCGTCCTTCACCTAGCTTGTTGGGAACAAAGTTTCATTTCAGTTGCAAACTCCATTCCATACATATATATTGAGAAGTACTAGCTCCAAATCGATTTTACAGTGAAAACTGCAGGAACTTTATACCGGCACTAGGAAACAGACTGAGAAAGCAGAGTAAAAGTGTCTCCTGCAACCCGTTCCCTTGGTGCTAGATGAACGAACGTCTCTCCAATTGCTCAGTTCTGAGAGATAAGTGTGTGTGAAAGCCGTCCTTCTCATAGCTTGTTGGGAACACAGTTTCTTTTCAGTTGCAAACTCCATTCCATACATATATATGGGGAGGTACAAGCTCCAACCCGGTTTTACAGTGAAAACTGCAGGAACTTCAAACCGGCACTAGGAAACAGACTGAGAAAGCAGAGAAAAAGTGTCTCCTGCAACCCGTTCCCTTGGTGCTAGATGAACGAACGTCTCTCCACTTGCTCAGTTCTGAGAGACAAGTGTGTGAAAGCCGTCCTTCACATAGCTTGTAGGGAACACAGATTCTTTTCAGTTGCAAACTACATTCCATACATATATGTGGGGAGGAACAAGCTCCAACTCAGTTTTACAGTGAAAACTGCAGGAACTTCAAACCGGCACTAGGAAACAGACTGAGAAAGCAGAGAAAAAGTGTCTCCTGCAACCCGTTCCCTTGGTGCTAGAGGAACGAACGTCTCTCCACTTACTCACTTCTGAGAGATATGTGTGTGTGAAAGCCGTCCTTCACCTAGCTTGTTGGGAACACAAAGTTTCTTTTCAGTTGCAAACTCCATTCCATACTTATATATGGGGAGGTACAAGCTCCAACTCGGTTTTACAGTGAAAACTGCAGGATCTTCCAACCGGCACTAAGAAACAGACTGAGAAAGCAGAGAAAAAGTGTCTCCTACAACCCGTTCCCTTGGTGCTAGATGAACGAACGTCTCTCCACTTGCTCAGTTCTGAGAAATACGTGTGTGTGAACGCCGTTCTTCATCTAGCTTGTTGGGAACACATAGTTTCTTTTCAGTTGCAAACTCCATTCCATACATATCTATGGGGAGGTACAAGCTCCAACTCGGTTTTACAGTGAAAACTGCAGGAACTTCATACCGGCACTAGGAAAAAGACTGAGAAAGCAGAGAAAAAGTGTCTCCTGCAATCCGTTCCCTTGGTGCTAGATGAACGAACGTCTCTCCACTTGCTCAGTTCTGAGAGATAAGTGTGTGTGAAAGCCGTCCTTCACCTAGCTTGTTGGGAACACAAAGTTTCTTTTCAGTTGCAAACTCCATTCCATAAATATATATGGGAGGTACAAGCTCCAACTCGGTTTTACAGTGAAAACTGCAGGAACTTTATACCGGCACTAGGAAACAGACTGAAAACAGAGAAAAAGTGTCTCCTGCAACCCGTTCCCTTGGTGCTAGATGAACGAACGTCTCTCCACTTGCTCAGTTCTGAGAGATAAGTGTGTGTGAAAGCCGTCCTTCACCTAACTTGTTGGGAACACAGTTTCTTTTCAGTTGCAAACTCCATTCCATACATATATATGGAGAGGTACAAGCTCCAACTCGGTTTTACACTGAAAACTGCAGGAACTTCAAACCGGCACTAGGAAACAGACTGAGAAAGTAGAGAAAAAGTGTCTCCTGCAATCCGTTCCCTTGGTGCTAGATGAACGAACGTCTCTCCACTTGCTCAGTTCTGAGAGATAAGTGTGTGTCAACGCCGTCCTTCACCTAGCTTGTTGGGAACACAAAGTTTCTTTTCAGTTGCAAACTCCATTCCGTACATATATATGGGGAGGTACAAGCTCCAACTCGGTTTTACAGTGAAAACTGCAGGATCTTCCAACCGGCACTAAGAAACAGACTGAGAAAGCAGAGAAAAAGTGTCTCCTGCAACCCGTTCCCTTGGTGCTAGATGAACGAACGTCTCTCCACTTGCTCAGTTCTGAGAGATAAGTGTGTGTGAACGCCGTTCTTCATCTAGCTTGTTGGGAACACATAGTTTCTTTTCAGTTGCAAACTCCATTCCATACATATATATGGGGAGGTACAAGCTCCAACTCGGTTTTACAGTGAAAACTGCAGGAACTTCATACCGGCACTAGGAAACAGACTGAGAAAGCAGAGAAAAAGTGTCTCCTGCAATCCGTTCCCTTGGTGCTAGATGAAAGAACGTCTCTCCACTTGCTCAGTTCTGAGAGTTAAGTGTGTGTGAAAGCCGTCCTTCACCTAGCTTGTTGGGAACACAAAGTCTCTTTTCAGTTGCAAACTCCATTCCATACATATATATGGGAGGTACAAGCTCCAACTCGGTTTTACAGTGAAAACTGCAGGAACTTTATACCGGCACTAGGAAACAGACTGAAAAGCAGAGAAAAAGTGTCTCCTGCAACCCGTTCCCTTGCTGCTAGATGAACGAACGTCTCTCCACTTGCTCAGTTCTGAGAGATAAGTGTGTGTGAAAGCCGTCCTTCACCTAACTTGTTGGGAACACAGTTTCTTTTCAGTTGCAAACTCCATTCCATACATATATATGGAGAGGTACAAGCTCCAACTCGGTTTTACAGTGAAAACTGCAGGAACTTCAAACCGGCACTAGGAAACAGACTGAGAAAGTAGAGAAAAAGTGTCTCCTGCAACCCGTTCCCTTGGTGCTAGAGGAACGAACGTCTCTCCACTTACTCACTTCTGAGAGATATGTGTGTGTGAAAGCCGTCCTTCACCTACCTTGTTGGGAACACAAAGTTTCTTTTCAGTTGCAAACTCCATTCCATACATATATATGGGGAGGTACAAGCTCCAACTCGGTTTTACAGTGAAAACTGCAGGATCTTCCAACCGGCACTAAGAAACAGACTGAGAAAGCAGAGAAAAAGTGTCTCCTACAACCCGTTCCCTTGGTGCTAGATGAACGAACGTCTCTCCACTTGCTCAGTTCTGAGAAATAAGTGTGTGTGAACGCCGTTCTTCATCTAGCTTGTTGGGAACACATAGTTTCTTTTCAGTTGCAAACTCCATTCCATACATATCTATGGGGAGGTACAAGCTCCAACTCGGTTTTACAGTGAAAACTGCAGGAACTTCATACCGGCACTAGGAAACAGACTGAGAAAGCAGAGAAAAAGTGTCTCCTGCAATCCGTTCCCTTGGTGCTAGATGAACGAACGTCTCTACACTTTCTCAGTTCTGAGAGTTAAGTGTGTGTGAAAGCCGTCCTTCACCTAGCTTGTTGGGAACACAAAGTTTCTTTTCAGTTGCAAACTCCATTCCATACATATATATGGGAGGTACAAGCTCCAACTCGGTTTTACAGTGAAAACTGCAGGAACTTTATACTGGCACTAGGAAACAGACTGAAAAGCAGAGAAAAAGTGTCTCCTGCAACCCGTTCCCTTGGTGCTAGATGAACGAACGTCTCTCCACTTGCTCAGTTCTGAGAGATAAGTGTGTGTGAAAGCCGTCCTTCACCTAACTTGTTGGGAACACAGTTTCTTTACAGTTGCAAACTCCATTCCATACTTATATATGGAGAGGTACAAGCTCCAACTCGGTTTTACACTGAAAACTGCAGGAACTTCAAACCGGCACTAGGAAACAGACTGAGAAAGTAGAGAAAAAGTGTCTCCTGCAATCCGTTCCCTTGGTGCTAGATGAACGAACGTCTCTCCACTTGCTCAGTTCTGAGAGATAAGTGTGTGTCAACGCCGTCCTTCACCTAGCTTGTTGGGAACACAAAGATTCTTTTCAGTTGCAAACTCCATTCCATACATATATATGGGGAGGTACAAGCTCCAACTCGGTTTTACAGTGAAAACTGCAGGATCTTCCAACCGGCACTAAGAAACAGACTGAGAAAGCAGAGAAAAAGTGTCTCCTGCAACCCGTTCCCTTGGTGCTAGATGAACGAACGTCTCTCCAATTGCTCAGTTCTGAGAGATAAGTGTCGGTGAACGCCGTCCTTCACCTAGCTTGTTGGGAACAAAGTTTCATTTCAGTTGCAAACTCCATTCCATACATATATATTGAGAAGTACTAGCTCCAAATCGATTTTACAGTGAAAACTGCAGGAACTTTATACCGGCACTAGGAAACAGACTGAGAAAGCAGAGTAAAAGTGTCTCCTGCAACCCGTTCCCTTGGTGCTAGATGAACGAACGTCTCTCCACTTGCTCAGTTCTGAGAGATAAGTGTGTGTGAAAGCCGTCCTTCTCATAGCTTGTTGGGAACACAGTTTCTTTTCAGTTGCAAACTCCATTCCATACATATATATGGGGAGGTACAAGCTCCAACCCGGTTTTACAGTGAAAACTGCAGGAACTTCAAACCGGCACTAGGAAACAGACTGAGAAAGCAGAGAAAAAGTGTCTCCTGCAACCCGTTCCCTTGGTGCTAGATGAACGAACGTCTCTCCACTTGCTCAGTTCTGGGAGACAAGTGTGTGAAAGCCGTCCTTCACATAGCTTGTAGGGAACACAGATTCTTTTCAGTTGCAAACTACATTCCATACATATATGTGGGGAGGAACAAGCTCCAACTCAGTTTTACAGTGAAAACTGCAGGAACTTCAAACCGGCACTAGGAAACAAACTGAGAAAGCAGAGAAAAAGTGTCTCCTGCAACCCGTTCCCTTGGTGCTAGAGGAACGAACGTCTCTCCACTTACTCACTTCTGAGAGATATGTGTGTGTGAAAGCCGTCCTTCACCTAGCTTGTTGGGAACACAAAGTTTCTTTTCAGTTGCAAACTCCATTCCATACTTATATATGGGGAGGTACAAGCTCCAACTCGGTTTTACAGTGAAAACTGCAGGATCTTCCAACCGGCACTAAGAAACAGACTGAGAAAGCAGAGAAAAAGTGTCTCCTACAACCCGTTCCCTTGGTGCTAGATGAACGAACGTCTCTCCACTTGCTCAGTTCTGAGAAATACGTGTGTGTGAACGCCGTTCTTCATCTAGCTTGTTGGGAACACATAGTTTCTTTTCAGTTGCAAACTCCATTCCATACATATCTATGGGGAGGTACAAGCTCCAACTCGGTTTTACAGTGAAAACTGCAGGAACTTCATACCGGCACTAGGAAAAAGACTGAGAAAGCAGAGAAAAAGTGTCTCCTGCAATCCGTTCCCTTGGTGCTAGAGGAACGAACGTCTCTCCACTTGCTCAGTTCTGAGAGATAAGTGTGTGTGAAAGCCGTCCTTCACCTAGCTTGTTGGGAACACAAAGTTTCTTTTCAGTTGCAAACTCCATTCCATAAATATATATGGGAGGTACAAGCTCCAACTCGGTTTTACAGTGAAAACTGCAGGAACTTTATACCGGCACTAGGAAACAGACTGAAAAGCAGAGAAAAAGTGTCTCCTGCAACCCGTTCCCTTGGTGCTAGATGAACGAACGTCTCTCCACTTGCTCAGTTCTGAGAGATAAGTGTGTGTGAAAGCCGTCCTTCACCTAACTTGTTGGGAACACAGTTTCTTTTCAGTTGCAAACTCCATTCCATACATATATATGGAGAGGTACAAGCTCCAACTCGGTTTTACACTGAAAACTGCAGGAACTTCAAACCGGCACTAGGAAACAGACTGAGAAAGTAGAGAAAAAGTGTCTCCTGCAATCCGTTCCCTTGGTGCTAGATGAACGAACGTCTCTCCACTTGCTCAGTTCTGAGAGATAAGTGTGTGTCAACGCCGTCCTTCACCTAGCTTGTTGGGAACACAAAGTTTCTTTTCAGTTGCAAACTCCATTCCGTACATATATATGGGGAGGTACAAGCTCCAACTCGGTTTTACAGTGAAAACTGCAGGATCTTCCAACCGGCACTAAGAAACAGACTGAGAAAGCAGAGAAAAAGTGTCTCCTGCAACCCGTTCCCTTGGTGCTAGATGAACGAACGTCTCTCCACTTGCTCAGTTCTGAGAGATAAGTGTGTGTGAACGCCGTTCTTCATCTAGCTTGTTGGGAACACATAGTTTCTTTTCAGTTGCAAACTCCATTCCATACATATATATGGGGAGGTACAAGCTCCAACTCGGTTTTACAGTGATAACTGCAGGAACTTCATACCGGCACTAGGAAACAGACTGAGAAAGCAGAGAAAAAGTGTCTCCTGCAATCCGTTCCCTTGGTGCTAGATGAACGAACGTCTCTCCACTTGCTCAGTTCTGAGAGTTAAGTGTGTGTGAAAGCCGTCCTTCACCTAGCTTGTTGGGAACACAAAGTTTCTTTTCAGTTGCAAACTCCATTCCATACATATATATGGGAGGTACAAGCTCCAACTCGGTTTTACAGTGAAAACTGCAGGAACTTTATACCGGCACTAGGAAACAGACTGAAAAGCAGAGAAAAAGTGTCTCCTGCAACCCGTTCCCTTGGTGCTAGATGAACGAACGTCTCTCCACTTGCTCAGTTCTGAGAGATAAGTGTGTGTGAAAGCCGTCCTTCACCTAACTTGTTGGGAACACAGTTTCTTTTCAGTTGCAAACTCCATTCCATACATATATATGGAGAGGTACAAGCTCCAACTCGGTTTTACAGTGAAAACTGCAGGAACTTCAAACCGGCACTAGGAAACAGACTGAGAAAGTAGAGAAAAAGTGTCTCCTGCAACCCGTTCCCTTGGTGCTAGAGGAACGAACGTCTCTCCACTTACTCACTTCTGAGAGATATGTGTGTGTGAAAGCCGTCCTTCACCTAGCTTGTTGGGAACACAAAGTTTCTTTTCAGTTGCAAACTCCATTCCATACATATATATGGGGAGGTACAAGCTCCAACTCGGTTTTACAGTGAAAACTGCAGGATCTTCCAACCGGCACTAAGAAACCGACTGAGAAAGCAGAGAAAAAGTGTCTCCTACAACCCGTTCCCTTGGTGCTATATGAACGAACGTCTCTCCACTTGCTCAGTTCTGAGAAATAAGTGTGTGTGAACGCCGTTCTTCATCTAGCTTGTTGGGAACACATAGTTTCTTTTCAGTTGCAAACTCCATTCCATACATATATATGGGAGGTACAAGCTCCAACTCGGTTTTACAGTGAAAACTGCAGGAACTTCATACCGGCACTAGGAAACAGACTGAGAAAGCAGAGAAAAAGTGTCTCCTGCAATCCGTTCCCTTGGTGCTAGATGAACGAACGTCTCTCCACTTGCTCAGTTCTGAGAGTTAAGTGTGTGTGAAAGCCGTCCTTCACCTAGCTTGTTGGGAACACAAAGTTTCTTTTCAGTTGCAAACTCCATTCCATACATATATATGGGAGGTACAAGCTCCAACTCGGTTTTACAGTGAAAACTGCAGGAACTTTATACCGGCACTAGGAAACAGACTGAAAAGCAGAGAAAAAGTGTCTCCTGCAACCCGTTCCCTTGGTGCTAGATGAACGAACGTCTCTCCACTTGCTCAGTTCTGAGAGATAAGTGTGTGTGAAAGCCGTCCTTCACCTAACTTGTTGGGAACACAGTTTCTTTACAGTTGCAAACTCCATTCCATACATAAATATGGAGAGGTACAAGCTCCAACTCGGTTTTACACTGAAAACTGCAGGAACTTCAAACCGGCACTAGGAAACAGACTGAGAAAGTAGAGAAAAAGTGTCTCCTGCAATCCGTTCCCTTGGTGCTAGATGAACGAACGTCTCTCCACTTGCTCAGTTCTGAGAGATAAGTGTGTGTCAACGCCGTCCTTCACCTAGCTTGTTGGGAACACAAAGTTTCTTTTCAGTTGCAAACTCCATTCCGTACATATATATGGGGAGGTACAAGCTCCAACTCGGTTTTACAGTGAAAACTGCAGGATCTTCCAACCGGCACTAAGAAACAGACTGAGAAAGCAGAGAAAAAGTGTCTCCTGCAACCCGTTCCCTTGGTGCTAGATGAACGAACGTCTCTCCACTTGCTCAGTTCTGAGAGATAAGTGTGTGTGAACGCCGTTCTTCATCTAGCTTGTTGGGAACACATAGTTTCTTTTCAGTTGCAAACTCCATTCCATACATATATATGGGGAGGTACAAGCTCCAACTCGGTTTTACAGTGAAAACTGCAGGAACTTCATACCGGCACTAGGAAACAGACTGAGAAAGCAGAGAAAAAGTGTCTCCTGCAATCCGTTCCCTTGGTGCTAGATGAACGAACGTCTCTCCACTTGCTCAGTTCTGAGAGTTAAGTGTGTGTGAAAGCCGTCCTTCACCTAGCTTGTTGGGAACACAAAGTTTCTTTTCAGTTGCAAACTCCATTCCATACATATATATGGGAGGTACAAGCTCCAACTCGGTTTTACAGTGAAAACTGCAGGAACTTTATACCGGCACTAGGAAACAGACTGAAAAGCAGATAAAAAGTGTCTCCTGCAACCCGTTCCCTTGGTGCTAGATGAACGAACGTCTCTCCACTTGCTCAGTTCTGAGAGATAAGTGTGTGTGAAAGCCGTCCTTCACCTAACTTGTTGGGAACACAGTTTCTTTTCAGTTGCAAACTCCATTCCATACATATATATGGAGAGGTACAAGCTCCAACTCGGTTTTACAGTGAAAACTGCAGGAACTTCAAACCGGCACTAGGAAACAGACTGAGAAAGTAGAGAAAAAGTGTCTCCTGCAACCCGTTCCCTTGGTGCTAGAGGAACGAACGTCTCTCCACTTACTCACTTCTGAGAGATATGTGTGTGTGAAAGCCGTCCTTCACCTAGCTTGTTGGGAACACAAAGTTTCTTTTCAGTTGCAAACTCCATTCCATACATATATATGGGGAGGTACAAGCTCCAACTCGGTTTTACAGTGAAAACTGCAGGATCTTCCAACCGGCACTAAGAAACCGACTGAGAAAGCAGAGAAAAAGTGTCTCCTACAACCCGTTCCCTTGGTGCTATATGAACGAACGTCTCTCCACTTGCTCAGTTCTGAGAAATAAGTGTGTGTGAACGCCGTTCTTCATCTAGCTTGTTGGGAACACATAGTTTCTTTTCAGTTGCAAACTCCATTCCATACATATATATGGGAGGTACAAGCTCCAACTCGGTTTTACAGTGAAAACTGCAGGAACTTCATACCGGCACTAGGAAACAGACTGAGAAAGCAGAGAAAAAGTGTCTCCTGCAATCCGTTCCCTTGGTGCTAGATGAACGAACGTCTCTCCACTTGCTCAGTTCTGAGAGTTAAGTGTGTGTGAAAGCCGTCCTTCACCTAGCTTGTTGGGAACACAAAGTTTCTTTTCAGTTGCAAACTCCATTCCATACATATATATGGGAGGTACAAGCTCCAACTCGGTTTTACAGTGAAAACTGCAGGAACTTTATACCGGCACTAGGAAACAGACTGAAAAGCAGAGAAAAAGTGTCTCCTGCAACCCGTTCCCTTGGTGCTAGATGAACGAACGTCTCTCCACTTGCTCAGTTCTGAGAGATAAGTGTGTGTGAAAGCCGTCCTTCACCTAACTTGTTGGGAACACAGTTTCTTTACAGTTGCAAACTCCATTCCATACATAAATATGGAGAGGTACAAGCTCCAACTCGGTTTTACACTGAAAACTGCAGGAACTTCAAACCGGCACTAGGAAACAGACTGAGAAAGTAGAGAAAAAGTGTCTCCTGCAATCCGTTCCCTTGGTGCTAGATGAACGAACGTCTCTCCAATTGCTCAGTTCTGAGAGATAAGTGTCGGTGAAAGCCGTCCTTCACCTAGCTTGTTGGGAACACATAGTTTCTTTTCAGTTGCAAACTCCATTCCATACATATATATGGGGAGGTACAAGCTCCAACTCGGTTTTACAGTGAAAACTGCAGGATCTTCCAACCGGCACTAAGAAACAGACTGAGAAAGCAGAGAAAAAGTGTCTCCTGCAACCCGTTCCCTTGGTGCTAGATGAACGAACGTCTCTCCAATTGCTCAGTTCTGAGAGATAAGTGTCGGTGAAAGCCGTCCTTCACCTAGCTTGTTGGGAACACATAGTTTCTTTTCAGTTGCAAACTCCATTCCATACATATATATGGGGAGGTACAAGCTCCAACTCGGTTTTACAGTGAAAACTGCAGGAACTTCATACCGGCACTAGGAAACAGACTGAGAAAGCAGAGAAAAAGTGTCTCCTGCAATCCGTTCCCTTGGTGCTAGATGAACGAACGTCTCTCCACTTGCTCAGTTCTGAGAGATAAGTGTGTGTCAACGCCGTCCTTCACCTAGCTTGTTGGGAACACAAAGTTTCTTTTCAGTTGCAAACTCCATTCCATACATATATATGGGAGGTACAAGCTCCAACTCGGTTTTACAGTGAAAACTGCAGGAACTTTATACCGGCACTAGGAAACAGACTGAAAAGCAGAGAAAAAGTGTCTCCTGCAACCCGTTCCCTTGGTGCTAGATGAACGAACGTCTCTCCACTTGCTCAGTTCTGAGAGATAAGTGTGTGTGAAAGCCGTCCTTCACCTAACTTGTTGGGAACACAGTTTCTTTTCAGTTGCAAACTCCATTCCATACATATATATGGAGAGGTACAAGCTCCAACTCGGTTTTACACTGAAAACTGCAGGAACTTCAAACCGGCACTAGGAAACAGACTGAGAAAGTAGAGAAAAAGTGTCTCCTGCAATCCGTTCCCTTGGTGCTAGATGAACGAACGTCTCTCCACTTGCTCAGTTCTGAGAGATAAGTGTGTGTCAACGCCGTCCTTCACCTAGCTTGTTGGGAACACAAAGTTTCTTTTCAGTTGCAAACTCCATTCCATACATATATATGGGAGGTACAAGCTGCAACTCGGTTTTACAGTGAAAACTGCAGGAACTTCATACCGGCACTAGGAAACAGACTGAGAAAGCAGAGAAAAAGTGTCTCCTGCAACCCGTTCCCTTGGTGCTAGATGAACGGACGTCTCTCCAGTTGCTCAGTTCTGAGAGATAAGTGTGTGTGATAGCCGTCCTTCACCTAGCTTGTTGGGAACACAAAGTTTCTTTTCAGTTGCAAACTCCATTCCATACATATATATTGAGAGGTACTAGCTCCAAATCTATTTTACAGTGAAAACTGCAGGAAGTTTAAACCGGCACTAGGAAACAGACTGAGAAAGCAGAGTAAAAGTGTCTCCTGCAACCCGTTCCCTTGGTGCTAGATGAACGAACGTCTCTCCACTTGCTCAGTTCTGAGAGATAAGTGTGTGTGATAGCCGTCCTTCACCTAGCTTGTTGGGAACACAAAGTTTCTTTTCAGTTGCAAACTCCATTCCATACATATATATGGGGAGGTACAAGCTCCAACTCGGTTTTACAGTGAAAACTGCAGTATCATCCAACCGGCACTAAGAAACAGACTGAGAAAGCAGAGAAAAAGTGTCTCCTGCAACCCGTTCCTTTGGTGCTAGATGAACGAACGTCTCTCCACTTGCTCAGTTCTGAGAGATAAGTGTGTGTGAACGCCGTTCTTCATCTAGCTTGTTGGGAACACAAAGTTTCTTTTCAGTTCCAAACTCCATTCCATACATATATATGGGGAGGTACAAGCTCCAACTCGGTTTTACAGTGAAAACTGCAGGAACTTCATACCGGCACTAGGATACAGACTGAGAAAGCAGAGAAAAAGTGTCTCCTGCAATCCGTTCCCTTGGTGCTAGATGAACGAACGTCTCTCCACTTGCTCAGTTCTGAGAGTTAAGTGTGTGTGAAAGCCGTCCTTCACCTAGCTTGTTGGGAACACAAAGTTTCTTTTCAGTTGCAAACTCCATTCCATACATATATATGGGAGGTACAAGCTCCAACTCGGTTTTACAGTGAAAACTGCAGGAACTTTACGGCACTAGGAAACAGACTGAAAAGCAGAGAAAAAGTGTCTCCTGCAATCCGTTCCCTTGGTGCTAGATGAACGAACGTCTCTCCACTTGCTCAGTTCTGAGAGTTAAGTGTGTGTGAAAGCCGTCCTTCACCTAGCTTGTTGGGAACACAAAGTTTCTTTTCAGTTGCAAACTCCATTCCATACATATATATGGGAGGTACAAGCTCCAACTCGGTTTTACAGTGAAAACTGCAGGAACTTCATACCGGCACTAGGAAACAGACTGAGAAAGCAGAGAAAAAGTGTCTCCTGCAACCCGTTCCCTTGGTGCTAGATGAACGGACGTCTCCCCAATTGCTCAGTTCTGAGAGATAAGTGTGTGTGATAGCCGTCCTTCACATAGCTTGTTGGGAACACAAAGTTTCTTTTCAGTTGCAAACTCCATTCCATACATATATATGGAGAGGTACAAGCTCCAACTCGGTTTTACAGTGAAAACTGCAGGAACTTCAAACCGGCACTAGGAAACAGACTGAGAAAGTAGAGAAAAAGTGTCTCCTGCAACCCGTTCCCTTGGTGCTAGAGGAACGAACGTCTCTCCACTTACTCACTTCTGAGAGATATGTGTGTGTGAAAGCCGTCCTTCACCTAGCTTGTTGGGAACACAAAGTTTCTTTTCAGTTGCAAACTCCATTCCATACATATATATGGGGAGGTACAAGCTCCAACTCGGTTTTACAGTGAAAACTGCAGGATCTTCCAACCGGCACTAAGAAACCGACTGAGAAAGCAGAGAAAAAGTGTCTCCTACAACCCGTTCCCTTGGTGCTATATGAACGAACGTCTCTCCACTTGCTCAGTTCTGAGAAATAAGTGTGTGTGAACGCCGTTCTTCATCTAGCTTGTTGGGAACACATAGTTTCTTTTCAGTTGCAAACTCCATTCCATACATATATATGGGAGGTACAAGCTCCAACTCGGTTTTACAGTGAAAACTGCAGGAACTTCATACCGGCACTAGGAAACAGACTGAGAAAGCAGAGAAAAAGTGTCTCCTGCAATCCGTTCCCTTGGTGCTAGATGAACGAACGTCTCTCCACTTGCTCAGTTCTGAGAGTTAAGTGTGTGTGAAAGCCGTCCTTCACCTAGCTTGTTGGGAACACAAAGTTTCTTTTCAGTTGCAAACTCCATTCCATACATATATATGGGAGGTACAAGCTCCAACTCGGTTTTACAGTGAAAACTGCAGGAACTTTATACCGGCACTAGGAAACAGACTGAAAAGCAGAGAAAAAGTGTCTCCTGCAACCCGTTCCCTTGGTGCTAGATGAACGAACGTCTCTCCACTTGCTCAGTTCTGAGAGATAAGTGTGTGTGAAAGCCGTCCTTCACCTAACTTGTTGGGAACACAGTTTCTTTACAGTTGCAAACTCCATTCCATACATAAATATGGAGAGGTACAAGCTCCAACTCGGTTTTACACTGAAAACTGCAGGAACTTCAAACCGGCACTAGGAAACAGACTGAGAAAGTAGAGAAAAAGTGTCTCCTGCAATCCGTTCCCTTGGTGCTAGATGAACGAACGTCTCTCCACTTGCTCAGTTCTGAGAGATAAGTGTGTGTCAACGCCGTCCTTCACCTAGCTTGTTGGGAACACAAAGTTTCTTTTCAGTTGCAAACTCCATTCCGTACATATATATGGGGAGGTACAAGCTCCAACTCGGTTTTACAGTGAAAACTGCAGGATCTTCCAACCGGCACTAAGAAACAGACTGAGAAAGCAGAGAAAAAGTGTCTCCTGCAACCCGTTCCCTTGGTGCTAGATGAACGAACGTCTCTCCACTTGCTCAGTTCTGAGAGATAAGTGTGTGTGAACGCCGTTCTTCATCTAGCTTGTTGGGAACACATAGTTTCTTTTCAGTTGCAAACTCCATTCCATACATATATATGGGGAGGTACAAGCTCCAACTCGGTTTTACAGTGAAAACTGCAGGAACTTCATACCGGCACTAGGAACAGACTGAGAAAGCAGAGAAAAAGTGTCTCCTGCAATCCGTTCCCTTGGTGCTAGATGAACGAACGTCTCTCCACTTGCTCAGTTCTGAGAGTTAAGTGTGTGTGAAAGCCGTCCTTCACCTAGCTTGTTGGGAACACAAAGTTTCTTTTCAGTTGCAAACTCCATTCCATACATATATATGGGAGGTACAAGCTCCAACTCGGTTTTACAGTGAAAACTGCAGGAACTTTATACCGGCACTAGGAAACAGACTGAAAAGCAGAGAAAAAGTGTCTCCTGCAACCCGTTCCCTTGGTGCTAGATGAACGAACGTCTCTCCACTTGCTCAGTTCTGAGAGATAAGTGTGTGTGAAAGCCGTCCTTCACCTAACTTGTTGGGAACACAGTTTCTTTTCAGTTGCAAACTCCATTCCATACATATATATGGAGAGGTACAAGCTCCAACTCGGTTTTACAGTGAAAACTGCAGGAACTTCAAACCGGCACTAGGAAACAGACTGAGAAAGTAGAGAAAAAGTGTCTCCTGCAACCCGTTCCCTTGGTGCTAGAGGAACGAACGTCTCTCCACTTACTCACTTCTGAGAGATATGTGTGTGTGAAAGCCGTCCTTCACCTAGCTTGTTGGGAACACAAAGTTTCTTTTCAGTTGCAAACTCCATTCCATACATATATATGGGGAGGTACAAGCTCCAACTCGGTTTTACAGTGAAAACTGCAGGATCTTCCAACCGGCACTAAGAAACCGACTGAGAAAGCAGAGAAAAAGTGTCTCCTACAACCCGTTCCCTTGGTGCTATATGAACGAACGTCTCTCCACTTGCTCAGTTCTGAGAAATAAGTGTGTGTGAACGCCGTTCTTCATCTAGCTTGTTGGGAACACATAGTTTCTTTTCAGTTGCAAACTCCATTCCATACATATATATGGGAGGTACAAGCTCCAACTCGGTTTTACAGTGAAAACTGCAGGAACTTCATACCGGCACTAGGAAACAGACTGAGAAAGCAGAGAAAAAGTGTCTCCTGCAATCCGTTCCCTTGGTGCTAGATGAACGAACGTCTCTCCACTTGCTCAGTTCTGAGAGTTAAGTGTGTGTGAAAGCCGTCCTTCACCTAGCTTGTTGGGAACACAAAGTTTCTTTTCAGTTGCAAACTCCATTCCATACATATATATGGGAGGTACAAGCTCCAACTCGGTTTTACAGTGAAAACTGCAGGAACTTTATACCGGCACTAGGAAACAGACTGAAAAGCAGAGAAAAAGTGTCTCCTGCAACCCGTTCCCTTGGTGCTAGATGAACGAACGTCTCTCCACTTGCTCAGTTCTGAGAGATAAGTGTGTGTGAAAGCCGTCCTTCACCTAACTTGTTGGGAACACAGTTTCTTTACAGTTGCAAACTCCATTCCATACATAAATATGGAGAGGTACAAGCTCCAACTCGGTTTTACACTGAAAACTGCAGGAACTTCAAACCGGCACTAGGAAACAGACTGAGAAAGTAGAGAAAAAGTGTCTCCTGCAATCCGTTCCCTTGGTGCTAGATGAACGAACGTCTCTCCACTTGCTCAGTTCTGAGAGATAAGTGTGTGTCAACGCCGTCCTTCACCTAGCTTGTTGGGAACACAAAGTTTCTTTTCAGTTGCAAACTCCATTCCATACATATATATGGGGAGGTACAAGCTCCAACTCGGTTTTACAGTGAAAACTGCAGGATCTTCCAACCGGCACTAAGAAACAGACTGAGAAAGCAGAGAAAAAGTGTCTCCTGCAACCCGTTCCCTTGGTGCTAGATGAACGAACGTCTCTCCAATTGCTCAGTTCTGAGAGATAAGTGTCGGTGAAAGCCGTCCTTCACCTAGCTTGTTGGGAACACATAGTTTCTTTTCAGTTGCAAACTCCATTCCATACATATATATGGGGAGGTACAAGCTCCAACTCGGTTTTACAGTGAAAACTGCAGGAACTTCATACCGGCACTAGGAAACAGACTGAGAAAGCAGAGAAAAAGTGTCTCCTGCAATCCGTTCCCTTGGTGCTAGATGAACGAACGTCTCTCCACTTGCTCAGTTCTGAGAGATAAGTGTGTGTCAACGCCGTCCTTCACCTAGCTTGTTGGGAACACAAAGTTTCTTTTCAGTTGCAAACTCCATTCCATACATATATATGGGAGGTACAAGCTCCAACTCGGTTTTACAGTGAAAACTGCAGGAACTTTATACCGGCACTAGGAAACAGACTGAAAAGCAGAGAAAAAGTGTCTCCTGCAACCCGTTCCCTTGGTGCTAGATGAACGAACGTCTCTCCACTTGCTCAGTTCTGAGAGATAAGTGTGTGTGAAAGCCGTCCTTCACCTAACTTGTTGGGAACACAGTTTCTTTTCAGTTGCAAACTCCATTCCATACATATATATGGAGAGGTACAAGCTCCAACTCGGTTTTACACTGAAAACTGCAGGAACTTCAAACCGGCACTAGGAAACAGACTGAGAAAGTAGAGAAAAAGTGTCTCCTGCAATCCGTTCCCTTGGTGCTAGATGAACGAACGTCTCTCCACTTGCTCAGTTCTGAGAGATAAGTGTGTGTCAACGCCGTCCTTCACCTAGCTTGTTGGGAACACAAAGTTTCTTTTCAGTTGCAAACTCCATTCCATACATATATATGGGAGGTACAAGCTGCAACTCGGTTTTACAGTGAAAACTGCAGGAACTTCATACCGGCACTAGGAAACAGACTGAGAAAGCAGAGAAAAAGTGTCTCCTGCAACCCGTTCCCTTGGTGCTAGATGAACGGACGTCTCTCCAGTTGCTCAGTTCTGAGAGATAAGTGTGTGTGATAGCCGTCCTTCACCTAGCTTGTTGGGAACACAAAGTTTCTTTTCAGTTGCAAACTCCATTCCATACATATATATTGAGAGGTACTAGCTCCAAATCTATTTTACAGTGAAAACTGCAGGAACTTTAAACCGGCACTAGGAAACAGACTGAGAAAGCAGAGTAAAAGTGTCTCCTGCAACCCGTTCCCTTGGTGCTAGATGAACGAACGTCTCTCCACTTGCTCAGTTCTGAGAGATAAGTGTGTGTGATAGCCGTCCTTCACCTAGCTTGTTGGGAACACAAAGTTTCTTTTCAGTTGCAAACTCCATTCCATACATATATATGGGGAGGTACAAGCTCCAACTCGGTTTTACAGTGAAAACTGCAGTATCATCCAACCGGCACTAAGAAACAGACTGAGAAAGCAGAGAAAAAGTGTCTCCTGCAACCCGTTCCTTTGGTGCTAGATGAACGAACGTCTCTCCACTTGCTCAGTTCTGAGAGATAAGTGTGTGTGAACGCCGTTCTTCATCTAGCTTGTTGGGAACACAAAGTTTCTTTTCAGTTCCAAACTCCATTCCATACATATATATGGGGAGGTACAAGCTCCAACTCGGTTTTACAGTGAAAACTGCAGGAACTTCATACCGGCACTAGGAAACAGACTGAGAAAGCAGAGAAAAAGTGTCTCCTGCAATCCGTTCCCTTGGTGCTAGATGAACGAACGTCTCTCCACTTGCTCAGTTCTGAGAGTTAAGTGTGTGTGAAAGCCGTCCTTCACCTAGCTTGTTGGGAACACAAAGTTTCTTTTCAGTTGCAAACTCCATTCCATACATATATATGGGAGGTACAAGCTCCAACTCGGTTTTACAGTGAAAACTGCAGGAACTTTACGGCACTAGGAAACAGACTGAAAAGCAGAGAAAAAGTGTCTCCTGCAATCCGTTCCCTTGGTGCTAGATGAACGAACGTCTCTCCACTTGCTCAGTTCTGAGAGTTAAGTGTGTGTGAAAGCCGTCCTTCACCTAGCTTGTTGGGAACACAAAGTTTCTTTTCAGTTGCAAACTCCATTCCATACATATATATGGGAGGTACAAGCTCCAACTCGGTTTTACAGTGAAAACTGCAGGAACTTCATACCGGCACTAGGAAACAGACTGAGAAAGCAGAGAAAAAGTGTCTCCTGCAACCCGTTCCCTTGGTGCTAGATGAACGGACGTCTCCCCAATTGCTCAGTTCTGAGAGATAAGTGTGTGTGATAGCCGTCCTTCACATAGCTTGTTGGGAACACAAAGTTTCTTTTCAGTTGCAAACTCCATTCCATACATATATATGGGGAGGTACAAGCTCCAACTCGGTTTTACAGTGAAAACTGCAGGATCTTCCAACCGGCACTAGGAAACAGACTGAGAAATTAGAGAAAAAGTGTCTCCTGCAATCCGTTCCCTTGGTGCTAGATGAACGAACGTCTCTCCACTTGCTCAGTTCTTAGAGATAAGTGTGTGTGAAAGCCGTCCTTCACCTATCTTGTTGGGAACACAAAGTTTCTTTTCAGTTGCAAACCCCATTCCATACATATATATGGGAGGTACAAGCTCAAACTCGGTTTTACAGTGAAAACTGCAGGAACTTTATACCGGCACTAGGAAACAGACTGAAAAGCAGAGAAAAAGTGTCTCCTGCAACCCGTTCCCTTGGTGCTAGATGAACGAACGTCTCTCCACTTGCTCAGTTCTTAGAGATAAGTGTGTGTGAAAGCCATCCTTCACCTAACTTGTTGGGAACACAAAGTTTCTTTTCAGTTGCAAACTCCATTCCATACATATATATGGGAGGTACAAGCTGCAACTCGGTTTTACAGTGAAAACTGCAGGAACTTCAAATCGGCACTAGGAAACAGACTGAGAAAGCAGAGAAAAAGTGTCTCCTGCAACCCGTTCCCTTGGTGCTAGATGAACGAAAGTCTCTCCACTTGCTCAGTTCTGAGAGATAAGTGTGTGTGAACGCCGTCCTTCATCTAGCTTGTTGGGAACACAAAGTTTCTTTTCAGTTGCAAACTCCATTCCATACATATATATGGGGAGGTACAAGCTCCAACTCGGTTTTACAGTGAAAACTGCAGGAACTTCAAACCGGCAATAGGAAACAGACTGAGAAAGCAGAGAAAAAGTGTCTCCTGCAACCCGTTCCATTGGTGCTAGATGAACGAACGTCTCTCCACTTGCTCAGTTCTGAGAGATAAGTGTGTGTGAAAGCCGTCCTTAACATAGCTTGTTGGGAACACAGATTCTTTTCAGTTGCAAACCCCATTCCATACATATATGTGGGGAGGTACAAGCTCCAACTCGGTTTTACAGTGAAAACTGCAGGAACTTCAAACCGGCACTAGGAAACAGACTGAGAAAGCAGAGAAAAAGTGTCTCCTGCAACCCGTTCCCTTGGTGCTAGATGAACGAACGTCTCTCCACTTGCTCAGTTCTGAGAGATAAGTGTGTGTGAACGCCGTCCTTCACCTAGCTTGTAGGGAACACAAAGTTTCTTTTCAGTTGCAAACTCCATTCCATACATATATATGGGGAGGTACTAGCTCCAACTCGGTTTTACAGTGAAAACTGCAGGAAATTCAAAACGGCACTAGGAAACAGACTGCGAAAGAAGAGAAAAAGTGTCCCCTGCAACCCTTTCCCTTGGTGCTAGATGAACGAACGTCTCTCCAATTGCTCAGTTCTGAGAGATAAGTGTCGGTGAAAGCCGTCCTTCACCTAGCTTGTTGGGAACAAAGTTTCATTTCAGTTGCAAACTCCATTCCATATATATATATTGAGAGGTACTAGCTCCAAATCGATTTTACAGTGAAAACTGCAGGAACTTTAAACCGGCACTAGGAAACAGACTGAGAAAGCAGAGTAAAAGTGTCTCCTGCAACCCGTTCCCTTGGTGCTAGATGAACGAACGTCTCTCCACTTGCTCAGTTCTGAGAGTTAAGTGTGTGTGAAAGCCGTCCTTCACCTAGCTTGTTGGGAACACAAAGTTTCTTTTCAGTTGCAAACTCCATTCCATACATATATATGGGAGGTACAAGCTCCAACTCGGTTTTACAGTGAAAACTGCAGGAACTTTATACCGGCACTAGGAAACAGACTGAAAAGCAGAGAAAAAGTGTCTCCTGCAACCCGTTCCCTTGGTGCTAGATGAACGAACGTCTCTCCACTTGCTCAGTTCTGAGAGATAAGTGTGTGTGAAAGCCGTCCTTCACCTAACTTGTTGGGAACACAGTTTCTTTTCAGTTGCAAACTCCATTCCATACATATATATGGAGAGGTACAAGCTCCAACTCGGTTTTACACTGAAAACTGCAGGAACTTCAAACCGGCACTAGGAAACAGACTGAGAAAGTAGAGAAAAAGTGTCTCCTGCAATCCGTTCCCTTGGTGCTAGATGAACGAACGTCTCTCCACTTGCTCAGTTCTGAGAGATAAGTGTGTGTCAACGCCGTCCTTCACCTAGCTTGTTGGGAACACAAAGTTTCTTTTCAGTTGCAAACTCCATTCCATACATATATATGGGGAGGTACAAGCTCCAACTCGGTTTTACAGTGAAAACTGCAGGATCTTCCAACCGGCACTAAGAAACAGACTGAGAAAGCAGAGAAAAAGTGTCTCCTGCAACCCGTTCCCTTGGTGCTAGATGAACGAACGTCTCTCCACTTGCTCAGTTCTGAGAGATAAGTGTGTGTGAACGCCGTTCTTCATCTAGCTTGTTGGGAACACATAGTTTCTTTTCAGTTGCAAACTCCATTCCATACATATATATGGGGAGGTACAAGCTCCAACTCGGTTTTACAGTGAAAACTGCAGGAACTTCATACCGGCACTAGGAAACAGACTGAGAAAGCAGAGAAAAAGTGTCTCCTGCAATCCGTTCCCTTGGTGCTAGATGAACGAACGTCTCTCCACTTGCTCAGTTCTGAGAGTTAAGTGTGTGTGAAAGCCGTCCTTCACCTAGCTTGTTGGGAACACAAAGTTTCTTTTCAGTTGCAAACTCCATTCCATACATATATATGGGAGGTACAAGCTCCAACTCGGTTTTACAGTGAAAACTGCAGGAACTTTATACCGGCACTAGGAAACAGACTGAAAAGCAGAGAAAAAGTGTCTCCTGCAACCCGTTCCCTTGGTGCTAGATGAACGAACGTCTCTCCACTTGCTCAGTTCTGAGAGATAAGTGTGTGTGAAAGCCGTCCTTCACCTAACTTGTTGGGAACACAGTTTCTTTTCAGTTGCAAACTCCATTCCATTCATATATATGGAGAGGTACAAGCTCCAACTCGGTTTTACAGTGAAAACTGCAGGAACTTCAAACCGGCACTAGGAAACAGACTGAGAAAGTAGAGAAAAAGTGTCTCCTGCAACCCGTTCCCTTGGTGCTAGAGGAACGAACGTCTCTCCACTTACTCACTTCTGAGAGATATGTGTGTGTGAAAGCCGTCCTTCACCTAGCTTGTTGGGAACACAAAGTTTCTTTTCAGTTGCAAACTCCATTCCATACATATATATGGGGAGGTACAAGCTCCAACTCGGTTTTACAGTGAAAACTGCAGGATCTTCCAACCGGCACTAAGAAACAGACTGAGAAAGCAGAGAAAAAGTGTCTCCTACAACCCGTTCCCTTGGTGCTAGATGAACGAACGTCTCTCCACTTGCTCAGTTCTGAGAAATAAGTGTGTGTGAACGCCGTTCTTCATCTAGCTTGTTGGGAACACATAGTTTCTTTTCAGTTGCAAACTCCATTCCATACATATCTATGGGGAGGTACAAGCTCCAACTAGGTTTTACAGTGAAAACTGCAGGAACTTCATACCGGCACTAGGAAACAGACTGAGAAAGCAGAGAAAAAGTGTCTCCTGCAATCCGTTCCCTTGGTGCTAGATGAACGAACGTCTCTCCACTTGCTCAGTTCTGAGAGTTAAGTGTGTGTGAAAGCCGTCCTTCACCTAGCTTGTTGGGAACACAAAGTTTCTTTTCAGTTGCAAACTCCATTCCATACATATATATGGGAGGTACAAGCTCCAACTCGGTTTTACAGTGAAAACTGCAGGATCTTCCAACCGGCACTAAGAAACAGACTGAGAAAGCAGAGAAAAAGTGTCTCCTGCAATCCGTTCCCTTGGTGCTAGATGAACGAACGTCTCTCCACTTGCTCAGTTCTGAGAGATAAGTGTGTGTCAACGCCGTCCTTCACCTAGCTTGTTGGGAACACAAAGTTTCTTTTCAGTTGCAAACTCCATTCCATACATATATATGGGGAGGTACAAGCTCCAACTCGGTTTTACAGTGAAAACTGCAGGATCTTCCAACCGGCACTAAGAAACAGACTGAGAAAGCAGAGAAAAAGTGTCTCCTGCAACCCGTTCCCTTGGTGCTAGATGAACGAACGTCTCTCCACTTGCTCAGTTCTGAGAGATAAGTGTGTGTGAACGCCGTTCTTCATCTAGCTTGTTGGGAACACATAGTTTCTTTTCAGTTGCAAACTCCATTCCATACATATATATGGGGAGGTACAAGCTCCAACTCGGTTTTACAGTGAAAACTGCAGGAACTTCATACCGGCACTAGGAAACAGACTGAGAAAGCAGAGAAAAAGTGTCTCCTGCAATCCGTTCCCTTGGTGCTAGATGAACGAACGTCTCTCCACTTGCTCAGTTCTGAGAGTTAAGTGTGTGTGAAAGCCGTCCTTCACATAGCTTATTGGGAACACAAAGTTTCTTTTCAGTTGCAAACTCCATTCCATACATATATATGGGAGGTACAAGCTCCAACTCGGTTTTACAGTGAAAACTGCAGGAACTTTATACCGGCACTAGGAAACAGACTGAAAAGCAGAGAAAAAGTGTCTCCTGCAACCCGTTCCCTTGGTGCTAGATGAACGAACGTCTCTCCACTTGCTCAGTTCTGAGAGATAAGTGTGTGTGAACGCCGTTCTTCATCTAGCTTGTTGGGAACACATAGTTTCTTTTCAGTTGCAAACTCCATTCCATACATATATATGGGGAGGTACAAGCTCCAACTCGGTTTTACAGTGAAAACTGCAGGAACTTCATACCGGCACTAGGAAACAGACTGAGAAAGCAGAGAAAAAGTGTCTCCTGCAATCCGTTCCCTTGGTGCTAGATGAACGAACGTCTCTCCACTTGCTCAGTTCTGAGAGTTAAGTGTGTGTGAAAGCCGTCCTTCACCTAGCTTGTTGGGAACACAAAGTCTCTTTTCAGTTGCAAACTCCATTCCATACATATATATGGGAGGTACAAGCTCCAACTCGGTTTTACAGTGAAAACTGCAGGAACTTTATACCGGCACTAGGAAACAGACTGAAAAGCAGAGAAAAAGTGTCTCCTGCAACCCGTTCCCTTGGTGCTAGATGAACGAACGTCTCTCCACTTGCTCAGTTCTGAGAGATAAGTGTGTGTGAAAGCCGTCCTTCACCTAACTTGTTGGGAACACAGTTTCTTTTCAGTTGCAAACTCCATTCCATACATATATATGGAGAGGTACAAGCTCCAACTCGGTTTTACAGTGAAAACTGCAGGAACTTCAAACCGGCACTAGGAAACAGACTGAGAAAGTAGAGAAAAAGTGTCTCCTGCAACCCGTTCCCTTGGTGCTAGAGGAACGAACGTCTCTCCACTTACTCACTTCTGAGAGATATGTGTGTGTGAAAGCCGTCCTTCACCTACCTTGTTGGGAACACAAAGTTTCTTTTCAGTTGCAAACTCCATTCCATACATATATATGGGGAGGTACAAGCTCCAACTCGGTTTTACAGTGAAAACTGCAGGATCTTCCAACCGGCACTAAGAAACAGACTGAGAAAGCAGAGAAAAAGTGTCTCCTACAACCCGTTCCCTTGGTGCTAGATGAACGAACGTCTCTCCACTTGCTCAGTTCTGAGAAATAAGTGTGTGTGAACGCCGTTCTTCATCTAGCTTGTTGGGAACACATAGTTTCTTTTCAGTTGCAAACTCCATTCCATACATATCTATGGGGAGGTACAAGCTCCAACTCGGTTTTACAGTGAAAACTGCAGGAACTTCATACCGGCACTAGGAAACAGACTGAGAAAGCAGAGAAAAAGTGTCTCCTGCAATCCGTTCCCTTGGTGCTAGATGAACGAACGTCTCTACACTTTCTCAGTTCTGAGAGTTAAGTGTGTGTGAAAGCCGTCCTTCACCTAGCTTGTTGGGAACACAAAGTTTCTTTTCAGTTGCAAACTCCATTCCATACATATATATGGGAGGTACAAGCTCCAACTCGGTTTTACAGTGAAAACTGCAGGAACTTTATACTGGCACTAGGAAACAGACTGAAAAGCAGAGAAAAAGTGTCTCCTGCAACCCGTTCCCTTGGTGCTAGATGAACGAACGTCTCTCCACTTGCTCAGTTCTGAGAGATAAGTGTGTGTGAAAGCCGTCCTTCACCTAACTTGTTGGGAACACAGTTTCTTTACAGTTGCAAACTCCATTCCATACTTATATATGGAGAGGTACAAGCTCCAACTCGGTTTTACACTGAAAACTGCAGGAACTTCAAACCGGCACTAGGAAACAGACTGAGAAAGTAGAGAAAAAGTGTCTCCTGCAATCCGTTCCCTTGGTGCTAGATGAACGAACGTCTCTCCACTTGCTCAGTTCTGAGAGATAAGTGTGTGTCAACGCCGTCCTTCACCTAGCTTGTTGGGAACACAAAGATTCTTTTCAGTTGCAAACTCCATTCCATACATATATATGGGGAGGTACAAGCTCCAACTCGGTTTTACAGTGAAAACTGCAGGATCTTCCAACCGGCACTAAGAAACAGACTGAGAAAGCAGAGAAAATGTGTCTCCTGCAACCCGTTCCCTTGGTGCTAGATGAACGAACGTCTCTCCAATTGCTCAGTTCTGAGAGATAAGTGTCGGTGAACGCCGTCCTTCACCTAGCTTGTTGGGAACAAAGTTTCATTTCAGTTGCAAACTCCATTCCATACATATATATTGAGAAGTACTAGCTCCAAATCGATTTTACAGTGAAAACTGCAGGAACTTTATACCGGCACTAGGAAACAGACTGAGAAAGCAGAGTAAAAGTGTCTCCTGCAACCCGTTCCCTTGGTGCTAGATGAACGAACGTCTCTCCACTTGCTCAGTTCTGAGAGATAAGTGTGTGTGAAAGCCGTCCTTCTCATAGCTTGTTGGGAACACAGTTTCTTTTCAGTTGCAAACTCCATTCCATACATATATATGGGGAGGTACAAGCTCCAACCCGGTTTTACAGTGAAAACTGCAGGAACTTCAAACCGGCACTAGGAAACAGACTGAGAAAGCAGAGAAAAAGTGTCTCCTGCAACCCGTTCCCTTGGTGCTAGATGAACGAACGTCTCTCCACTTGCTCAGTTCTGGGAGACAAGTGTGTGAAAGCCGTCCTTCACATAGCTTGTAGGGAACACAGATTCTTTTCAGTTGCAAACTACATTCCATACATATATGTGGGGAGGAACAAGCTCCAACTCAGTTTTACAGTGAAAACTGCAGGAACTTCAAACCGGCACTAGGAAACAAACTGAGAAAGCAGAGAAAAAGTGTCTCCTGCAACCCGTTCCCTTGGTGCTAGAGGAACGAACGTCTCTCCACTTACTCACTTCTGAGAGATATGTGTGTGTGAAAGCCGTCCTTCACCTAGCTTGTTGGGAACACAAAGTTTCTTTTCAGTTGCAAACTCCATTCCATACTTATATATGGGGAGGTACAAGCTCCAACTCGGTTTTACAGTGAAAACTGCAGGATCTTCCAACCGGCACTAAGAAACAGACTGAGAAAGCAGAGAAAAAGTGTCTCCTAAAACCCGTTCCCTTGGTGCTAGATGAACGAACGTCTCTCCACTTGCTCAGTTCTGAGAAATACGTGTGTGTGAACGCCGTTCTTCATCTAGCTTGTTGGGAACACATAGTTTCTTTTCAGTTGCAAACTCCATTCCATACATATCTATGGGGAGGTACAAGCTCCAACTCGGTTTTACAGTGAAAACTGCAGGAACTTCATACCGGCACTAGGAAAAAGACTGAGAAAGCAGAGAAAAAGTGTCTCCTGCAATCCGTTCCCTTGGTGCTAGATGAACGAACGTCTCTCCACTTGCTCAGTTCTGAGAGATAAGTGTGTGTGAAAGCCGTCCTTCACCTAGCTTGTTGGGAACACAAAGTTTCTTTTCAGTTGCAAACTCCATTCCATAAATATATATGGGAGGTACAAGCTCCAACTCGGTTTTACAGTGAAAACTGCAGGAACTTTATACCGGCACTAGGAAACAGACTGAAAAGCAGAGAAAAAGTGTCTCCTGCAACCCGTTCCCTTGGTGCTAGATGAACGAACGTCTCTCCACTTGCTCAGTTCTGAGAGATAATTGTGTGTGAAAGCCGTCCTTCACCTAACTTGTTGGGAACACAGTTTCTTTTCAGTTGCAAACTCCATTCCATACATATATATGGAGAGGTACAAGCTCCAACTCGGTTTTACACTGAAAACTGCAGGAACTTCAAACCGGCACTAGGAAACAGACTGAGAAAGTAGAGAAAAAGTGTCTCCTGCAATCCGTTCCCTTGGTGCTAGATGAACGAACGTCTCTCCACTTGCTCAGTTCTGAGAGATAAGTGTGTGTCAACGCCGTCCTTCACCTAGCTTGTTGGGAACACAAAGTTTCTTTTCAGTTGCAAACTCCATTCCGTACATATATATGGGGAGGTACAAGCTCCAACTCGGTTTTACAGTGAAAACTGCAGGATCTTCCAACCGGCACTAAGAAACAGACTGAGAAAGCAGAGAAAAAGTGTCTCCTGCAACCCGTTCCCTTGGTGCTAGATGAACGAACGTCTCTCCACTTGCTCAGTTCTGAGAGATAAGTGTGTGTGAACGCCGTTCTTCATCTAGCTTGTTGGGAACACATAGTTTCTTTTCAGTTGCAAACTCCATTCCATACATATATATGGGGAGGTACAAGCTCCAACTCGGTTTTACAGTGATAACTGCAGGAACTTCATACCGGCACTAGGAAACAGACTGAGAAAGCAGAGAAAAAGTGTCTCCTGCAATCCGTTCCCTTGGTGCTAGATGAACGAACGTCTCTCCACTTGCTCAGTTCTGAGAGTTAAGTGTGTGTGAAAGCCGTCCTTCACCTAGCTTGTTGGGAACACAAAGTTTCTTTTCAGTTGCAAACTCCATTCCATACATATATATGGGAGGTACAAGCTCCAACTCGGTTTTACAGTGAAAACTGCAGGAACTTTATACCGGCACTAGGAAACAGACTGAAAAGCAGAGAAAAAGTGTCTCCTGCAACCCGTTCCCTTGGTGCTAGATGAACGAACGTCTCTCCACTTGCTCAGTTCTGAGAGATAAGTGTGTGTGAAAGCCGTCCTTCACCTAACTTGTTGGGAACACAGTTTCTTTTCAGTTGCAAACTCCATTCCATACATATATATGGAGAGGTACAAGCTCCAACTCGGTTTTACAGTGAAAACTGCAGGAACTTCAAACCGGCACTAGGAAACAGACTGAGAAAGTAGAGAAAAAGTGTCTCCTGCAACCCGTTCCCTTGGTGCTAGAGGAACGAACGTCTCTCCACTTACTCACTTCTGAGAGATATGTGTGTGTGAAAGCCGTCCTTCACCTAGCTTGTTGGGAACACAAAGTTTCTTTTCAGTTGCAAACTCCATTCCATACATATATATGGGGAGGTACAAGCTCCAACTCGGTTTTACAGTGAAAACTGCAGGATCTTCCAACCGGCACTAAGAAACCGACTGAGAAAGCAGAGAAAAAGTGTCTCCTACAACCCGTTCCCTTGGTGCTATATGAACGAACGTCTCTCCACTTGCTCAGTTCTGAGAAATAAGTGTGTGTGAACGCCGTTCTTCATCTAGCTTGTTGGGAACACATAGTTTCTTTTCAGTTGCAAACTCCATTCCATACATATATATGGGAGGTACAAGCTCCAACTCGGTTTTACAGTGAAAACTGCAGGAACTTCATACCGGCACTAGGAAACAGACTGAGAAAGCAGAGAAAAAGTGTCTCCTGCAATCCGTTCCCTTGGTGCTAGATGAACGAACGTCTCTCCACTTGCTCAGTTCTGAGAGTTAAGTGTGTGTGAAAGCCGTCCTTCACCTAGCTTGTTGGGAACACAAAGTTTCTTTTCAGTTGCAAACTCCATTCCATACATATATATGGGAGGTACAAGCTCCAACTCGGTTTTACAGTGAAAACTGCAGGAACTTTATACCGGCACTAGGAAACAGACTGAAAAGCAGAGAAAAAGTGTCTCCTGCAACCCGTTCCCTTGGTGCTAGATGAACGAACGTCTCTCCACTTGCTCAGTTCTGAGAGATAAGTGTGTGTGAAAGCCGTCCTTCACCTAACTTGTTGGGAACACAGTTTCTTTACAGTTGCAAACTCCATTCCATACATAAATATGGAGAGGTACAAGCTCCAACTCGGTTTTACACTGAAAACTGCAGGAACTTCAAACCGGCACTAGGAAACAGACTGAGAAAGTAGAGAAAAAGTGTCTCCTGCAATCCGTTCCCTTGGTGCTAGATGAACGAACGTCTCTCCACTTGCTCAGTTCTGAGAGATAAGTGTGTGTCAACGCCGTCCTTCACCTAGCTTGTTGGGAACACAAAGTTTCTTTTCAGTTGCAAACTCCATTCCGTACATATATATGGGGAGGTACAAGCTCCAACTCGGTTTTACAGTGAAAACTGCAGGATCTTCCAACCGGCACTAAGAAACAGACTGAGAAAGCAGAGAAAAAGTGTCTCCTGCAACCCGTTCCCTTGGTGCTAGATGAACGAACGTCTCTCCACTTGCTCAGTTCTGAGAGATAAGTGTGTGTGAACGCCGTTCTTCATCTAGCTTGTTGGGAACACATAGTTTCTTTTCAGTTGCAAACTCCATTCCATACATATATATGGGGAGGTACAAGCTCCAACTCGGTTTTACAGTGAAAACTGCAGGAACTTCATACCGGCACTAGGAAACAGACTGAGAAAGCAGAGAAAAAGTGTCTCCTGCAATCCGTTCCCTTGGTGCTAGATGAACGAACGTCTCTCCACTTGCTCAGTTCTGAGAGTTAAGTGTGTGTGAAAGCCGTCCTTCACCTAGCTTGTTGGGAACACAAAGTTTCTTTTCAGTTGCAAACTCCATTCCATACATATATATGGGAGGTACAAGCTCCAACTCGGTTTTACAGTGAAAACTGCAGGAACTTTATACCGGCACTAGGAAACAGACTGAAAAGCAGAGAAAAAGTGTCTCCTGCAACCCGTTCCCTTGGTGCTAGATGAACGAACGTCTCTCCACTTGCTCAGTTCTGAGAGATAAGTGTGTGTGAAAGCCGTCCTTCACCTAACTTGTTGGGAACACAGTTTCTTTTCAGTTGCAAACTCCATTCCATACATATATATGGAGAGGTACAAGCTCCAACTCGGTTTTACAGTGAAAACTGCAGGAACTTCAAACCGGCACTAGGAAACAGACTGAGAAAGTAGAGAAAAAGTGTCTCCTGCAACCCGTTCCCTTGGTGCTAGAGGAACGAACGTCTCTCCACTTACTCACTTCTGAGAGATATGTGTGTGTGAAAGCCGTCCTTCACCTAGCTTGTTGGGAACACAAAGTTTCTTTTCAGTTGCAAACTCCATTCCATACATATATATGGGGAGGTACAAGCTCCAACTCGGTTTTACAGTGAAAACTGCAGGATCTTCCAACCGGCACTAAGAAACCGACTGAGAAAGCAGAGAAAAAGTGTCTCCTACAACCCGTTCCCTTGGTGCTATATGAACGAACGTCTCTCCACTTGCTCAGTTCTGAGAAATAAGTGTGTGTGAACGCCGTTCTTCATCTAGCTTGTTGGGAACACATAGTTTCTTTTCAGTTGCAAACTCCATTCCATACATATATATGGGAGGTACAAGCTCCAACTCGGTTTTACAGTGAAAACTGCAGGAACTTCATACCGGCACTAGGAAACAGACTGAGAAAGCAGAGAAAAAGTGTCTCCTGCAATCCGTTCCCTTGGTGCTAGATGAACGAACGTCTCTCCACTTGCTCAGTTCTGAGAGTTAAGTGTGTGTGAAAGCCGTCCTTCACCTAGCTTGTTGGGAACACAAAGTTTCTTTTCAGTTGCAAACTCCATTCCATACATATATATGGGAGGTACAAGCTCCAACTCGGTTTTACAGTGAAAACTGCAGGAACTTTATACCGGCACTAGGAAACAGACTGAAAAGCAGAGAAAAAGTGTCTCCTGCAACCCGTTCCCTTGGTGCTAGATGAACGAACGTCTCTCCACTTGCTCAGTTCTGAGAGATAAGTGTGTGTCAACGCCGTCCTTCACCTAGCTTGTTGGGAACACAAAGTTTCTTTTCAGTTGCAAACTCCATTCCATACATATATATGGGGAGGTACAAGCTCCAACTCGGTTTTACAGTGAAAACTGCAGGATCTTCCAACCGGCACTAAGAAACAGACTGAGAAAGCAGAGAAAAAGTGTCTCCTGCAACCCGTTCCCTTGGTGCTAGATGAACGAACGTCTCTCCAATTGCTCAGTTCTGAGAGATAAGTGTCGGTGAAAGCCGTCCTTCACCTAGCTTGTTGGGAACACATAGTTTCTTTTCAGTTGCAAACTCCATTCCATACATATATATGGGGAGGTACAAGCTCCAACTCGGTTTTACAGTGAAAACTGCAGGAACTTCATACCGGCACTAGGAAACAGACTGAGAAAGCAGAGAAAAAGTGTCTCCTGCAATCCGTTCCCTTGGTGCTAGATGAACGAACGTCTCTCCACTTGCTCAGTTCTGAGAGATAAGTGTGTGTCAACGCCGTCCTTCACCTAGCTTGTTGGGAACACAAAGTTTCTTTTCAGTTGCAAACTCCATTCCATACATATATATGGGAGGTACAAGCTCCAACTCGGTTTTACAGTGAAAACTGCAGGAACTTTATACCGGCACTAGGAAACAGACTGAAAAGCAGAGAAAAAGTGTCTCCTGCAACCCGTTCCCTTGGTGCTAGATGAACGAACGTCTCTCCACTTGCTCAGTTCTGAGAGATAAGTGTGTGTGAAAGCCGTCCTTCACCTAACTTGTTGGGAACACAGTTTCTTTTCAGTTGCAAACTCCATTCCATACATATATATGGAGAGGTACAAGCTCCAACTCGGTTTTACACTGAAAACTGCAGGAACTTCAAACCGGCACTAGGAAACAGACTGAGAAAGTAGAGAAAAAGTGTCTCCTGCAATCCGTTCCCTTGGTGCTAGATGAACGAACGTCTCTCCACTTGCTCAGTTCTGAGAGATAAGTGTGTGTCAACGCCGTCCTTCACCTAGCTTGTTGGGAACACAAAGTTTCTTTTCAGTTGCAAACTCCATTCCATACATATATATGGGAGGTACAAGCTGCAACTCGGTTTTACAGTGAAAACTGCAGGAACTTCATACCGGCACTAGGAAACAGACTGAGAAAGCAGAGAAAAAGTGTCTCCTGCAACCCGTTCCCTTGGTGCTAGATGAACGGACGTCTCTCCAGTTGCTCAGTTCTGAGAGATAAGTGTGTGTGATAGCCGTCCTTCACCTAGCTTGTTGGGAACACAAAGTTTCTTTTCAGTTGCAAACTCCATTCCATACATATATATTGAGAGGTACTAGCTCCAAATCTATTTTACAGTGAAAACTGCAGGAACTTTAAACCGGCACTAGGAAACAGACTGAGAAAGCAGAGTAAAAGTGTCTCCTGCAACCCGTTCCCTTGGTGCTAGATGAACGAACGTCTCTCCACTTGCTCAGTTCTGAGAGAAAAGTGTGTGTGATAGCCGTCCTTCACCTAGCTTGTTGGGAACACAAAGTTTCTTTTCAGTTGCAAACTCCATTCCATACATATATATGGGGAGGTACAAGCTCCAACTCGGTTTTACAGTGAAAACTGCAGTATCATCCAACCGGCACTAAGAAACAGACTGAGAAAGCAGAGAAAAAGTGTCTCCTGCAACCCGTTCCTTTGGTGCTAGATGAACGAACGTCTCTCCACTTGCTCAGTTCTGAGAGATAAGTGTGTGTGAACGCCGTTCTTCATCTAGCTTGTTGGGAACACAAAGTTTCTTTTCAGTTCCAAACTCCATTCCATACATATATATGGGGAGGTACAAGCTCCAACTCGGTTTTACAGTGAAAACTGCAGGAACTTCATACCGGCACTAGGAAACAGACTGAGAAAGCAGAGAAAAAGTGTCTCCTGCAATCCGTTCCCTTGGTGCTAGATGAACGAACGTCTCTCCACTTGCTCAGTTCTGAGAGTTAAGTGTGTGTGAAAGCCGTCCTTCACCTAGCTTGTTGGGAACACAAAGTTTCTTTTCAGTTGCAAACTCCATTCCATACATATATATGGGAGGTACAAGCTCCAACTCGGTTTTACAGTGAAAACTGCAGGAACTTTACGGCACTAGGAAACAGACTGAAAAGCAGAGAAAAAGTGTCTCCTGCAATCCGTTCCCTTGGTGCTAGATGAACGAACGTCTCTCCACTTGCTCAGTTCTGAGAGTTAAGTGTGTGTGAAAGCCGTCCTTCACCTAGCTTGTTGGGAACACAAAGTTTCTTTTCAGTTGCAAACTCCATTCCATACATATATATGGGAGGTACAAGCTCCAACTCGGTTTTACAGTGAAAACTGCAGGAACTTCATACCGGCACTAGGAAACAGACTGAGAAAGCAGAGAAAAAGTGTCTCCTGCAACCCGTTCCCTTGGTGCTAGATGAACGGACGTCTCCCCAATTGCTCAGTTCTGAGAGATAAGTGTGTGTGATAGCCGTCCTTCACATAGCTTGTTGGGAACACAAAGTTTCTTTTCAGTTGCAAACTCCATTCCATACATATATATGGGGAGGTACAAGCTCCAACTCGGTTTTACAGTGAAAACTGCAGGATCTTCCAACCGGCACTAGGAAACAGACTGAGAAATTAGAGAAAAAGTGTCTCCTGCAATCCGTTCCCTTGGTGCTAGATGAACGAACGTCTCTCCACTTGCTCAGTTCTTAGAGATAAGTGTGTGTGAAAGCCGTCCTTCACCTATCTTGTTGGGAACACAAAGTTTCTTTTCAGTTGCAAACCCCATTCCATACATATATATGGGAGGTACAAGCTCAAACTCGGTTTTACAGTGAAAACTGCAGGAACTTTATACCGGCACTAGGAAACAGACTGAAAAGCAGAGAAAAAGTGTCTCCTGCAACCCGTTCCCTTGGTGCTAGATGAACGAACGTCTCTCCACTTGCTCAGTTCTTAGAGATAAGTGTGTGTGAAAGCCATCCTTCACCTAACTTGTTGGGAACACAAAGTTTCTTTTCATTTGCAAACTCCATTCCATACATATATATGGGAGGTACAAGCTGCAACTCGGTTTTACAGTGAAAACTGCAGGAACTTCAAATCGGCACTAGGAAACAGACTGAGAAAGCAGAGAAAAAGTGTCTCCTGCAACCCGTTCCCTTGGTGCTAGATGAACGAAAGTCTCTCCACTTGCTCAGTTCTGAGAGATAAGTGTGTGTGAACGCCGTCCTTCATCTAGCTTGTTGGGAACACAAAGTTTCTTTTCAGTTGCAAACTCCATTCCATACATATATATGGGGAGGTACAAGCTCCAACTCGGTTTTACAGTGAAAACTGCAGGAACTTCAAACCGGCAATAGGAAACAGACTGAGAAAGCAGAGAAAAAGTGTCTCCTGCAACCCGTTCCATTGGTGCTAGATGAACGAACGTCTCTCCACTTGCTCAGTTCTGAGAGATAAGTGTGTGTGAAAGCCGTCCTTAACATAGCTTGTTGGGAACACAGATTCTTTTCAGTTGCAAACCCCATTCCATACATATATGTGGGGAGGTACAAGCTCCAACTCGGTTTTACAGTGAAAACTGCAGGAACTTCAAACCGGCACTAGGAAACAGACTGAGAAAGCAGAGAAAAAGTGTCTCCTGCAACCCGTTCCCTTGGTGCTAGATGAACGAACGTCTCTCCACTTGCTCAGTTCTGAGAGATAAGTGTGTGTGAACGCCGACCTTCACCTAGCTTGTAGGGAACACAAAGTTTCTTTTCAGTTGCAAACTCCATTCCATACATATATATGGGGAGGTACTAGCTCCAACTCGGTTTTACAGTGAAAACTGCAGGAAATTCAAAACGGCACTAGGAAACAGACTGCGAAAGAAGAGAAAAAGTGTCCCCTGCAACCCTTTCCCTTGGTGCTAGATGAACGAACGTCTCTCCAATTGCTCAGTTCTGAGAGATAAGTGTCGGTGAAAGCCGTCCTTCACCTAGCTTGTTGGGAACAAAGTTTCATTTCAGTTGCAAACTCCATTCCATATATATATATTGAGAGGTACTAGCTCCAAATCGATTTTACAGTGAAAACTGCAGGAACTTTAAACCGGCACTAGGAAACAGACTGAGAAAGCAGAGTAAAAGTGTCTCCTGCAACCCGTTCCCTTGGTGCTAGATGAACGAACGTCTCTCCACTTGCTCAGTTCTGAGAGTTAAGTGTGTGTGAAAGCCGTCCTTCACCTAGCTTGTTGGGAACACAAAGTTTCTTTTCAGTTGCAAACTCCATTCCATACATATATATGGGAGGTACAAGCTCCAACTCGGTTTTACAGTGAAAACTGCAGGAACTTTATACCGGCACTAGGAAACAGACTGAAAAGCAGAGAAAAAGTGTCTCCTGCAACCCGTTCCCTTGGTGCTAGATGAACGAACGTCTCTCCACTTGCTCAGTTCTGAGAGATAAGTGTGTGTGAAAGCCGTCCTTCACCTAACTTGTTGGGAACACAGTTTCTTTTCAGTTGCAAACTCCATTCCATACATATATATGGAGAGGTACAAGCTCCAACTCGGTTTTACACTGAAAACTGCAGGAACTTCAAACCGGCACTAGGAAACAGACTGAGAAAGTAGAGAAAAAGTGTCTCCTGCAATCCGTTCCCTTGGTGCTAGATGAACGAACGTCTCTCCACTTGCTCAGTTCTGAGAGATAAGTGTGTGTCAACGCCGTCCTTCACCTAGCTTGTTGGGAACACAAAGTTTCTTTTCAGTTGCAAACTCCATTCCATACATATATATGGGGAGGTACAAGCTCCAACTCGGTTTTACAGTGAAAACTGCAGGATCTTCCAACCGGCACTAAGAAACAGACTGAGAAAGCAGAGAAAAAGTGTCTCCTGCAACCCGTTCCCTTGGTGCTAGATGAACGAACGTCTCTCCACTTGCTCAGTTCTGAGAGATAAGTGTGTGTGAACGCCGTTCTTCATCTAGCTTGTTGGGAACACATAGTTTCTTTTCAGTTGCAAACTCCATTCCATACATATATATGGGGAGGTACAAGCTCCAACTCGGTTTTACAGTGAAAACTGCAGGAACTTCATACCGGCACTAGGAAACAGACTGAGAAAGCAGAGAAAAAGTGTCTCCTGCAATCCGTTCCCTTGGTGCTAGATGAACGAACGTCTCTCCACTTGCTCAGTTCTGAGAGTTAAGTGTGTGTGAAAGCCGTCCTTCACCTAGCTTGTTGGGAACACAAAGTTTCTTTTCAGTTGCAAACTCCATTCCATACATATATATGGGAGGTACAAGCTCCAACTCGGTTTTACAGTGAAAACTGCAGGAACTTTATACCGGCACTAGGAAACAGACTGAAAAGCAGAGAAAAAGTGTCTCCTGCAACCCGTTCCCTTGGTGCTAGATGAACGAACGTCTCTCCACTTGCTCAGTTCTGAGAGATAAGTGTGTGTGAAAGCCGTCCTTCACCTAACTTGTTGGGAACACAGTTTCTTTTCAGTTGCAAACTCCATTCCATTCATATATATGGAGAGGTACAAGCTCCAACTCGGTTTTACAGTGAAAACTGCAGGAACTTCAAACCGGCACTAGGAAACAGACTGAGAAAGTAGAGAAAAAGTGTCTCCTGCAACCCGTTCCCTTGGTGCTAGAGGAACGAACGTCTCTCCACTTACTCACTTCTGAGAGATATGTGTGTGTGAAAGCCGTCCTTCACCTAGCTTGTTGGGAACACAAAGTTTCTTTTCAGTTGCAAACTCCATTCCATACATATATATGGGGAGGTACAAGCTCCAACTCGGTTTTACAGTGAAAACTGCAGGATCTTCCAACCGGCACTAAGAAACAGACTGAGAAAGCAGAGAAAAAGTGTCTCCTACAACCCGTTCCCTTGGTGCTAGATGAACGAACGTCTCTCCACTTGCTCAGTTCTGAGAAATAAGTGTGTGTGAACGCCGTTCTTCATCTAGCTTGTTGGGAACACATAGTTTCTTTTCAGTTGCAAACTCCATTCCATACATATCTATGGGGAGGTACAAGCTCCAACTAGGTTTTACAGTGAAAACTGCAGGAACTTCATACCGGCACTAGGAAACAGACTGAGAAAGCAGAGAAAAAGTGTCTCCTGCAATCCGTTCCCTTGGTGCTAGATGAACGAACGTCTCTCCACTTGCTCAGTTCTGAGAGTTAAGTGTGTGTGAAAGCCGTCCTTCACCTAGCTTGTTGGGAACACAAAGTTTCTTTTCAGTTGCAAACTCCATTCCATACATATATATGGGAGGTACAAGCTCCAACTCGGTTTTACAGTGAAAACTGCAGGATCTTCCAACCGGCACTAAGAAACAGACTGAGAAAGCAGAGAAAAAGTGTCTCCTGCAATCCGTTCCCTTGGTGCTAGATGAACGAACGTCTCTCCACTTGCTCAGTTCTGAGAGATAAGTGTGTGTCAACGCCGTCCTTCACCTAGCTTGTTGGGAACACAAAGTTTCTTTTCAGTTGCAAACTCCATTCCATACATATATATGGGGAGGTACAAGCTCCAACTCGGTTTTACAGTGAAAACTGCAGGATCTTCCAACCGGCACTAAGAAACAGACTGAGAAAGCAGAGAAAAAGTGTCTCCTGCAACCCGTTCCCTTGGTGCTAGATGAACGAACGTCTCTCCACTTGCTCAGTTCTGAGAGATAAGTGTGTGTGAACGCCGTTCTTCATCTAGCTTGTTGGGAACACATAGTTTCTTTTCAGTTGCAAACTCCATTCCATACATATATATGGGGAGGTACAAGCTCCAACTCGGTTTTACAGTGAAAACTGCAGGAACTTCATACCGGCACTAGGAAACAGACTGAGAAAGCAGAGAAAAAGTGTCTCCTGCAATCCGTTCCCTTGGTGCTAGATGAACGAACGTCTCTCCACTTGCTCAGTTCTGAGAGTTAAGTGTGTGTGAAAGCCGTCCTTCATATAGCTTATTGGGAACACAAAGTTTCTTTTCAGTTGCAAACTCCATTCCATACATATATATGGGAGGTACAAGCTCCAACTCGGTTTTACAGTGAAAACTGCAGGAACTTTATACCGGCACTAGGAAACAGACTGAAAAGCAGAGAAAAAGTGTCTCCTGCAACCCGTTCCCTTGGTGCTAGATGAACGAACGTCTCTCCACTTGCTCAGTTCTGAGAGATAAGTGTGTGTGAAAGCCGTCCTTCACCTAACTTGTTGGGAACACAGTTTCTTTTCAGTTGCAAACTCCATTCCATTCATATATATGGAGAGGTACAAGCTCCAACTCGGTTTTACAGTGAAAACTGCAGGAACTTCAAACCGGCACTAGGAAACAGACTGAGAAAGTAGAGAAAAAGTGTCTCCTGCAACCCGTTCCCTTGGTGCTAGAGGAACGAACGTCTCTCCACTTACTCACTTCTGAGAGATATGTGTGTGTGAAAGCCGTCCTTCACCTAGCTTGTTGGGAACACAAAGTTTCTTTTCAGTTGCAAACTCCATTCCATACATATATATGGGGAGGTACAAGCTCCAACTCGGTTTTACAGTGAAAACTGCAGGATCTTCCAACCGGCACTAAGAAACAGACTGAGAAAGCAGAGAAAAAGTGTCTGCTACAACCCGTTCCCTTGGTGCTAGATGAACGAACGTCTCTCCACTTGCTCAGTTCTGAGAGTTAAGTGTGTGTGAAAGCCGTCCTTCACCTAGCTTGCTGGGAACACAAAGTTTCTTTTCAGTTGCAAACTCCATTCCATACATATATATGGGAGGTACAAGCTCCAACTCGGTTTTACAGTGAAAACTGCAGGAACTTTATACCGGCACTAGGAAACAGACTGAAAAGCAGAGAAAAAGTGTCTCCTGCAACCCGTTCCCTTGGTGCTAGATGAACGAACGTCTCTCCACTTGCTCAGTTCTGAGAGATAAGTGTGTGTGAAAGCCGTCCTTCACCTAACTTGTTGGGAACACAGTTTCTTTTCAGTTGCAAACTCCATTCCATTCATATATATGGAGAGGTACAAGCTCCAACTCGGTTTTACAGTGAAAACTGCAGGAACTTCAAACCGGCACTAGGAAACAGACTGAGAAAGTAGAGAAAAAGTGTCTCCTGCAACCCGTTCCCTTGGTGCTAGAGGAACGAACGTCTCTCCACTTACTCACTTCTGAGAGATATGTGTGTGTGAAAGCCGTCCTTCACCTAGCTTGTTGGGAACACAAAGTTTCTTTTCAGTTGCAAACTCCATTCCATACATATATATGGGGAGGTACAAGCTCCAACTCGGTTTTACAGTGAAAACTGCAGGATCTTCCAACCGGCACTAAGAAACAGACTGAGAAAGCAGAGAAAAAGTGTCTCCTACAACCCGTTCCCTTGGTGCTAGATGAACGAACGTCTCTCCACTTGCTCAGTTCTGAGAAATAAGTGTGTGTGAACGCCGTTCTTCATCTAGCTTGTTGGGAACACATAGTTTCTTTTCAGTTGCAAACTCCATTCCATACATATCTATGGGGAGGTACAAGCTCCAACTAGGTTTTACAGTGAAAACTGCAGGAACTTCATACCGGCACTAGGAAACAGACTGAGAAAGCAGAGAAAAAGTGTCTCCTGCAATCCGTTCCCTTGGTGCTAGATGAACGAACGTCTCTCCACTTGCTCAGTTCTGAGAGTTAAGTGTGTGTGAAAGCCGTCCTTCACCTAGCTTGTTGGGAACACAAAGTTTCTTTTCAGTTGCAAACTCCATTCCATACATATATATGGGAGGTACAAGCTCCAACTCGGTTTTACAGTGAAAACTGCAGGATCTTCCAACCGGCACTAAGAAACAGACTGAGAAAGCAGAGAAAAAGTGTCTCCTGCAATCCGTTCCCTTGGTGCTAGATGAACGAACGTCTCTCCACTTGCTCAGTTCTGAGAGATAAGTGTGTGTCAACGCCATCCTTCACCTAGCTTGTTGGGAACACAAAGTTTCTTTTCAGTTGCAAACTCCATTCCATACATATATATGGGGAGGTACAAGCTCCAACTCGGTTTTACAGTGAAAACTGCAGGATCTTCCAACCGGCACTAAGAAACAGACTGAGAAAGCAGAGAAAAAGTGTCTCCTGCAACCCGTTCCCTTGGTGCTAGATGAACGAACGTCTCTCCACTTGCTCAGTTCTGAGAGATAAGTGTGTGTGAACGCCGTTCTTCATCTAGCTTGTTGGGAACACATAGTTTCTTTTCAGTTGCAAACTCCATTCCATACATATATATGGGGAGGTACAAGCTCCAACTCGGTTTTACAGTGAAAACTGCAGGAACTTCATACCGGCACTAGGAAACAGACTGAGAAAGCAGAGAAAAAGTGTCTCCTGCAATCCGTTCCCTTGGTGCTAGATGAACGAACGTCTCTCCACTTGCTCAGTTCTGAGAGTTAAGTGTGTGTGAAAGCCGTCCTTCACCTAGCTTGTTGGGAACACAAAGTTTCTTTTCAGTTGCAAACTCCATTCCATACATATATATGGGAGGTACAAGCTCCAACTCGGTTTTACAGTGAAAACTGCAGGATCTTCCAACCGGCACTAAGAAACAGACTGAGAAAGCAGAGAAAAAGGGTCTCCTGCAATCCGTTCCCTTGGTGCTAGATGAACGAACGTCTCTCCACTTGCTCAGTTCTGAGAGATAAGTGTGTGTCAACTCCGTCCTTCACCTAGCTTGTTGGGAACACAAAGTTTCTTTTCAGTTGCAAACTCCATTCCATACATATATATGGGGAGGTACAAGCTCCAACTCGGTTTTACAGTGAAAACTGCAGGATCTTCCAACCGGCACTAAGAAACAGACTGAGAAAGCAGAGAAAAAGTGTCTCCTGCAACCCGTTCCCTTGGTGCTAGATGAACGAACGTCTCTCCACTTGCTCAGTTCTGAGAGATAAGTGTGTGTGAACGCCGTTCTTCATCTAGCTTGTTGGGAACACATAGTTTCTTTTCAGTTGCAAACTCCATTCCATACATATATATGGGGAGGTACAAGCTCCAACTCGGTTTTACAGTGAAAACTGCAGGAACTTCATACCGGCACTAGGAAACAGACTGAGAAAGCAGAGAAAAAGTGTCTCCTGCAATCCGTTCCCTTGGTGCTAGATGAACGAACGTCTCTCCACTTGCTCAGTTCTGAGAGTTAAGTGTGTGTGAAAGCCGTCCTTCACCTAGCTTGTTGGGAACACAAAGTTTCTTTTCAGTTGCAAACTCCATTCCATACATATATATGGGAGGTACAAGCTCCAACTCGGTTTTACAGTGAAAACTGCAGGAACTTTATACCGGCACTAGGAAACAGACTGAAAAGCAGAGAAAAAGTGTCTCCTGCAACCCGTTCCCTTGGTGCTAGATGAACGAACGTCTCTCCACTTGCTCAGTTCTGAGAGATAAGTGTGTGTGAAAGCCGTCCTTCACCTAACTTGTTGGGAACACAGTTTCTTTTCAGTTGCAAACTCCATTCCATACATATATATGGGGAGGTACAAGCTCCAACTCGGTTTTACAGTGAAAACTGCAGGATCTTCCAACCGGCACTAAGAAACAGACTGAGAAAGCAGAGAAAAAGTGTCTCCTACAACCCGTTCCCTTGGTGCTAGATGAACGAACGTCTCTCCACTTGCTCAGTTCTGAGAAATAAGTGTGTGTGAACGCCGTTCTTCATCTAGCTTGTTGGGAACACATAGTTTCTTATCAGTTGCAAACTCCATTCCATACATATCTATGGGGAGGTACAAGCTCCAACTAGGTTTTACAGTGAAAACTGCAGGAACTTCATACCGGCACTAGGAAACAGACTGAGAAAGCAGAGAAAAAGTGTCTCCTGCAATCCGTTCCCTTGGAGCTAGATGAACGAACGTCTCTCCACTTGCTCAGTTCTGAGAGTTAAGTGTGTGTGAAAGCCGTCCTTCACCTAGCTTGTTGGGAACACAAAGTTTCTTTTCAGTTGCAAACTCCATTCCATACATATATATGGGAGGTACAAGCTCCAACTCGGTTTTACAGTGAAAACTGCAGGATCTTCCAACCGGCACTAAGAAACAGACTGAGAAAGCAGAGAAAAAGTGTCTCCTGCAATCCGTTCCCTTGGTGCTAGATGAACGAACGTCTCTCCACTTGCTCAGTTCTGAGAGATAAGTGTGTGTCAACGCCGTCCTTCACCTAGCTTGTTGGGAACACAAAGTTTCTTTTCAGTTGCAAACTCCATTCCATACATATATATGGGGAGGTACAAGCTCCAACTCGGTTTTACAGTGAAAACTGCAGGATCTTCCAACCGGCACTAAGAAACAGACTGAGAAAGCAGAGAAAAAGTGTCTCCTGCAACCCGTTCCCTTGGGGCTAGATGAACGAACGTCTCTCCACTTGCTCAGTTCTGAGAGATAAGTGTGTGTGAACGCCGTTCTTCATCTAGCTTGTTGGGAACACATAGTTTCTTTTCAGTTGCAAACTCCATTCCATACATATATATGGGGAGGTACAAGCTCCAACTCGGTTTTACAGTGAAAACTGCAGGAACTTCATACCGGCACTAGGAAACAGACTGAGAAAGCAGAGAAAAAGTGTCTCCTGCAATCCGTTCCCTTGGTGCTAGATGAACGAACGTCTCTCCACTTGCTCAGTTCTGAGAGTTAAGTGTGTGTGAAAGCCGTCCTTCACCTAGCTTGTTGGGAACACAAAGTTTCTTTTCAGTTGCAAACTCCATTCCATACATATATATGGGAGGTACAAGCTCCAACTCGGTTTTACAGTGAAAACTGCAGGAACTTCATACCGGCACTAGGAAACAGACTGAGAAAGCAGAGAAAAAGTGTCTCCTGCAATCCGTTCCCTTGGTGCTAGATGAACGAACGTCTCTCCACTTGCTCAGTTCTGAGAGTTAAGTGTGTGTGAAAGCCGTCCTTCACCTAGCTTGTTGGGAACACAAAGTTTCTTTTCAGTTGCAAACCCCATTCCATACATATATATGGGAGGTACAAGCTCCAACTCGGTTTTACAGTGAAAACTGCAGGAACTTTATACCGGCACTAGGAAACAGACTGAAAAGCAGAGAAAAAGTGTCTCCTGCAACCCGTTCCCTTGGTGCTAGATGAACGAACGTCTCTCCACTTGCTCAGTTCTGAGAGATAAGTGTGTGTGAAAGCCGTCCTTCACCTAACTTGTTGGGAACACAGTTTCTTTTCAGTTGCAAACTCCATTCCATACATATATATGGGGAGGTACAAGCTCCAACTCGGTTTTACAGTGAAAACTGCAGGATCTTCCAACCGGCACTAAGAAACAGACTGAGAAAGCAGAGAAAAAGTGTCTCCTACAACCCGTTCCCTTGGTGCTAGATGAACGAACGTCTCTCCACTTGCTCAGTTCTGAGAAATAAGTGTGTGTGAACGCCGTTCTTCATCTAGCTTGTTGGGAACACATAGTTTCTTTTCAGTTGCAAACTCCATTCCATACATATCTATGGGGAGGTACAAGCTCCAACTAGGTTTTACAGTGAAAACTGCAGGAACTTCATACCGGCACTAGGAAACAGACTGAGAATGCAGAGAAAAAGTGTCTCCTGCAATCCGTTCCCTTGGTGCTAGATGAACGAACGTCTCTCCACTTGCTCAGTTCTGAGAGTTAAGTGTGTGTGAAAGCCGTCCTTCACCTAGCTTGTTGGGAACACAAAGTTTCTTTTCAGTTGCAAACTCCATTCCATACATATATATGGGAGGTACAAGCTCCAACTCGGTTTTACAGTGAAAACTGCAGGATCTTCCAACCGGCACTAAGAAACAGACTGAGAAAGCAGAGAAAAAGTGTCTCCTGCAACCCGTTCCCTTGGTGCTAGATGAACGAACGTCTCTCCACTTGCTCCGTTCTGAGAGATAAGTGTGTGTGAAAGCCGTCCTTCACCTAGCTTGTTGGGAACACAAAGTTTCTTTTCAGTTGCAAACTCCATTCCATACATATATATGGGGAGGTACAAGCTCCAACTCGGTTTTACAGTGAAAACTGCAGGATCTTCCAACCGGCACTAAGAAACAGACTGAGAAAGCAGAGAAAAAGTGTCTCCTGCAACCCGTTCCCTTGGTGCTAGATGAACGAACGTCTCTCCACTTGCTCAGTTCTGAGAGATAAGTGTGTGTGAACGCCGTTCTTCATCTAGCTTGTTGGGAACACATAGTTTCTTTTCAGTTGCAAACTCCATTCCATACATATATATGGGGAGGTACAAGCTCCAACTCGGTTTTACAGTGAAAACTGCAGGAACTTCATACCGGCACTAGGAAACAGACTGAGAAAGCAGAGAAAAAGTGTCTCCTGCAATCCGTTCCCTTGGTGCTAGATGAACGAACGTCTCTCCACTTGCTCAGTTCTGAGAGTTAAGTGTGTGTGAAAGCCGTCCTTCACCTAGCTTGTAGGGAACACAAAGTTTCTTTTCAGTTGCAAACTCCATTCCATACATATATATGGGAGGTACAAGCTCCAACTCGGTTTTACAGTGAAAACTGCAGGAACTTTATACCGGCACTAGGAAACAGACTGAAAAGCAGAGAAAAAGTGTCTCCTGCAACCCGTTCCCTTGGTGCTAGATGAACGAACGTCTCTCCACTTGCTCAGTTCTGAGAGATAAGTGTGTGTGAAAGCCGTCCTTCACCTAACTTGTTGGGAACACAGTTTCTTTTCAGTTGCAAACTCCATTCCATTCATATATATGGAGAGGTACAAGCTCCAACTCGGTTTTACAGTGAAAACTGCAGGAACTTCAAACCGGCACTAGGAAACAGACTGAGAAAGTAGAGAAAAAGTGTCTCCTGCAACCCGTTCCCTTGGTGCTAGAGGAACGAACGTCTCTCCACTTACTCACTTCTGAGAGATATGTGTGTGTGAAAGCCGTCCTTCACCTAGCTTGTTGGGAACACAAAGTTTCTTTTCAGTTGCAAACTCCATTCCATACATATATATGGGGAGGTACAAGCTCCAACTCGGTTTTACAGTGAAAACTGCAGGATCTTCCAACCGGCACTAAGAAACAGACTGAGAAAGCAGAGAAAAAGTGTCTCCTACAACCCGTTCCCTTGGTGCTAGATGAACGAACGTCTCTCCACTTGCTCAGTTCTGAGAAATAAGTGTGTGTGAACGCCGTTCTTCATCTAGCTTGTTGGGAACACATAGTTTCTTTTCCGTTGCAAACTCCATTCCATACATATCTATGGGGAGGTACAAGCTCCAACTAGGTTTTACAGTGAAAACTGCAGGAACTTCATACCGGCACTAGGAAACAGACTGAGAAAGCAGAGAAAAAGTGTCTCCTGCAATCCGTTCCCTTGGTGCTAGATGAACGAACGTCTCTCCACTTGCTCAGTTCTGAGAGTTAAGTGTGTGTGAAAGCCGTCCTTCACCTAGCTTGTTGGGAACACAAAGTTTCTTTTCAGTTGCAAACTCCATTCCATACATATATATGGGAGGTACAAGCTCCAACTCGGTTTTACAGTGAAAACTGCAGGAACTTTATACCGGCACTAGGAAACAGACTGAAAAGCAGAGAAAAAGTGTCTCCTGCAACCCGTTCCCTTGGTGCTAGATGAACGAACGTCTCTCCACTTGCTCAGTTCTGAGAGATAAGTGTGTGTGAAAGCCGTCCTTCACCTAACTTGTTGGGAACACAGTTTCTTTACAGTTGCAAACTCCATTCCATACATATATATGGAGAGGTACAAGCTACAACTCGGTTTTACACTGAAAACTGCAGGAACTTCAAACCGGCACTAGGAAACAGACTGAGAAAGTAGAGAAAAAGTGTCTCCTGCAATCCGTTCCCTTGGTGCTAGATGAACGAACGTCTCTCCACTTGCTCAGTTCTGAGAGATAAGTGTGTGTCAACGCCGTCCTTCACCTAGCTTGTTGGGAACACAAAGTTTCTTTTCAGTTGCAAACTCCATTCCATACATATATATGGGGAGGTACAAGCTCCAACTCGGTTTTACAGTGAAAACTGCAGGATCTTCCAACCGGCACTAAGAAACAGACTGAGAAAGCAGAGAAAAAGTGTCTCCTGCAACCCGTTCCCTTGGTGCTAGATGAACGAACGTCTCTCCACTTGCTCAGTTCTGAGAGATAAGTGTGTGTGAACGCCGTTCTTCATCTAGCTTGTTGGGAACACATAGTTTCTTTTCAGTTGCAAACTCCATTCCATACATATATATGGGGAGGTACAAGCTCCAACTCGGTTTTACAGTGAAAACTGCAGGAACTTCATACCGGCACTAGGAAACAGACTGAGAAAGCAGAGAAAAAGTGTCTCCTGCAATCCGTTCCCTTGGTGCTAGATGAACGAACGTCTCTCCACTTGCTCAGTTCTGAGAGTTAAGTGTGTGTGAAAGCCGTCCTTCACCTAGCTTGTTGGGAACACAAAGTTTCTTTTCAGTTGCAAACTCCATTCCATACATATATATGGGAGGTACAAGCTCCAACTCGGTTTTACAGTGAAAACTGCAGGAACTTTATACCGGCACTAGGAAACAGACTGAAAAGCAGAGAAAAAGTGTCTCCTGCAACCCGTTCCCTTGGTGCTAGATGAACGAACGTCTCTCCACTTGCTCAGTTCTGAGAGATAAGTGTGTGTGAAAGCCGTCCTTCACCTAACTTGTTGGGAACACAGTTTCTTTTCAGTTGCAAACTCCATTCCATACATATATATGGAGAGGTACAAGCTCCAACTCGGTTTTACACTGAAAACTGCAGGAACTTCAAACCGGCACTAGGAAACAGACTGAGAAAGTAGAGAAAAAGTGTCTCCTGCAATCCGTTCCCTTGGTGCTAGATGAACGAACGTCTCTCCACTTGCTCAGTTCTGAGAGATAAGTGTGTGTCAACGCCGTCCTTCACCTAGCTTGTTGGGAACACAAAGTTTCTTTTCAGTTGCAAACTCCATTCCATACATATATATGGGAGGTACAAGCTCCAACTCGGTTTTACAGTGAAAACTGCAGGAACTTTATACCGGCACTAGGAAACAGACTGAAAAGCAGAGAAAAAGTGTCTCCTGCAACCCGTTCCCTTGGTGCTAGATGAACGAACGTCTCTCCACTTGCTCAGTTCTGAGAGATAAGTGTGTGTGAAAGCCGTCCTTCACCTAACTTGTTGGGAACACAGTTTCTTTTCAGTTGCAAACTCCATTCCATACATATATATGGAGAGGTACAAGCTCCAACTCGGTTTTACACTGAAAACTGCAGGAACTTCAAACCGGCACTAGGAAACAGACTGAGAAAGTAGAGAAAAAGTGTCTCCTGCAATCCGTTCCCTTGGTGCTAGATGAACGAACGTCTCTCCACTTGCTCAGTTCTGAGAGATAAGTGTGTGTCAACGCCGTCCTTCACCTAGCTTGTTGGGAACACAAAGTTTCTTTTCAGTTGCAAACTCCATTCCATACATATATATGGGAGGTACAAGCTGCAACTCGGTTTTACAGTGAAAACTGCAGGAACTTCATACCGGCACTAGGAAACAGACTGAGAAAGCAGAGAAAAAGTGTCTCCTGCAACCCGTTCCCTTGGTGCTAGATGAACGGACGTCTCTCCAGTTGCTCAGTTCTGAGAGATAAGTGTGTGTGATAGCCGTCCTTCACCTAGCTTGTTGGGAACACAAAGTTTCTTTTCAGTTGCAAACTCCATTCCATACATATATATTGAGAGGTACTAGCTCCAAATCTATTTTACAGTGAAAACTGCAGGAACTTTAAACCGGCACTAGGAAACAGACTGAGAAAGCAGAGTAAAAGTGTCTCCTGCAACCCGTTCCCTTGGTGCTAGATGAACGAACGTCTCTCCACTTGCTCAGTTCTGAGAGATAAGTGTGTGTGATAGCCGTCCTTCACCTAGCTTGTTGGGAACACAAAGTTTCTTTTCAGTTGCAAACTCCATTCCATACATATATATGGGGAGGTACAAGCTCCAACTCGGTTTTACAGTGAAAACTGCAGTATCTTCCAACCGGCACTAAGAAACAGACTGAGAAAGCAGAGAAAAAGTGTCTCCTGCAACCCGTTCCCTTGGTGCTAGATGAACGAACGTCTCTCCACTTGCTCAGTTCTGAGAGATAAGTGTGTGTGAACGCCGTTCTTCATCTAGCTTGTTGGGAACACAAAGTTTCTTTTCAGTTCCAAACTCCATTCCATACATATATATGGGGAGGTACAAGCTCCAACTCGGTTTTACAGTGAAAACTGCAGGAACTTCATACCGGCACTAGGAAACAGACTGAGAAAGCAGAGAAAAAGTGTCTCCTGCAATCCGTTCCCTTGGTGCTAGATGAACGAACGTCTCTCCACTTGCTCAGTTCTGAGAGTTAAGTGTGTGTGAAAGCCGTCCTTCACCTAGCTTGTTGGGAACACAAAGTTTCTTTTCAGTTGCAAACTCCATTCCATACATATATATGGGAGGTACAAGCTCCAACTCGGTTTTACAGTGAAAACTGCAGGAACTTTATACCGGCACTAGGAAACAGACTGAAAAGCAGAGAAAAAGTGTCTCCTGCAATCCGTTCCCTTGGTGCTAGATGAACGAACGTCTCTCCACTTGCTCAGTTCTGAGAGATAAGTGTGTGTGAACGCCGTCCTTCACCTAGCTTGTTGGGAACACAAAGTTTCTTTTCAGTTGCAAACTCCATTCCATACATATATATGGGAGGTACAAGCTCCAACTCGGTTTTACAGTGAAAACTGCAGGAACTTCATACCGGCACTAGGAAACAGACTGAGAAAGCAGAGAAAAAGTGTCTCCTGCAACCCGTTCCCTTGGTGCTAGATGAACGGACGTCTCCCCAATTGCTCAGTTCTGAGAGATAAGTGTGTGTGATAGCCGTCCTTCACATAGCTTGTTGGGAACACAAAGTTTCTTTTCAGTTGCAAACTCCATTCCATACATATATATGGGGAGGTACAAGCTCCAACTCGGTTTTACAGTGAAAACTGCAGGATCTTCCAACCGGCACTAGGAAACAGACTGAGAAATTAGAGAAAAAGTGTCTCCTGCAATCCGTTCCCTTGGTGCTAGATGAACGAACGTCTCTCCACTTGCTCAGTTCTTAGAGATAAGTGTGTGTGAAAGCCGTCCTTCACCTATCTTGTTGGGAACACAAAGTTTCTTTTCAGTTGCAAACTCCATTCCATACATATATATGGGGAGGTACAAGCTCCAACTCGGTTTTACAGTGAAAACTGCAGGAACTTCAAACCGGCAATAGGAAACAGACTGAGAAAGCAGAGAAAAAGTGTCTCCTGCAACCCGTTCCATTGGTGCTAGATGAACGAACGTCTCTCCACTTGCTCAGTTCTGAGAGATAAGTGTGTGTGAAAGCCGTCCTTAACATAGCTTGTTGGGAACACAGATTCTTTTCAGTTGCAAACCCCATTCCATACATATATGTGGGGAGGTACAAGCTCCAACTCGGTTTTACAGTGAAAACTGCAGGAACTTCAAACCGGCACTAGGAAACAGACTGAGAAAGCAGAGAAAAAGTGTCTCCTGCAACCCGTTCCCTTGGTGCTAGATGAACGAACGTCTCTCCAATTGCTCAGTTCTGAGAGATAAGTGTGTGTGAACGCCGTCCTTCACCTAGCTTGTAGGGAACACAAAGTTTCTTTTCAGTTGCAAACTCCATTCCATACATATATATGGGGAGGTACTAGCTCCAGCTCGGTTTTACAGTGAAAACTGCAGGAACTTCTAACCGGCACTAGGAAACAGACTGCGAAAGAAGAGATAAAGTGTCCCCTGCAACCCTTTCCCTTGGTGCTAGATGAACGAACGTCTCTCCAATTGCTCAGTTCTGAGAGATAAGTGTCGGTGAAAGCCGTCCTTCACCTAGCTTGTTGGGAACAAAGTTTCATTTCAGTTGCAAACTCCATTCCATACATATATATTGAGAGGTACTAGCTCCAAATCGATTTTACAGTGAAAACTGCAGGAACTTTATACCGGCACTAGGAAACAGACTGAGAAAGCAGAGTAAAAGTGTCTCCTGCAACCCGTTCCCTTGGTGCTAGATGAACGAACGTCTCTCCACTTGCTCAGTTCTGAGAGATAAGTGTGTGTGAAAGCCGTCCTTCTCATTGCTTGTTGGGAACACAGTTTCTTTTCAGTTGCAAACTCCATTCCATACATATATATGGGGAGGTACAAGCTCCAACCCGGTTTTACAGTGAAAACTGCAGGAACTTCAAACCGGCACTAGGAAACAGACTGAGAAAGCAGAGAAAAAGTGTCTCCTGCAACCCGTTCCCTTGGTGCTAGATGAACGAACGTCTCTCCACTTGCTCAGTTCTGAGAGATAAGTGTGTGTGAAAGCCGTCCTTCACATAGCTTGTAGGGAACACAGATTCTTTTCAGTTGCAAACTACATTCCATACATATATGTGGGGAGGAACAAGCTCCAACTCAGTTTTACAGTGAAAACTGCAGGAACTTCAAACCGGCACTAGGAAACAGACTGAGAAAGCAGAGAAAAAGTGTCTCCTGCAACCCGTTCCCTTGGTGCTAGAGGAACGAACGTCTCTCCACTTACTTACTTCTGAGAGATATGTGTGTGTGAAAGCCGTCCTTCACCTAGCTTGTTGGGAACACAAAGTTTCTTTTCAGTTGCAAACTCCATTCCATACATATATATGGGGAGGTACAAGCTCCAACTCGGTTTTACAGTGAAAACTGCAGGATCTTCCAACCGGCACTAAGAAACAGACTGAGGAAGCAGAGAAAAAGTGTCTCCTGCAACCCGTTCCCTTGGTGCTAGATGAACGAACGTCTCTCCACTTGCTCAGTTCTGAGAGATAAGTGTGTGTGAACGCCGTTCTTCATCTAGCTTGTTGGGAACACATAGTTTCTTTTCAGTTGCAAACTCCATTCCATACATATCTATGGGGAGGTACAAGCTCCAACTCGGTTTTACAGTGAAAACTGCAGGAACTTCATACCGGCACTAGGAAACAGACTGAGAAAGCAGAGAAAAAGTGTCTCCTGCAATCCGTTCCCTTGGTGCTAGATGAACGAACGTCTCTCCACTTGCTCAGTTCTGAGAGTTAAGTGTGTGTGAAAGCCATCCTTCACCTAGCTTGTTGGGAACACAAAGTTTCTTTTCAGTTGCAAACTCCATTCCATACATATATATGGGAGGTACAAGCTCCAACTCGGTTTTACAGTGAAAACTGCAGGAACTTTATACCGGCACTAGGAAACAGACTGAAAAGCAGAGAAAAAGTGTCTCCTGCAACCCGTTCCCTTGGTGCTAGATGAACGAACGTCTCTCCACTTGCTCAGTTCTGAGAGATAATTGTGTGTGAAAGCCGTCCTTCACCTAACTTGTTGGGAACACAGTTTCTTTTCAGTTGCAAACTCCATTCCATACATATATATGGAGAGGTACAAGCTCCAACTCGGTTTTACACTGAAAACTGCAGGAACTTCAAACCGGCACTAGGAAACAGACTGAGAAAATAGAGAAAAAGTGTCTCCTGCAATCCGTTCCCTTGGTGCTAGATGAACGAACGTCTCTCCACTTGCTCAGTTCTGAGAGATAAGTGTGTGTCAACGCCGTCCTTCACCTAGCTTGTTGGGAACACAAAGTTTCTTTTCAGTTGCAAACTCCATTCCATACATATATATGGGGAGGTACAAGCTCCAACTCGGTTTTACAGTGAAAACTGCAGGATCTTCCAACCGGCACTAAGAAACAGACTGAGAAAGCAGAGAAAAAGTGTCTCCTGCAACCCGTTCCCTTGGTGCTAGATGAACGAACGTCTCTCCACTTGCTCAGTTCTGAGAGATAAGTGTGTGTGAACGCCGTTCTTCATCTAGCTTGTTGGGAACACATAGTTTCTTTTCAGTTGCAAACTCCATTCCATACATATATATGGGGAGGTACAAGCTCCAACTCGGTTTTACAGTGAAAACTGCAGGAACTTCATACCGGCACTAGGAAACAGACTGAGAAAGCAGAGAAAAAGTGTCTCCTGCAATCCGTTCCCTTGGTGCTAGATGAACGAACGTCTCTCCACTTGCTCAGTTCTGAGAGTTAAGTGTGTGTGAAAGCCGTCCTTCACCTAGCTTGTTGGGAACACAAAGTTTCTTTTCAGTTGCAAACTCCATTCCATACATATATATGGGAGGTACAAGCTCCAACTCGGTTTTACAGTGAAAACTGCAGGAACTTTATACCGGCACTAGGAAACAGACTGAGAAAGCAGAGAAAAAGTGTCTCCTGCAACCCGTTCCCTTGGTGCTAGATGAACGAACGTCTCTCCACTTGCTCAGTTCTGAGAGATAAGTGTGTGTGAAAGCCGTCCTTCACCTAACTTGTTGGGAACACAGTTTATTTTCAGTTGCAAACTCCATTCCATACATATATATGGAGAGGTACAAGCTCCAACTCGGTTTTACACTGAAAACTGCAGGAACTTCAAACCGGCACTAGGAAACAGACTGAGAAAGTAGAGAAAAAGTGTCTCCTGCAATCCGTTCCCTTGGTGCTAGATGAACGAACGTCTCTCCACTTGCTAAGTTCTGAGAGATAAGTGTGTGTCAACGCCGTCCTTCACCTAGCTTGTTGGGAACACAAAGTTTCTTTTCAGTTGCAAACTCCATTCCATACATATATATGGGAGGAACAAGCTCCAACTCGGTTTTACAGTGAAAACTGCAGGAACTTCATACCGGCACTAGGAAACAGACTGAGAAAGCAGAGAAAAAGTGTCTCCTGCAACCCGTTCCCTTGGTGCTAGATGAACGGACGTCTCTCCAGTTGCTCAGTTCTGAGAGATAAGTGTGTGTGATAGCCGTCTTTCACCTAGCTTGTTGGGAACACAAAGATTCTTTTCAGTTGCAAACTCCATTCCATACATATATATTGAGAGGTACTAGCTCCAAATTTATTTTACAGTGAAAACTGCAGGAACTTTAAACCGGCACTAGGAAACAGACTGAGAAAGCAGAGTAAAAGTGTCTCCTGCAACCCATTCCCTTGGTGCTAGATGAACGAACGTCTCTCCACTTGCTCAGTTCTGAGAGATAAGTGTGTGTGATAGCCGTCCTTCACCTAGCTTGTTGGGAACACAAAGTTTCTTTTCAGTTGCAAACTCCATTCCATACATATATATGGGGAGGTACAAGCTCCAACTCGGTTTTACAGTGAAAACTGCAGGATCTTCCAACCGGCACTAAGAAACAGACTGAGAAAGCAGAGAAAAAGTGTCTCCTGCAACCCGTTCCCTTGGTGCTAGATGAACGAACGTCTCTCCACTTGCTCAGTTCTGAGAGATAAGTGTGTGTGAACGCCGTTCTTCATCTAGCTTGTTGGGAACACAAAGTTTCTTTTCAGTTCCAAACTCCATTCCATACATATATATGGGGAGGTACAAGCTCCAACTCGGTTTTACAGTGAAAACTGCAGGAACTTCATACCGGCACTAGGAAACAGACTGAGAAAGCAGAGAAAAAGTGTCTCCTGCAATCCGTTCCCTTGGTGCTAGATGAACGAACGTCTCTCCACTTGCTCACTTCTGAGAGTTAAGTGTGTGTGAAAGCCGTCCTTCACCTAGCTTGTTGGGAACACAAAGTTTCTTTTCAGTTGCAAACTCCATTCCATACATATATATGGGAGGTACAAGCTCCAACTCGGTTTTACAGTGAAAACTGCAGGAACTTTATACCGGCACTAGGAAACAGACTGAGAAAGCAGAGAAAAAGTGTCTCCTGCAACCCGTTCCCTTGGTGCTAGATGAACGAACGTCTCTCCACTTGCTCAGTTGTGAGAGATAAGTGTGTGTGAAAGCCGTCCTTCACCTAACTTGTTGGGAACACAGTTTATTTTCAGTTGCAAACTCCATTCCATACATATATATGGAGAGGTACAAGCTCCAACTCGGTTTTACACTGAAAACTGCAGGAACTTCAAACCGGCACTAGGAAACAGACTGAGAAAGTAGAGAAAAAGTGTCTCCTGCAATCCGTTCCCTTGGTGCTAGATGAACGAACGTCTCTCCACTTGCTCAGTTCTGAGAGATAAGTGTGTGTCAACGCCGTCCTTCACCTAGCTTGTTGGGAACACAAAGTTTCTTTTCAGTTGCAAACTCCATTCCATACATATATATGGGAGGAACAAGCTCCAACTCGGTTTTACAGTGAAAACTGCAGGAACTTCATACCGGCACTAGGAAACAGACTGAGAAAGCAGAGAAAAAGTGTCTCCTGCAACCCGTTCCCTTGGTGCTAGATGAACGGACGTCTCTCCAGTTGCTCAGTTCTGAGAGATAAGTGTGTGTGATAGCCGTCTTTCACCTAGATTGTTGGGAACACAAAGATTCTTTTCAGTTGCAAACTCCATTCCATACATATATATTGAGAGGTACTAGCTCCAAATTTATTTTACAGTGAAAACTGCAGGAACTTTAAACCGGCACTAGGAAACAGACTGAGAAAGCAGAGTAAAAGTGTCTCCTGCAACCCGTTCCCTTGGTGCTAGATGAACGAACGTCTCTCCACTTGCTCAGTTCTGAGAGATAAGTGTGTGTGATAGCCGTCCTTCACCTAGCTTGTTGGGAACACAAAGTTTCTTTTCAGTTGCAAACTCCATTCCATACATATATATGGGGAGGTACAAGCTCCAACTCGGTTTTACAGAGAAAACTGCAGGATCTTCCAACCGGCACTAAGAAACAGACTGAGAAAGCAGAGAAAAAGTGTCTCCTGCAACCCGTTCCCTTGGTGCTAGATGAACGAACGTCTCTCCACTTGCTCAGTTCTGAGAGATAAGTGTGTGTGAACGCCGTTCTTCATCTAGCTTGTTGGGAACACAAAGTTTCTTTTCAGTTCCAAACTCCATTCCATACATATATATGGGGAGGTACAAGCTCCAACTCGGTTTTACAGTGAAAACTGCAGGAACTTCATACCGGCACTAGGAAACAGACTGAGAAAGCAGAGAAAAAGTGTCTCCTGCAATCCGTTCCCTTGGTGCTAGATGAACGAACGTCTCTCCACTTGCTCACTTCTGAGAGTTAAGTGTGTGTGAAAGCCGTCCTTCACCTAGCTTGTTGGGAACACAAAGTTTCTTTTCAGTTGCAAACTCCATTCCATACATATATATGGGAGGTACAAGCTCCAACTCGGTTTTACAGTGAAAACTGCAGGAACTTTATACCGGCACTAGGAAACAGACTGAAAAGCAGAGAAAAAGTGTCTCCTGCAATCCGTTCCCTTGGTGCTAGATGAACGAACGTCTCTCCACTTGCTCAGTTCTGAGAGATAAGTGTGTGTGAACGCCGTCCTTCACCTAGCTTGTTGGGAACACAAAGTTTCTTTTCAGTTGCAAACTCCATTCCATACATATATATGGGAGGTACAAGCTCCAACTCGGTTTTACAGTGAAAACTGCAGGAACTTCATACCGGCACTAGGAAACAGACTGAGAAAGCAGAGAAAAAGTGTCTCCTGCAACCCGTTCCCTTGGTGCTAGATGAACGGACGTCTCCCCAATTGCTCAGTTCTGAGAGATAAGTGTGTGTGATAGCCGTCCTTCACATAGCTTGTTGGGAACACAAAGTTTCTTTTCAGTTGCAAACTCCATTCCATACATATATATGGGGAGGTACAAGCTCCAACTCGGTTTTACAGTGAAAACTGCAGGATCTTCCAACCGGCACTAGGAAACAGACTGAGAAATTAGAGAAAAAGTGTCTCCTGCAATCCGTTCCCTTGGTGCTAGATGAACGAACGTCTCTCCACTTGCTCAGTTCTTAGAGATAAGTGGGTGTGAAAGCCGTCCTTCACCTATCTTGTTGGGAACACAAAGTTTCTTTTCAGTTGCAAACCCCATTCCATACATATATATGGGAGGTACAAGCTCCAACTCGGTTTTACAGTGAAAACTGCAGGAACTTTATACCGGCACTAGGAAACAGACTGAAAAGCAGAGAAAAAGTGTCTCCTGCAACCCGTTCCCTTGGTGCTAGATGAACGAACGTCTCTCCACTTGCTCAGTTCTTAGAGATAAGTGTGTGTCAACGCCGTCCTTCAGCTAGCTTGTTGGGAACACAAAGTTTCTTTTCAGTTGCAAACTCCATTCCATACATATATATGGGAGGTACAAGCTGCAACTCGGTTTTACAGTGAAAACTGCAGGAACTTCAAATCGGCACTAGGAAACAGACTGAGAAAGCAGAGAAAAAGTGTCTCCTGCAACCCGTTCCCTTGGTGCTAGATGAACGAACGTCTCTCCACTTGCTCAGTTCTGAGAGATAAGTGTGTGTGAACGCCGTCCTTCATCTAGCTTGTTGGGAACACAAAGTTTCTTTTCAGTTGCAAACTCCATTCCATACATATATATGGGGAGGTACAAGCTTCAACTCGGTTTTACAGTGAAAACTGCAGGAACTTCAAACCGGCAATAGGAAACAGACTGAGAAAGCAGAGAAAAAGTGTCTCCTGCAACCCGTTCCATTGGTGCTAGATGAACGAACGTCTCTCCACTTGCTCAGTTCTGAGAGATAAGTGTGTGTGAAAGCCGTCCTTAACATAGCTTGTTGGGAACACAGATTCTTTTCAGTTGCAAACCCCATTCCATACATATATGTGGGGAGGTACAAGCTCCAACTCGGTTTTACAGTTAAAACTGCAGGAACTTCAAACCGGCACTAGGAAACAGACTGAGAAAGCAGAGAAAAAGTGTCTCCTGCAACCCGTTCCCTTGGTGCTAGATGAACGAACGTCTCTCCACTTGCTCAGTTCTGAGAGATAAGTGTGTGTGAACGCCGTCCTTCACCTAGCTTGTAGGGAACACAAAGTTTCTTTTCAGTTGCAAACTCCATTCCATACATATATATGGGGAGGTACTAGCTCCAACTCGGTTTTACAGTGAAAACTGCAGGAACTTCAAACCGGCACTAGGAAACAGACTGCGAAAGAAGAGAAAAAGTGTCCCCTGTAACCCTTTCCCTTGGTGCTAGATGAACGAACGTCTCTCCACTTGCTCAGTTCTGAGAGATAAGTATCGGTGAAAGCCGTCCTTCACCTAGCTTGTTGGGAACAAAGTTTCATTTCAGTTGCAAACTCCATTCCATACATATATATTGAGAGGTACTAGCTCCAAATCGATTTTACAGTGAAAACTGCAGGAACTTTAAACCGGCACTAGGAAACAGACTGAGAAAGCAGAGTAAAAGTGTCTCCTGCAACCCGTTCCCTTGGTGCTAGATGAACGAACGTCTCTCCACTTGCTCAGTTCTGAGAGATAAGTGTGTGTGAAAGCCGTCCTTCTCATAGCTTGTTGGGAACACAGTTTCTTTTCAGTTGCAAACTCCATTCCATACATATATATGGGGAGGTACAAGCTCCAACCCGGTTTTACAGTGAAAACTGCAGGAACTTCAAACCGGCACTAGGAAACAGACTGAGAAAGCAGAGAAAAAGTGTCTCCTGCAACCCGTTCCCTTGGTGCTAGATGAACGAACGTCTCTCCACTTGCTCAGTTCTGAGAGATAAGTGTGTGTGAAAGCCTTCCTTCACATAGCTTGTAGGGAACACAGATTCTTTTCAGTTGCAAACTACATTCCATACATATATGTGGGGAGGAACAAGCTCCAACTCAGTTTTACAGTGAAAACTGCAGGAACTTCAAACCGGCACTAGGAAACAGACTGAGAAAGCAGAGAAAAAGTGTCTCCTGCAACCCGTTCCCTTGGTGCTAGAGGAACGAACGTCTCTTCACTTACTCACTTCTGAGAGATATGTGTGTGTGAAAGCCGTCCTTCACCTAGCTTGTTGGGAACACAAAGTTTCTTTTCAGTTGCAAACTCCATTCCATACATATATAAGGGGAGGTACTAGCTCCAACTCGGTTTTACAGTGAAAACTGCAGGAACTTCAAACCGGCACTAGGAAACAGACTGAGAAAGCAGAGAAAAAGTGTCTCCTGCAACCCGTTCCCTTGGTGCTAGATGAACGAACGTCTCTCCACTTGCTCAGTTCTGAGAGATAAGTGTGTGTGAACGCCGTGTTTCACCTTGCTTGTAGGGAAGACAAAGTTTCTTTTCAGTTGCAAACTCCATTCCATACATATATATTGAGAGGTAGTAGCTCCAAATCGATTTTACAGTGAAAACTGCAGGAACTTTAAACCGGCACTAGGAAACAGACTGAGAAAGCAGAGAAAAAGTGTCTCCTGCAACCCGTTCCCTTGTTGCTAGATGAACGAACTTCTCTCCACTTGCTCAGTTCTGAGAGATAAGTGTGTGTGAAAGCCGTCCTTCACATTGCTTGTTGGGAACACAAAGTTTCTTTTCAGTTGCAAACTCCATTCCATACATATATATGGGGAGGTACAAGCTCCAACCCGGTTTTACAGTGAAAACTGCAGGAACTTCAAACCGGCACTAGGAAACAGACTGAGAAAGCAGAGAAAAAGTGTCTCCTGCAACCCGTTCCCTTGGTGCTAGATGAACGAACGTCTCTCCACTTGCTCAGTCCCGAGAGGTAAGTGTGTGTTAACTCCTTCCTTCATCTAGCTTGTTGGGAACACAAAGTTTCTTTTCAGTTGCAAACTCCATTCCATACATATATATGGGGAGGTACAAGCTCCAACTCGGTTTTACAGTGAAAACTGCAGGAACTTCAAACCGGCACTAGGAAACAGACTGAGAAAGCAGAGAAAAAGTGTCTCCTGCAACCCGTTCCATTGGTGCTAGATGAACGAACGTCTCTCCACTTACTCAGTTCTGAGAGATATGTGTGTGTGAAAGCCGTCCTTCACCTAGCTTGTTGGGAACACAAAGTTTCTTTTCAGTTGCAAACTCCATTCCATACATATATAAGGGGAGGTACTAGCTGCAACTCGGTTTTACAGTGAAAACTGCAGGAACTTCAAACCGGCACTAGGAAACAGACTGAGAAAGCAGAGAAAAAGTGTCTCCTGCAACCCGTTCCCTTGGTGCTAGATGAACGAACGTCTCTCCACTTGCTCAGTTCTGAGAGATAAGTGTGTGTGAACGCCGTCTTTCACCTTGCTTGTAAGGAACACAAAGTTTCTTTTCAGTTGCAAACTCCATTCCATACATATATAAGGGGAGGTACTAGCTCCAACTCGGTTTTACAGTGAAAACTGCAGGAACTTCAAACCGGCACTAGGAAACAGACTGAGAAAGTAGAGAAAAAGTGTCTCCTGCAATCCGTTCCCTTGGTGCTAGATGAACGAACGTCTCTCCAATTGCTCAGTTCTGAGAGATAAGTGTCGGTGAAAGCCGTCCTTCACCTAGCTTGTTGGGAACAAAGTTTCATTTCAGTTGCAAACTCCATTCCATACATATATATTGAGAGGTACTAGCTCCAAATCGATTTTACAGTGAAAACTGCAGGAACTTTAAACCGGCACTAGGAAACAGACTGAGAAAGCAGAGTAAAAGTGTCTCCTGCAACCCGTTCCCTTGGTGCTAGATGAACGAACGTCTCTCCACTTGCTCAGTTCTGAGAGATAAGTGTGTGTGAAAGCCGTCCTTCTCATTGCTTGTTGGGAACACAGTTTCTTTTCAGTTGCAAACTCCATTCCATACATATATATGGGGAGGTACAAGCTCCAACCCGGTTTTACAGTGAAAACTGCAGGAACTTCAAACCGGCACTAGGAAACAGACTGAGAAAGCAGAGAAAAAGTGTCTCCTGCAACCCGTTCCCTTGGTGCTAGATGAACGAACGTCTCTCCACTTGCTCAGTTCTGAGAGATAAGTGTGTGTGAAAGCCGTCCTTCACATAGCTTGTAGGGAACACAGATTCTTTTCAGTTGCAAACTACATTCCATACATATATGTGGGGAGGAACAAGCTCCAACTCAGTTTTACAGTGAAAACTGCAGGAATTTCAAACCGGCACTAGGAAACAGACTGAGAAAGCAGAGAAAAAGTGTCTCCTGCAACCCGTTCCCTTGGTGCTAGAGGAACGAACGTCTCTCCACTTACTTACTTCTGAGAGATATGTGTGTGTGAAAGCCGTCCTTCACCTAGCTTGTTGGGAACACAAAGTTTCTTTTCAGTTGCAAACTCCATTCCATACATATATATGGGGAGGTACAAGCTCCAACTCGGTTTTACAGTGAAAACTGCAGGATCTTCCAACCGGCACTAAGAAACAGACTGAGAAAGCAGAGAAAAAGTGTCTCCTGCAACCCGTTCCCTTGGTGCTAGATGAACGAACGTCTCTCCACTTGCTCAGTTCTGAGAGATAAGTGTGTGTGAACGCCGTTCTTCATCTAGCTTGTTGGGAACACATAGTTTCTTTTCAGTTGCAAACTCCATTCCATACATATCTATGGGGAGGTACAAGCTCCAACTCGGTTTTACAGTGAAAACTGCAGGAACTTCATACCGGCACTAGGAAACAGACTGAGAAAGCAGAGAAAAAGTGTCTCCTGCAATCCGTTCCCTTGGTGCTAGATGAACGAACGTCTCTCCACTTGCTCAGTTCTGAGAGTTAAGTGTGTGTGAAAGCCATCCTTCACCTAGCTTGTTGGGAACACAAAGTTTCTTTTCAGTTGCAAACTCCATTCCATACATATATATGGGAGGTACAAGCTCCAACTCGGTTTTACAGTGAAAACTGCAGGAACTTTATACCGGCACTAGGAAACAGACTGAAAAGCAGAGAAAAAGTGTCTCCTGCAACCCGTTCCCTTGGTGCTAGATGAACGAACGTCTCTCCACTTGCTCAGTTCTGAGAGAAAAGTGTGTGTGAAAGCCGTCCTTCACCTAACTTGTTGGGAACACAGTTTCTTTTCAGTTGCAAACTCCATTCCATACATATATATGGAGAGGTACAAGCTCCAACTCGGTTTTACACTGAAAACTGCAGGAACTTCAAACCGGCACTAGGAAACAGACTGAGAAAGTAGAGAAAAAGTGTCTCCTGCAATCCGTTCCCTTGGTGCTAGATGAACGAACGTCTCTCCACTTGCTCAGTTCTGAGAGATAAGTGTGTGTCAACGCCGTCCTTCACCTAGCTTGTTGGGAACACAAAGTTTCTTTTCAGTTGCAAACTCCATTCCATACATATATATGGGGAGGTACAAGCTCCAACTCGGTTTTACAGTGAAAACTGCAGGAACTTCATACCGGCACTAGGAAACAGACTGAGAAAGCAGAGAAAAAGTGTCTCCTGCAATCCGTTCCCTTGGTGCTAGATGAACGAACGTCTCTCCACTTGCTCAGTTCTGAGAGTTAAGTGTGTGTGAAAGCCGTCCTTCACCTAGCTTGTTGGGAACACAAAGTTTCTTTTCAGTTGCAAACTCCATTCCATACATATATATGGGAGGTACAAGCTCCAACTCGGTTTTACAGTGAAAACTGCAGGAACTTTATACCGGCACTAGGAAACAGACTGAAAAGCAGAGAAAAAGTGTCTCCTGCAACCCGTTCCCTTGGTGCTAGATGAACGAACGTCTCTCCACTTGCTCAGTTCTGAGAGATAAGTGTGTGTGAAAGCCGTCCTTCACCTAACTTGTTGGGAACACAGTTTATTTTCAGTTGCAAACTCCATTCCATACATATATATGGAGAGGTACAAGCTCCAACTAGGTTTTACAATGAAAACTGCAGGAACTTCAAACCGGCACTAGGAAACAGACTGAGAAAGTAGAGAAAAAGTGTCTCCTGCAATCCGTTCCCTTGGTGCTAGATGAACGAACGTCTCTCCACTTGCTCAGTTCTGAGAGATAAGTGTGTGTCAACGCCGTCCTTCACATATCTTGTTGGGAACACAAAGTTTCTTTTCAGTTGCAAACTCCATTCCATACATATATATGGGAGGAACAAGCTCCAACTCGGTTTTACAGTGAAAACTGCAGGAACTTCATACCGGCACTAGGAAACAGACTGAGAAAGCAGAGAAAAAGTGTCTCCTGCAACCCGTTCCCTTGGTGCTAGATGAACGGACGTCTCTCCAGTTGCTCAGTTCTGAGAGATAAGTGTGTGTGATAGCCGTCTTTCACCTAGCTTGTTGGGAACACAAAGTTTCTTTTCAGTTGCAAACTCCATTCCATACATATATATTGAGAGGTACTAGCTCCAAATTTATTTTACAGTGAAAACTGCAGGAACTTTAAACCGGCACTAGGAAACAGACTGAGAAAGCAGAGTAAAAGTGTCTCCTGCAACCCGTTCCCTTGGTGCTAGATGAACGAACGTCTCTCCACTTGCTCAGTTCTGAGAGATAAGTGTGTGTGATAGCCGTCCTTCACCTAGCTTGTTGGGAACACAAAGTTTCTTTTCAGTTGCAAACTCCATTCCATACATATATATGGGGAGGTACAAGCTCCAACTCGGTTTTACAGTGAAAACTGCAGGATCTTCCAACCGGCACTAAGAAACAGACTGAGAAAGCAGAGAAAAAGTGTCTCCTGCAACCCGTTCCCTTGGTGCTAGATGAACGAACGTCTCTCCACTTGCTCAGTTCTGAGAGATAAGTGTGTGTGAACGCCGTTCTTCATCTAGCTTGTTGGGAACACAAAGTTTCTTTTCAGTTCCAAACTCCATTCCATACATATATATGGGGAGGTACAAGCTCCAACTCGGTTTTACAGTGAAAACTGCAGGAACTTCATACCGGCACTAGGAAACAGACTGAGAAAGCAGAGAAAAAGTGTCTCCTGCAATCCGTTCCCTTGGTGCTAGATGAACGAACGTCTCTCCACTTGCTCAGTTCTGAGAGATAAGTGTGTGTGAACGCCGTCCTTCACCTAGCTTGTTGGGAACACAAAGTTTCTTTTCAGTTGCAAACTCCATTCCATACATATATATGGGAGGTACAAGCTCCAGCTCGGTTTTACAGTGAAAACTGCAGGAACTTCATACCGGCACTAGGAAACAGACTGAGAAAGCAGAGAATAAGTGTCTCCTGCAACCCGTTCCCTTGGTGCTAGATGAAAGGACGTCTCCCCAATTGCTCAGTTCTGAGAGATAAGTGTGTGTGATAGCCGTCCTTCACATAGCTTGTTGGGAACACAAAGTTTCTTTTCAGTTGCAAACTCCATTCCATACATATATATGGGGAGGTACAAGCTCCAACTCGGTTTTACAGTGAAAACTGCAGGATCTTCCAACCGGCACTAGGAAACAGACTGAGAAATTAGAGAAAAAGTGTCTCCTGCAATCCGTTCCCTTGGTGCTAGATGAACGAACGTCTCTCCACTTGCTCAGTTCTTAGAGATAAGTGTGTGTGAAAGCCGTCCTTCACCTATCTTGTTGGGAACACAAAGTTTCTTTTCAGTTGCAAACCCCATTCCATACATATATATGGGAGGTACAAGCTCCAACTCGGTTTTACAGTGAAAACTGCAGGAACTTTATACCGGCACTAGGAAACAGACTGAAAAGCAGAGAAAAAGTGTCTCCTGCAACCCGTTCCCTTGGTGCTAGATGAACGAACGTCTCTCCACTTGCTCAGTTCTTAGAGATAAGTGTGTGTGAAAGCCATCCTTCACCTAACTTGTTGGGAACTCAAAGTTTCTTTTCAGTTGCAAACTCCATTCCATACATATATATGGGAGGTACAAGCTGCAACTCGGTTTTACAGTGAAAACTGCAGGAACTTCAAATCGGCACTAGGAAACAGACTGAGAAAGCAGAGAAAAAGTGTCTCCTGCAACCCGTTCCCTTGGTGCTAGATGAACGAACGTCTCTCCACTTGCTCAGTTCTGAGAGATAAGTGTGTGTGAACGCCGTCCTTCATCTAGCTTGTTGGGAACACAAAGTTTCTTTTCAGTTGCAAACTCCATTCCATACATATATATGGGGAGGTACAAGCTTCAACTCGGTTTTACAGTGAAAACTGCAGGAACTTCAAACCGGCACTAGGAAAAAGACTGAGAAAGCAGAGAAAAAGTGTCTCCTGCAACCCGTTCCATTGGTGCTAGATGAACGAACGTCTCTCCACTTGCTCAGTTCTGAGAGATAAGTGTGTGTGAAAGCCGTCCTTAACATAGCTTGTTGGGAACACAGATTCTTTTCAGTTGCAAACCCCATTCCATACATATATGTGGGGAGGTACAAGCTCCAACTCGGTTTTACAGTGAAAACTGCAGGAACTTCAAACCGGCACTAGGAAACAGACTGAGAAAGCAGAGAAAAAGTGTCTCCTGCAACCCGTTCCCTTGGTGCTAGATGAACGAACGTCTCTCCACTTGCTCAGTTCTGAGAGATAAGTGTGTGTGAACGCTGTCCTTCACCTAGCTTGTAGGGAACACAAAGTTTCTTTTCAGTTGCAAACTCCATTCCATACATATATATGGGGAGGTACTAGCTCCAACTCGGTTTTACAGTGAAAACTGCAGGAACTTCAAACCGGCACTAGGAAACAGACTGCGAAAGAAGAGAAAAAGTGTCCCCTGTAACCCTTTCCCTTGGTGCTAGATGAACGAACGTCTCTCCACTTGCTCAGTTCTGAGAGATAAGTGTCGGTGAAAGCCGTCCTTCACCTAGCTTGTTGGGAACACAAAGTTTCATTTCAGTTGCAAACTCCATTCCATACATATATATTGAGAGGTACTAGCTCCAAATCGATTTTACAGTGAAAACTGCAGGAACTTTAAACCGGCACTAGGAAACAGACTGAGAAAGCAGAGTAAAAGTGTCTCCTGCAACCCGTTCCCTTGGTGCTAGATGAACGAACGTCTCTCCACTTGCTCAGTCCCGAGAGGTAAGTGTGTGTGAACTCCTTCCTTCATCTAGCTTGTTGGGAACGCAAAGTTTCTTTTCAGTTGCAAACTCCATTCCATACATATATATGGGGAGGTACAAGCTCCAACTCGGTTTTACAGTGAAAACTGCAGGAACTTCAAACCGGCACTAGGAAACAGACTGAGAAAGCAGAGAAAAAGTGTCTCCTGCAACCCGTTCCATTGGTGCTAGATGAACGAACGTCTCTCCACTTGCTCAGTTCTGAGAGATAAGTGTGTGTGAAAGCCGTCCTTCACATAGCTTGTTGGGAACACAGATTCCTTTCAGTTGCAAACTCATTTCCATACATATATGTGGGGAGGTACAAGCTCCAACTCGGTTTTACAGTTAAAACTGCAGGAACTTCATACCGGCACTAGGAAACAGACTGAGAAAGCAGAGAAAAAGTGTCTCCTGCAACCCGTTCCCTTGGTGCTAGATGAACGAAAGTCTCTCCACTTGCAAAGTTCTGAGAGATAAGATTATGTGGAAACTGCCTTCACCTAGCTTGTTGGGAACACAAAGTTTCTTTTCAGTTGCAAACTCCATTCCATACATATATATGGGGAGGTACAAGCTCCAACTCGGTTTTACAGTGAAAACTGCAGGAACTTCAAACCAGCACTAGGAAATAGACTGAGAAAGTAGAGAAAAAGTGTCTCCTGCAATCCGTTCCCTTGGTTCTAGATGAACGAACGTCTCTCCACTTGCTCAGTTCTGAGAGATAAGTGTGTGTGAAAGCCGTCCTTCACCTAGCTTGTTGGGAACACAAAGTTTCTTTTCAGTTGCAAACTCCATTCCATACATATATATGGGAGGTACAAGCTCCAACTCGGTTTTACAGTGAAAACTGCAGGAACTTCATACCGGCACTAGGAAACAGACTGAGAAAGTAGAGAAAAAGTGTCTCCTGCAACCCGTTCCCTTGGTGCTAAATGAACGAAAGTCTCTCCACTTGCTCAGTTCAGAGAGATAAGTGTGTGTGAACGCCGTTCTTCATCTAGCATGTTGGGAACACAAAGTTTCTTTTCAGTTTCAAACTCCATTCCATACATATATATGGGAGGTACAAGCTCCAAATCGGTTTTACAGTGAAAACTGCAGGAACTTCAAACCGGCACTAGGAAACAGACTGAGAAAGCAGAGAAAAAGTGTCTCCTGCAACCCGTTCCCTTGGTGCTAGATGAACGAACGTCTCTCCACTTACTCAGTTCTGAGAGATATGTGTGTGTGAAAGCCGTCCTTCACCTAGCTTGTTGGGAACACAAAGTTTCTTTTCAGTTGCAAACTCCATTCCATACATATATAAGGGGAGGTACAAGCTCCAACTCGGTTTTACAGTGAAAACTGCAGGAACTTCAAACCGGCACTAGGAAACAGACTGAGAAAGCAGAGAAAAAGTGTCTCCTGCAACCCGTTCCCTTGGTGCTAGATGAACGAACGTCTCTCCACTTGCTCAGTTCTGAGATATAAGTGGGTGTGAACGCCGTCCTTCACCTAGCTTGTTGGGAACACAAAGTTTCTTTTCAGTTGCAAACTCCATTCCATACATATATAAGGGGAGGTACAAGCTCCAACTCGGTTTTACAGTGAAAACTGCAGGAACTTCAAACCGGCACTAGGAAACAGACTGAGAAAGCAGAGAAAAAGTGTCTCCTGCAACCCGTTCCCTTGGTGCTAGATGAACGAACGTCTCTCCACTTGCTCAGTTCTGAGATATAAGTGGGTGTGAACGCCGTCCTTCACCTAGCTTGTTGGGAACACAAAGTTTCTTTTCAGTTCCAAACTCCATTCCATACATATATATGGGGAGGTACAAGCTCCAACTCGGTTTTACAGTGAAAACTGCAGGAACTTCAAACCGGCACTAGGAAACAGACTGAGAAAGCAGAGAAAAAGTGTCTCCTGCAACCCGTTCCCTTGGTGCTAGATGAACGAACGTCTCTCCACTTGCTCAGTTCTGAGATGTAAGTTGGTGTGAACGCCGTCCTTCACCTAGCTTGTTGGGAACACAAAGTTTCTTTTCAGTTGCAAACTCCATTCCATACATATATATGGGAGGTACAAGCTTCAACTCGGTTTTACAGTGAAAACTGCAGGAACTTCATACCGGCACTAGGAAACAGACTGAGAAAGTAGAGAAAAAGTGTCTCCTGCAACCCGTTCCCTTGGTGCTAGATGAACGAAAGTCTCTCCACTTGCTCAGTTCAGAGAGATAAGTGTGTGGGAACGCCGTTCTTCATCTAGCATGTTGGGAACACAAAGTTTCTTTTCAGTTTCAAACTCCATTCCATACATATATATGGGAGGTACAAGCTCCAACTCGGTTTTACAGTGAAAACTGGAGGAACTTCAAACCGGCACTAGGAAACAGACTGAGAAAGCAGAGAAAAAGTGTCTCCTGCAACCCGTTCCCTTGGTGCTAGATGAACGAACGTCTCTCCACTTACTCAGTTCTGAGAGATATGTGTGTGTGAAAGCCGTCCTTCACCTAGCTGGTTGGGAACACAAAGTTTCTTTTCAGTTGCAAACTCCATTCCATACATATATAAGGGAAGGTACAAGCTCCAACTCGGTTTTACAGTGAAAACTGCAGGAACTTCAAACCGGCACTAGGAAACAGACTGAGAAAGCAGAGAAAAAGTGTCTCCTGCAACCCGTTCCATTGCTGCTAGATGAACGAACGTCTCTCCACTTGCTCAGTTCTGAGAGATAAGTGTGTGTGAACGCCGTCCTTCACCTAGCTTGTAGGTAACACAAAGTTTCTTTTCAGTTGCAAACTCCATTCCATACATATATATGGGGAGGTACTAGCTCCAACTCGATTTTACAGTGAAAACTGCAGGAACTTCAAACCGGCACTAGGAAACAGACTGCGAAAAAGAGAAAAAGTGTCCCCTGCAACCCATTTCCTTGGTGCTAGATGAACGAACGTCTCTCCAATTGCTAAGTTCTGAGAGATAAGTGTGGGTGAAAGCCGTCCTTCACCTAGCTTGTTGGGAACACAAAGTTTCTTTTCAGTTCCAAACTCCATTCCATACATATATATGGGGAGGTACAAGCTCCAACTCGGTTTTACACTGAAAACTGCAGGAACTTCAAACCGGCACTAGGAAACAGACTGAGAAAACAGAGAAAAAGTGTCTCCTGCAACCCGTTCCCTTGGTGCTAGATGAACGAACGTCTCTCCACTTGCTCAGTTCTGAGATATAAGTGGGTGTGAACGCCGTCCTTCACCTAGATTGTTGGGAACACAAAGTTTCTTTTCAGTTCCAAACTCCATTCCATACATATATATGGGGAGGTACAAGCTCCAACTCGGTTTTACAGTGAAAACTGCAGGAACTTCAAACCGGCACTAGGAAACAGACTGAGAAAGCAGAGAAAAAGTGTCTCCTGCAACCCGTTCCCTTGGTGCTAGATGAACGAACGTCTCTCCACTTACTCAGTTCTGAGAGATATGTGTGTGTGAAAGCCGTCCTTCACCTAGCTGGTTGGGAACACAAAGTTTCTTTTCAGTTGCAAACTCCATTCCATACATATATAAGGGAAGGTACAAGCTCCAACTCGGTTTTACAGTGAAAACTGCAGGAACTTCAAACCGGCACTAGGAAACAGACTGAGAAAGCAGAGAAAAAGTGTCTCCTGCAACCCGTTCCATTGCTGCTAGATGAACGAACGTCTCTCCACTTGCTCAGTTCTGAGAGATAAGTGTGTGTGAACGCCGTCCTTCACCTAGCTTGTAGGGAACACAAAGTTTCTTTTCAGTTGCAAACTCCATTCCATACATATATATGGGGAGGTACTAGCTCCAACTCGGTTTTACAGTGAAAACTGCAGGAACTTCAAACCGGCACTAGGAAACAGACTGCGAAAAAGAGAAAAAGTGTCCCCTGCAACCCATTTCCTTGGTGCTAGATGAACGAACGTCTCTCCAATTGCTAAGTTCTGAGAGATAAGTGTGGGTGAAAGCCGTCCTTCACCTAGCTTGTTGGGAACACAAAGTTTCTTTTCAGTTGCAAACTCCATTCCATACACATATATTGAGAGGTACTAGCTCCAAATCGATTTTACAGTGAAAACTGCAGGAACTTTAAACCGGCACTAGGAAACAGACTGAGAAAGCAGAGAAAAAGTGTCTCCTGCAACCCGTTCCCTTGGTGCTAGATGAACGAACGTATCTCCACTTGCTCAGTTCTGAGAGATAAGTGTGTGTGAAAGCCGTCCTTCACATAGCTTGTTGGGAACACAAAGTTTCTTTTCAGTTGCAAACCCCATTCCATATATATATATGGGAGGAACAAGCTCAAACTCGGTTTTACAGTGAAAACTGCAGGAACTTTATACCGGCACTAGGAAACAGACTGAAAAGCAGAGAAAAAGTGTCTCCTGCAACCCGTTCCCTTGGTGCTAGATGAACGAACGTCTCTCCACTTGCTCAGTTCTGAGAGATAAGTGTGTGTGAAAGCCGTCCTTCACCTAACTTGTTGAGAACACAGTTACTTTTCACTTGCAAACTCCATTCCATACATATATATGGGGAGGTACAAGCTCCAACCCGGTATTACAGTGAAAACTGCAGGAACTTCAAACCGGCACTAGGAAACAGACTGAGAAAGTAGAGAAAAAGTGTCTCCTGCAATCCGTTCCATTGGTGCTAGATGAACGAACGTCTCTCCACTTGCTCAGTTCTGAGAGATAAGTGTGTGTGAAAGCCGTCCTTCACCTAGCTTGTTTGGAACACAAAATTTCTTTTCAGTTGCAAACTCCATTCCATACATATATATGGGAGGTACAAGCTCCAACTCGGTTTTACAGTGAAAACTGCAGGAACTTCATACCGGCACTAGGAAACAGACTGAGAAAGCAGAGAAAAAGTGTCTCCTGCAACCCGTTCCCTTGGTGCTAGATGAACGAACGTCTCTCCACTTGCTCAGTTCTGAGAGATAAGTGTGTGTGAACGCCGTTCTTCATCTAGCTTGTTGGGAACACATAGTTTCTTTTCAGTTGCAAACACCATTCCATACATATATATGGGGAGGTACAAGCTCCAACCCGGTTTTACAGTGAAAACTGCAGGAACTTCATACCGGCACTAGGAAACAGACTCAAAAAGCAGAGAAAAAGTGTCTCCTGCAACCCGTTCCCTTGGTGCTAGATGAACGGAGGTCTCTCCAATTGCTCAGTTCTGAGAGATAAGTGTGTGTGAAAGCCGTCCTTCACCTAACTTGTTGGGAACACAAAGTTTCTTTTCAGTTGCAAACTCCATTCCTTACATATATATGGGGAGGTACAAGCTCCAACTCGGTTTTACAGTGAAAACTGCAGGATCTTCCAAACGGCACTAGGAAATAGACTGAGAAAGTAGAGAAAAAGTGACTCCTGCAATCCGTTCCCTTGGTGCTAGATGAACGAACGTCTCTCCACTTGCTCAGTTCTTAGAGATAAGTGTGTGTGAAAGCCGTCCTTCACCTAGCTTGTTGGTAACACAAAGTTTCTTTTCAGTTGCAAACCCCATTCCATACATATATACGGGAGGTACAAGCTCCAACTCGGTTTTACAGTGAAAACTGCAGGAACTTCAAACCGGCACTAGGAAACAGACTGAGAAAGCAGAGAAAAAGTGTCTCCTGCAACCCGTTCCCTTGGTGCTAGATGAACGAACGTCTCTCCACTTGCAAAGTTCTGAGAGATAAGATTATGTGGAAACTGCCTTCACCTAGCTTGTTGGGAACACAAAGTTTCTTTTCAGTTGCAAACTCCATTCCATACATATATATGGGGAGGTACAAGCTCCAACTCGGTTTTACAGTGAAAACTGCAGGAACTTCATACCGGCACTAGGAAACAGACTGAGAAAGCAGAGAAAAAGTGTCTCCTGCAATCCGTTCCCTTGGTGCTAGATGAACGAACGTCTCTCCACTTGCTCAGTTCTGAGAGTTAAGTGTGTGTGAAAGCCGTCCTTCACCTAGCTTGTTGGGAACACAAAGTTTCTTTTCAGTTGCAAACTCCATTTCATACATATATATGGGAGGTACAAGCTCCAACTCGGTTTTACAGTGAAAACTGCAGGAACTTTATACCGGCACTAGGAAACAGACTGAAAAGCAGAGAAAAAGTGTCTCCTGCAACCCGTTCCCTTGGTGCTAGATGAACGAACGTCTCTCCACTTGCTCAGTTCTGAGAGATAAGTGTGTGTGAAAGCCGTCCTTCACCTAACTTGTTGGGAACACAGTTTATTTTCAGTTGCAAACTCCATTCCATACATATATATGGAGAGGTACAAGCTCCAACACGGTTTTACACTGAAAACTGCAGGAACTTCAAACCGGCACTAGGAAACAGACTGAGAAAGTAGAGAAAAAGTGTCTCCTGCAATCCGTTCCCTTGGTGCTAGATGAACGAACGTCTCTCCACTTGCTCAGTTCTGAGAGATAAGTGTGTGTCAACGCCGTCCTTCACCTAGCTTGTTGGGAACACAAAGTTTCTTTTCAGTTGCAAACTCCATTCCATACATATATATGGGAGGAACAAGCTCCAACTCGGTTTTACAGTGAAAACTGCAGGAACTTCATACCGGCACTAGGAAACAGACTGAGAAAGCAGAGAAAAAGTGTCTCCTGCAACCCGTTCCCTTGGTGCTAGATGAACGGACGTCTCTCCAGTTGCTCAGTTCTGAGAGATAAGTGTGTGTGATAGCCGTCTTTCACCTAGCTTGTTGGGAACACAAAGTTTCTTTTCAGTTGCAAACTCCATTCCATACATATATATTGAGAGGTACTAGCTCCAAATTTATTTTACAGTGAAAACTGCAGGAACTTTAAACCGGCACTAGGAAACAGACTGAGAAAGCAGAGTAAAAGTGTCTCCTGCAACCCGTTCCCTTGGTGCTAGATGAACGAACGTCTCTCCACTTGCTCAGTTCTGAGAGATAAGTGTGTGTGATAGCCGTCCTTCACCTAGCTTGTTGGGAACACAAAGTTTCTTTTCAGTTGCAAACTCCATTCCATACATATATATGGGGAGGTACAAGCTCCAACTCGGTTTTACAGTGAAAACTGCAGGATCTTCCAACCGGCACTAAGAAACAGACTGAGAAAGCAGAGAAAAAGTGTCTCCTGCAACCCGTTCCCTTGGTGCTAGATGAACGAACGTCTCTCCACTTGCTCAGTTCTGAGAGATAAGTGTGTGTGAACGCCGTTCTTCATCTAGCTTGTTGGGAACACAAAGTTTCTTTTCAGTTCCAAACTCCATTCCATACATATATATGGGGAGGTACAAGCTCCAACTCGGTTTTACAGTGAAAACTGCAGGAACTTCATACCGGCACTAGGAAACAGACTGAGAAAGCAGAGAAAAAGTGTCTCCTGCAATCCGTTCCCTTGGTGCTAGATGAACGAACGTCTCTCCACTTGCTCACTTCTGAGAGTTAAGTGTGTGTGAAAGCCGTCCTTCACCTAGCTTGTTGGGAACACAAAGTTTCTTTTCAGTTGCAAACTCCATTCCATACATATATATGGGAGGTACAAGCTCCAACTCGGTTTTACAGTGAAAACTGCAGGAACTTTATACCGGCACTAGGAAACAGACTGAAAAACAGAGAAAAAGTGTCTCCTGCAATCCGTTCCCTTGGTGCTAGATGAACGAACGTCTCTCCACTTGCTCAGTTCTGAGAGATAAGTGTGTGTGAACGCCGTCCTTCACCTAGCTTGTTGGGAACACAAAGTTTCTTTTCAGTTGCAAACTCCATTCCATACATATATATGGGAGGTACAAGCTCCAACTCGGTTTTACAGTGAAAACTGCAGGAACTTCATACCGGCACTAGGAAACAGACTGAGAAAGCAGAGAAAAAGTGTCTCCTGCAACCCGTTCCCTTGGTGCTAGATGAACGGACGTCTCCCCAATTGCTCAGTTCTGAGAGATAAGTGTGTGTGATAGCCGTCCTTCACATAGCTTGTTGGGAACACAAAGTTTCTTTTCAGTTGCAAACTCCATTCCATACATATATATGGGGAGGTACAAGCTCCAACTCGGTTTTACAGTGAAAACTGCAGGATCTTCCAACCGGCACTAGGAAACAGACTGAGAAATTAGAGAAAAAGTGTCTCCTGCAATCCGTTCCCTTGGTGCTAGATGAACGAACGTCTCTCCACTTGCTCAGTTCTTAGAGATAAGTGTGTGTGAAAGCCGTCCTTCACCTATCTTGTTGGGAACACAAAGTTTCTTTTCAGTTGCAAACCCCATTCCATACATATATATGGGAGGTACAAGCTCCAACTCGGTTTTACAGTGAAAACTGCAGGAACTTTATACCGGCACTAGGAAACAGACTGAAAAGCAGAGAAAAAGTGTCTCCTGCAACCCGTTCCCTTGGTGCTAGATGAACGAACGTCTCTCCACTTGCTCAGTTCTTAGAGATAAGTGTGTGTGAAAGCCATCCTTCACCTAACTTGTTGGGAACTCAAAGTTTCTTTTCAGTTGCAAACTCCATTCCATACATATATATGGGAGGTACAAGCTGCAACTCGGTTTTACAGTGAAAACTGCAGGAACTTCAAATCGGCACTAGGAAACAGACTGAGAAAGCAGAGAAAAAGTGTATCCTGCAACCCGTTCCCTTGGTGCTAGATGAACGAACGTCTCTCCACTTGCTCAGTTCTGAGAGATAAGTGTGTGTGAACGCCGTCCTTCATCTAGCTTGTTGGGAACACAAAGTTTCTTTTCAGTTGCAAACTCCATTCCATACATATATATGGGGAGGTACAAGCTTCAACTCGGTTTTACAGTGAAAACTGCAGGAACTTCAAACCGGCACTAGGAAACAGACTGAGAAAGCAGAGAAAAAGTGTCTCCTGCAACCCGTTCCATTGGTGCTAGATGAACGAACGTCTCTCCACTTGCTCAGTTCTGAGAGATAAGTGTGTGTGAAAGCCGTCCTTAACATAGCTTGTTGGGAACACAGATTCTTTTCAGTTGCAAACCCCATTCCATACATATATGTGGGGAGGTACAAGCTCCAACTCGGTTTTACAGTGAAAACTGCAGGAACTTCAAACCGGCACTAGGAAACAGACTGAGAAAGCAGAGAAAAAGTGTCTCCTGCAACCCGTTCCCTTGGTGCTAGATGAACGAACGTCTCTCCACTTGCTCAGTTCTGAGAGATAAGTGTGTGTGAACGCCGTCCTTCACCTAGCTTGTAGGGAACACAAAGTTTCTTTTCAGTTGCAAACTCCATTCCATACATATATATGGGGAGGTACTAGCTCCAACTCGGTTTTACAGTGAAAACTGCAGGAACTTCAAACCGGCACTAGGAAACAGACTGCGAAAGAAGAGAAAAAGTGTCCCCTGTAACCCTTTCCCTTGGTGCTAGATGAACGAACGTCTCTCCACTTGCTCAGTTCTGAGAGATAAGTGTCGGTGAAAGCCGTCCTTCACCTAGCTTGTTGGGAACAAAGTTTCATTTCAGTTGCAAACTCCATTCCATACATATATATTGAGAGGTACTAGCTCCAAATCGATTTTACAGTGAAAACTGCAGGAACTTTAAACCGGCACTAGGAAACAGACTGAGAAAGCAGAGTAAAAGTGTCTCCTGCAACCCGTTCCCTTGGTGCTAGATGAACGAACGTCTCTCCACTTGCTCAGTTCTGAGAGATAAGTGTGTGTGAAAGCCGTCCTTCTCATAGCTTGTTGGGAACACAGTTTCTTTTCAGTTGCAAACTCCATTCCATACATATATATGGGGAGGTACAAGCTCCAACCCGGTTTTACAGTGAAAACTGCAGGAACTTCAAACCGGCACTAGGAAACAGACTGAGAAAGCAGAGAAAAAGTGTCTCCTGCAACCCGTTCCCTTGGTGCTAGATGAACGAACGTCTCTCCACTTGCTCAGTTCTGAGAGATAAGTGTGTGTGAAAGCCTTCCTTCACATAGCTTGTAGGGAACACAGATTCTTTTCAGTTGCAAACTACATTCCATACATATATGTGGGTAGGAACAAGCTCCAACTCAGTTTTACAGTGAAAACTGCAGGAACTTCAAACCGGCACTAGGAAACAGACTGAGAAAGCAGAGAAAAAGTGTCTCCTGCAACCCGTTCCCTTGGTGCTAGAGGAACGAACGTCTCTTCACTTACTCACTTCTGAGAGATATGTGTGTGTGAAAGCCGTCCTTCACCTAGCTTGTTGGGAACACAAAGTTTCTTTTCAGTTGCAAACTCCATTCCATACATATATATGGGGAGGTACAAGCTCCAACTCGGTTTTACAGTGAAAACTGCAGGAACTTCAAACCGGCACTAGGAAACAGACTGAGAAAGCAGAGAAAAAGTGTCTCCTGCAACCCGTTCCCTTGGTGCTAGATGAACGAACGTCTCTCCACTTGCTCAGTTCTGAGAGATAAGTGTGTGTGAACGCCGTGTTTCACCTTGCTTGTAGGGAAGACAAAGTTTCTTTTCAGTTGCAAACTCCATTCCATACATATATATTGAGAGGTAGTAGCTCCAAATCGATTTTACAGTGAAAACTGCAGGAACTTTAAACCGGCACTAGGAAACAGACTGAGAAAGCAGAGAAAAAGTGTCTCCTGCAACCCGTTCCCTTGTTGCTAGATGAACGAACTTCTATCCACTTGCTCAGTTCTGAGAGATAAGTGTGTGTGAAAGCCGTCCTTCACATTGCTTGTTGGGAACACAAAGTTTCTTTTCAGTTGCAAACTCCATTCCATACATATATATGGGGAGGTACAAGCTCCAACCCGGTTTTACAGTGAAAACTGCAGGAACTTCAAACCGGCACTAGGAAACAGACTGAGAAAGCAGAGAAAAAGTGTCTCCTGCAACCCGTTCCCTTGGTGCTAGATGAACGAACGTCTCTCCACTTGCTCAGTCCCGAGAGGTAAGTGTGTGTTAACTCCTTCCTTCATCTAGCTTGTTGGGAACACAAAGTTTCTTTTCAGTTGCAAACTCCATTCCATACATATATATGGGGAGGTACAAGCTCCAACTCGGTTTTACAGTGAAAACTGCAGGAACTTCAAACCGGCACTAGGAAACAGACTGAGAAAGCAGAGAAAAAGTGTCTCCTGCAACCCGTTCCATTGGTGCTAGATGAACGAACGTCTCTCCACTTACTCAGTTCTGAGAGATATGTGTGTGTGAAAGCCGTCCTTCACCTAGCTTGTTGGGAACACAAAGTTTCTTTTCAGTTGCAAACTCCATTCCATACATATATAAGGGGAGGTACTAGCTCCAACTCGGTTTTACAGTGAAAACTGCAGGAACTTCAAACCGGCACTAGGAAACAGACTGAGAAAGCAGAGAAAAAGTGTCTCCTGCAACCCGTTCCCTTGGTGCTAGATGAACGAACGTCTCTCCACTTGCTCAGTTCTGAGAGATAAGTGTGTGTGAACGCCGTCTTTCACCTTGCTTGTAAGGAACACAAAGTTTCTTTTCAGTTGCAAACTCCATTCCATACATATATAAGGGGAGGTACAAGCTCCAACTCGGTTTTACAGTGAAAACTGCAGGAACTTCAAACCGGCACTAGGAAACAGACTGCGAAAGAAGAGAAAAAGTGTCCCCTGCAACCCTTTCCCTTGGTGCTAGATGAACGAACGTCTCTCCAATTGCTCAGTTCTGAGAGATAAGTGTGGGTGAAAGCAGTACTTCACCTAGCTTGTTGGGAACACAAAGTTTCTTTTCAGTTGCAAACTCCATTCCATACATATATATGGGGAGGTACAAGCTCGAACCCGGTTTTACAGTGAAAACTGCAGGAACTTCAAACCGGCACTAGGAAACAGACTGAGAAAGCAGAGAAAAAGTGTCTCCTGCAACCCGTTCCCTTGGTGCTAGATGAACGAACGTCTCTCCACTTGCTCAGTCCCGAGAGGTAAGTGTGTGTGAACTCCTTCCTTCATCTAGCTTGTTGGGAACGCAAAGTTTCTTTTCAGTAGCAAACTCCATTCCATACATATATATGGGGAGGTACAAGCTCCAACTCGGTTTTACAGTGAAAACTGCAGGAACTTCAAACCGGCACTAGGAAACAGACTGAGAAAGCAGAGAAAAAGTGTCTCCTGCAACCCGTTCCATTGGTGCTAGATGAACGAACGTCTCTCCACTTGCTCAGTTCTGAGAGATAAGTGTGTGTGAAAGCCGTCCTTCACATAGCTTGTTGGGAACACAGATTCCTTTCAGTTGCAAACTCATTTCCATACATATATGTGGGGAGGTACAAGCTCCAACTCGGTTTTACAGTGAAAACTGCAGGAACTTCATACCGGCACTAGGAAACAGACTGAGAAAGCAGAGAAAAAGTGTCTCCTGCAACCCGTTCCCTTGGTGCTAGATGAACGAACGTCTCTCCACTTGCAAAGTTCTGAGAGATAAGATTATGTGGAAACTGCCTTCACCTAGCTTGTTGGGAACACAAAGTTTCTTTTCAGTTGCAAACTCCATTCCATACATATATATGGGGAGGTACAAGCTCCAACTCGGTTTTACAGTGAAAACTGCAGGAACTTCAAACCGGCACTAGGAAATAGACTGAGAAAGTAGAGAAAAAGTGTCTCCTGCAATCCGTTCCCTTGGTTCTAGATGAACGAACGTCTCTCCACTTGCTCAGTTCTGAGAGATAAGTGTGTGTGAAAGCCGTCCTTCACCTAGCTTGTTGGGAACACAAAGTTTCTTTTCAGTTGCAAACTCCATTCCATACATATATATGGGAGGTACAAGCTCCAACTCGGTTTTACAGTGAAAACTGCAGGAACTTCATACCGGCACTAGGAAACAGACTGAGAAAGTAGAGAAAAAGTGTCTCCTGCAACCCGTTCCCTTGGTGCTAGATGAACGAAAGTCTCTCCACTTGCTCAGTTCAGAGAGATAAGTGTGTGTGAACGCCGTTCTTCATCTAGCATGTTGGGAACACAAAGTTTCTTTTCAGTTGCAAACTCCATTCCATACATATATGTGGGGAGGAACAAGCTCCAACTCGGTTTTACAGTGAAAACTGCAGGAACTTCAAACCGGCACTAGGAAACAGACTGAGAAAGCAGAGAAAAAGTGTCTCCTGCAACCCGTTCCCTTGGTGCTAGAGGAACGAACGTCTCTTCACTTACTCACTTCTGAGAGATATGTGTGTGTGAAAGCCGTCCTTCACCTAGCTTGTTGGGAACACAAAGTTTCTTTTCAGTTGCAAACTCCATTCCATACATATATATGGGGAGGTACAAGCTCCAACTCGGTTTTACAGTGAAAACTGCAGGAACTTCAAACCGGCACTAGGAAACAGACTGAGAAAGCAGAGAAAAAGTGTCTCCTGCAACCCGTTCCCTTGGTGCTAGATGAACGAACGTCTCTCCACTTGCTCAGTTCTGAGAGATAAGTGTGTGTGAACGCCGTGTTTCACCTTGCTTGTAGGGAAGACAAAGTTTCTTTTCAGTTGCAAACTCCATTCCATACATATATATTGAGAGGTAGTAGCTCCAAATCGATTTTACAGTGAAAACTGCAGGAACTTTAAACCGGCACTAGGAAACAGACTGAGAAAGCAGAGAAAAAGTGTCTCCTGCAACCCGTTCCCTTGTTGCTAGATGAACGAACTTCTATCCACTTGCTCAGTTCTGAGAGATAAGTGTGTGTGAAAGCCGTCCTTCACATTGCTTGTTGGGAACACAAAGTTTCTTTTCAGTTGCAAACACCATTCCATACATATATATGGGGAGGTACAAGCTCCAACCCGGTTTTACAGTGAAAACTGCAGGAACTTCAAACCGGCACTAGGAAACAGACTGAGAAAGCAGAGAAAAAGTGTCTCCTGCAACCCGTTCCCTTGGTGCTAGATGAACGAACGTCTCTCCACTTGCTCAGTCCCGAGAGGTAAGTGTGTGTTAACTCCTTCCTTCATCTAGCTTGTTGGGAACACAAAGTTTCTTTTCAGTTGCAAACTCCATTCCATACATATATATGGGGAGGTACAAGCTCCAACTCGGTTTTACAGTGAAAACTGCAGGAACTTCAAACCGGCACTAGGAAACAGACTGAGAAAGCAGAGAAAAAGTGTCTCCTGCAACCCGTTCCCTTGGTGCTAGATGAACGAACGTCTCTCCACTTGCTCAGTCCCGAGAGGTAAGTGTGTGTGAACTCCTTCCTTCATCTAGCTTGTTGGGAACGCAAAGTTTCTTTTCAGTTGCAAACTCCATTCCATACATATATATGGGGAGGTACAAGCTCCAACTCGGTTTTACAGTGAAAACTGCAGGAACTTCAAACCGGCACTAGGAAACAGACTGAGAAAGCAGAGAAAAAGTGTCTCCTGCAACCCGTTCCATTGGTGCTAGATGAACGAACGTCTCTCCACTTGCTCAGTTCTGAGAGATAAGTGTGTGTGAAAGCCGTCCTTCACATAGCTTGTTGGGAACACAGATTCCTTTCAGTTGCAAACTCATTTCCATACATATATGTGGGGAGGTACAAGCTCCAACTCGGTTTTACAGTGAAAACTGCAGGAACTTCATACCGGCACTAGGAAACAGACTGAGAAAGCAGAGAAAAAGTGTCTCCTGCAACCCGTTCCCTTGGTGCTAGATGAACGAACGTCTCTCCACTTGCAAAGTTCTGAGAGATAAGATTATGTGGAAACTGCCTTCACCTAGCTTGTTGGGAACACAAAGTTTCTTTTCAGTTGCAAACTCCATTCCATACATATATATGGGGAGGTACAAGCTCCAACTCGGTTTTACAGTGAAAACTGCAGGAACTTCAAACCGGCACTAGGAAATAGACTGAGAAAGTAGAGAAAAAGTGTCTCCTGCAATCCGTTCCCTTGGTTCTAGATGAACGAACGTCTCTCCACTTGCTCAGTTCTGAGAGATAAGTGTGTGTGAAAGCCGTCCTTCACCTAGCTTGTTGGGAACACAAAGTTTCTTTTCAGTTGCAAACTCCATTCCATACATATATATGGGAGGTACAAGCTCCAACTCGGTTTTACAGTGAAAACTGCAGGAACTTCATACCGGCACTAGGAAACAGACTGAGAAAGTAGAGAAAAAGTGTCTCCTGCAACCCGTTCCCTTGGTGCTAGATGAACGAAAGTCTCTCCACTTGCTCAGTTCAGAGAGATAAGTGTGTGTGAACGCCGTTCTTCATCTAGCATGTTGGGAACACAAAGTTTCTTTTCAGTTGCAAACTCCATTCCATACATATATATGGGGAGGTACAAGCTCCAACTCGGTTTTACAGTGAAAACTGCAGGAACTTCAAACCGGCACTAGGAAACAGACTGAGAAAGCAGAGAAAAAGTGTCTCCTGCAACCCGTTCCCTTGGTGCTAGATGAACGGACGTCTCTCCAATTGCTCAGTTCTGAGAGATAAGTGTGTGTGAAAGCCGTCCTTCACCTAGCTTTTTGGGAACACAAAGTTTCTTTTCAGTTGCAAACTCCATTCCATACATATATATGGGAGGTACAAGCTCCAACTCGGTTTTACAGTGAAAACTGCAGGAACTTCAAACCGGCACTAGGAAACAGACTGAGAAAGCAGAGAAAAAGTGTCTCCTGCAACCCGTTCCCTTGGTGCTAGATGAACGAACGTCTCTCCACTTACTCAGTTCTGAGAGATATGTGTGTGTGAAAGCCGTCCTTCACCTAGCTTGTTGGGAACACAAAGTTTCTTTTCAGTTGCAAACTCCATTCCATACATATATAAGGGGAGGTACAAGCTCCAACTCGGTTTTACAGTGAAAACTGCAGGAACTTCAAACCGGCACTAGGAAACAGACTGAGAAAGCAGAGAAAAAGTGTCTCCTGCAACCCGTTCCCTTGGTGCTAGATGAACGAACGTCTCTCCACTTGCTCAGTTCTGAGAGATAAGTGTGTGTGAACGCCGTCTTTCACCTTGCTTGTAGGGAACACAAAGTTTCTTTTCAGTTGCAAACTCCATTCCATACATATATAAGGGGAGGTACTAGCTCCAACTCGGTTTTACAGTGAAAACTGCAGGAACTTCAAACCGGCACTAGGAAACAGACTGCGAAAGAAGAGAAAAAGTGTCCCCTGCAACCCTTTCCCTTGGTGCTAGATGAACGAACGTCTCTCCAATTGCTCAGTTCTGAGAGATAAGTGTGGGTGAAAGCAGTACTTCACCTAGCTTGTTGGGAACACAAAGTTTCTTTTCAGTTGCAAACTCCATTCCATACATATATATTGAGAGGTAGTAGCTCCAAATCGATTTTACAGTGAAAACTGCAGGAACTTTAAACCGGCACTAGGAAACAGACTGAGAAAGCAGAGAAAAAGTGTCTCCTGCAACCCGTTCCCTTGTTGCTAGATGAACGAACATCTCTCCACTTGCTCAGTTCTGAGAGATAAGGGTGTGTGAAAGCCGTCCTTCACATAGCTTGTTGGGAACACAAAGTTTCTTTTCAGTTGCAAACTCCATTCCGTACATATATATGGGGAGGTACAAGCTCCAACCCGGTTTTACAGTGAAAACTGCAGGAACTTCAAACCGGCACTAGGAAACAGACTGAGAAAGCAGAGAAAAATTGTCTCCTGCAACCCGTTCCCTTGGTGCTAGATGAACGAACGTCTCTCCACTTACTCAGTTCTGAGAGATAAGTGTGTGTGAAAGCCGTCCTTCACCTAGCTTGTTGGGAACACAAAGTTTCTTTTCAGTTGCAAACTCCATTCCATACATATATATGGGAGGTACAAGCTCCAACTCGGTTTTACAGTGAAAACTGCAGGAACTTCAAAACGGCACTAGGAAACAGACTGAGAAAGCAGAGAAAAAGTGTCTCCTGCAACCCGTTCCCTTGGTGCTAGATGAACGAACGTCTCTCCACTTGCTCAGTCCCGAGAGGTAAGTGTGTGTGAACTCCTTCCTTCATCTAGCTTGTTGGGAACGCAAAGTTTCTTTTCAGTTGCAAACTCCATTCCATACATATATATGGGGAGGTACAAGCTCCAACTCGGTTTTACAGTGAAAACTGCAGGAACTTCAAACCGGCACTAGGAAACAGACTGAGAAAGCAGAGAAAAAGTGTCTCCTGCAACCCGTTCCATTGGTGCTAGATGAACGAACGTCTCTCCACTTGCTCAGTTCTGAGAGATAAGTGTGTGTGAAAGCCGTCCTTCACATAGCTTGTTGGGAACACAGATTCCTTTCAGTTGCAAACTCATTTCCATACATATATGTGGGGAGGTACAAGCTCCAACTCGGTTTTACAGTTAAAACTGCAGGAACTTCATACCGGCACTAGGAAACAGACTGAGAAAGCAGAGAAAAAGTGTCTCCTGCAACCCGTTCCCTTGGTGCTAGATGAACGAACGTCTCTCCACTTGCAAAGTTCTGAGAGATAAGATTATGTGGAAACTGCCTTCACCTAGCTTGTTGGGAACACAAAGTTTCTTTTCAGTTGCAAACTCCATTCCATACATATATATGGGGAGGTACAAGCTCCAACTCGGTTTTACAGTGAAAACTGCAGGAACTTCAAACCGGCACTAGGAAATAGACTGAGAAAGTAGAGAAAAAGTGTCTCCTGCAATCCGTTCCCTTGGTTCTAGATGAACGAACGTCTCTCCACTTGCTCAGTTCTGAGAGATAAGTGTGTGTGAAAGCCGTCCTTCACCTAGCTTGTTGGGAACACAAAGTTTCTTTTCAGTTGCAAACTCCATTCCATACATATATATGGGAGGTACAAGCTCCAACTCGGTTTTACAGTGAAAACTGCAGGAACTTCATACCGGCACTAGGAAACAGACTGAGAAAGTAGAGAAAAAGTGTCTCCTGCAACCCGTTCCCTTGGTGCTAGATGAACGAAAGTCTCTCCACTTGCTCAGTTCAGAGAGATAAGTGTGTGTGAACGCCGTTCTTCATCTAGCATGTTGGGAACACAAAGTTTCTTTTCAGTTTCAAACTCCATTCCATACATATATATGGGAGGTACAAGCTCCAAATCGGTTTTACAGTGAAAACTGCAGGAACTTCAAACCGGCACTAGGAAACAGACTGAGAAAGCAGAGAAAAAGTGTCTCCTGCAACCCGTTCCCTTGGTGCTAGATGAACGAACGTCTCTCCACTTACTCAGTTCTGAGAGATATGTGTGTGTGAAAGCCGTCCTTCACCTAGCTTGTTGGGAACACAAAGTTTCTTTTCAGTTGCAAACTCCATTCCATACATATATAAGGGGAGGTACAAGCTCCAACTCGGTTTTACAGTGAAAACTGCAGGAACTTCAAACCGGCACTAGGAAACAGACTGAGAAAGCAGAGAAAAAGTGTCTCCTGCAACCCGTTCCCTTGGTGCTAGATGAACGAACGTCTCTCCACTTGCTCAGTTCTGAGATATAAGTGGGTGTGAACGCCGTCCTTCACCTAGCTTGTTGGGAACACAAAGTTTCTTTTCAGTTGCAAACTCCATTCCATACATATATAAGGGGAGGTACAAGCTCCAACTCGGTTTTACAGTGAAAACTGCAGGAACTTCAAACCGGCACTAGGAAACAGACTGAGAAAGCAGAGAAAAAGTGTCTCCTGCAACCCGTTCCCTTGGTGCTAGATGAACGAACGTCTCTCCACTTGCTCAGTTCTGAGATGTAAGTTGGTGTGAACGCCGTCCTTCACCTAGCTTGTTGGGAACACAAAGTTTCTTTTCAGTTGCAAACTCCATTCCATACATATATATGGGAGGTACAAGCTTCAACTCGGTTTTACAGTGAAAACAGCAGGAACTTCATACCGGCACTAGGAAACAGACTGAGAAAGTAGAGAAAAAGTGTCTCCTGCAACCCGTTCCCTTGGTGCTAGATGAACGAAAGTCTCTCCACTTGCTCAGTTCAGAGAGATAAGTGTGTGTGAACGCCGTTCTTCATCTAGCATGTTGGGAACACAAAGTTTCTTTTCAGTTTCAAACTCCATTCCATACATATATATGGGAGGTACAAGCTCCAACTCGGTTTTACAGTGAAAACTGCAGGAACTTCAAACCGGCACTAGGAAACAGACTGAGAAAGCAGAGAAAAAGTGTCTCCTGCAACCCGTTCCCTTGGTGCTAGATGAACGAACGTCTCTCCACTTACTCAGTTCTGAGAGATATCTGTGTGTGAAAGCCGTCCTTCACCTAGCTGGTTGGGAACACAAAGTTTCTTTTCAGTTGCAAACTCCATTCCATACATATATAAGGGAAGGTACAAGCTCCAACTCGGTTTTACAGTGAAAACTGCAGGAACTTCAAACCGGCACTAGGAAACAGACTGAGAAAGCAGAGAAAAAGTGTCTCCTGCAACCCGTTCCATTGCTGCTAGATGAACGAACGTCTCTCCACTTGCTCAGTTCTGAGAGATAAGTGTGTGTGAACGCCGTCCTTCACCTAGCTTGTAGGGAACACAAAGTTTCTTTTCAGTTGCAAACTCCATTCCATACATATATATGGGGAGGTACTAGCTCCAACTCGTTTTTACAGTGAAAACTGCAGGAACTTCAAACCGGCACTAGGAAACAGACTGCGAAAAAGAGAAAAAGTGTCCCCTGCAACCCATTTCCTTGGTGCTAGATGATCGAACGTCTCTCCAATTGCTAAGTTCTGAGAGATAAGTGTGGGTGAAAGCCGTCCTTCACCTAGCTTGTTGGGAACACAAAGTTTCTTTTCAGTTCCAAACTCCATTCCATACATATATATGGGGAGGTACAAGCTCCAACTCGGTTTTACACTGAAAACTGCAGGAACTTCAAACCGGCACTAGGAAACAGACTGAGAAAGCAGAGAAAAAGTGTCTCCTGCACCCCGTTCCCTTGGTGCTAGATGAACGAACGTCTCTCCACTTGCTCAGTTCTGAGATATAAGTGGGTGTGAACGCCGTCCTTCACCTAGCTTGTTGGGAACACAAAGTTTCTTTTCAGTTCCAAACTCCATTCCATACATATATATGGGGAGGTACAAGCTCCAACTCGGTTTTACAGTGAAAACTGCAGGAACTTCAAACCGGCACTAGGAAACAGACTGAGAAAGCAGAGAAAAAGTGTCTCCTGCAACCCGTTCCCTTGGTGCTAGATGAACGAACGTCTCTCCACTTACTCAGTTCTGAGAGATATGTGTGTGTGAAAGCCGTCCTTCACCTAGCTGGTTGGGAACACAAAGTTTCTTTTCAGTTGCAAACTCCATTCCATACATATATAAGGGAAGGTACAAGCTCCAACTCGGTTTTACAGTGAAAACTGCAGGAACTTCAAACCGGCACTAGGAAACAGACTGAGAAAGCAGAGAAAAAGTGTCTCCTGCAACCCGTTCCATTGCTGCTAGATGAACGAACGTCTCTCCACTTGCTCAGTTCTGAGAGATAAGTGTGTGTGAACGCCGTCCTTCACCTAGCTTGTAGGGAACACAAAGTTTCTTTTCAGTTGCAAACTCCATTCCATACATATATATGGGGAGGTACTAGCTCCAACTCGGTTTTACAGTGAAAACTGCAGGAACTTCAAACCGGCACTAGGAAACAGACTGCGAAAAAGAGAAAAAGTGTCCCCTGCAACCCATTTCCTTGGTGCTAGATGAACGAACGTCTCTCCAATTGCTAAGTTCTGAGAGATAAGTGTGGGTGAAAGCCGTCCTTCACCTAGCTTGTTGGGAACACAAAGTTTCTTTTCAGTTGCAAACTCCATTCCATACACATATATTGAGAGGTACTAGCTCCAAATCGATTTTACAGTGAAAACTGCAGGAACTTTAAACCGGCACTAGGAAACAGACTGAGAAAGCAGAGAAAAAGTGTCTCCTGCAACCCGTTCCCTTGGTGCTAGATGAACGAACGTATCTCCACTTGCTCAGTTCTGAGAGATAAGTGTGTGTGAAAGCCGTCCTTCACATAGCTTGTTGGGAACACAAAGTTTCTTTTCAGTTGCAAACCCCATTCCATATATATATATGGGAGGAACAAGCTCAAACTCGGTTTTACAGTGAAAACTGCAGGAACTTTATACCGGCACTAGGAAACAGACTGAAAAGCAGAGAAAAAGTGTCTCCTGCAACCCGTTCCCTTGGTGCTAGATGAACGAACGTCTCTCCACTTGCTCAGTTCTGAGAGATAAGTGTGTGTGAAAGCCGTCCTTCACCTAACTTGTTGAGAACACAGTTACTTTTCACTTGCAAACTCCATTCCATACATATATATGGGGAGGTACAAGCTCCAACCCGGTATTACAGTGAAAACTGCAGGAACTTCAAACCGGCACTAGGAAACAGACTGAGAAAGTAGAGAAAAAGTGTCTCCTGCAATCCGTTCCATTGGTGCTA